>NC_045643.1:5924119-6607869 GCF_009829145.1 Chiroxiphia lanceolata | reverse complement strand
CTTACTAGCAAATGCAGCTGCAATGGGAAAATAGGTTCCAAATTATTGGTGGGAGTGATGCTCTCAAAGAATGTGATAGCATGGCCTTCATTTACTTAGGAAAACAGAGGTGTTTAAGGTTTCTCTGATGGAGTTAGAAAAAGTAATGTAATATTTACACAGGGAAGCAGTGCAGTAACATACAGATAAAGATATTATTCCAGTGGGTATTATATCACCTTAGCAACCTTCTGTAAAAATGAGACATGCTAAAATAAGAGGTTGGATTTCATAACACCAGCATTTTCAAAATGCTTCCAGACGCCCATATGCACCATCTTAAGAGAGAGATAAGAAACAACATACACCCCCCAAAAAAGGGGATATTAGTGGATGCAATAACAAAACCAGACACAAAACTGCTTCCTAGCGCAAAGTCCTTTCCAAGTTACAAACTCAATATTGCCTTCAGCAGTCTCACTCTCCTTAGTGAAGACATTTCAGAATAAAACATTGAAATGACAAAGCTGCTGCTCCGACACCCTGTCAGCTGATAAAACGTTTACAATGCAAGTATTTTTGATTTACTGTTACACCAGATTTTGAAATGCATCACAACAAACACAAAACCCATGACCAGTCTGAGCCCGGTGATTGGAATATTTTACCTTTTGCCTCAGAAATCTGCTTAACACCTCCGGAGCCTAAATTTTCTAACACAGCCTGCAAACCTGTAACCTAATTTTAAAAAAAGAAAGAACAAGAGAAGGGAGTGTGAAAACATTGCTTTTGAGGCATCTGTTCACAACACACACCATTTATGCCTGTGTACTTAATAAATTTCATCTATCATTTTTTACTTTTGATTATTGTCTCTAAGTTACGAAAATTACTCCTAATTCAAGATTTTGGAAAGACCCAGGAAAACAATGCTATAAAATACAACCACCCAGAATCTCTCAGTTTTACAGCTCTACTAAAACAAAGCAGTCATAGAGAATACCAGGGCTCTGACTGCACCAGCAACTTTTGCCACTGCTGTCACTGCACCAATCACTGATTTAATGGCACACTATGACCTACAGCTTTGTCATAACAAAATGTCACAAAACATGGTGTTACATGTTACAACCAGTCACTGCTCTGGAATGAGCACAGTTCATGTCTGCAAAAGTCTTACATATGTCCCTGAAATTTCATTGCATTGGAACTTTTGTACTCCTAATTCAGCATAACTCTATATGGACAGTAAACTTCCATTTTCTATAGGGCATTTGCTTTTATTTATTGAAATTTCAAACAGAATTCTCAGTGTTTTAAAAGTAAGCCCTCAGGTGACCTGAGAAAAACTGGAGGCAGAAGAAAGGAGGAAATGAGAGATGAAGACTATCAGAACAAAGTCCAAGCATGGTAAATTCCTTTTCCGTTACCCACATATGCTACTGCTGAAGTGCATTTGCTTAGGGTACGTTTGGTTTTATTCCCCCCTCTTCTTTTCTTGCACAAACAACATATTAGTTAAACACATGCAAGACAATTTTCTGGTTTTCATCTATCCGATCTGTGCTTACACTACTTCCTGCCTAAGGGGCAGAATATCTCAAATACCAACCTATATATCAGATAAGATTAGAGGAATAAAATATTACTCTATTATTCCACTCCAGACAGAAAAACTGTCTCTGATCTCCTAATATATTTTTTTCTAAACCAGTAGGTCGTTCTGGGATACATTTTGGAAAAAATAAAATGATAAACAGTAATAAAAAAAGTTTAAATAAGCCATTTGCAAAGGCATAGATGGCACAATGTGAATCTGTGTGACTATCACACCCTTCCTTAAGCTTCCACACGAAAAGTGTAACAGGGTCTGCACGTGGCTGACTCAGGGAGAGCAGCACTGAGCAAGTACAGACTGAGAACAATTCCTCTGTGGCACTAAAGTTTCACATACGTTCAGTGTTAACATTTCACCAAATACCATGAAACCCACAAAATATTCTGCTTCAAACTACTCCATAAATGGATTGTTTTATCAGAAATATCCTGTCTATTTACCCAGTAAAAAGCAAAGGCATTCCTTACAGCCCTGTGAGTGGTGTTCACCAGTTTTACCTGCCCCACTGCCTTGTCTCTCTCCAAACTAGTTAACATCTTCTGCTTCAGCATAGTCTCGTATTTTTCAGACAGCTGCTTCAGCACTGGCTCATAGGATGCATAATGTGCCTTCAGCCTGGGGACAACAGGAGGAAAAAATTGTTTCTCATATGAGTGAAATCAGAGATTTGTGTCTGCATAACTTTTCCCCTCCCCAAATCAAAGAGTAGAGGTTCCAAAAGGTTGACATAGAGGAGACAGCAAAGCTATTGAGTGTGTAACCATCCAACTGCAAGACCACAAGAGAAAAAAAACCAACACAAAACCTCAGATCGATAGGAGAGTTCACAGCTTGTTTGGTTGTATCTTAAAACAACCCATCTAATTTTGACCTATTCTTCATCCTTCATACACATACTGCACAATAACGTCTGCTAATTTGTTTTCTTGCAGATGGATGGTATTTCTTTGGAAGGAAGAGAATTACAGCTGTTATCTGATTACCAAATAAGATCCTCATCTAGACAAAACAGACTAGGATCAGTATTTCTTTCCTCATTGCATATTACACTGAGAATACTTAACTACTTTAATTCCTCAGACCAGAAAACTCAGATATAGAATCTCCCAAGAGAAACACGTGACACAGCTCCAAAACCACTGCATTCTGCAAGAAGCTGAATCACAGAGGACAAATCAGTGCTCTCTTGCATTAGCATGTCGGCATTTCAAGGTTGAACATGCAGAACACACAGCTGCCATTACATCACTGATTGACAACAGTACCAACAAAACTCTGAATTAATTGGAACTGAAGATGTAAGCCACTCCCCAGTGTTATTTTAAAACAAGTGCTGGCATAAACATGTGCAAAGAAGAGATTCTAAACTCAGCTCATTTTTAAAAATGAAATTACTATAACTCAGTACCAATGGACTGGTTTGGATTTCTTTGCAACCAAAGCAAGATAGCAAGTTTCATACTGGAAGTTCAAGATAACAGAAAATGCCAATTATGGGAACCATGGATACAAAGGTTCTGAATTCTGTGTGATACCAGTTACCCTTAAAATGGGCAAAGGTTACAAAAAAAATAATAATTACATATTCACAGCAAAAGATCTCGGTAAAAGAAAATCTCATTTATATTTCCAACTATTAGAAATACTATGTATTTATTAATGCCACATCACAACATAGAAAATACACTAAAAAATAATTCTAAATTCTTTGAGCAACATGGCAGAACAGTCAGATGAAACTACTATTTACCAGGACATTAACTAAATGCACTTCAAATTCCACAATGTTATCTCACTGCCAGGCAATAATTCAAGACATTATCTTTAATGCTACATGTGTAGCAATTAAAATTATTTTTTACCTTTTCATATCACAGATCAGCCTGTTTTTCTCCTGGACCACTCGCTTGTGGTGCATTCGATGGAAGTCTCGTTCTTTCTGCATTTTTAGGAGAGCCTCTTTTGTTTTACTATGTGTAAACACAGAAAATGCAAGAGAAGGCCTATTAATTACATCAAGCTATGTTGAATACATATAGGATTATTTGTCAGATATGCACATGCCTACTGTATCCAAGCTGGAAGTTTTTGCTAGTATACCCTGTGGTGGAGAATATGTACTTTTGAGGCCTTCTTGCTGCCAGTTGAGGTACAAAGCCATGGGAGCTCTTCCCTTTCCCTCAGATCCTTTAGGTAGAATCCATTAGGATTCTGGCAATATAGATCTCAGAGCTGAGGTCAACTTTAAGCAGAAGGAGTTTCATGGAGGTACATATTCAAGTTACAGGCGATAAGAAAACAATACTCTTGTTTAAAATCCTACATGAAAGTGTATTGATAGTATCAATAATATACTGAAAATACTGATTTCTTAATGTCTACGTCACATCTGGAGCCCAACATTGGTACATGCTGAAAGGACACATACAGAAAGGTAACTGTATTGCTGCCTTGTAAATACATTTGGAGAGTCTTCTGGAAAAAGTTGGGCTAGAAAAGTTTTAGGCTCTCTTCAATCATGTTTGTAACCTGTACCCAAGTGTTCCCTGGATGGGACAGAGGGAAGCAAAAGGAATTCATTTCAAAATTAATTGTAAACATACTGATAACTTGTTATTCTCTAAGCACATTCTACACACAGCCATGGGACACCCTGAGATGCTCCACTCCATAAACATAAAAGAAAATACTCTCTATATATACGGTACATTTTCTCCTTGCCTTCACTGATATGGGTTTGGCAGGAAAGATTAGTAGATGAATTGTTTAATTGCAAAGGAAGCTTGAAATTACTTTGCACAGAAATTAGATATTTGCTTCTCACAAAAATAAAGCTCACTTCCTCTGCAACAGGAGTTGAAGAATTAGCAAAACCACTATGCCAGGGGAGTATGCCAAAATAACAAGTCCAGGAAGAACGTCCATAACTGCCAGTGCATTATATTTAATTGTACAAGTAATTTATATTTGCGGTACATGCATTTGCTATATTTATTACCTATACAAACTACCATCTTTATATGTGTACATTTACAAGAGAATTGCTGCTTGTAGCAGAGACCTGAAGAGCACAGTGAAGCACAGAAGCTCAATGGAGCCGTGGGCACACACATCACATCACGTGTGCACCGGCACAAACACCAGGAATTGTGCAACAGAGCAACTCAGGATATTGGTATGGGACACAAGGCACAAATTAATGATTCTGCTCAAGCTTCTACAAGCAGCAAAACATTTGAGAGGTAAATGAATCAGTGGTCTCAGGACAGTTCTGTGAAACAGCTCCATCACGACACCATGCTCAAAACCTGACTTGCCATAAAGACCTTGAATACAAAACCTGCCCCCTCAGAGCTCACAGGTGGCTCGTTCCAAGAGTAAAAGATGCTGCACCAGCCATAGCAAATACAATATCCATTTCTTTTAGTTAAGATATATGTCAAAGCCTGCAGCTCTCTCCATCTAAACTTCTCTCCAGCAAGTACTTCCATAAAAATAGCAGAAGAGGACAGGGCCCAATAAATCCAAGCAGGTTTTCCAAGGCAAGTTACATGCCCTGCTCCAAAGATGTTGCAAGTTGTAGCTCTACAATTTTAATTGAAATAAAGATAGTTTTAGAAAACAAACCCCCATGCTTTTACTCTATCTAGGTTACATGACACTTGGTAGCAAACATGCTGAATGCACCACAAAATGAAACAGATGCATTTAAATATGGTGCTCAACACAAAAAGCATGCACTTTGTTTTTTCCATTGTGTAAGTGGAGAAATATGTGCAGGAATAGTTAGATTTTGGCATAGAAATAGGAGATCAGCTGAGGATTTTATTGCTGGTGTTGGCACTAACTCTAACAATAAATATGACTTCCAGGACTGCTTTATATTTTGACCATTACTTTGGCTATAAGCTGGGTATATATTTGTGAGTGTACTCCCAAAAACCAGGACAGAAAGGTACCTGTGAATGTTTATGCTTCCTGTCTGATGCTGTGAGATCCTCAGGCAAAAGCTGTACACAATTTTCATTCCATCTACCTAATAAGTCCCGAAACATTTAAAGAGCTTACAAATATCACACAGTCCCTGTGATTAACACAATTAACACGATACAACATTTGTCTAACTACACATCTAAATAAATAGGCCATACACAGGGTCTGCCATAGGAAAACAAAAATACATGCCATTCAAGCTATTTTAAATCACCAAAACCAGACTACTATTGCTATGAAATTGCAATCTATTGTCAAAAAATATTACTAGAATATTAAGGAACAAGATGTTACTGAAGAAAATGAATTAGAATTAACTAGTCTAGTATAAGAGTTAACCATTTTCAGAGTAATTTTCAAATTTTTCTGGCATATTGGAAAGAATACCTATGCTTCCACTGGGGAAATATTGCAGCAGATAACACCCCTTACCAATCAACCAGGGCTCAACTGTAGCCTTCAGGATAAAAGAAAGGGAACACACCTAAGGTACTTTAAACTAGTGTCACACAGCAAACCAAAGTAAAATTAGTTTGCTTCCTTTCACCAAACAATGGTCACTTTTAGAAATAATTTAAATAAAAACGTACGGTTTACCCAAACCTTAAGGTAATAACTAGAGGTAGCTATGGAGTAAAAGAATTATGCTGATATTTATTTCTTTTAATGTATGCAGAGACATCCCAAGATGCCTTCAGGCATCAGACAAGCTATAAAAAATACACACTGTATACAGGAAGTGAAGCTAATGCTCTCTTTAAATAATGAAATACCACAGTGAAATGTAACCAGCCTGCAATCTACTCTACCTGCCCACCTGCTTGCATGCAATCATGTAAATACTGTATTAAAATACCCAAAATACAATTACAGTTAGCTTCTAGACACTAAATCTCTTCCATCAATTACCAAACAACATTAAAGCAGGAGGTAATTGGTTTACAGTCATTTATCCTGGGCCCCCATACTGCCTAAGTCCCAAATAACATCTCTTTTCTGTAAGATGGTTGTCAAGAGTACCAAGCTCAGAAACATCAAATGTAATTAAAAGCTTCACAGCACTGTAGCTCTCAATCAATGTTTTCTGACTAATCCACAGAGGAAAATATGGTACTTTCTTTGCTCACAAATCCTTGGTTTCTACCCAGTCAAATCAGCAATTCCTTAGTGCTCTTAAGCATTCTGTTTTCTGAGTAATTCTCTGTCAAAGAGAGAAACTCAAAACGTCCTCCAGGTAATTTTGGCTCCTGCTGAAATATTATCTTAACCACAGCAAAGGTACTGACTCAAGTTATTGAATGTATGAACAAGAAAAAAAAAAAACTACACTAAATGGATTTAGTACAGAGTATTATGAGTGGGTTTATCCAAAAGACATAGTGGAACATTGTGACTCATGGTACGTACTGCAAAAATGCTCCATTTCACACATTTCAACTACAGTGCAACACTCCTGGTTTAATTCATATATGATTCAAAAAAACTGAAGTGAAATGAATGTCACAAGTGGTGAACTTTTAAAATTAGTATCAGTGAGAACTTTGTAAGTTATTTGAAATAAAAAGGGTGAAAAGTGATGTTGTGACCATAAGCACAAACCAAGTTTCGCACCTACATATACTCCATTGTAGTTTTAGCCAACAATCTGTGAAAATAAAGCTCTTCCTCTGAGGGGAGAAAGGAGCACTAGTTTTAGTACTCTTTGAACAAGGTACATGCAGAATAAGTGCACTGCATAAAAGCAAATGCCAGTGAAGGAAACTTCTAATTTGTGTCATACAGAACTGGCCTGTATCTCAGTGTCCTCTCTGGAATAACAAGCCAGGGCCATTGCCTATTTGTTTGCAACCAGAGCATTGCTCCTTTAGGTTTCATCAAACACTAGAATGTGAAAAAACAGGGCACAATTTCATTTCACAGACTGAACCTGAGTGGTGGGACTTTTATTTGACAGACAGGCTGTAGGAACCCAACACATGGGTAACGTCTTTTCTCTCTCCTGCTTTCTTCCCGCTGCACCTTATCATGTCATCTTCCAGCCTTTTAACTACACATCTGCTATAAAAGGTTTCCTGGCACCCCATGGAGTACAGAGATATTCTTACGGGAGAAAACCAGCTCGTTCAGACCACAGTGAAATGTTTTTGAGCTGTATGTTCTTAAACAATTGTGTAGGGATGCAACAAATCCAGAAAAACTCTTATCAAGTCATAATCCCCTCAGATTATCTTGTTACAGCACGTTCTGCTTCATACAGGGGGCAGGGGGTGGGGAGGGGGAAGAAGAAAGCAAAAAAGGTGGGAAAAAAGACAATAAAACTTGTTGAAATTACTACTGACAGTAATAAATTTCAGGAGGGCCACATTTTGTACATCCTTCTCTTACCATGCATTACTGCTTCTTTTACCATTCTTTTACCCCACTCCTATGAGACACAATCCTTAAATACCCATTGTCCAAATAAACTGCAGATAAAAGTAATAAACATTTTCTATATGGTCTGTCTCCCAGTGCAACTACATAATATCTGCTGCTGTTTACTTAACTACTTGACTGTGACCAATTAATTTATTCATTTAAAATGTAATAAATCATTATAATCAGAAAATAATTTAATTATCATTATCAGCAGCAATGATTATTTAAGAACTGAATAGCTATTTTCATATAAAAGAACAATCTAGATGAAAATTAACAGCTTGAGCAATCTTGAGGAAAACCAAGACAGAATTATTTTTTTACAGTTCCACATTTTAAAAATGGCAGAAGTGAAGTGAGTGCATCATTAGGTCTGAGGGTACATTCACGTGCAGATGAACCATTCTCCAGAGAAGGCCAAGTGACACAGAGTTCATTATCACATCTCTTCATTCCGTAGGCTAAATATTTTAACCCTCATGACTGAAGTACATCTGACTTATAAAATTAACTACTACAATGTACCCACGAGTATAACGAATGATGGTAATTCACACTGATATCCCGTTACCACTAGGGCCAGAGTGACAGATTTTCTGCAATTAAAAGAAGTGTATAGTGATTTTTTTCCTCTGCTGAAGGTTCGTGGTAGCTGTAATTTATAGTACTGTAATACAAAACACACAGAATTTATTTTTTACTTCTACCTATTAGACTCTCATGATTCTCCGTAGCAATTTGTTGTGATTACTGGATATTAAAATTTATTTTTGGCCAAATAAATACAAACAAAAGAAATAAAGATTTACATTTCTAATAGAACTCAGAGAAACTTGAACTTCAATTATAAATGTCACCCAGAAGTAAAAATATGTGCAGCCAGCATAACAAACGGGCACCTACTATTTTATACTAAGTACTTGGGTTTACTTTATCTAGCCATTTACTACCGTACAGAAAAGCTTCAATAAGACCAAATAACATACTTGGCAGCAAGTTTGTAGTTTTCCAAATCTTTCTTCAAACTCATATTCTCAGCCTGCAGTTGCTGGTTGTGGGTGTACACAGTTGGAACCAACCCAGCATCTTTGACTGTGAGCACACCCCTCTCTATGAGTTCATACCTATGAGAAAATAAACAGATATATTATTCCACGTTTCCATTTTCTCCCTTCACTGATGTCTGCCTTCTCATGCTACCATTTACCTACAGTAGAATCACAAGGATATTTATCACCTCAAGGCATTTACCTTTTATGATCATTAACAATTCACAACAGTATTATCCCACCACATTGTTCTATTTTACTGCTTTTCATTCTAAAATGTTTATTGTTCATAATAGTCATGACACATAACACAGTACTTAAAATTAAGCAATTCTTCCCTTCCTTTCTTTTAAATAGCTTAAATAAAAGACAAACAAATGTTCTTTTTCAAATAATATTTGTCCTTTTTATCTCATATGCTTAAATATATGCAAGATTATTTTGTTTAGGACTCAAATAAGCCACAGATAGCTCAGAATCTGTGATCCTTGTTATCTTGAACCTGGAAAACAGAGCTCATCTAGGGAAATTTCTTCATTCCTTCCTGTTTACTTATTTTCCATCTCCTTGTTTAATTATATTTACCAATATTTACCTATTTTACCAGCCCCTGAGAAAACACAATTCCGTGACATAGAAGCCTGAAGGCTGCTTTAGTTAAATACTTGTACAGACTAACTTGGGTTTTGAGAAGTAAAAGAGAATCTGAAGTAGCCTGTAATGCTGGGTTACCACACAGGAATCTCAACAGCCCCAGCAATAAAATCCACTCACTGAGTATCGTATTATAGGACCATCCATCTTGTGGCAGTATGTCAGCAAAAGCTAAGGACACAGGACAGACAAAGTGAGACCTCAGCCATGACATCAGTTCATCACAGGTTGAATGGGAGTTATAACTAACTTCAATCAGACAAAAACTATAACCCTACAAGCATCTTCCCTGCTGGGAAGATGTTCTGGGTGAGACCTTACTAGAAGGATCAATATGAACATTATTTGACTTCTCAGGTGAAAAATACATTCAATCTGTGCATTATTTGGTTTCCGACTGATAAGGAAGTATGAAAAGAACAGCAGTAAACAGAAATACAAAGATATTAAATGCTATCTCCCACACCCGGGCAATAGCAGCTGATCTGAAACCCGAAGCCAGTAAGCACAGCATTCCTTGATCATAATCATGTGGCACAAACAAAAAGCATTTCTAGATCAAGAGATTCTTACTTGAAAAGCAACATTTTCTTAACATCCCACAAAAAACTTGAGCGTAACGTTAGTAATTCTGTCCAAATGACTTCCTACAGTCATCTACTTACCTGCACTCTGTGGATAGTCCTAGGAACACTCATCCCTATGAATTAAGCTGTCACATTCACCACCACTAGATGAAAGGTTTTTGAAAAATTAAACAGAACATGTCCAAAGCAAAATTCATTCTATCATCACTTCATTTTCTTAAGTAAATTACAGCAGGAACACGTTTTAATACCAAGAAAGCAGCTTAGCTGTTTGTTTTTTTCAAATAAACATTGACTGATGCACAGGTACAATTTCTACCAGAAATACTGCAAATAAGGGCACCTCTGATGGCAGAAGATAACAACTCTAAATGCTCCTTAGCTTGCTACTGAATGCCTTAACTATACTTTATGAAAACCATCAAATTTCTGCCTGAAGACTCAAACATGGATAATTGATGAACTTTGACTCCAGCAGAGCTAAGAACCCTGAAAGACAATTTCCATGAAACACAATTAATAGCAATAAACTCACTACGCCCTTGTCTAAGAACACTACTAAAAATGAATGCTTTGTGCATGTAGCAGAAATGGAAAATCACAACAAACTGCACTGTGAAATCTCATTATCTTTAATCAACCTAGTCCTGTAAAACTTACAGACCTCCTACATATCGAGCCAGCTGCCAAAGAGCTCTTGTTCTCGCTTCTTCCCATTACACGTGGAAATTAAATTAGTTCTCTGCACACACAGGTATTTTACTCAGCTTCTCAGAACTACTGAGTTATTATTCTTGAATTGCTATTTAGAATTAACGAATAATCGGGAAACTAAAGAACAGATGGTTACCTATGATTTTGTGATCAAAGCCCAGTGCAGACTGACTAAAAATATGTTATTACTATAAACATTACATTATAACTCCCAGAAACTTGAATTCAAAGGAATCTGGTAGCAGAGAGGCCCTGGGATAAACTACTGATACCTAACTCAGAATATCCCTTTACCAAGGGATAGCTCACCTAGAGACGCTTTCAGGGATTAAAATCTCAACTTTTAGCTTTTACAAGAACTTCTCACTGAAAATTATAATCCAAAGAGATGACAAAACTACAGTTTCAACAGATGGCTAACACACGAGCACAGTAAAAATAAAGCATTTACTTAATGGAAAATTAGACATCAAAAAATTAATTTAAGTTTAAAGTTCATTAAAGTATAACTGGAAGAAAAAAGTTTATGTGCAAAACAACTTACATAAGTAAAAAAAAAAAAACAATCACTACAAGCGTGATAAAAGTATTCACTACTTCATAGAAAAAAGGGGGTTTGGTTTAAAATGAAATATTATCAAATCACATTATATACAGCTGGATAGAATAACAGAATGTTTTCCCAAACTCTGAAATAAACACAGATAATTTAGTCCAATTTAAGTGACCTTTAGATCTCAGACAGACAATAATTTCAAAGCAAGCCTTTTGATAAATTTTCTCTACAGTAATTAATTTCTCATTTGAAATTCCATTAGTACTTGATCACCACAGCATGAGAGCAAGGCTGTCGTCCCAATACATAATGAGGAACCCAAGTACACTAATCTGCTCTCACTTTCATTAATATTGTAAATTATGTATTTCAAACCAACATGAAACATTTTGAAATAAGGTATTAATGCAGAAAGTCTCAATACAGCAAGATTAGATACTGACATGCTGAGCTCATTTGTAAAACTACTGAAATTAAAAATATTACTCATAGAGAAAAAAAATATATGTATAGCTAAGGATTTACAAGATAGGGCCTGCTAAGACCTGCACTTACTCTGTTAAAAAGCAATTTGAATTTTGCCATTGATATAAATTCAGACTAAGTGCTTCGAAGAAAGTCATAGCTTCATAAAAAGGTCACTATTTATATCTGTCTAGTATTAATTATCTTTTAGCATAAAACCTGCTAAACTTTAAACTTAATGCTATTCATGTAAGCTCTTTTGTTGAAAAAGAACACAGAACTATAGTGCTCCTTCTCCAAGGAATCATTGAAGTCCATTGTTATGCTATCAAAAAGCTGATCATCATTAATTCCAAAGGCAATGTCTGACTGGTGAGCTCTACACAAGTAAGACCAGAGCCTTGCAAATGACAGCAATGATTCCCCCATCACAGAACATTTCTAAGAAAATGTAAAAGCTTCAGGGGTTTTGTAGGAAAAAATAAGAGATGTTTCTAACTTTTGCTAATTTTCAAATTATACAGTTTCAAAAGACCTTATTAAAAAAAAATAGAATCTCTGAATTGCTCATGTTTAAAGACTGAGTACAAGGTAATTCAAAGAGAAGTATTTCCACATTTCAGAATTTGTCCAAGGTAACCTGCAGATTCAAAGCAACCTTGTAACTCAGTATTTCAACAGAACTTTGGCAAGTGTCATCGTTTGCTCCTAAAAATTCAGCTCCCTTCTCAAGCTTTGCAGTATTCCTTGCACATCATTTTTAATCAATATTAAAAATACACATCCTGTGGGAATCCATATATGAAGGGAGTGAAGAGTGGTGTACTGAGACAAACCTGCACGTTTAAGCTTTGCACAAAGTACGACAAAATTTCTGAAATCTATAAAAGCTTGGAAAAAGAAGACAGCAACAGCTCAAGAGTTTACTCTCCTGATTAGTGTATGAATTAAAAAGAAAAAAGAAACCAAACCAACCCTATTATATTGACTGATGTACCAAAAATGACCAAGCATCAAATATTTTGATTATACTACTTAAAATAGAAGGTAGCTATGATAAATGCACAAACCCACTCAACTAAGATGCAAATACTCCAGTATACTACACACTACTCATCCTTAAGCAGACGCTCATGTTCTGGAAAGCAAGAAAAATAACAAACCACGTGATTTCTTGGTAGTACTGAAGTGAAATACCAGTCCTTTTGCACTGGACTCCTTTGATCCCCTGGCAATTTCTGCACTGTGTCTGCTTTCAGTTTTTGTTGGTAGACAGTGGAGAGCATAACATACTCGAAAACATAGAACGGACTTTGTTTTGTCTTAAAGGAGATGGCTCAGAAGGAACTCAGATTCTGAGTTGTACCCTGAAGAGGAGTATTTCTCTTCCCTGTTCACAAAAGGCCTCAGGTGACAACTTCAGGCTTCTAAGTATCTGGATTTTGGTGAAATGCATACATTCCTTCAAAGGTACCTGTTTAGGAGCTCCCTGTAGTCAGCTTTCCTTAAAGTCTGTCCTTAAAACAGGAGTTCGCATCCTCATTCTCACTATGAATATATTTATTTGTTAAAACACTACATATTTAAGATGGACTTGTACTCAGGAGAGTTTTCTGAAAATATATCCTGAAATACTGAAAACATTTGAATCCTGAGCATCTAATTCCCAAAGGAGCATGGTCACTTAAATTATTTTACCATTCAGTTTGGAAGCAGTTAAGGGTTCTGGACATTCCCAATCTGACCAGGAAATTGCAGAAGAAATCATCCATTGCTTCAGGTACTTCACACACGGATTTCTCCGAAGTCAAAACTGATGGTGAAGTCTGAAATTAAATTTTGATAACTGTTATTAAACTTACAAGAGAAATGTCATGATCATAATTTCTATTTCTGAAGTCAACTAAAGTTACAGATCTACTGGAGTACAGCTAAATGTTTCCCTTCTCTTTATGGATCAGATGTGTAATCATTGATCCTTCCAATGTCAAGGTTTGTGAAAAGTTAGAAAGAAAACTCAAAACCCACCTTATTTAAGCAAGTATTCTGAACCTGACACAACGTGGTAAAGACTTGAAAATATTATAACTGATGGATGATCTGTCACTTACCAGAGACAAAATGTTAGTTCTCATACTCCTGGCACCCTTCAGTAAACTCCACAACTACAGATGAAAAAAATCAGTACTCAACTAACAGAAAATTGAGAAGTCCAAAGTGACAGTAAAAAGGTTTATACTCTTCCTGTAATGATGCAAGCAATGGAGAGACAGAAAAAACTGCATCTCCATCACTGGATCTCCTAGCAATTCTCAAAGATCAACTCTCTTCTCTCAACATCCCTATGAACACTGAAGAAGCTGCCAGACAACACTGCTACAAGTGTTAGCAGAACGCAGATGGTGCTCCAAGGCTTCACGTGCAGCTCCTCCAGCGCCATCAAGACAGACAGCCCTGCAAATAAGGTCAGCTCCTGGGTCAGGCACAGTTGCCAAAAGCAGAATGAAAACAAAACAGAGCAATCCTACCACAGAGAGAAAAAAAAACCTATCCTTTCCACAGCTTTCTGTGGCAATGTAAATCTCTTCCCTTCACCCAACCCCATTCAGCCCACTCAGCACACAGCTTGATATGCAGCTCTCCCAGAGAATGTAAGATGCAAGGAGGTACTGAAAAAAGGAAAACTGGAACCCAGTCTGACTCTACGGCCCACAAAATGTGTTTAAAGATAACCAGATGAGAGAGACTGCCATGGCTCAACAGCCAAGGAGGTGGCCTGCATTCTGAAGTCAAATGGATTGCAGTGACTTGACGTACCTCAACATGAGGGTCTCTGCATTTGGGGACTCCACATGGGCACAAAGCCACAATGGATCTACTCAGCAATGCATTTACTGGGACAAGCTACTGCACTGCATGTGCCTCTCAGTAAGAGACTATAAAAAATGCCACAAAACTGAAAAAAATTCCAGTGAGAGATTTATCAAGACATGCTAAAGGGTGAGACTGCAAATCATTTCCTCCCTGCATTTAAAAAAGGATCTGTAGGCCAGGGATTTCTGATAAGACCATTCATTTATGGCTTATTCATGCCCTTAGTGGGATCTCTATCACCATGACTGCATAAATTACCTGGAGATAAAGGTATTTCTCTTGATAAAATAAAAACACTGCAAAGATCTCAAAGCATTTCGTGTAACACAGAAAATGTTGCCTTCAACCCAAGCAGCCTACCTCATATAAACAGGAAGGACTGTGCATGTACAACTGAGGCCATTAACACTGCATTATGACTGATACAATATGCCAAGTGCAATGTAATATTTAGCATATTTTCATTACTGGAACTCTAGTACATCAGACAGGTCTATTTTCTAATTGTGGTGATAAAGGAACCAGAGAGTTCATGGGCAGACATGCAGCTGCATCCCTTGGCTTCCTTTTTCTCTTTCTTTATTTCAAGTGAGGCAAATGTTTCTTGTAGTTTTCCAAACACATCTATAAAGCTGGTCTTCAGAAGAAGTGACACAGCTTGATTCCCTTAATAAATGGAAATATGATAGGAATTCATTCCATCCATGCAGAAGAGACTTTATTAGCTAAGGTATCAGCACTGAGAATCATCCCAGGAACCAAAGCTCGAGTGGGGAACAACATAGGGGAAAATGAATTCAGTGTAACAGGCACAGCATCGGAATAGGGCCTCTGGAAACCAGAACTAAACTCCTGGCTCTTCTGCAGACTTTGAGAGTGATACTGGGCCAACCACTTGTTTCATTTTAATTGTAACCATGGATGACTACCAATAGAATGAAATAAAAATAATTTTTTTGTACATATTTAGTTATTTGTAAATGAGGAAAATGCAATCAATTAATATAGTGCAAACAGACATCCTATAGCAGCTCTATGGACAAAACCACACTATTAAAGGATTCTGACCATGAAGTCAAAATAAACTAAATATTTGCTTTGTTAAGTATTTGTTAAATATGTCTTTGTTTTAATTAAAATACTGAAAACATTTTGGGCATAAGGACTCTAAATATGGCCAGTAAAATAAATTAATTGCTAAGGGCTTAACCTTAGAAACTTTCACAATACTCATACGAATTTCTGACCACTGAAGAAATATGAATGTCAAATAAATCAATCATTTCTCTGGAAAACAAGATAAGATGTTCTTGAAAAGCTAACTAAATTTCAAAAGAATTCAAGGATTTTAACACCTTCAAACAAGTTAAAAATCAAACATACACAAATGTCAATGTTGCTTCAGATTATCATTTAAGACATTAAGATTTTGGAATAGATGTCTAACAGCTGTAACTACTGAAGACACTTTTCCAACCAGCTTTCTTCTCTGTGTGTGGCTTTACAGAAATTCTGGATCCCTTTCCTAGTGTCCCTTTCAGTTGAATATTTTCTTTCATATAAGTCAGGTCAGTAGTTACAGAATATTCTGAGTTGGAAGGGACCCACAAGGATCATCAGATCCATATGCAAAATACTTTTTGCTTGTGTTTAAAAGTAACGTATATTACCTTAAATCATCTCAAAACAAGAAAAACAGAAAAAAACCTAATGAGTTGTGCTCAAGAAGGACAAGTGGTGACTAGAACAGGCAGAATCACTGCTCTCCAATGCATGGGGTGCCGAGCACAGTTGTATTTTGAGTCAGCTCCCATTTTACCACCAGACCAGAGGGAAATGATATTTAGAGATTAGAACTCCATCACCCTCATTTCCCTGTTGGGATCCAAACAAAAACATGAACCAGCTGCCAAGGGAGCCTCACCAAAGTCCTTAAAGACCAGTAGTTTCCCCACACCCATGCAGAGACCCAGAAGGAAAGAAAACATGCTTCAGTATCCCCTGCAGGAAACCAGCTTTAATGCCTAGACACCAGTTTTATTCTTGCTGAAGGTGAACAGCACCATCTCTCATTTGCTTTGTTTGCTCTTCTTCATTTAGTAAGCAGTGTTGATTACTTTAGAAGGAACTTTGAAAATAAGCATTTTTCTCAGATTTTCCCTGTTATACTTGACCTTTTTATAGAGCATAAAAGAAACCGTAGTTACTCGGTTTAGAAATTGTGGATATTTTTAGTATCTGCAGTTGGAAAATATCAAATATTAAATATTTTTTGATGGTCACTTAATCTGTGCCTTCTCTATATAATTTCTTCACCCAAGATTTGCATCTAGCATTGAAATGCAATCTTTAATATGGGATTACACATACAAGTTAATATGAACAGCAAATATACACAATCACTTAAAACTATCAGAGTAGTTATTCCAGTATATGGTTCTTAAATAATTTCACCTGTTTTTTGGCCAAAATTTCAAGCTTATAACTGAAAAAATGTACCATGTTTATTTATGCTGTGAAGAAGACAGCCTCCTGCTGTGCTTCTTAGTTCAGTGTTTGGATGTTGATTCAATATTCATTCACAGAAGACAGTGCTACTAACTCAGGTCACCAAAAGCATTTGCTGCAGCATTTGGTTTTTCCAGTGAATTAATATCAAACAACCCAGTCACTGAGCCCCACAAAATATACAGTAAATCGTTATAAAAGCTGTCAAGGAACTAGCAAGTGTATTAGAACATTTTTCTGTTCACGTCTTTCTCACCAAAGGCTGAAAATATTATTTCAGTTTCAAGATTATGGAAAAAATGAGGCCTCCAAATGACAAGTCAAGCAGCAAGAATGCAGACATCTATTAGCATAAACTCAAAATCAAAGGGAATTTGGGTCTGAGCACACACATTCTTCAGAGGTTTTGAGGAAAGATTAACAGTTTCTCCAGTTTGATTCAATGGGATATACATGAACATACTGCTTCTTCCCACTCTGGTTCAACAAATCAATGAAGAGATAAAAGATGATTTAAACATACCACTGTCAAAAGATCAATAGGTTAAAAATATTCTTCCTTTCTTTTCACTTTCTATTTTAACTCACACAGTAAAACAATCATAACCTCAGTTACCCCTAAAGAACACAAATTTCCCTACTTCCTTAACATTAAGCATGTTCAGTCTCAAACACTTCTGCCATATTTCCATTCATTTCAGGCATATTCAGTTTCAATGCACATAAAACTCTGGTATTGCCAGTTTCCATTCCAACTTTGATCTAAAATACAAAACTGATCTGTTGATATGCACTAGTGCAGAAGAAAATGCACATTTTCCCCTCCATTGTGATGTTAAGAATCATTCACATCCTTTGATCTTTTCTCTATTAATCATTTACTTTTGCAAAACAAAGACTATGACTGTACCTTTCTGATGAGGCTACAAGACAGTGGTGATATTAGAAACACAGTAGGGAAAAGCACTTTTCCATTAGATTGTTATAATCTAGTAAATCCAGGTAAATCATATTTTGAAAAATGCAATATATAAATCCCATTGTGCAGCTCTAAACTGTGACATGAGTGCTTTGAAATCAAACTGTAAATGTAAGGAACGTCGAAAAATAATGGTGTGAAATGACAGATAATTAATATTTTGATTTAAGTGTAACAATTCATTATTTTTAATATATGAATAATCCCTTTTAGCAAAGTATTCAAGTAGCACCTTTTGTGGGTCTTAAGCATATGCAGTTTCTTTTCTGTGCCAGGGATGACATTGTCATTCAGTCTACTCAGATAAAGAACAAACCCTAAAGTGCTGATGCACTGTAATAAGATTAATATATTTTAAATAACCCATCTATATATTCGCTATATCGAACTGTTTATGGAACATAAAATGAACAGAAATTAAATGAAGATGAAATCCAGGAAACTTGTCTTTTCCACCCTGGCATATGTTTACTCCTAGAAACTTATAAACGAATAAGAGACAGTCTTTCCCACACAAATATTTAACAATTCATATAAATTATGATGTGTACATTTCAAGCCACTAATGCAAACTGAATTACAGACTCTAAAAAGGTTTAGGAAGTTCTTACTAGATTTTCAGCATCTTCAGCCTGCTCTTGAATAGCCTGTAAAGCCTTGAACAGATCCTCATCCTCCTCCTGAAGACTAAATTCATCATCTGCAGAAACCTAAATGAAATTATGTGAAGTTTGGTATTAACATATTTTATACATCTTTCTTTCACAGTACCACTGTTCCCACTCCCAGTACAACTGCTGAAAATAATCCCCTTTTTGTTAAAATACCCCTTTGCCACATTTAAATAGAATATATATTACTGAAATATTCATTATAAATTATCTGAAATATCTAAATAGAAATACCTGTATCTTAAAAAAAAATTTAAATGTTCAAATAAAAGTTTTACCTAAAAAATCAACCAACACTAAATCTTCCTTTGAAAAATGAGTGCATGCCTACCATCACCACCTGAAAGGAGATTTGGGTCATTTCTCCGAGGATGTTTACGTGACTGATGAAGTAAAACAAAACAATGATACACGAATACCAAACATATCAGAACATTATCAATTTATAAGTTACCTCTTCACACTGATAATCATCTTTAGAGTCATCTGTTATGGTAACACCTGCAGGTTTTGTTAAGTCTGAAACAGCTGATGCATGTGATGAGTTCCAACTTAGAAAAAACCATCATAACCAACCATCTCTAAAGCTGTTCTCCCCACCTTCACCCTTGTTCTTTTCGACACAACACTTTCAACTTTCAAGGCTTCTTTCAGCCTTGAGGTGAACAAGCCCAGCTCCAGTGAAAGCTGTGTGCAAAGAGACAGAATTTAGGCTTAAGTTCTTATAGCAGGTTTGAAAGTCATTAAAACTTGACCCATCAGATCTCCCAAAGTCCAAAGCCAAGCACTGTTCCAAATTAAAACAGCGGCTAAATTATGCTCTCACCCAATCATCAGCTTTGAGAGGGGTCTTGCTGCACTGGGACTGCCACAGGCTTTATGTTTCCCAGCATAACTAACTCCATGCTCTCAGAGAACAGCCTTTTTAGCAAATTCAGATGTACAAGTTCAAACACAAACACTTGAGACCAAACACTAAAGAACCATTTACCAGAGGTGATACAAATGCCTTAATAATCACAACACATCTACAAGGACCTTTCAAAATGTAAAAATTCATTTGGAAATTATCTACAGTTCCTTCAAATGCTTTAGAGTTAAACTTTTCATAAAAAATAACTATGAATAGTCTAAAATAAAACCCAAATAAACATCTTTTCATCCACTAGCCTCACAGCCCATGAAAGCACAGTGAAATGTTTTTAGCAGGATGCTGTTTGTTGACAGTTTCCCTAGGAAATCAGCCTACAAGTGACCCATGTAAATAAACCAAGAATTAACTTCCAAAGAAAAGAAAAGCTGGCAATTCAGTACTTCACACACAGAGGAAAATAAAAAGGAAAAAAAAAGATAGATGATTTTCCAGCTTTGCACCAAGTTCCTTATATCTGAATATATATGTAGAGATACAAAATATATGTCAAATTATCATCTGCATTGAAGACCCCATGATCACAGCATCAGGAAACTATCAGTTCAATTGTATCCATCTCGAAGGTGAACAGTTGAAGGTCATGATCCCTTGATAAGTAAACTCTCAAATTCTGTGGGTTTTTTCCTGAATTTTTTAGTGACTTGACTGTCCTTGCAATCCACTGTGGTCTAAACTAATATGTCATTGCAAACACTGTGCACAGACTAAAATATTACTTTAAAAATCCTGGGCTTTTTTTACTTTCTTTTTTTTTCAAATATTATAGTTAGGTGCACTATAAAACAGAGCAATTACTTTTTAAAACTACTGTATTTCCCAACAAAGAATATCAAATCTTACTTTTAAACACATGTCCTGAGGCAGTGTATTTTTAAGAACACCACACTGAAAACAGCTGTGCTGTTTCACTAAAGTAGAAACTGAGGCACAAGCTGGAAAAGGACATTCCTCCACTTTTTTAAGTTACCTTTATATTGGCTTACAACTTAATTTTACCAAGGCAAGAAAAAACAACGTACAGCAGGGTGTAACAGGATTCTTTAGCCTCTAAAACAAAGCTTGAAAAAGCTTCTTGATTTGCAGCTCGCAGCTAGAAAAGTGGATAGATAAAGCTCACCTGGCAAAACTAGAATTTGGCTCATCTGACCAAAAAATTGCACATTTGAAAGCCATAAGATAATTTCCTACAACTCAAATGTGGTAAGAATCAGGGGTTTTTTTGCTCTAAGAGCTACAGCAAACAAAGTTGTGTCTAGGTTACTGTATCACAGCCCTTATAACTTGGTTATACTCAGCACAAACTACATGAATATTCAGGCACTTATTTTGTGGTAGGCACTTGAAAATTAAAGAGTACTTTTTCCAGGAGCACATTGGGACAGTCTTAATAACAAATCTTTTGCTCCTCCATAGGTATTTTACGTTCACTGATCAGCAGCTAAGACAAAAGAGGGGGCAAGAGCCTTTCACGTCAGGAATTTAACCCTTGCTCTGGCTGCCCCATCAGCAGCAGAGGATGCAATTCCTGCTTTCCCAAAGGGCACTCGGGGACCCCGACCTTCAGCCAGGAAAGCAAACACCGGGTTACAGTGAGCAGGACCCCACTGCCTCTGCAGGGTCAAAACCCCAAACCCCACATATTCATTGAAACGTTAAGGTTGGAAAAGTCCCCTAAGACCATCCAGTCCAACTGTTAACCTACCACCACACCCACACTCATCACCTAAACCATGTCCTCATGTGCCACTTCCACACGGGTTTTTTAACACCTCCAGGGATGGCAGCCTGTGCCAGGGCTCGACAACCACTGCGACGACGACATTTTCCCTAATATCCGAACTAAACCTCCCCGGCGCAACTTCAGGCCGTTCCCTCTCCTCCTGTCCCTTGTTCCGTGGGCCAGAGCCCGACCCTCCCCCGGCTCCTCCCTCCTGTCGGGAGTTGGAGAGAGCGAGAAGGTCCCCCCTGAGCCCCCGCAGCCGCTCCCGGTGCTCCAACCCCTTCCCCAGCTCTACTGCCTTTCTCTGGACACATATAGCCCATTTTCAGTTTCTAGGAACAATAACCAACAAGGCGGTGGGATTTTTCCGTTCTCTCTTACATTCCCCTCGCCCCGCCCGACACCACCCCCCCACCCCCACCCCCCTTCCTCAGCAGCCGCCGGGGCCGCCCCGCCCGAGACAGGTGGAGCGCTGAGGAGACGGACCCCGTGAGGAGGGGAACCGGCACCCCCAGCCGAGGAGAAGGAGGGTGAGGAGGCAGGGGGAGAGACTGGGGAGGAAGAAGGATACTCTGCAGGCAGAACGCCGCCTCAGAGCCGGCCGCCTCCGCCATGGCCGCGGCGTTGCCGGGGGCGACCTCTCGCGAGGAGAGGCGCTCGCACCGCGGCGGGAACAGACCCCCGGTTTAATTTAGTTCAATTCAATTAAGTTTAAGTTAAATCAGCTGTTTTAACTCGAGGCGAGGCTTCCTCGCGAGTTTGGGAGCGGCGCCGCGAGGGGCGCGGTGCGAGGGCGGGGAGTCTCTGGAGGTTTCCAGGGCGTTCCCTCGGGGCCGGCACCTGTGACCCCTCTGGTAAACACTCACTGCCCTTCCTAAAAGGAAGGAAAACAACAGCGCATGTGGGGGGAAACTGCTTCAAACTCCTGAGAAGGGACTAAATTCTTCTTTAGAGAGAGCATCTGTGTAGCTGGAACAGGTGTTTCGCCTGAGCTCAGTCCTGTAGGACTGACTGCTTAAATTAAGTTCTTTCAAACTATTCTACAATTCTATATTCGAGTTTAAGAGCAAGAGTTTTCCCAGGCCAAAGTTGGGGAAAGCGGCTTATATTTGTGGAGAACACACGTTATGGCTGTCTGGAGTTTGAAATAAAGTTGCAGGATTCTACAAAGGAATTTCTGTTTGTTTTTCTTATTTTAAAATAAGCTTGGAGGTCCCAGCCCTAAATTTTCAACGAGTTGAGCTAAGGGGCTTTACATGCAATAGGAACTCAGAATCAGTGCTTGAATTCATGTAACAGAAAATAAGTGCCCAAAATATCTGGGGGGGGGGGGAAGTAATCAAAAAAATAGTAATAGTTGGGCTGACGGGAGAGGCACCAATTTTGCTTGCAAGTTTGAAAAAAAAAAAATTCTAAGAATTGGATATGATGGAAGAGTGTCGGTCTAGTCACATCACTTTATTCTGAAGAGTATTAAAAAAAAGGCCCTCTTGCAGGATTGCATCTTGTCTTTTGGGGTAATGACTGAGATGAATTATACAACTCAGTTTCACCCACTTCCATTTTCTCTGATCTTCAGTTCATATCCAACCCACCAGAATAGTCCTGAACTCCAGCAGAGCATATAAAAAAAAAAAAAAAGGCAGAAGTAGCATCATAAAGTACAGCATCCTTTACTCAGTACTTCCAAACTGCAGATTTAAAAGCTGATAATGCAGTTGGGATGGCTACAAATGAAGTTGTTTTCTCTTAGGGAAGTTTCCAATTCCACCACAAATCACAAAGTGTAACTTTAATTGTATCATACAGGCAAGCACAGCTGATTAATCTAAGTTAATACCACTCACTTCTCTCAGCAACAGGTTTGTTCAATTCTTTGTGTAAAGGCTGACAGCAAAAAAAATGCCAAGCAGTATCCTTCTCTCCCTTCTCTGAGTTCTCTGTCTCTGCTGGCCTAACTTCTCCCTACAAATTTTTCGCATGACTTCTCTATCCCACTAAAACATGGAAATGTATGGTATCCACAACTGAAGAACACTGATGAAAGCTTAAAGAGGGCTCAGAGAGGTGCTTGAGGGAAGATTAAGATTAGAAAATAATTAATAATGAAAGACAAAAGGATCTCGGTTTTCTTGGTTTATTGAAAGAATAGTTAAAAGAGCTTGATTAAAGGGCACGGGTAATAGGTTCAGTAAGAAATGCTACACAGAGGTAGAACCAAGAGAGTAGTTTTAGGTATTAGGAAAAAAATTCTTTGCTATGAGAGTGGGGAGGCCCTGGCACAAGTTGCCCAGAGAAGCTGTGGCTGCCCCATTCCTGGCAGTGCTCAAGGCAAGGTTGGACAAGGTGTGGAGTAACCTGGGATAGTGGAAGGTGCCCCTATCCATGACAGGGGGCTGAAAAGAAATGATCTTTAAGCTCCCTTCAAACCCAGACCTTTCTGTGATTCTATGATATCTAGCTATGTTGAAAATTAACTCAAAATAAACTACAACTAAAAGCAAAGAGCGTTTTTTTTAACAAATAACTGTTTTACTGATTTTCAAGTATGATTTCAGCAGTCACAAAGTGCTTTATAACAGTTATGTTCCACATTCAGACACCAGCTATTTCAGGACATGCTATGGCTCCCATTTGCAAAACAGTCAGACATGATCAGTGCAGTGGTACTTTATGAAAAAGACTGAAGTTAGATTACCAATTCTGCTATATGTGGAGGTTTGCCAGTATCCTAAAGGATCCATAGAGTTTATTTGTTTACTTTTACGTAGGAGTCATTGGTCACAGAGTGTTATTTCCTGAAGATTTGAAGCTTTGTTTCGAAACAGTGTTTGGTTGGCAACTTCTAAACTACTTATGTCATCTCATTGTGACTATATAAATGACCTAATTGTACAATCATTTTCCTTCAAGAGGCATAACAAGCCAACTAGTTTCTCTCTACCTTGTTCAGAGCCGCCTGCCATAAATACATTGTATTTGGTTATTGCTAAGCTGAATTCCAAGCGCCCCATTCACCCTGCTTTATAGCCTCGTAACAGTCTGGGTTATAAATGATTATCATCTCCCAAATGGCAGCAACTAGTGCTGTTACTGTATCCCATAACTTCTCGTGAGAAAGACACTGAAGCAGCATCTGCTGTAGCTTGAGCATTTCATTAGACAGGCTGTTTACTTTTCTCACAGAGAAAAGGCTGAGCCAGGTACTTTAGCCAGATCCATCAGCCAGATAGATCAGCCAGACAAGTCAGACTATTTGAGAAGGATCATTCATGAAAACTGGATAAACTAGAAGGCTCCAGAAGTGTTGCCTGTGCTCCCAAGCCCTAAGGGCCAGGTACTCTTTCCTTTATACCACCAACTAAAAGACTGAGAGACTATCCTTGAATTCAGAGCAAAATATCTTCTCCTGCTGAATTCAACAAACAAATTGACTACAATTCTAACAAGCTGAGTTAAAAACTCAGGACACCCATGTGAGCTACTTTCAGTGACTTTTTTTCTCCTCTGCAGGAACACATCCAAAAAGTCCAGTATATGCACTTCATCACAACAGACAAGCAGCCAACAAAGAATTATCTGCCCCACTGACTCTCACACACCCATTTCTAATTGTTCTTCAGCACAGCTTTTGGGGAGGAAGGACAAGGCAATGTCACCCATTCAGCTTTCTGAACGAGCACAAAGCATGACCAGGAGCACCATAACAGCACTATTACGATTACAGTCAAGAGACCATTGTCCACACGGTCATGGTGGAGCACGGGACCACAGCTGGAAGCCAGAATGAGTTGGCAAACATCTTGTTCCAACTTCTGCTGTGCCATCTGGCTTCCAGTGAGGTGACTGACGTTAAATGTATTTTCTCTGTATTACCATCTGGCAGCTGCTTGTACAACAACGGAGTAACATGCAGGATTTGGCTAACAGTTATCTGAAGAATCACATCAAGGATACTAGTAACAGACTTGGAAATGAAAATTGCTTACAAGGAAAATTTCGTTAACTGGTGGCATTACACACACAGAGTATTGCAGGTGGGGAACAGGGAGTGGGAAGTTAAGTATACTTATGTTTTGCATGTGTTTATTTTACAAAGATCCCATAAAAGTTTCTATGGGAAAGGAGGGGACACCCATGCAGGTTTCCAAAGGACACAAACATTGTAGCCAACAAAATGTCTGTTGAGGAGCATCAGCATTTTTGCTGTACTGCGGAAATACAGTTACTTTTCCAAAGTTAAAGAGATGCAGTACTTTTTTTTCCTTTTTTTTTTTTTTTGTTTTATTCTAGCTGTAATGTTGTATGCCAAAAGTACTTTTGATAAAAGAAGGAAATTTAAGGAATTTGTTAGTGCAAACACAGTCTCAAAGAGGTGGTACTTAAACATAAAGTTCATCTAAAAACATCGGGATTGCCAAATGCAGTTTAACTCCAGTATGAAGCATTATAATAATACCTGTAATGCCAGGCCTTCATCTTTATAAAGGTCACATTTGCAAAGCTTAGGGGCCATAGTAACCTTGCTGAGCTTTGAATGTAACAGAATGGGGTTCTTCAAAATATGGAGTAGGATTTTCAATAAATATGATCCCATGACAGCTTAAATCAATCAACTTTCTACTCTACCTCCTTCTGTGCACTCCTGCCTTTTTCCTTGCTCCTGTGCTGGTGCTCATATGATTCTCAAATAATTTAAACTGAAAAAAAAAAGATAATCTGGATGAAATAAAAAAAAATAAAAAGAGGGGGTTTAGTTTTGTTGCCTGTTTTGTGGGTTTTTTTCAAATGTAGGAAAAGTAACACTAAAATGCCAGAGGTTTGGCAGAGTTAAGCTGAAGTTATTAAATGTATTTTGTCTCTACTCTCTAAGAAGAACATTCAATAAATAAACCTCTGCTACATTTCCAGGTATTTCTATAGATTAGATGTAGAATATATTAGGTCTCATAAAAAAGGGTTTGAGTTGAGATTAGATGAAAGCAAAAATGTCTGTTTCCCAATGCATCAGCACTTCTGCTGATGGTCATCCTCCTATGCATTTTATTGAAGCATAACAAGCATCAGCTGGAATACTTGTTACACTATTTAATCATCTAATGCAATAGATTGTTATCTTTGATAAATTCCTAAAATTCACTCTGGCTTCAATTTCTCACAGCTTTTTCACAAGAAAGCAAGAAAGAGACGATGATGTGCTCAAAACCCAACGATACAAATGCAAACAAAAGTATGAGGAGTTTTGACTGTGCTGAGAGAGAAAATTGGGAGTGAATGGTCAAGCCCTTTGTCAATAATGCAGTGAGACATCGGTACAACGGGATCACACAGCACAGGGCACAGCTCTGAAGCGCAGGTTTCCCGCTGCAGACACTGCAACAGTGATGTATATAATCCAGTCTGTACACTGCAATGTATAATACAAGAGTTATTTTATCCACACTGACCTTGCTGTTTCCAGGAACTACAGCCTCCACATCTTTGGCTGTTGTTGCCCTTGAAAATTACCAGGAGCACTGGACAGATAGTACATGTTGGCTCTCCC
The DNA here is from genome assembly GCF_009829145.1 of Chiroxiphia lanceolata. NCBI lineage: Eukaryota > Metazoa > Chordata > Aves > Passeriformes > Pipridae > Chiroxiphia > Chiroxiphia lanceolata. Next base: position 6,580,605 of record NC_045643.1, on the reverse strand, counting down.
TGTACTAAATTTGAGGGCATTTCTGCGTCACAAATAGAATAAATTGTGCTAAAAGAAAAGAGGTGTCATACAGTAACTCTTTGTTTTACAAGTGTAAAGTGACCAGTGTTCCTTATAAACCCCAGTTTTATGAACACGAAGTTATTTATGCAGCTTATAGGGACTAATGATCATCTGTTCCTGGTAATTAGAGACTTTTCAGTTAATATGTTCTTCTCCCCTTTGAAATTAAGTTTAGTGAATATGCTTATCAAATTTATGCAACTTGGACCTCAAAGCAGCTTATACACTCCTACTACAAGCTAAAAAAAAACCCCCTAACTTTATGTGACAATTGTAAAAAGAAAAGGCATCCTTAACACAAAGGACCTGAGGAAGAGTGCTGTGTTACCCTAATCTGTGCTTAGTGATAGAGGCAAGAGTCAAGATACCACCATGTCCAAAAATGCATGAGCTAAAGGACAAGCAACACAAAAGCAGGCATAAATTATTCCTTTTGCTTATTTTACCATGGTTCCAGGTACTTCACTACTTGTTACCCAGGTGATGCATCTTCCCACTGGAAGTCTGAATCTCATACTAATGATTAGCACGTGCCTGAGTAATTTTAGCTGGTTTCTTGCTTGATTTTTTCAGAGCATGTATATATGTGCACACATTAAGACCACACATAACAAAATTTTCTCTGTCAGAATCAGATTAAAAATTTACTTACAGGAATGCATGTAGTAAACCCATAAATTATTCAAAATAATTGCGCGCTTCAACAAAATCAAGTTTTCTCCTTACACCCAGTCCTCTTTATCTGTATTTTAGTAAGGTACAGCACAGTTTGCTTCACTTTTTTTTCCCTGTTGTTGCCCCAGAACATGTTTGCTCTTTGCTGCTTTCCTTACTTGGACTCATTTCCTCCTTTTTGCTTTAGTCTTCCCTATTCTGACCAACCATTTTGTGTTTTAGCAAGTTTGACAACCCTTGGCTATTTATTCAACACATATTTTCAGAGATAAGCCTAGAATAAACTGTGTATTCTTGTTCTAAGAAAACCAGGAAATTATACCAAAAATAAAAGTTCTGAGAGGTCACAGAATTTGATGCAAAGTGGGCAAAGACTATCAGGGGATTTGTAGCCAAAAGCAACATTTGCTACCAGAGTTTTTAGCCTGCTTAAAGCTGGATGCATTGGTAGAGACCAAGCATGGAATTTTAACTTCCTCTATTATTTTGTTTGTTGTTAGTGCAGTGTCATTTTTCCACATAGAGAATGCAAAAATATGAATAATTTGAATTCAAAACATCCATCTCTAATCTTTCTTAACTCAGCTAAGGGTGGCAGTATACACTAGTTTCTGTAGATTAATATGGAATGGGAACTGCACAATGTCTATCTCTTTGCTTTGTTATTATTAACAAAAATATAGAACTTCAGGCACCAATTCTGTAAAAATCCAACATCTTGGATAAAAGATTACTAAAGAAAAAAAAAAAAAAAGTCTTTATATCCAATACTAATTGCCATTTGTGATGTGAATGAAGCATTTCCTGGCTTTCATTTTCACATACTTCTGATGAAAGCAATAGTACAATATTAACACCCTATACCTAAATGTCAAAGCTCTGCTTTGTGGTTTTTGTAATATTTTGTTTAAATATCGAAGTGCCACAAAATTGAAATCTGGAAATGCTATGTTTAAGTTCTTTTCTTTTACCTTCATATTGCTTATAGCACAGCCATAACTTTTGCTATCAAGCCATTTGCTCATTTTGGTATAGAATAGAGTGAGCAAATATTGGTTATTCAGCTTCTCAAACTAGACTTAGGTCTTGGGCACCCTGGGTTGACTTTAAGATGCTCAAAGTGGTTTAAAATGGACCAGCTCACACACTGGAAGCTCAACTTACTGTACATTCTTGCTTGAATTCATGCCACATTATACTTCAGATATGTTCCCAGTAATTTAGAGCCAAATCCCTAAGATGAAAGGAGAATCTAGAGAGGACTAGAGGGACCCAGGAACCTGAACCCAAAAGGCTTTTGTTGACTCTGAATCCTTAAAATTGGCTCTGCCACCTTTGTTCCCTTTCTGTAAAAGGCAACTGCACTGCCTGTGTCGATGAGACACTTGCTGCATCTGGGCCTCTACCCATCTCCAGTCCACTCCCTGAGGCCAGGGATGAGATAGCCAAGCCCTCAAGCAGGATGCCATTCCAGATACAGCTGTTTCCAGTGCTGTTGTGACCAGAGAAGGCAGTTTCTGGCTCTGTATGTTGATTACTGTACCACCCTACCGAGGCTGCGAGCTGTCCAGAACAGGCATTTACAAGGCAGTCTGATGGCTGCTGAATTCTTTCCACTGGGAAAGAACAGAGAAATGCAGCCTTACTTTTAATGGCAGTTTATCCCACTGGATGTTAAGATGATATAGCTATTTAAGGAATACATAATTTATCTGTTTAAATTAACCAGACTTTTAAATAAATACTTTGCCTACCTCTTTCCCTTGCCTTGCCTACCCTGCTCTTGCAAACCCTTGCAAGCGCAGTGTAAGGTTGACCACTCTTGAGATGGTTCTGTTGAAAAGTGATGGTTCAAAAGTGACCAGCTCAGCAGGGTGCACTTCCACATCTAGTTAGTTTTGAACATGTGACAAGTGACTACAGTTGTAATTCCCACTCTTGCAGAAGGCAAAATTGCTTGCTTCAAAAAAATACAACCTTGTGGATGAAAGCATCTTTACACATGAAGTTGGGTTCTGACGCAGAATTGTTTCAGGAGTACAGATGAGTCCAGACTCAAACTCCTCCTCCCTCTCTCCATCTCTCTCTGTTCAGAAAGGAGCATTGCACATACAGCACAATGCAAAGTGCATGTCTGTCTTCAGCTGTCCTGAGAGCCTTCACATGATGTCAGACCCCTGGTGAACCATCAGCTGGAGCACTTCTGAGCCTGGACAGTCTTTCTTTTACACTCCAATTGGCAAGGCAGAGCATCTTGCCAAGCCTTCACCCTCCTTAGCCCATGCCAGGTGATTTCACAGTGAGCCAGCAATTACTCAGACTGGCATGTGGTCAGGTCACGTGTCAAATAAATTTATCTCATTTACAAGCAGAAGGTTCTTCAGTGAATAATTCAGGAAGAAATAATCATCTTCATGGTCCATTTTCCCAACCCCAGGCTCCGTCTCTAACAAGCACCTGCCGAACGTAGCGAGACATTTTGACTACAGAATTAACAATTTGAAAATCAGTGTGCACACTGTGCATGCAGACATCCCCCCAGGATTTTACTGACTGCTAAAGGCAAACAGCAACCTGTTGGCCCAACCCTCAGTGAAATCACATGAGGTTTTCCTGTCGACTTAAGATGGAGCTGGACCGAATCTAATCAACTGAACCCATGGAGTTCATCATTCACAGGCTCTCATCATCACAAGTAAAATGACTGGGTTTTTCGAAGCTGCTTATTATTTTCTTGTTACCAGCCTTAGGGAACACTGGTTTGCATAAAGCTTATAAAAATAGCAGTAGCTACACTATGATATGGCCCAGCAGATCTAAAGCTAAGGAAGGTAAAGTTCTTGTCAGCAATGTTTTCTTCATCCCTCCTTTTTAAAATGAGATTTGCCATACTTCATAAACCCATGGCTAAGTCTGTTTTCTCCTCATTTATGCATGAATCTCAATTATAAAACTATTAAGATTGTGAAGAGAACCTATTTCTTCATTTGTATAATACCCCATTTGTATAGCTCATGGGTTACCTTACTTTGTTCAAATGAAACACCTGAAATTTTGGTAATTAGGTTACGCAGTTTAAAGATAATTTGTGCCAAATAGCAATTCTGAAGAAAGTGTTACAATGTAACCTCCCCCCCCCCCAGTGTGTTTTTTCATGCTGAGAATGGCCAGTGAGTGCAATGTAATTGTAACATCCAGCCCAAATCCTCCTATATCTGAAGGAGGTCAGGTAAGACCAAACACCAGTCCATTTTTTCCTAGCTACATCAGCTAGTCCAACAATATTATAATTCCTCCCAAACTGTGTCTGAAGAATAGCAATGTTCTTCAGGAGGAATGCAGGAATAAGCTCTAAACTTTCCACTCTAAATTATGTAGTAGATTAAATAGACCTATAGATTCTGGCTTTATGGCAAGAGGCACAACAGAGAATTGGTTTTCTGTATAACCCTAAGCTGTTTAACTGGCCATTTTCAGACTTGATGTCTCACTTGTTTCAATTTCCAGAGTTCACCATGAGACTCCCTGTATGAAATTGGGCTCACAGCACAGTGGTGCCTGAACTGAACAAGACTTTGAGACATCTCAAGCTACAACCCTCCCACTGCTCTCATTCAGCTGTGAAATGAAGGTGAGTGCGCTCTAGTCAACTTGAGCTATTCCCCAATAACCTCAAGTGAAGAGTGCAGTCTGTACATGAAAAGTATTGTGAGCATTAAACACTTTGCCTGTTTCATCGTTACATAGAACACAATGCTTAATTAGCTTTTGATTAACACTCCCATTAGTGTAAATTAATATTAACAAGTAGCAATTATTCCCAACATTGAGAAAACATTGATGAAACCGGTCCCCCTATCTGGGTATGACAACAGTACCGATACACACAGACCAAAAGCTTCATTCTGAAAATTCAGTGGGAACTGGCACTAAAAGCTGGAAACCAGCTCTGGGTTCAGGTTTCATAGATTGACTTTACAAAGTCAGTCAAAGCCTCCATGCCTGAACGTTTATTCTTGCACATGTTTGTAGATCTAGATCTCAGTTTGGCAGTTTTAGTCCACTCTGGAATTACCAAGCATGATGACATTTCATTGCCAATATAATTTTATAGAGCCACTGGTTGTTAGGATACAGCTTTGTTCACCGCAGTTAACCACACTGTCTCCATTCATCATGCACCCACCAGACCATAAATCTGCTAATTAAAGAGAGACACATCTTCGACTACAGTATTTGTACAACAGCCTTCCTCCCAGGCACAGATTCAGTGATATTTCCTTCACTGTACTGTGTCAGCTTGATGTTTCCCCTGGTCACAGCTAATTAGGACTGAGTGAGCTATGCTATTGTAGCTTGAAAATGTTGATGATATAAGCAGCTTTTATGCAGGACAGGAGGGTGAGAGACACAGGACTTTCCAGAACAGCCTCCCTGCTTCCCTGGCTGTAGTCACGGCTTTCTACATCCTCCTTAAAGCTGTCCACAAGGAAAGACTAAGCAAAATTTGGACCAGGTTCAGCTGCTTTCAACTCCACTGCTCATACCCAGCTGCTGCAAAGATGTGCAGTGAATCAGATATGAAAACCTGGTAGAAGAGAAGTTCTCCACATCTGAACACTTACAGAAGAGACCATTTGACTTAGTCACCATTAAGCCATATGCCATTTTCAGTGCTGAAAGCCTGTTGTGAGGAGTGTCAGCTTTGACCATAAAAGTTCCCTGCTTTTCTGTAATTATATCAGTGATAGTAAGGGCCCTTTAATGAGAGTATTTATAATCTTTGTCTGACCCATCCTCTTTTCTCCTTAGCCATTACCACATAAAGATCCTTACTTCTGCACAGGGAATTTATACCCCAACCGTGTCAATTCCTCTAATAGTGTATTGTCTGATCCTTTATTAGAGGGAAAATTCAAGATCTGTTAAAATCAAGAAAGAGATCCCATGGGTGTCAATGATCTTTGGATTAGGTCCCCATGAACATTTTTTCCTGTTGACAAAGTGGAGTAAATGTCCACAGACCAAGAGTTATTGAGGCAACCTGTTAATACCAAGAAATCAAACATTTGCAGTATCTTCTTATCTTCTTAGGTGTTGTCACATTAACTTGTCTCCTGTGGCAGCGATGAACTCTGGCTCTGAGGACACATGCATGTTGTCCAGAACTGACAAGGAGACAGTGAACCTCTCATAAAATGTCTCTTCCCTCCAAAGCAGATAAGCAGTACCATAGCGAAGACACACATGGAAGACAAATTGTGCATTAAGGCGCACAGCATCCTCTTCTCCCTGCAGCACTTTATCCCCTACCAAAAAACTCATCCAGAGTTTTCCTGGACAGAGCCAGGATCCATGCCAGGCAGAGCCACATAGTCCAAGAACCACTTTTACTCTGGTTTCTCATCCATCCCTGGGAGCTCTCAGGGTGATTTCTGTTCAGCTGTACAAAACGCTGTTTTACTAACACCTTGTCTATATAGGCAAATACCTTTCTTGAACAGCCCACAGATCCTTCTCCTCTGATGAGGAGGATGCTCTGTCTATGCTCATTATCTGAGCACAGACAGACCTAAAAATCCCTTTTCCTTACCTCAGCTTTCAGTGCACTGGCTCACATAGTCAGATCTTTTCAAAACTTCTCCAGACATCACAGAATGCCCTGTTATTCAGCAAGGAAAAGTAATTTTTTTTTAATGTTTGAAAGCTTTTAAATTAAAAGGTGATTTTAAATTTTCAGATATTTGGCCCTTCAGTGTGAGGCCATCTTGTAGTTCGCACCTGGAATTCATTGTGGTATTTCCCCAAGGATGTTGTGCTACCCAGTTTCTCTCCCAAGCAGTAACTTCACAAATTGACAAACTATAGGAAGGATTTCTGCTGCAGAATGAAGAATCAATAGCTGTCTACTTGGATAGCCTCAAAAAGTGCTTAACTTTTAATTGAACGCTGGAAAAGAAAATGCAAAGCGCAAGAGCTCAGAACAGCACGAAGCCTGCATAATTATCTCTCTCCTTGCAGTTCCTCATGCAGACTGGAGACTAATTAAACACACGTGCAGGCTAGAAAATGATTTGCACAGATATCTCTTTTGTCAGTTTGCAAGGGGACCTAACCAGGAGGAAGGTACTGGCGAGGAACAGAAGCCACTGCCAGCTGTCTGGTACTGTTATTTTCACAGTACCTTTGCTTTTAGCTTCAACCATCTAGAGCAAAGACAAATTAGATTTTACATCTGCTTTGAAATGAGATGAACAAAGTTCAAGACAATGGCGAACCCAAGCTTCAAGAGTAACATAAACACATATACACGAGTTTTAAAGCAGTTTGGGGCTGACTTCCTGTACTGTACAAGTATATTTTTCATTACAGAGCTACCTACCTAACATGAGCCATTATATAACACAGAAACAAATTAATATAGGAATTTTTCTTACTTCTGTTGCAGAAACACAAAAACAAGTGAAGCTTTTAATCTTAAAATCCCTTCTTTACTATTTATCCTGTTAACAAAAAGGCCTAAATCATCCATTAAATATATATCTACTAAAGTGTTTCTCCAACGTACAACCTCTACCTACCTCTTCTCCCTCCTTTCCAGGAGAAAAAAACATTTCAGCCTGTTTACCAGGGCCTTAAATCATGTCTGTTTTCACATCCAAAGTGAAAGCAGCTGCCCAGGCTGGCTCTCAGGTGGCAGGATTGAATTAGAGCCCAGCAACCACTGCCCTAATAGGAGGCAATATTATTAACTTTAATTCATTCACATCAGCATTGATCAGAAGCATTTACTGAGTATCAGGAAGACACTGTGATGTCAGTACATGGTTCTCAGGGCTGGTGTAATTACCACAGAAACCAAGGATGCTGTGATCAGTGAACAACCTTGTGTAATTACAATGGAAAATTCTGATCTGTGGTTTTCACCCTACACACACCATCTGAGGACTCACATGTTCAAAGGGTTGTGGTTTCTATGAGTCTGCAGTCCCCCAATAAATTGTCAGCTACTTCATAAACTGTAGCAACTACATTTTTAAGGTGATGATGACAATCTTCAAATGGTATTTCCCACCAGTGAAGTACTGTAGGGCAAGAGAGAGGAGACAGCACTGCTCATAAATGGCGCTGCACGAATTAAAATGAAACTATAAGTTAGGGCAGTGTGTGACTCTGGCAAAATAGTTCAATGCCACTTTAGGATCGCAAGAGCAAGACTGGAAGACTTTGGTCTCTCCAAAAAAGCATTAGTTTTAGATATCCAAAAGCCTGGAATCCTGCAAGCAGAGGGATGCTTTCCTGAAAGCTTGCTTGCTGTGAGAGGGGCTGTGTCAGTAGTTGGGATGGGAGAAATCTTCCAAGATGAATGATCTCTTCTCACCTTTACTGGCAATTGCACTCCATCATCATCTTAAAACCTCCCACATAAATAAATGCACCGCTGCATCCTGTCTCCGGTTCTCCTCCATTTCCCTGGCTCCTCTTCTCCTGCCAGACATCCCCTTTCTCCTTCCATGGCTAGGGAAGCACAGGAAGGGTTGGAGGGATGCAGCACAGGCAGATGAGTGGTTTCCTTTGCTCTCACTCAAATGCTGTCTGGATGAAGTCCCTTTAATTAGCATCACTGCCCCACAGCCCAGCAGGAGCCGTCTGTCTGTAAACTCCCTCTATTCCCTTTCCAAAACACTGGAAGCAGGCGGGGGCAGCGGGGAGAAGAAGGCTGGTTGCTCACATATGTCCTCGCCATGGCAAATACCACGCTCAGATTCAGCTCGGTGAACACCAGCTGGCCACACGGGAGCTGCCTGGGGCTACTTCATGCCATAAAATAGTCCGGAGTTGTCAGAGGGTAATTCTAATTTCAGGCGTCCCCAAGCAGAGCTGTCCCTGAGAGGTTCCCTGCTTGCCCAGCCCCAATGGCTCAGCACCTGTAGCTCCCACAGGATGCAGAGCTCCTGTGAGCACAGCCGGGGCTGCTGCAAGTCCCCATAGCACGGCCAATGCTGCCACCCTAATGCAAAGCAAAGAATAATCCAGGCAGGAGGAGAGAGCTCTGTACCCATCCCTGTCCCTGTGGCATAGCCCTGCGGTGGGCACCCGGAACCCCTCAAGGAACCAAGCTGGGGACACAGTCCTGGAGGGTGTTTTGTCCTCTCACATCCAGAGATTTAAGACCAGGCGTGATCAGGTGATCAGCCCTCCTGCAAGGCACGGGAGTTGATCAGAAACTGCACCCCAGGCTGGCAGAAGGGATGCACAGTGCCAGAGGTACGAAGAAGAGAGGCCACTCTCCTTTCTCAGCTCCTGAGTGGTCAAACAAAGAATTAGTAACTTCCTATGTGCTCTTTCTCACAGTCATATGAAGTGAAAAATTATCACAGAGAAACCTTCAAAGCATATCCAGTAGAGCATTTAACTGATGGAAAAAGACTTAACATTGTCTTCTTTTATCCATCCTAAGACATTAGGTAACATGAATATTTTTTTTAAAAGCCTAGAAATATGCAAAATTTTAGCAAAATGGCTAAAATAAATGTTCTTGCCTATTAGTTTAATGCTTCCTCTATATGAGCGTTTCACTAATTCCTCCCCAGAGCAGCGGGGAGGCACATGGCAATGCTGACATCTACTGTCGGCAGCCCCGAACCGCCTGCACCACCTGCCCGCAGGTGCAGCTCCATTAAATCCCGAGTACGGCTGAGGACAAGCACACATATCAATAATCTGAGGAAACAGAACCCGTGCCATGACGTTACAACCCCAGAGAATGAATGAGCTGAAGTCCAAATATTTATAAAATGGTGTATTGCCCTGCTCTCGGTTTTGTTACTGGGCTAAGGCACCTTCAAAGTACATATTATCAGTGCAGGTAAACATTTGATTTCTTTAGGACACCCACAGGACTTTTATGCCTTAATTCCCTCCCTTTTCTGGATTTATTTTCTCTATTAAATTTTACACTGTTCCTTTCATCCAATTAGTACTAAAAATCTTGCTTTTTTTTCATCGTGGTGCAGATAGAAAACATGTTTTATTTCCTGCAGCAAGAAAGAATGAACTGCCAGAAAAAGCCCTACGGATTAAAAATGAAGCTTGTAATGGTGTCTGTGCCTCTGCTGCGGTGCTTGAACACTCGTCTCTAATCACTTAAGTGACATCCAGGTGCCCCTTGTGTTGTACCTTACAGGAACAACCAAGGGGGGGAGGAATAAACCACGAAGCTGCAAACCAAACTCAGAATTGAGAGGCACTGGCAATTAATAGAAGCAGAGAAATTGTGTATGGCTGTGCATCCCCGAGGGAGAATAAGCAGCATCCGCCGCTTCCACGCACAGCAAAGCAGGCAAAGTGGCTTTCAGCTGCACGTCACAAAGTTGTAAAAGTTTATTGCAAGATGAGTTATTCCAGCTTATATCTTAAAGGGTGCCCTTAGTGGAGCAGTCCTAATTATAAGCAATTAATGTACTTATAAAGTGGTGTTACAACCATTCCTGCTAGCATCTCCTTGACACACTATGCACAACAAGCAGCTATTCTTGCAAAGTAAGACAGACTTTGGAAAAGATCCTGCTATTTCTGACATATCTCATCAAAAGTCTTTTGAAAATAAAAAAAGCTTAAGGCTTGTCTTTCCTCTGCATCCTTATCTATATTCTGAGCTGGTATGCAGGAGGCTCAGCTGTGGTGTATTGGCACAAAACTCTGTGAATGCAACACCTGATGAGCATTTTAACTATAATACAAGGTGTATTTAAGCAGGGGTGATGGTTCTAGTGAGACTCTTGGGAGGAGGGGAGTAGTTGGGCTGGTCAGAAATTATCCGGTGAAAGAATTTGTCAAGGGAAACTCCTCAGAGAGGTTGGTAATGGTGGGACTGTGGTATGCTGTTGCTCAATTTGGGCTCAAATCTCTTTCCTGCTTCCTCTGGTGTTGGTTAATCCAGAGGAGCAGTGTTTTTTCTCCCTGCTTCAGCAATGTTGTGTTCCCTTGAATCAGAAACAGGGGATCCTCAAAAAAAGCAAGATAGAAAAGTGGTATCTAGCTAAGCTGTTTTCTATCCTAGTGTTTATATTGCTACACCATCTGCCTCTTGCAACGTGTTTGCTGTACACATGTACCATAAAGAGCTGTTTGTTTGTTGGATGGATGCAGCAAGACGAGTGAGGTCATGGGGCTGCCACTATCCCAGCTGTCTCTGTGGTTGGTTCTGATTGTCTCCTTGCAGGAGCTCACACATTCCTCCTGCACAGGAGTGCGATGTCTTCTCTGTTGATGCTTGTTTTTATTAAGTAAACACTGGTAGACCCTCAGTAGAGAGGGGAACTTTGTACTGTGTGTACTGAGCACAGAAAGAGCTCCCATGTAGGTAGGAAGCAGGAGGAGTAAGAAGAGCTGCATGTGGCAACGAGGTGGGGGACAGGACTCTGATAGACCCCCTGCCACCACTCAGCAATGGGGACCTGAGCTTGTCACTGAAGATGCACTCTGGGGATAGAAGGGATCTGGACACTTTCCAGGAAGCTCCATCCCTTTCCCTGCAGCACAGGAGGTCCTACTTGCAACCCCTAAGTTGGAGGAGACTATGGCCTATGTGGAAAAGCTGTTTTGAGGGAAGTGCAGTGCTTTCCAACAGGATAACAACATAAAACCTTTCTGTCTCTAAAAGGAAAGAAGGAAGAAATGAGTGCACTTTTCTTGTGCCCTGGCTCAGAGCATTCAGCCCTATCAGTGTACCAGGCCACCAAAACCAGCAGTGCATCAGCTGAGCTGAGACCAGGGCTGGCTGTTCTAACTCAGGTACCTCTTTGGGCTTTGGGAGTGCCCACAACTGACACCTTCCAGCTTAAGGAGAGTTGGGGGAAAGTATTTTGAAGCAATGATATAATCCTGCTCTCTCTTTTTCAGTGTATGAGGTAATGAACATCTTTAGTGCTTAAAGGTGCTGTGAGAAGCTGCAGGGCATGTGTGAATGCCAACATTTTATGGAAGGGGTGGTTTTATTGTCAGCAGACTTTAAAAAAAAATCTCTGCAGTTTATATTAATAAGACTGGCTGTTATTGTGTGTCAAGAGTTATTGTGATTTATAAAGTACTTCTTTCTTGGTGTGTGATGAAAACCCTTGGCTCTTGGTCCCAGTCACTAATGGGAGATGATAGTGGCTTTATCTGCAAGAGACAACTTGACCTAGAACCTTCTATCATTTTTAATGATCTTTTAGTGCTGCCTTTTGCTTTCACCTGAGCTTAGGGTAGTGTCAACTTTGAGAATGTGAAAAATAGTAGGATTTTTTTTTTTTAAAAAAAGGGACAACTGAACTGCTTGGTATTAATGTCCCAAACAGCCCTGCTCCATGAGTGCAGATCCTCATTGTGCAGTGCTGCAGAGTTGGTCCTTTAATGACTTGCTCTGCCTGCTGTTCCCAAGCCCCTCATCCAGGACTATTATTCTATTGAGACTTTGACTCATGTTAGAGATGACAAAAATATGACAGAGGGGAAAAAGGGTGGAGATGAGTGTAAGTAGATGGGTGGGTCCAGAGCTACATAATTGTTCCCAAGTGTTCTTCTTGGAAAAAAAAAAAAAATCCTGTATTTAACACCACAAGTGTACTGCTGTAAGTGGAGAAGAGACTCTTTCAGAAAAGGACTCCTTAGGACCATGCTGGATTATTCTTTGCCCAAAAGCATGTGCAGATATATAAACTTTAATAAGCAGCAAAGCTGACATGCACAGGGCTCCCTTTGTTACTGCTGTGTTGAGCTGTTCTTTAGATGATTGGGTGAGGTGTGGGTATAGGTGGGTAACTGGGCATCACCAGCCCTTCAAAGGTAGGGCTGGCTCCTGTCATGATAACACAACCCAGTATAAAACTTCTGATCTGTGCATCATCTTTGCAACATGAGCTGTTTGTTTATAGTCCTGTGGCATCCCTAGGGTTAGAGCCTGTGGGAATTATTGGAAAGGCAAAAAGCTCAGTAAATTTCCTGGGTGAGGAAAGGTGTCAGAAATTAGCAAAGCCCAGGACACAGTAACACTGCTCTGGCTCCATTTAGCTGCAGGGAAAGTTTTGTTTAAAGACAAATAATCAAAAGCAACTGCTGTATCCTGCTGGGCCAAATGCAACAAAGCTGCTGCATTCCCCTGGGAATTTTGCTGCAGAGCTGCATTTCTTGGCTGTGAATGCTGCATGTGGATGCAGGGCTGTAGGTACATGGGAATTCTGCCCTTGCCTGTCCCAAGTCCACTGGGCAGCTTGTGAGCTGGCTGCTGGAAACAAGTGCAATAGCACTCTTTTCCAGGGGCAAGGAAAAGAACTTCCCATCTCAGGTGCTGACAAAGCTCATAAATACCCAGAAGTGTGGTAATTTTTGGCAGTGAAGATGGGTGATGTCACTTGATCTGGTTTGGACCTCTTGTCCCTGAGCAGGGCTGGCCACATCCTGGCCCACCTGGCATGGAAAAAGCTCCCATCAAGCTCTTGCTGGATTTTCATACCAACAAAATCCCAGGAGCTATTTCACTGGCAGCTGGAACATGTGGTAGGGCTGGAAAAACCAGGCTGAAAGGAATTGCTACCAGATATATTGTCATTGTGCTTGGCAATCCAGTCTTTTAGGTTGTGCTTATTTCACAGCTAAACACAAGACTAGTTCTAAGGCAGAAATATGATGTAAAAGGAGGATAAAGACAAAATACACTTAACTGGAGGAGATGAATGCCAGCCTCCTTTGAGGTGGGAAGGCACATCAGGAAAATGGCCAGGAATAGTATTCTATAGAATCACTGTAGCAGCCACCTGAGTCAAGGAGAAGGGATGATATAATAACCTTAGAGAATGGTAAATATTTTACAGAGAGCCTCCCTCTGAAATGCAGGTGGAGAATGACCACAGATGCTTACAGGAGATTTAATTGTCCTTGCCAGCAAGGCTCATTATCCATACATAAACATATGTGCTGCTTCTCAACAGCAAAGTGCAGTTTCTTCAAGAGAGTATTTTAAATCTGAACTGCTTGAGTGTCAAATTAGTTGAGTCTGGCTTCGTTTTAATTACACCAGCCATTGGATATTGTGCTGGGGGATGAGGGATGATGTGCTACTTCTGTGGGCAAAGGGAGCTATGTTTGCAGAGTTACTGCCTATAAAACATGGCTCTGTCGTTCAGCATTGCCACAGGACCAATGCTGCAGGCCTTAGTGCCTTTTTCAGTGAGGTTTTGCTCTGGACCTCAACCAGGGTTACCTTCTTAAGAGATTGCTGCCTCTTGTTGATTAAAACTATGTAAAGAGAGAGCTGGACCTGGAGTCTGTGTCCCTCCACCACCTCTAGTCTCGTGTACCGGAGCAGGGAGGTGGAAAACACAGCCAGGTTGGACTAATAACACTTTCTAATCCTCATTCTGCCTTTGTGTGAGGCACTGGAGAGCTGAGCCCTAGGGAAGGCAGGCAATTTCCTGCAGGCATTTAACAAGGTGTGGCAGGAAAATGAGGAGGGGGCAGCATCTCTGGAGGCAGAATTAGTAACGAAGGGGTTTTCTCTCCTTGGGCCTGTTTATAACAACCTCAGTGGTGATGAAGATGAGGCCCAGGTACTTCAAAGAGTGTATAATGTTGGGAGTGGGCTCAGAAAGAGCTGCCTTTGAAGTGTGACTGAAGAATAGCAGGTTGGGCATGGGACAAGATGGGTGAGTGTCCTGACAAGTGGAACAGGTTGGGTGAAAGGAGGGACAGGATTATTTTCTTTCTAAGCTATTGTATCAGTGCTAACCAGGAGACCTGTTCACATCTCTTCAGCTTGGCCAGGTTTTTCAAATAATAAACTGTAGTAGTAATCAAACGACTGGATACTCTAGGGGGTGAATTGGAATTGAGAGATGTCAGGACACAGTTGCTGTCAGATGGTGCTGGATGAGCAGGAGGATTGTCATGGGCTGGTGTTCACTCCCCTGTGTTCATGAGCAGGAGTGAACAAAACCCATTTCAGCAAGCGAGCTGGACTTGGCTGGGCACAGCACCCTAAGTTTTCAGAGCTCAGTAATTCTGCACTTCACAGGAAATTAAATAAAACCACTGGTTATTTTATGTGTACCCCAGTACTTGGTGAAGAACCCTGGGGGTCCCACTGCTGCAGCTCATCAGCATGAAGGGACCCTGCTGCTATACAACCTCTACTGTCTGCCCACAGCCTGAGCATGGTGTTTCTAAAGCACAATCTCTGAGTTTTATTTTTATCTGCTAGGACTGAAAAAGATGCCCAGGACAGCAGAGATGCCTGTCAGTGAGATACATCCTTGCATGGCTTTCTCCTGTGAGCAGAAGGGCAGACGTTTCAAGCATTATTGTTGGGGTGTCTGACTACTTCAAATAGCCCCCTCATTACATTTGAATGTGGATTTTTGGGGATGCTGAAAGCTTTTTAAAAGTCCATCTCTCCTTGTACTGTAAATTTAGCAGGAAAAGCTCTGAGAGTGCAGGAATGGAAACTCAATGCCTGCAGCAAGTCTCTCTAAGCTCATGCCATTTGTGAATAAAGGTTAATAATGTTTGAAACTCTTTACTCAGAGTTCAGTCTACCATCCTTAGGCAAAAATCCCCCACAAACCCATCCTTCAGGTATTAATTCAGGCTTTCCCTTGTCACAGCAAGGCCATGAACTGAGACTGCACCTCCTGATTGCTGCTTCCCAAATCTCAAAGCACTTGGTACTCCTTGTACAAAAATTAGGAGAGGAAATGAGTGATGGCTGTTCCTTCTAAATCAGTACCGAAGCGTGGAATCCTGCCTGCTTGTACTTAAAATATCATGTCAGCAGGGCTGCTGTTTGCTGAGCAGTTCAGGCTATAGCCTGTGTCAGACTTTGCACAGAAGGAAAATAAGGAGCAGGTTTTGTTCCATCACCTATGAAGAACAGCAAAGCAATCCAGCCCAGATGTTAAAAACATAACAAACAAAGCCAAATTATAACTGAGCAAGCTGTGAGAGATGAAGAACAAGAAGACATGACAGCCCATCACAATCCCCACCTCTCTTCTTGCCAGTGTTACAGTGTTTAGGGCTCTCATTCCTGCTGTTTCCAGCTGAAGGTGCTCAGCTTCCACTTTTATTCTGCCTCCCTGCTACCACGAGCTTTTATTCACGAGAAAGGAGATTTCTAACTTCAGTGGGACATCCGGGAAACAAGACAGCCTCCCAAGAGAGAGGCTGAAGTCCCAAACACAAACAATGATCATACATTGAATGAACTGGTGACAAAACAAAACAATCACAACACCACCCAACTTCCTTTTGTCCCCCTCCTTATTAGTAAGACCCAAAATCCATCACAGATGCATAAAGAGTCCTCTAGTGAATACAGGGCACGAGTAGCAAGGCTGTCTGTGCCCTGCTGGCTATCCCTGTTCTTATGGAGGAGTGATAACTACACCCTTGCAGCACAGCTGTAGCTTAAAAGAGTTGGGGGAGGGACAACAGGGTTAGGATTAGGGGAGCAGTTGAGGGGTGCTGCTAATGTCTTGCCCTCATTCTGATTCCACAATCCCCAGCATTTTGCTTTTGCCATGTATTCAAAAATTATGAGACAAATCCTGCAGAAACTAAGGCAGGTGTTTTAAAGAAAAGCACCCCAAACTGGGATTTTTTTTTATTGAGCTGTTGTTTGTTTTCCCTCTGGGTTTTTGGAGCCTGCTGTGTTGCTGAACCAGGGTTTTCCATAACCATAAGAGCTACATATTCACCTCTGAAAAAGCTCTGAAATCACTTGGGGTACTGACAAAATGTCTGGTGTTGGAGTGGCTTTGGGATTTGGCTGCAGCTGAAGGCAGTTGCATTCACAGCTTTCGATTACCATCAGCTACAACCTGAGGACCGAGGCTTGTTAAGAGAGGAGTGGGTTTGGTTTAAGAGCCCCCTGCAACCCATTTCAGAGTGCCCTCTGTGAAGGAGGGAGAGGTCTGAGCTCTTGGCTATGCGTGGTTGTGAAGCTTCTTGGTGAGTCCTGTTGTACTTATCCTTTGGGGAACTTGGAGGTCTGTTTTCCATCTGGTTCTCTGTGCCTGGGATGGTGTTACATGCCTGGCCCTGGGTGTAGCTGATGGCTGCTACTCACAGCACATGGGGTCTGTCCCTTACAAGGTGGTCTGAATCCTAACCTGGTCCTCTAGGAGTGAACAGCGTGCAAATAAGGACAGTAATAATCCTTGTTTGTGGTAATTTGGCTTTTTTTCTTCCCTCTATTGCTTCTAAAGAGATAACATCATGATTACGATTCTATGAACTTGCCCCATGTGCTCAGCTTTGTCAGCAGAACACTTGCTGGGCCCAATCTCAACCTGGTCCTAGTCCTGGTAGGAAAACCTCACTTGTGTTAATAAGATCATAAACCTTCTCCAGTCCTGTGCTGGGGTGACTGCCCTTTTGAGGAGTTGACTTGGAGCCTCTGAAATGTCTGGAGTCTCCTGCTGTGTGTAGATCTCTGATAGAGGTGGGAGCTATCAGGATGCCAAAAAATATATTGCATTTCTGGCCAAACTGTCAGAGCTTGTGTTGGAGCACAGAGTGGGTGACAGCCAGGCACTACTATTATTATAGAAAGTACCATATCTGAGATTGTATTGCCCTGACCCTGTTCTCCCAGGTGCTGTTCACACAGAAAAAGTATCTACTTTGAGGCTCTTTCTACTTGCCAAGGTTACATGGGGAGGAAGGGAATTGCTCCAGGTTATGTGACAGCTCAGGGCAGAGCTAAGGCTGGATGTGGGCCTTGCTGGTTGTTGTCCCAGCAGAGCTTGCATGTAGCTGCTGCAACAGGAGTGAGCTCTCTGCTCTCATATGGCCCATCGAAGGGGAGAAACATCCTGAAAAATAATTCACAGTTTCTCTTCTCACCTATTCTTGCTCACTTTCCTATTTCCCAGGGGACTTAGGTTGCCCAGAGAAGCTGTGGCTGCCCCATCCATAGAAGTGTTCAAGGCCTGGTTGGAAGGGGCTTGGAGCAACCTGGCCTGGTGGGAGGTGTCCCTGCCCGTGGCAGGGCATTGGAACAAGGAGGTCTTTAAGGTCCCTTCCCAGCCAAACCCTTTTATGATTCTCTGATACCCCCTGGAAATACCAAAGCTGTAGTGTTTGTGCAGGTGGGGAAGGCCGGCTCCAACACTTGGGCTTATCCTGCCAAACCCTCCCTTTGTGCCAGCTGCTTCCCCTGCTCCCCTCCCGCACACCTTCCCAGGGAGCACAGGCTCAGCTCCTCCAGGTGTGCTGCCTGAAAGGGCTTTGCCCACATCTTGCGTACAGATTGCTGCCGTTGAGGGTTTTTTCTTCTCCCATAGCTGTATTATTGTGAGAATTTAAATTTAGTAAGGGAAGGACCTCAGAAGTATCAGCTTCTGTGCTCAGGGATCCAGACCGCTGCTTTTAAGGTTTTCCTGAAAAGTGCATGCTTCAGAAGGAAAACCCACGGAACCAAGGCCAGCCGCTGGCAAAGCAGCCGCCTGCTTGGCTCCTCTCTGCCGCTTTCAGGATGCTCAGGTGCTGTTTCAGGGCACCAACAAGCTTTCTGTTGCCGGCAAGCCTGCAAGGAAAGGCTGCTCTGCGTGGGTGATTATTTTATTTTCTTGCCTTTTTTTTTCTTAGTTTCCCACCCCAGCCAGAGCCTTGGCACAACTTCTGGCTCTCCTACGTTGCCATCTGACTGCAGCACACGCCTCGCGCGGTGCTTGGCACGTTCAGAAGGGCAACTCGGGCACGGCTTTTAGCGGGTGATGGCAAAGCCTCTGCCCTGCCCTAGGGATGCAGCAGCCCTGGCTTCACATGTGATATCCCTCCTGGAGCTTCTTCCCTTGGGCCCTAATGAGGAGCCCCTCTCTGCAGAGGACAGAGCAGGAAAAGGAAAACCAAAATCCAGCCTGGTGCAACATGTATTGTGCATACACCAGCTTGCTTTCGGTGGCATCATTTTACCTCTTTATTTTTGAGACCAAGCAGAGCTCCCTCCTTATTTGTCATTGCAAATGCATGACATCCAGCTCTTCCCTTCCTCCCTTAAAGAAGTTGCTTTAAAAATCACCATCGACTTTTTTTTTCTTTCTTTTAACTGAAGGAGGCTCTTTTGTCACTCAGACATGCTCGTTGGTTATGCATGTGTGTGTGTACTTCTGAGTTTGTTCAGAGGGCTGTGATAATCCTTAAATCTGCTTGTGAGAAAGCCTGGTCTCCCCATCTCTCTCCTGTGGGCAGCTTGTGGCAGCCTGAAGTTTGAATGGGAGGGGACACTCAGGGATGGGCCATTATCACATTTAAATGTTTCTCCTACATGCTAGAGAGGGCCTCAGCAGGGGGAAAAAAAAGATTCATATGCTTAATTAACTGACCAAGATAATTAATACGTGTCCAGCTTCAGGCCTGCAGGGAGGGTACTGGAGTCAATGGATCCAGCTGTTGTTTAACAGTGCAAAAGCTTTGCTCCATTGGTGAGGTTAGAAGTGTAGTGGGCTAATGTCTCTTCCAGCTGAAATATTTGGAAAAAGCCATCCCAACTCTGCTAGAGCATCAGGAATTAGGGAATTTTCCACTCCTGGCCAGAAGAGGCTGCGTGGGGCAGAGCTTGTTCCTGCTTGACCCTGCGTGCTTGGGGTGGTGGATGGGGAGGCTGAGCTTCTCCAGGTGCCTTCAGGGAAAGTGCTACCGGCTTGGGATCTGCAAAGCCTTCCCTGTGGGTAGACTGGAGGTGAAAAACAAGCAGGTTTGTTCCACGCTGAACATGCCCACGTCTTGTCACACAAATGTGCAGCACGGATGAAAACAAAAAACAAGCTACAGATGGACACTGGCAACCTGTTGCTAAGCACAAGCCTCTAAATTCAAAATAAACACAATGCAGCAGAGCAAGCGTCTTCTCAATGGGATCCACACGTTTCCACCATGGATATTGTAATGTCCTGATTGTCTTTGTGACGGGACTCGATTTCAATTCAGATTTCATCAGTGTGTAAGATAAATTCCTGAAGGAGTCATAAACTCTTTTATCAGTTCTTGGCCCTGTAGGGAAGTGTCTGGGTGCTGATGAGGTATAAGAATGCTGGGAATTGCTTCAAGCTTGGCCAGAAGAGTCTCCTGAAGATGCCTGGATCTGTCCTGAGACTTGCAGATGCTGCTTTGATCATTCAGGAGAAGTTTCTGTGGTCTTAGTAAACACTAATAACGGAGACATCCCAGCTTCCAAGGGCAGTGGATCTACTCCCATGACGGTGTCCCTGTGCTGTTTAGCAGTTTTCCCTTAATGAGTCTCCTCACCCTCCCTTACTGCAGCTGACACCTCTTGCTTGCCCTGTTCAGCAAGCAAGCCCAGAGAGGAGGCAGTTCTCCCCAGGGAGGTCTGATGGGCTGCACACAATAGAAATAGCCAAAGGAAACTGTGCAAATGTTATCCACGTGTATGAAACTGTCCTGGCTAAGCAAGGTCATTTCTGGAGGGCAGGAGCCGAGGCAGCCTGGGCAGGTGATGGCAAAGGCATTTCTCTAGAGCTGCAGCTCTTCTGGGCTGTCTCCCATGGAAAAGTTTTTCTGGAGGCACTTAAGAAGATTTAATTCCAGCTGCTCTCTGGTGCCAAGGCTTTCTTCTTCTACCCAAGGAGATAAGAGCAGCTGCACTTGGCCAGATCTGAGCTCCCTCTTGCCTGGTATTTCATCTTTGGCTGGGATCAGAGATGGCTGAGGAGGGAAAAGCAGGCATGTTTCCTTGCCTGACCTCACCACCAGACACATGTCACCTGCCCATGGCTGCCAGAGCCCCAAAAAGCCCCAGCCTGCCTCTGCTTGGAAAGGGCTCCCAAGTGGGCACAGGAAAATCAAGGGCCAAAGGGCTGTGGTGGAGCCCCTGTGACCTTCACTGAGCTCCGAGTCATTAATTGTGTAGCACGTGGATTAGTGTGTGCCCAGAGTAATTAGCTGAAGTGAAACACATGTGTTTCCAATCTTACTTGCTGTGGTTAAGGCAGCAATGAAAATGACAGTCAAAGTGAATTATGTCTTTATTAGCAAGGCTCAGGGACATCTTTACAGCTACGTAATTAATTTTAATTGTGCATGTGAGTGACTTCTATCAGGGCTTCAACTGAGATGCTGCATCCGTCTCCCATGAGGAAGACCATAACTATCAGTGTTTGGGAAGGTCTGTGGAGAGTGAAGGTTTTGTGACCTATTTTCCTTTCATGTTTGAAAGTTTTCCAGCTGATGGAAATAGAGAAGCTCCTCCTGAGAATGTGCCTCTTCACTGGACAGAATGAAGGCATCCCTGCTCATCAACAAGGAACACAGTGTTTTATACTTGGATTTACACAAGAAGAGACTGAAAACAGGATTAATGCTCTAGTCCCACAAATATTTTCTTAAAGGCTGGCATAGGGAGGAGCAGAGGCCATAGAAGGACTTTATTCTGTTCTTCTCACTGCCATTAAGTTGCTGAAAAACCCGGACAAAGACAGCAGCAGCTGGATGACTTTCCCTGCCATGATTTTTGATCTCCACAGCATCGTGCAGGGATGCTCTGAGGTCTTTGTCAGACAAGATTTATTCATGGTTAAGCTGGTGGAGGAGACACACGTGAGTGCAACACAATTACACCTGGGGTCGGGGAATGCCAGAATGGGAAACTTAGAGCAAGGCAGGTCCTGCACTCACCTCCATTTGTTGTGAAGTGGGTAAAAGACCATATGACACACAATTTTTAATTATTTGCATAGTAATGTAATTTAAAATATGTTTAAAAGGGCGAAGTGCTAAAGGACAATGAGTTATAAAGTATAACCTTTATCATTACTCTTATGGAGAAAATATTTACACTGCCTTAGCTTTCATTTGCTGGTGAAATACTTTCTAGTGGCATTGAAAAAAACAAACCTAAAAACCAAAGCCAAACTATGCTATGTTTTAATTGCAGTCTGGCTTTTGATCAGACTTGTATTTTGAAGAAAAAAAAAAAAGGAGGAGAGAGGGAAATGTGGCTTTGTGTGTATTCTGTGTTACATTATTATTCAGTAAGCCTTAAACCACAAAAGCTCCTACGGGAAGATTCATTATCGCATTAAGCACGAGATAGGGAGGGGATGCCTTGCTGGCAGCCGCGGACAATATGTTGCTTTTTTACTTTGTTTGGGTTGATCCCCCCTCCCCTCTTGGGAGCTGCGTGCTCTAGAGAAACTGTTTAAGACACAGTTGGATGGAAAAAAAAAAAAAAAAAAAAAAGAAAGAAAGAGAAGAAAGGCAGACAGACGCAAGTGACCGCAGTGCAAAGCGCTGCTTTGGAGGCTGGAGGTTTCTAACGGCTCCCTCCGACTTCAAACACCTCCCCGGGCTGCGGAGAGCCCTCACCGTGCAGCTCTGCAGCCCGATAAGCATCGCCAGTGAGAGAGCCGCTGGTGCTCGGCGTCCCCCTGTGGTACCCGGCATCCCCCCCAGGCATCTCGGCGTCCCCCCAGGAGCCGGGCTCTGCAGCCCTGCCCCGGCCATCTCTGCCCTCTCGGCTCCTTTGCAAAGCTGTTTTCTCTGCCCTGGTGTTTTCCTCTGGAAGCTTCTCTTTCTTTCCCCAGGGAGCTGGGGGCTGTGGGGTGATGGAGAGGTCAATGGTCCAGCTCTGTCAGGGAAAGGACCTTCTGGAAATAACCAAAAATATTTGCAGGGCACCCAGATGCCCTTGTTGCAAGAAATGGGGAAATAAAAGTGTTTTCCTCCCTGAATCACTCAGCTTGTGGGTGACCGATCTGAGTCGGCACTGGGGAAAAAAACAGTGGAGATTTTGGAAAACACTCAGCACCTGTCTTCTGACAGGAGGCAGGTTTCAGACATATCTTGTGGGATGCTCACTAATGAATAGCCTGGCAAGCAGGGTTTCTTTTTAAATAGCAGTGTAGGTCATCTTCTCATAGTGATGATACATTTAAAAAAGAAGATATTAAAGCCCATTTATTCTGCTTTGTAAACTAAAATCCATGTGATGGAGGCCCAGCGATTGTTCTTTTGGTTACAAAACCCCATTCTTCCTGCAAAGGAATTCTGCAGTTTCAAGACTGACTGGTTCCCTAATTTGTCTTTAAAAAAAAAAACAAAACCAAAGATACATCACTTGCACATTACATTTTATTGATGTTACTGTAAAATACATATTTGCTTGCATTCCTAATTGGGGAAGCACAGATGGCAGCAGCTTCTGCTAGAGTGGTACGCTCTTTAAAATATCTGGTAACATTACAACAAAGTGTAGTCATTAAAATGAGTGTCTGTCTGTGTGTGCCAGAGGAGTTTCGTTCTCAGGAGCAAGGCTCTCTCCTGTTCTAAGGGGGGAAGGCTTGTTTTAACCCATCCTTGGGCTGGTGCCTGACACTGGGATAAACCCAGTGCAGTGGGATAAATCCAGCATGGTTCACCTGAGCATGGTGCTGCCATGCTCATTTTGCTTGAGGGCAAAATTATCCTTCCTACATAAAGGTGTTCGTGAGGGGGTGATGTGCCCACAGGGTCTGGAGCTGGCAGAACTCGGATAAATTTGTTTTGTTGTCACGTGTGCGACAAAAAGGGAGCTGAGGAGCAGCCCCTGCCTTATTGAAAATGCACTGGTGCTTACAGTGCCTTGAGGACTTGGCCCTTGGAAGGGTACTGGTGCTCTGGAAGGAAAAGTAAGAAAAATTAAAAAAAAACCCAACAGGTAGGATAAAGGCTAGTCATGTTCTCCAGAAGACTGTTCTAATTCTCTCTTCTCATCCAATGCAAACTGTCATGAGCAACCACAGAGCAAGTGAGCAGCATTTTCCAGAGTACTTGCAATGTCTTGGCAGCAAGCGGTGAGCATGTGTGGGGAGGGAGGGGGAAGCTCTTTCAGTTGTTTCATTTTAAAGCAGTTTTGTGACGAAGTCACTGCCGTCAGGTATCCTCTGTGCTTCGACATGCTCTCTTCTTTCACCAAGACCAGGACGTTTTGCCACTGATACCTCAGCCCCTCCAGTTTAGGGACAGCCCTGTGCACATCAGTGCCCTGAGGAGGTTAAAACACTAACAGCTCGTGGGAATCTAGAGTTTCATTAACTTTATATTTTAAAAGGCTCCACTCCAGCCATGTGTTCACGTGCATCCCTGCCGTTATTAGTTCTGCAGTCTCCAGTGAGGCTGATCGTGTGCCTGGCTCCTCACTGCAGCATTCCCAGCACAGTTGGCCAGACACTTGGAGCCATCAGCTCCTTCGGTTTTAATTAGAAGCCTTAACTATCCAGCTTGCAGAGCCCTGCAGTTACAGGGCCTCTGTGCTGTGGTTTACTGTGGAAATTAGGGTTGGCTGGTAAAAATCCAGGCCTGTGGCGCAAGAGGGAGTGAGCAACATGATAGCAAGGTATGGAAACCATATATCACTTACCTACCCTGCCTACTCTGCTCCCCTTTGTTGCCACAGCATGGCTATAGGGTCATTATATCCCTTTCAATGGCAAGTTTCCCTTTGTTTGGTTGTTAGCAGGATTGAACGAGCCATAGGGAATGCCGTGGATGTAAATATGTCTACTTGTTTAACACAAAGTGTGATTTACCACTGAGTTATTTCGGTTTTTTCCCTTGCTATTTTGTGTGTTGAACTAATTAGGTGTGTGAGGATTTGGGGGAGAGGGAGAAAAGCAGGTGGGTGAAGCCCTGGGGAAGGGTTTCCCTTCATGATGGCAGATCAAGAGCAGCCAGACGTGGGGGGGCTGGTGGATGAGAGCCGGACATGAGCCAGCCATGTGTGCTCACAGCCCAGAAACCAAGCGTGTCCTGGGCTCATCCCACAGTGTGGGCAGCAGGGGAGGGTGAGATTCTGCCCCTCTGCCCCGCTCAGGTGAGACCCCACCTGCAGAGCTGCCTCCAGCTCTGGGGGCCCCAGCACAGGAAGGACATGGAGCTGTTGGAGTGAGGCCAGAGGAGGCACCAAGATGATCAGAGGGATGGAGCACCTCTCCTGTGAGGAAAGGCTGAGAGAACTGGGGTTGTTCAGCCTGGAAGAGAGAAGCTTCAGGGTGACCTAATTGCGGCCTTCCAGGACCTGAGGGAAGCTTGCAAGAAAGATGGAGAGAGACAATTTACAAGGGCCTGGAGTGACAGGACAAAGGGGAATTGCTTCAAACTTAAAAGAGAATAGGTATAGATTAGATACTAGGAAGAAATTCTTCCCTGTGAGGGTGGAGAGGCCCTAGCACAGGTTGCCCAGAGAAGCTGTGTTTGCTCCATCCCTGGAAGTGTCCAAGGGCAGGTTGGATCAGGCTTGGAGCAACCTGATCTAGTGGAAGGTGTCCCTGGCCATGGCAGGGGGTGCAACAAGACAACCTTTAAGGTCCCTTCCAACCCAGGCCGTTCTATAACTCTATATGCTCACATTTTGGAGAGGAGTGCGTTTCCAATGCCTGGGATTGGGAAAGGTGGGAGAACTGACCCACTCTAAGCTTCCCATGCTGTTGATGTGCTGCTAGGAGTGAGTCAGTCAGGGAAGAAGGTTGCCCTGGCTCTCTGCTCCCCCAGGCATCATGCCCATGGGGCACTGGTGCCTTGCAGGAAGGACGGGGTGCTTTGGGGAGCGCTGCAGCAGTGGTTCAGTGTGGTTTGCATGGAGCAGGGCAGCAGCAGCAGCAGTCACACACAGCACTGGTTTTGCCTAAGGTATTGATACACCTCCAACCAGAGCAGACACGGCGGGGAGGAGGGTGGGAGAGAGGGGGGTGAGGTACCAGCTGCGTTATTAAGGCTCATCCCAAACCCTTTGAAGTCAATAGAAAAATTATCCTCGACTTTGATACACTTTGGATTGCACCTTTTAAGTCATGTGAAAGACATTGGTGTTATTAAAACAGCAGCAGAACACTGCTGTTTGTTACATGTGCCTTTATTTTTTAATGGCAATGGTAGGTTTAGCCTTGGGCACTATCCGAGACTCATAAATAACCCATGTCAAGTGTAACACACCTACTGAACAGCCACAGAAGACAGAGGACTTGGCTGTTTATCTCCCTGCATTTTTCAGTAACGAGCCACTTGTACATTAGGAGGGGTAGATGTCCTCTAGCATTCATTAATAAAGCATCCTTAACAGCCAGGCTTCTCCTTGATCATGCAGGGCTAATGCGATAAATATCTTCTTTCCACACTCTCCTGACAACTGAAAGACAGGAATGCAGTCTAACTTACAATGTTAGTTGTGCAAGAATATTACAGGGCTTATTTTTTGTCCACATCTGTCAAGTCCAAGTACGGCACCCACTCGCTGCCAGGACGGCGAAAGCAGAGCAGGGAGGCCTTCTGGAAAAGCATTCCCAGTACAGCACTGGAGTCACTGTGGCATTGGGGAAACCCCAAGGGAAATGGGGAAATGTTCAGGGCCAGGTTGGACGGGGCTTTGAGCCACCTGCTCTAGTGGAAGGTGTCCTTGCCCTTGACAGGGAGTTGGAACTAGATGAGCTTTAAGGTCCCTTCCAACCCAAACCGTTCTAGGATTATATGATAAATCTAGGATCATGGCAAATCATTATTCCATAGGAGCCCACAGGGATGTGTATGTCAGCCCCAGCCTACTCAGGCAGCGAGGTGTGGCTTTGAAGGTCGGATGCCACCATCAAAATACTTTGGAGACCACCAATTGCTCTCAGGAGTCAAAGCAGGCCTCAAGCATCTGAATTTGTTCATCACTGCTTTCATACAGTCTTTTGGTTTCTTACTCCCAATGGTTCATTCCAGCAGGAAGGCCTTATGTAAATATATATTACTGATAATCTGTATCTGTAAATATATATTACTGAGATATATATGTAAATATACATTACTGAGAGATATATGTGTAAATATACATACACTGATAATGTATAGATACCAGCCATGCAGCCATTGGCCTGTGGCCCCAGAATGTCCAACAGCAGCCACGGAGAGGCATCAGTTTAATTTAGGCAGCACAGAACTGAACTGGAGGCTCAAGACAGACCCTCACATCACTTGCATCACACCAGTCCTTGAAAACCCTACTTGAATGTGAGCTCTTATTTGGTTTTTTTGCTTAATGAATATGTTCCATCTCTTTCCCAGCATGTAGGTATCTTGCCCAAGCCCTCATGTTTTTGGAGAGGAGAGCAGGACAGACTCCCCTGCCAGGAGTGCTGTGCACAGGTATTTTTTTTCTCCATACCCCTTCCCCAGCCCCTGTGTTGTTACTCATCCTCTCCCTTCCCACCTCTGCCACCTGCTAATGATCAAGGAAGGCCATACCATTCTTGAATGGCCTGGCAGCTCCAAGGCTGGCACAGCTGGGCAGGGTCATCTCTTTCCCCCCTTTTTATTCTGCTGATTTAACCACAAGGCAAAGCAGGGCTTCCCGCTCAGGAAGTTCGAGGTGTTTGGTGGGGAACAGGTCTGCAATGGGATGTGTTTACAGTTAAAACAGCAGGATGACTGGGGACTCCTGGTCTAGAGCAGCCTCAAACACTGATCCAAAGTGGGTTTGCTTTTAAGCTATTTAACCCCTTAAAAGAGAAAAAAAAATAAAGGAGGTCAACCATGAAAGAGAAGTTAATAAATGCAGCTCATATATAAATATTTGCTTCTGCTCCCAAGTGCCTGATTCCTCTAGTTTCTCTTGTTAAAAAGGAATACCCATGGGATGCTTGGTTTAAAAATATTTCTGTTTCCAAAGCCTTTTAAGGACTTTATATAGTCCATATTGCTGAGGGGGAGGGACAAGGAGAGGGGCCTGAAGGGATCTGTGTGTGCAGAAGCAGCTTTTACATGTCCTCTGTTCCCTGAATTAGGGTGCAGAGGAGACAGCCCTCTCTCCAAGAAGTTGTTACCCATTTCCTTCCCCTCCCTGGCCTGGCAGGAGCCAGAGCAGCAAGGCAAGGCCTGTAAGGTGTTTTTCCCCCTTCCTGAGCAGCTTGCTCCCAGCTCTACCCTCTGCTCTGGGAGCAGCCCCATGCCATCCTCAGGGCAGCAAAATCCTCAGAGGAGCACAGTGAAATGGCATCCTTGGAACTGTGAGTGCATTTCCAGGCAGTCCTGCCGCAGCAAGGGCAGGCTGAAGGACAGAGCTCAGGTTATGGTTTTT
Organism: Chiroxiphia lanceolata; assembly: GCF_009829145.1. Lineage (NCBI taxonomy): Eukaryota > Metazoa > Chordata > Aves > Passeriformes > Pipridae > Chiroxiphia > Chiroxiphia lanceolata. The sequence continues at coordinate 6,552,779 of NC_045643.1, read as the reverse complement.
TCCCTGTGTATGAGCCAGGCTACAGGAGCCAAAACAGGATGGAGCAGACAGGGTTTCAGGCAGGAGGCTGCTTTAGGGGAGTGTGGATTAATCCCTCTCCTTAACCCCTTTTTCAATGATCACAGGCTGGAGGGTATTTTAAAAGAAGCTAAAAAGAAGGCACTTTGCTGCTTTATCCCTATGGCTTTGGATTTTCAAAGGAATTTGAGTATCCAGAAAGATTTTTACTCGGCACAGGCCGTGCGCTCTCAGCAGTCTCCTTTTCTTATGCCATCTTTTCATCTCCCTGATCCCTTTCTCCCCATCACTGAGCCACATCTGGCTTTCCTGAAAGCAAAGCCTCCAAAATAAAAAATACAGTTCAAGCATTCAACCTGTTCAAGCCTTCATCTTCCCTCACTGGGATTCGGACGTGCGAGGACAGCCCTTTGCAGCAGAAACCTTATAGTAAAAGTGTTAATTGCTGAAGGTTTGGGGTTTGGTTTTGCTAACCACAAATGCAAGTGGAAACAGCCTCATAGGATACAGTTGCACTGCAAGCTGGCAGGTGTTAAATAGCACACCCAGGGCTTTGGCATCCTCTGGCTCCGCAGCTTTGTGGTGGTTTCTGACTAATAGGCGCCAGCTTCACTTTTACCTTTGAGGAGCCTTGGCAGATACTCACTGAGCCACCCCCAGGGCTCAAGTCACGCTAAGTTAATACCTTAGTTAAACCCTGGGAGGCACGGTCTGTCCCACAAGCTGATGTATCAAACGGGGCTGCTCCAACGTCTTAAAAGCAGCTTTCCACTCTCTTGCATGTGGGCAGAAACCCTGAATCCTAATGACATCTACGTGAAACTGCCTCTTTCATGTCGAGCAGTTTCCATCCAAGACATTGAACTGAAATTTTATTTTGAGGTATGAAGTGTACCTGAGGTTAGTTTCTTATAGGGCAGGAGATGGTTGCGTGCAGCCATCAAGAAGCAGCCACGAGATGATTGTTTCTCCTTTCAGAAAACAGATTTTTCTCAAAGACCATTCAAACATCTCCCTTCTCCCCCCAACCTCCTCTTTTCACCTCCTGATCTTTTTCAGGGGTAGGAACAAAAGTCTGTTTGCTGCTTTGATGTATTTCTAGCACCAGGTGCCCCCTGGGACACCTGCACATGCGCCGGTTGGGAGAACCAAAGCCTGGACCTGCTCTGGTTTTACAGGATGGGGCTGTTGGCTCTAGCACACACCTGATCCTGTGTCTAAATTTTGAACATTCATGACCTATGTGTGAAATGTTTTTTTTTTTTTAGTACAGGAAGTTGGTTATTGGGCTTGTCAGGATCAGGAATGTTCCAAGTTTCCCTTTTAACTTCTAAAACAAAACTGGGCCAGCTGGGAAGTTCCTGATTTTCCCAAATATCAAGCATTTCTACTTATATGAAGAGGGCTTTCAAGGAGAACTTTTTCTAGCCCTTGTGCTTCCAGCTGGAAGGCCAAGTGTGGAACCTGCATGTGTGCCAAGACCCTAGACTGGAAGGGTAGCAAGGACCAGGGCCACAAACTGAAGACGGATTTTCAGGTGGGTGAAGGGAGAACCAGCTCTCCCAGCCCTGGTGCTACAAAGCACTGCTACTCCCAGTGCAATCAAACCAGCATTAAATCTGGGACAGCTCTGTTGGGCAGAGATCCCTGATCCCCCTGGGAAGCTGTAAGGCTGAGGCTCTCACGATGCCTGCACATAGGCCGTGGTGCTGTGACTAAGGAAGTGGCTCTGTGTTCCTTCTGCAAGTCTTGGGTACAAAAACAGTTCCTTCAATGCAGCCTTTCCCATCCAGTGCCTCATCCTGCCCCGTGTCACCTCCTCACCCTTCCCCCTGCACACCTGCCCCTCTCTCTGGTGGGTTGGCTTCCTCCTTGTGCCCACAGGAAGATGCCCACAGCCCGTGCTGGGGGCCAGGGGACACCCCAACCACACCAGCTCCCACTCCCCTGGGTGCCCCTGGCAGTGTTTAGGTCGTGTTTGACAGTGGGCTAACCACTGTTAGAACAAGCAGCACCCTCAGTTTTCATGGCTGGGAGCAGGTGGGGAGAGGGGAGGTGCCCAGGTGGGGGCCTGCTCTGCACCAGCACATCTGGAGCCCACAGCTGGCCAGAGGAGTTGGCTCCAGTAGAGGTAGCTCTTCCTTGCAGAGAAAACTTTTCTGGGGAGAAACGAAAGAAGCACAAGAAATACAGAGGCTCAGAGAAGGTGAAGGGGGGTTGGTGGAGCTGGAGCAGAGCAGCTGGGGCATCCAACACCTCCTGTTTCTGTTCAGCCCTTTGCAGTCAGGCTGTCTGTCCCTGAGCTCTGGGGTAGCTGGTGGCTCACCCAGCCCTCTGCTTTCAGAGAACTGTTTTTCATGCTGTGTCTCTTCCAGATTGATCTTGGGCAAACATTCTGCAGGACGTGGCACAACAGGTTGCCCTGCAGAAACCTTCCCCAAACCCTGAGAGCTCAATTCTCTCCTCTTCCCTGCCTGCCCTCGGCTGTGCCCCTTTGATGCTGCAGCACTCAAAGTCACCCTCGGGGGTCTTGGAGCCCCAATCCTGTATAAATTTTGGGCTGTGCATCTGGGACCCCTACCCCCATGGCCTTGCTCACAATGGGGATGTGCAGGACGTCTTGGGGTAGTTTGTATTTTGGTCCAACAGTAGGTGATTAAGCATGGCCCTGCCAAATCCATTGTCTGAACAAAATGAGACTCTTAAAATATGGTAGGAGGGGAAAAGGAGTGTATTTTTCAGAAGCTGTTAGTACAGCATTTTTACATGGGTGTATTTTTTTAATATATTTTATATAAAACTATAATATGGGGACTAGGTTTTATCAAAATGTCCCTTCTTGCATACCTGGCAAGAGGGAGGAAAATAGATTTAGGGTTTTTTTTACCTGCAGAACATAAAGGAACTAAAACATCTCTGCACTTCTTAAAATCCTAGTTACTCCTTCATTCCCTCAGAAGCCTGAAGACGAGCAGAGTTTAATTTTAAAGCTCTTGTTCTGTGCCTTTGAAACAAACTCTCTTTTCCTTCTGATAAATGATTAAAGTACCACCAATTTATCTTTTAAAGGAAAAGACCACAGGAATTTCTGAGCTCCACACCCTGACTCAGGTATAAATTTGTCCTTGCTGAGTTGATATTCCTGTACTTTAACCACCATACACTTCCCACCCTAGTAACACAGGGAACAAAAGGTGTTGCCCCAAAATAATTGTTGCAGTGACAAAGAAATTGTGGCTTTAGTAAAGTTTCCCTGATATGCTTGATGCACCACTTTCCAATGGTGATGGTCCAAGACTGAATCCAGTAACAGTGAATTTGGTTTGTCAGGGGGTTTTGTGTGTGTGCACTTTGGCTTTTAAAAAAGTTATTACAACCAATGTTATGGACAAGCTTGAAGGTGTAAGATTTTATTCTTCCTCTGCCACCACAGATAATGAAGTTTTATCAACTCCCTTTTATTGTAGTAATCTAAAACTGTATCCTGTAATAGGGTCATAAACATTTAATGAAATCGAATGCTGTATGCATAAAAACAAGAGAGAGAAACAGGATTTAGAGTGGACAAATGGAGAACAAAAGGGAATCCAAGTAGCTCCAGCGTCTCTTGTCCATAACCTCGGTGAACGATGCTTCTCCATCCTCATCTCTGGGCCAGTGTGCTGCCCGGGCACCTCTTGCTTCATTCTCAGCAGTGGGATTTTCCCCTGGGTATAAACTTTACCACGCCTGAAGTGAGGTGCTGAAATGCTGCCCTGATCTTTAGGATTTCTTTCTTTTTTTTCCCCTTCCATTTAAACCCTTTCTGGATGTTCTGTGGCAACTTTTATTGTACTGTTTCGCTGGGTACTTGAGGCAAAGGGGATGTTAATTCCTGTGAGCCCATGACCAGCCCAAATGCTGCCCGAGTGCCACGCCTCGGTGCTCTCAGAGAGCAGCTGTGCATCTCTGTGCCGTGGCAGTTACAGCAGCTCTGCGCAGTGGCAACGGGAAAAACTGATAATAAACATCAAACTCGTCTGCCTTTTACCACAGAGAACACAAAGTTCAAGGGCAGTGGAAAGTTCTGGGGGTTGTTTTGTAAATTACCCCTCACCTTCTGGCTCTTTAACCTTTTACCGGGGAAAGTTTCCAGGCTGGAGAAGAGGGCAGGCAGCCCGTGCCCTCTCACATTCTGGCTTTGAGAGAGGAGCTTGTGATCCTGCTTCTCTCTTGTGTGGGGGTTGTGAGGATGGTGAAGAGGCTGGGAAGGATGGATGCCATAGGCAGGTGGATCTGGGAGCTGAGTTCGTGGAAAGATGCAAAGTGTGTTTTGCTCTGGGAGGGTTCAAGCAGGTCCTCTGCGAATGGGTGCGACTGCACAGGCAACCTCTGCAGTGCCATGGTTCATCATCTGCTCAGAGTCCTTCAAAAAAACACACCTAAAAATATCTGCCATTCATTTAGGGTAGCCAGCCTACCCATTTCCATATGTATTTAAATGGCTGTGTGTAAATGTTATACAATAGTTGCTGAGAAGTAGCTGATATTGGACAAACTGTGATAACCTGGCCTGTTATCAAAATGTGATAACGCAGCCTTTGCTGTGCCAAAATTGGCTTACAGCACCCTAAAACAAATAGGCAGAGGAAGGGGTGGGTGATTTGGTTTTCCTACTGGCAAACATAGAATTAGCCAGACATATTCCAGTTCCTTATGTACAGGGAGTGTTTGCTGGGAACTGCTCACGCTTGGCAATGTGAACCTTAGTTTGGGGGGGGGGGTAAAATATGCAGAGAAAAAATTATGTGGAACACCCTGGTATTTGTGACTGTGGTCTTGGTTTCATTTGTTAAATAGGGTGGCAAGAAATCACTGAATATTGGAAACTTTTATCAGAATAAGGCAAATAATTTTATTCTTTAGTTATTCTCCATGTGTTCTCATTTCACAGAGCTTTGCTGGGGTCTTCTTGTTTCTGTCCTCTCTTCCATCTGTTGCCATGCCTGCAGGTATGGTTTAATAGCAGGAATAAAGATTAAAATTAACTGAAAATGTTTAATAATTTTTAAAAAGAAAATATTAATATAATCCCCCCTCCCCCCCCCAGTTAACTAATTTCCATTCACCATGCTGGGTTTGTTCATTGTTGTTTTTTTTTCTTGAGAATACTGAAGACCCCAAATCGTGAAATATGTTTCCAAAAGTAGCAAACTTAAGTTCAGGGTGGACATTTTTCAAGTTTGGCTGGTAGAAATGAAAATGGAGGAAAAACACCCAACAGTTCAGGATTCTGATGGAAAAGATTCCACCAAATTGCACATTTTTCTATTTGTGGAGGTATATTATAAAGGACATGTCTTCAGGTACAGTAAATTTGCATAGCTGGTTGGTCTTTTTCTGTTTCTCCTATTCTGATCTGATGACCATGACAAATTTATAGCAGTTTGTCCTAAATCCTAGCTTTTCCTGATTTTTTTTATCTTAATGGAGTAGGTTGTGATCCAAAAGGACTAATGTGATATAGAGAGTGATGTGACTGAACTTTTATTCTCCATCCACAGACGTTCCCCTTTGGGTGTCTCAAAGGTGGGCTTTTTTTTAATCTCCTTTTTTTTAGTGAAAATGGAGAACATCATTGTGAAATGGGAAACTTTAAAAACAATGTAGGATCTGGAAGAATGAGTGCATAAATTGTCAGAGCCAGCTTTCAAAATATGCCTGTGCAAGTGTTACAAACAGACATGTTTCTGAAAGTAAACTGTAGTGGTTGTAAGATAAATGGCAGCCCAGAGGAAAGCAATAAATAGCCCAACCACTCCCTTGCTGCGCCTCAGTTTTGGGCTTCCATTATTTCTGAAAAGGTAGACCCCAGGCTGCAGCTCCAAGAAACCTTTTGATCTCTGTATTTATTTTTCAAATAACCTTTAAAATAATATTAAACCACCCAAAACAGAAGAGTCATTGCAAGAGTGGAAATTGGCTATGGATTTTAAATATGCATGAAGGGCAAAAAATTGGGATGAGTGCACAGTTTCCCTTGAAACATCTCCCTCATATCCATGATGCTGCAAGAAATTATTAGAGCACTGGAAATCAACTCTTTTCTGCACTTTACATTGCTCTTTTTTCTCTGTCCTTGCTTCTTGTGTATGTGGATTATAACAACTTTGAGCCCTTCTGTTCTGTGATGGTCATGGGAGACTTACAGAAAATATTAAGCATTGTTACTATTAATATGTGTGGGAAGGGTAATTTAAACTGGAAGAAACACTCATGGAGCTCATCTAATCCAACTTCTTGAAGAAAAAGAAAGGGCTAAATTCAGATGAAGGTATTGGTTTAAGTGCTCTGTTGAATTGAGATCTAAACATGAAAATTAAAAGGAAAAAGTCTTAAATTAAAAGGAAAAGTATTTTACGCAGCTGAAAGGAAGCCTGAAAGAGCAGGAAAAAAACCCAACCACATCTGCAGTACTTAGTTATCAAAGTAAAAACCAAGCTGTTGTCTCAACAGAAACATAGCTGGTAAAATCATGGTAATTCTGTTTGTGAGTCTATAAACAAGGCTGCTTGGAAAACACGGTTAAAACTGGCTCTTTGGGATTTCCTCCCTGAATTCACATCATTGATAGAAACTACCTGGATAGCACTGGATGTCTGAATCTCTGTGTAGATTTTGAGCTATCGCAGTAAAGATGAGGGAAGTCAGCAGAGCTAACAGTCCTGACCTTTTTCAGGGCTTCAGAAGTGTCTGGAAGTTCTTCTCTTTTTATACTGAACCCTCATCCAAGAGGTGAGCACACATAAACACACCGTGACCCGTGGGCTGCAGCGTTGTCTTTACCCAGCAGCACCTTCCCATCCGTGTGTGATCCCAGTGAATTACGGGCACAGGGGACTTTGAATGGTCTCCACGTTGCCTCTCTCTGATGGGCTTCTCAGCATCCCAACCTCCAGCTGTGTCAGTGGGGGTTTGCAGAGGGCTCCCCTGTGCATTGTAGGAGTGTCCTCCAGTCATCTGTTGCTATGTGGGAAAGGCGACCGTTTCCGTTGCTGCGGATTTATCGCTTGGGATTAATGCGACAGAAATACGGGGAGTAAGATACGAACCTCCCCGTTTATGGCACAGTGAAGAGGTCTCAGTGGGCTGCAGTGGAATGGATGTGATCTCTGGTTTCCAAGAGTCAAATGTTAATAAGATCAGGGTGGTACGTCAACACCATATGCTTCATATGGACTTGGGAATTTGCAAAGCAGAGACACCCCGCTGTGACTCACATCCAAACAGGGCTGGGCTTTCAGAAGGATGACCTGGTAGCATGAGAGAGCACTGCAAACATATCCATGGATTACACGACCAAATCAGGTCCTGTGCCTCTGCAAACATAACAGCATCTTCTTGTGTCCCCATGCTGAGAGCTGGAGCAAATTATCCCTCTTTGCAGACCTTGAATAAGCAAATACTCAGGAGGGTGATGGAGTGGGCACTTTTTGAGAATTGCAGTGAAATCTGAAAGTTAAACAGCACGAGATTTGTCTGTATAAACAATTCAGTCCCCCAGGAATCCCACTATATAGAGACAAGTCTAGTCTGAATAAGGAAAAAAATATTCAAACAGGAGTCGGCAGAGGAAGCGTATCATTTGTGTGGGCATGAGTCAGAGTGTGAACTTACCTGTATTCTCACAACCCCATGATTACCTAAGGCATAGCCTGAAAATCCCAAGACTCTTTATTGAAAATCTTTTTTTCCCCCTCCCTTTTTAACATACAAAGCAATTTAGAGACAAATCATTCTGATGTAATGGATTTTTGCATGCCTGAAATCATGGCTAAGCTTTCAGCAAGGAAAATCAATCAATGATGTGTAGCCCTCAGCCAGGTATACGGCACCTTAGTGTTATTTTAATAGTGTTATTGGTGCAGAAGGAAAGCAGGGCAGATGTATCTGCTGCTGCAGCTCAGTGTTGAGTGTGACCCCTCTCTAGATGGAGTTCCCCCCAGTGAAGCTGCAGGGTGTCCCTTCTGTCCCACCAGTGGCCACCACCTCTGGGAAATGGTGACATCTGGGGATGAATGGGCTCCTTGCTCTCCAAGTGACCACCTCATCCTCTGCCTGTAAGGGTGCACGTTGTAGTTTGGGAGAAACTGTAGTTCAGGCAAGACTAGAAACCAAAGTGAGATGCAAAAAACAATACTTGTACTGTGAGGGGCAGATTGGTACTTTCTGTAACAACTCTGCTGAAGCCAGTGACCTTCCCATATGCCTGTGTTTGGATGGGACTGTCCCTCCCACTCCTTCCCCACCACTCCCAAATGATTGGGCAGGCAGGGCATCTCTGCATGCTCACAAATACACCATACAGTCATTGGACAAGTAGTTTTGTTTTGTTGTTAGTTGTCCCTCAGGGACAACCTAATGCTTCAGACCCAGGACTTGGGAATTTGGGGGTGGGATCTTCCTCCCTTCTGATATTGATGCTGTGGCAATGAGTGTCCCTAAAATCTTTGGCCAGTGCCCCCTGATGGCATGTCAGGGGGATTTGTGCTTGTGTCCCCTAAGGATCCCCAGGCGAGAGGAATTTGTTGAGGCTGAAGTGGATATATATATAGCCCGAGGGAGATACAGAGCAACACTGTGGCCTCTGTTCCTCTTAGAGACGCTGCTGTCACGTTGCCTTCTACTTTTTAATTAACCCACTTTTAAACATCATCAAATAACCTTGTAACTTCATCGAGTTCCTTTAAAGCAGTGCATGGAGGTGTTTTGCTCACATGGCGAAGTTAAAAGCTAACAGAAGAACTGTAAAATGAAATCAGAGTATTCATTTCTGTGAGGGATCTAAAAAAACCCATATATATTTAAAATACTAGAGTAGCTTGAAAACCCTTGTGAGATGATCTGAATGGATCAGTGTTCAGAAAGGGAGAGCACAGTTTACCCCAGTTTCCTTTTTCCCTTGGGGTTGATCCAGCTCGGGCACTGTGCATGGATGAAGCTGCTCAGTGTTAAAAAACTCTTCCTTGTTTAATGGTGTAAGTAACTCTACGCTGCCTGGAAGCTGTGATAAGAAACAGGACAGTGCTTTAGAGATACCATGCCTTAAATTTTGAAGAATGTTCTACTGGGATGCTTAAAAAAGCTAAAGTGCAAACTAAACAGGCAGGCATAAAAGATGTGCAGGTTACATAAAATATAATAATGTATCCTTCAGCAAAGTGACATGTTGCATATAGGATATAATGTACTATATGAAATCAGTAACATATAAGAGAGTGAAGAAGAGTTTCAAAGCCCAGATGGGAGCAAGGCGTAATAGCAGAGAGCAGCACATGATGATATATGACACAAGGAGGAAATAAGAGAATTAGATTACATCTCAGGCAAAATTGAAGTTCTCCATGAGAAGGCAAATATAATCTAAAACAAAGATATTTGGTAGGAAGGAGCTCCTTGCAAGGCAATCCCATCGGAAGTGCCTAAATGGATAGCAAATCAGACATGAGTATGGAATGCAAATGAAAAATAGGTGTATAAATGCCAGTGTAATTCTGGCCTGTGCCATGACGGGGAGGTGGGATGGGACATGTCTCCACACAACACACAGGTGACAGCACTTGGTAGGAAAGATTATTTTTGGGAGTCTTGATAATAACACTCCAGTGACTGGAGGTGACAGTGTGAAGAGGAGAGAGGATATCACAGAGAAATTTGGGATGCAGAAGAGACAGACCTCTGCTGGAGCAGAATTGAGCCAGCACATGGATGGCCACTGGCAAACAGCTGATGCAGGGACACGGGGTGGACTGTGAGTATGGCAGGTCTGAGACTGTTCAAATGAAATGTCTTCTTGAATTTCAGGGGGAAAATGGTCAGTAAAGCTGGTCCATCTTCATACAGAAAGAGATTGGAGCCCTGACATTTGTCATGTAAAAGGAGTTTATACAGATTCCGAGTGTTACATCACGTGTCAGTGGTGGTTTGGGGCTACCACTGACAAAGCTGTAAGGAAGAAGAGCTGAGATGAGCTGGAAGGTTGCTCCACCTCTCCTTTGTCCTGCTCTGCCCTGAAGCCAGGACTGCTTGCAGCTCAAAATGTTTCAAGTACTAGGGGTGGCCAGTGGGTGTCAGTTTTGCTCTATGAAGCAGCTGATGGAGCTTCCCTTATCTAAAGTAAGAAACTACCTCTTAAAGGAGGCAGTGGACAAAAACGTTTCCATGGAGAAGTACAAGGTCAGCCCCACCACTTGGCATGCTGGTTTTTTCGTAGCTCTGACTACTTGAAGAGCAGTCACAGACAGTAATTCTTAGAGAAGTTGTTGTCTTAGTTTTTCATCTTTCAGTGTTTCTGATTTTAGGGCAATGACAACAAAATGAAGGTTTTCAACAGAAATCTTTTGTCTTACAAAAGGGGAAGCCAGACAAATGGTTTATTTCAAAGGATCATCTGTGAATGTGCAAAAGTCTTGCATCAGCCACCTAGGACAACCTCACTGGAAGGTTGTGATTTTGTTATCAGCCAATTAAATCAGCTCAGTATAGTGCAGAAATCACTTAAAGATCAAGTCAGCATTAAAGACCTGTAGCAACTTTGGATTCAACTTCCATGGAAAACATCTTTTGATTTTAAGGATTGTTTTTAACAGATATTTTTGACCAAACTTCAGAGCTGAGTGTAAAATTTTACACTTGTTGAATTAAAACTCAGCCCAACAAAGCCAAACATGAAGCAAGACACCAGGAAAAGCATTTGCCTTTCTAGTGCAAGGAGTAAGCTGAGACCTGGGACTTCCATAGGGTTTCATAATCAGCTCTGGGAGGGTTTGGCCTGAGGAAGTTTTGTTCTGAGGAGAACAATAAACCAGTAAAAGCAATGAGGAGAATGATTTTTAAGACAGAGGTGATGACAATATCTGAAAAAGTTTTTCTCATTCATAATGCTGTAAATTTTGAATCTTTTATTTTTTACTTTCAGAGATTTTAGATAGGGTCTTTTCAGCTGAGTTCAGTACAAGAGACCTATTGATGTTAGTGGCATAAGCTCAGGCCTGTGTAGTGAAGAAAAGATACATGATAAAATGACATCTTTAGCCATCATTCTACCACCCAAAATCTTATTTAGAAGAATCCCTTATGTTGCTAATAAACAGAAAGTAACATTTCTTCTTCCGGATCTCAGAAGAAAATGACCGTGTATGTAGCCAGGAGCAAAAGATTATCTCTTTAATATAGAGACCAAATGATGTCTTCATTGATTTAAACCCCCAAAGGAGAACTAAAAAGTAGAAATGCCTCCCTCTTAATAACAAACAAATAAACAGGAAAAAGGAGGCATTTTCAAACCACAAGAATGAAGTTATGTTTTCTTTGCTTGCAAAGTTCTGTCTGGGTAATGTCTGGATGTAGAGAAATGTTATTCCTTTTCTACAGTAAAATAAGAATAATAAATAAATCTTTGGAAAATGAAGAGATCTTCTACCACTAAAGGAATCAGTCTCCTAAAAAACATGCTGTGGAGCACTCGGCCAGCTCTGCTGCTGGAGCGAGACACAGCAATGCTTTGCAATAAAAATTAACATGTAGCTTTAAAAGGCTGTGGTCAAACGTTGTTTCGTGCAACACTAAGGGGAGCATAAAAAGATGCTAACCATTTATTTTTATGATCTAAATTGTTATTTGCGGCTAATCAAAGTTAACCTGGCTCTGCTTTAAAACTGATTATGTGGCCAGTTAATTTGAGGAGTCTCTTTTCGCAATCAAGCCCCAGGATACTTCCATGATGACACTTTGCTTAAAGGCACAAAGGAGGCATTTAAAACCCTTTTTTTAAATGTCTCTCTCACCCACTTGCATGGCTTCCATCACAGGTCCCTGCCCCTCTCCCTGAGGTGTTGCTGATCCTCAACACAGTTGACAGAGGAGAAGAAATATGATCAGCTTTATTTTCTAGGTGGAGAACGGAAGTATGAACAGGGATATTCACACACTGCAAGGAGCTGATGTAGCCAGCTGGTATCTTCAGCCTCCCTCTGTAGTCACTGGAGAAAGAAATGCTCCTCTGGAGAGTGGCTACAAGCAGGAATCTAATTTTGGTGCTTGGAGCGGCAATCTGGACACTTTAGCCTTTTCCATGGACTCCAAATGCAGACAAGGAATAGAAGGCTAAGCAAGGTGCCTGTAGCAGAATACTCCTTGTAAATGGAGAGGGAAATGAATATCCTTCTCCAAAGCAAGGCATTGAAAGCCAGTCACCCACAGTCCAGACTTGGGCTTAGACCCCAGGCTGTCCTTCACCTCTGAGATGACATTGTCAGCCTTTGGCTGAGCAGTGCTGCTTCTGTCTGTGGAGGGCTGGGCGTTTTTGTTTTCTCAGACTATTTTATTTTCTGACTTCATTACCCATGAGACTGACGACATACCTTTTCTGCAAGGGTCAAAAGCCTCGTTTGGATGAGTTTTTAACCCCCAGCACTCACTGCAGATGTGATACTTTGCACTAACCTGCTCTGAGTCCTTGCGTTTGCACTGAATTGCACTGAACAGCACGGACGGGACTGACTAATCCCTGGCCTGGGACTGCTGTGCCTATCCCCTCTGGATCGAGTCATGTTGCAGAGCCACACACCCGCAGAAGCTGCTGTCAGCCTGAAAGATGCTTTACCTGTTTACTCCCTGACATCCACAGCAACCAATTTTCAACCCACCTTCTTCCTGGCTCCCTACAAGCACCGGCTTCATGCTGCAAAAGTAGGAAAGGAAGTGGGACAAGGACTAAAGAGGGTAAAGTACATTCCAGTGGATCCATGCTGCTTTTTCTGTAGCTATGCACACTGAACAGGGGTGGTGTTGTTTTTGGAAATGTGGTGAGTGAGGAGTGAAATGAATAAACAGGACATCCTTCAGGTGTTTTGAAGAAAGGCCCTGCAACCACCCAAGTAGATTCAGGGAAAACAACCTGTTTAATTTGCAGGGAGATCTGCAAGCTCCTGCATGGTAAGGTGAGACGTGAGCTTAAAACATGCCAGTTACTCCCCTCATGCACAGCACTGCTCTTCAGCAGAGGAGAAGTGGAATGCCTGACTACTGTGGATGTGGCACTTGGGGGCATGGGTTAGTGGTGGGTTTGGCAGTGCTGGGTTAACAGTTAGACTTGATGATCTTAGAGGTCTCTTCCAACCTAAATGATTCTATGATTTTGTGACAGCTTCTGCAGAGCAAGAATGTGCACAGTCAGTGAGACTATCTATCTTTATGGTAAGGTCAGCTTTCCTTGTTCCTTAGTTGTTCAGAGTTGAAGCTGGGTTGAACCTGTGAGGACAATGAAGGCACTAATAGATCTTAATGACTCAGCTGGGGCCTCCCCCCATGACCCTGCCATGGGCCAGGAGCCCATTTCAGCTCAGCCCCACGCTTTGGGCTTTGTTGGGGGAGTGCTGGTCCCCTGCATGGCTATAGCTTGTGCCCCTGCCTAGCCATGAACCTTGCTGAGCCTGACCTGCAGACTGACTTCTTGGCTTGACCTCCGACCTGCCTCATCACTGCAGACTTGCCTAAAGATCAGGGTTCTTGGTTGGACCTGGCCGTCATCTCTGGCCTGGCAGCTGTGGGATAGACCCTGGCTGCTGAGGCTCCTGGGCCACAGGAAGCCTCTGGCTCATGCTGTGCACTTGCAGATAGGCTGGATTCAATGAGGAAATATCCTCATTCCTCATTTCTTTGCCAAGCTTTAAAGAGCTGTAGTGGAAAGCTTTCAGGTTCAGAAATGTATGCCCAGGGTGGCCATATCTAGTCTGTATGTCACCCAGTGTGAGGACTGTGAATGCAGCCGTAGCACAGCAGGTAGAACCCAGCAGGTCAAGAAGCCTTACAAGACCTGCTCCCGTGATGTTTGCAGCATATTTTATTTTCTGTGTTGTAGAAGCCCCTGCAAACCCAAATTGCAATTTTTGGCATTTTGAGATTCAATCTTCATGTTAGCCCTGTCGTAGAGAAATGGAAGAACTCCGTTTCCACCAAAGTTTCAGCTGTTGCAAAGCTGTGAGCCTGGTCGTTTGTCACGGAATGCTCCCTAGGACTCCGCAATACTCAACATAATTGACACCTGTAATTTTGCCAAATTTCAGCTCAAGTTAACAACTGTCTATCTGCCTAAATGCCTCTAGCAGCTCCAGTAATTTAAATAGGTCCAGCACACTTCTGTATTGGCTGCTTCATGAGCTTCACAATTCTGTGTTATTCTCCATGCTGTATGGGATGTATGAAATTCTGTTGGTACTGTGGTTTTCAGACACAAGCAAAGCAAGAGTTAATTCTTATTTTTGTTGAAGTACTAAGTGGGAAGCTAGGTCATGCATAAATCCTCATTGTGCTAGGTGCTGTACAAGCAAAGAATAAAAATGATCCCAGGCTCAAGGCTGCTCTGTTAGTAGCTTGTGTCATAATTAAATTTTGTTAGGACACTTTAGAATTTCCCTTCCTCGTAAATGAAATATCCATATACATTTATATCTCCATAATAAAAGAGAAAACCTGTACACTTTTATTGTGGATGATAAAAAAGAAAATATATTACTACTTTCCAAGTAACTTGAATGTAGCAATTGGAATATGTGGGGGTGACGGAAGGGATCTTTGTTTCTTGTATACTTCTAGGTTATATAGACCTGAAGTTGTCCACTTTATAGAAAAATGAAGAAGTACTTGTGAAAATAGTCTCATATGGAGCATGCAGAATTCAGGTGGAGAGCACAGAGCAGGAGCTGGCACCCTTTAAAAATCAAATATTGTGTCTTCATGAATAAAGCTTTGAGGATAAAGATAAGACAAGAAAATACAGCAACCATGTGATATATTAGCAGAATGTTTTACAAAGTCCCCCCACAAAGCACCCGCTGGTTTGAAAAGCCTAACCAGCCCAAGTGAGAAACTATTCACAAATTTAGTATTCAGATTACATACTCTGCCTTTTCAACTGCTCTCTGTACAATGAATGCCTGTACAACTACAGTAACAGACACAGATCTACAGTTTCTGTGGCCTTTGAGCTATTATGAGTATTATGTCTCTCCATAAATTACATCTGCATGTCCTGAAAATACCAACTGTTTTAATAGGAATTAATCTATAGGCTTTTATCTTGGTGAAATACACGGGGTACAGTATGTTGTGTCCCTTTTAAAATTAATAGAGTATGCTCTGAAGGTATTCAAGGATGTTCATTATTTTCTTTATAGGTCTCTTTATTGATGCATATAAGCATAAAACAGTGCTTCACTGTAGTAGAGAGGAGGAGATGGAATAACGGATAGATTAGTGCTTATATGGTTTTTAGGTTGCCCAACGCACAGTTAAGTAAAGAAAGGTCTGTGTTTGTCCTCTTCAAAGTATATTGGGACTGGATCCAGTTTGTCTTCAAAGTGCCCCTTCTATGAGTAGAGAAGAGAGGGTTCAGTCTAACAGCCAGAAAGCGATGCAGGGGTCTGCTGCTCTGCTGTGTTTGCTGCTGGCCGAGGCAACAGTGTGTCAGATGCCTCCTTTTTAATTTGCTAAGGACAAATAAGTCTGCAGCTTATGCTGTGGTGAGATACTATTTACTTGAGCACCTAATAGGAGCCTTTGGGCATGAACTCACAGAACACCTTGACCTTATATAGGCATATAAAAAGAGGAGAATTAGAAAATTTAAACCAGAATTTACATAAAAAGCGTGGTGGTTCTTTTGAATAGTAATTCTCACACACACGCATGTGCACACGCATGCGCATATAGGGGTGAAGTGTTTAAATATTTGGCTGAGAACAGGCTGAGCTCATCAAACCTACCAAAGTACTTTGCTGTCAAATGATGAGGAATTAAACTCTCCAGCACACAGGAGGGGAATTGAGGCCCGTGGAGACTGAGCAGATGCCTGGGAGGACATTATGGGTCTCCAGTAGGTGGCTGTCGGCACAGCCTGTGATCCCTGGGACAGCTGGCCCGAGGGAGGCAGGGCTCAGAGCTCCAGAAATGGCTCTTTCAGAGGTGTGCCAGAGTGACCTCTGTAATATGACAGAACTCTCTGAAAAAGCTGAGAATCACTCCTGGGACACTGCTTGACAGGAAAAAAACTCTCATTGCAATAATTTCTCCATTTTAGAAAAGGAGAACTGAAACAGGAGATAATGACTTGGCTGAAATTACGCAGAGGACCTCTGGCTGTGTTTGGATTTGAGTCCTGGTCTCTTGATCCCCAAGCCATCACTTGAGCCTCAAGATCATTGCAGCTGCTCAGCGGAGTTTGTTGATGTAAATCACTATGGAGCTCTTGCTGCATCCACCAAGCCTTCTACACTGAAACCAGTGATTCACCCCTGTGCTGCTGTAGCCAGGACATGCTCATCTCTACAGCCCTTGGAGTTAACAAGCTGGTTTTTGAAGGCAAGCCCTGTCACCTTATTCCCTGCCCCTTACTTTTCCTTAGGTCACTCCTACTTGTTTTCACAGCTTTGTTTGGTTTCAAAAGCTGATGGAGCAGCAGGATTAAAAAAAATCAGAAATATTTACTGTAGAGGATGGGTCTGGCTTTTCCCATCAGCTTCCATGGCTCAAGCAGGTTCTAACAGCTTTGGGAGAAAAGCTGTTAGCTATTAAATTATTACCTGTAAGGAGAGCCAGCTGGAAGCTTTCAGTTTTCAACATTTTGATGAAAAGCACCATAAAAATCTTGACAACAAGACTTGTAGCATTTCAATGACATGTTTTGCGTTTGTCCCTGCTTTTTAATGGCCTGTAAAAGTGATCAAAGGCTTCAAAATGCTGCTGAGACCCACATCTCAGGAATTTTGACCCCCCAAAATGAAGGCGGGGGGGAAAGCAAAACTCAGAGTGTGTGCTCTTGAGGGAATTCATTTGGACAGCTTTTGGGAAGTCATTTCCCATCTGGAGGAGAGTGTCCACAGGGAGAGTTATTCGGCATAAACTGTTATGGTATAATTACCCAGCTCCAGCTATGCCAGTCTATTTGCTGGTGTAGGCAAGCAAAGTCTAGTTGTTGAAATGTAGGCGTGGGAAACAAGAAGTGTGCTTTCTAGGCTCAGCTCTTTGGCCTTGGGCCGGTCCCCTAACCTTTCTGCCTCCTTCCTGTGCAAAATGAGAAGAGTTAAATGAATCCACTTCACAGGTGTGGTGTAATGACTAATTGGCTAAAATTTGTAGCGCTGGGGAGAGAGAGAGCTGTTGATTAACTTCCGTGTCTTGGGCTGAGTGAATAATTTAGTGTCTTTCTCCAAAGTGGAGTTTGTCTCACTCTCAGGATTGGGTGGCTCGTCTGATGTGAAGTGACAGTGCTAAGAAAACCTGGGGTTTGCCTTGTTGTCTAACAACAGTATTGCACTTGTGTGTAGTTAGACCAAGAGTTAAGGCTTTTGCTTCAAGATTTTGCAGTTAAGATTTTGCTTGAAAGTAAAATTTCCAGGTACTCGGAGCCTTTGATACACAAAGAACGTGGGTATGTAGTGATGGAGGTACTTCAGTGCATGTCTGAAACTCAGTGGTAAAGTGCATGTGTTACTCCCCTTAGTACCAACAAAAATCAAGGATAACTCTCCATTATTCCCATGGGTTGCTCTGTTGGGTGAAGAGGCTCAAGGGTGTATGGACAGCCTGAATTATGATGCTTCCTAGTGTTTGCGTGCTTAACTTTGCAAATTTAAATTTAATAATACCTGCGTATATCGTGCATGACATACATAACCTCAGCTCCTTAATGGACAGTAAATTCTGGTGTCTCATGATGGCATTGCCACGGTCATCAGCACCTGGCAGCTCAAAGAGAAGAAACCAGGACAATGCTATTGCATCTGATCCAGGACCCGTGGAAAGCAGAGAAAACTGTGAGGAAGCACATCAGACATTCACCCTCAGCCAGCTGTGGTGGGCTTGCGTCAGGCCTCTGAGTGGGTCTGTGGGGGTAATTCCTCACTTAGGGGGATGCTCCTTCACTGTGGGGATGTTCTCTCACTTATGGGGTGCCCCTCACTATGGGGGTAATCCCTCACTTATGGAGTGTCCTCTCACTGTGGGGGTAATCCCTGATTTATGGGGTGTCCCCTCACTGTGGGGGATATCCCTTTACTGTAGGGGTAATCCCTGATTTATGGGGTGCCCCTCACTGTGGGGGATGTCCCATCACTGTGGAGGTAATCCCTGATTTATGGGGTGTCCCCTCACTGTGGGGGATGTCCCTTCACTGTGGGGATAATCCCTGATTTATGGGGTGTCCCTTCACTGTGGGGAACACTCGAGGCTGTTCCTTCAGCCTTGGCTGTGGGGCAGCACCAGGGCTCCCCTCAGGACAGTAATGGTGATTTTTTCCCCTTTCCCCACCACATCGACTTCTCGGGAGAGGGGGGAATGGCACGTAGAATCTTGATTGTAACCGGGTTGTCTCTCAACATAAACGGACCACAAACTCCGCTCGTATTTACCGTGAACGTTTAATTAAGTAACAAGCCTGGCAGCGGCACACCCCTCCCCGCCGGCCGCCCCCCGGCCGATTATAAATAGAAGTGCTGAATCATGACTCCGCCGGCCCCTTCCCCCGCCCGGCGGGCGCGGAGCGCGGTGCCCGGGCTGTGTGAGGGGTGCCCGCTGAGGGGCCGCCCCGCGGGGCCGCGGCCGTGCCCTGAGGGCGCGCGTGCCCGCCCGCCCGCGTGAGGCGCGGGGCGCGCTCTGTGGCGGCGGCGGCCGCACTTGTCCTGTAATCGATTGCCGAGCGCGCTGAGCGGCCTCTCGCCGGCTGCGGGCACCCGCCCCCCGCCGCGCCGCGCCGGCCCCGCGGGGCTGCGGGAGCCCCGGGGCGGGGACGGGAGTGTGTGTGGGGCGGCCGCGCGTGGGACCGCGGGGGTGTGAGGGACCGAGCCTGAGGAAGGGTGTGAATCTGTGTCCGTGCGTGTGTGAGGGAGAGAGTGAGCGTGCGAAGGAGGGAGTGTGTAAATCTGTGTCCGTGTGTGTGCGTGTGAGGGAGGAGGTGTGAGGGGGAGACTGAGTGTGAGGGAAAGAGCGCGTGTGTGTGTGAGACGAAGCGTGTGAGGGAGGGTGTGTGTGCGCGTGTCTGTGGGAGGGAGGGAGCGCGCGTGTGTGTGTGTGTGAAGGAGGGAGTGAATGAGCGTGTGTGTGTGTGAGGGAGGCAGTGAATGAGCGTGTGTGTGTGTGTGTGTGTCTGTGTGTGTGTGAGGGAGGGAGGCAGGGAGGGAGCGCGGCCGCCGCCGCCGCCGCCGGATCGGTTTCTCGGGGTTTGACCAGCTGTCCCAGGCTAACCCTCTGCTCTCTGAAGATGGAGGAAGTAAAAACAGGATTACCCTTAGCTACGGCTCCTCCGCCGCCTTAGTCCCCCCACAGCCAACTGCCGTGCACAAACACACCTCCACTGGGCAGAGGGAGCCGACACTAATAAACACACAAACAAAAGGGGGATGGAACTGACTCACTGCCTGCGCGGCTGAGGTAAATCTGCGCCTGGCTTCTTATTATTTCTCTCTTTTTCTGTTTTTTTTTATTTTGTTTTTTCCCTTCCTCCCCTCCTCACCCTCCCTAGTCCCCCTTTCCCCGGCGGGAGGAGGGACAGCTCCGTCCGGTGCCGGGGGTACGCGGGGCTCGGTCCGTCCGTGCGGGTCTGTGTGTGCGGAGGGTCCCCGAGCCGAGCGCGGCTGTGCAGCATCCCCGCGGGCGCCGATGACTTGTTGCTGGTAGCCCAAAAAATAAAAAATAATTAAAAAAAACCCCAAAACACAAAGACCAGACGAGCCTGGGGCCGGAGCCTTGGCGGGTCTCCCCGGTCCGTTACCCAGCCCGGCCCCGCTGCCATTTCCCTCGGCACCCGCCGCCACCTGCGCGCCCCCGGGGGGCTGCGGCCTGCGGCGGGGGGAAGGGGGAAAGGGAATGGAATGACAAGCGAGGCAGGACTTCCATGACTTTGACAGGTTGTGGCAGGGGTGGGGAGCGGCAGAGATGAGGCGCGGAGCCCGGCGTCGCCCAGGGCCGGAGCGGGGAAGTTGGCCCGGCTGTGGTGCGCGGGGTGTGAGTGCGCCCGCCGGGCCCCCCTCACCCCATCCCGCCCCGCATCCCCTCCGCTCCCCCCGAATCCCGTGCCGATCCGTAAGGAACCGGTGGATCAAGTTTTCCTCTCTCTCTTTCTCCCCCTCTCTCTCCCTCTCTCCGCGCTGGTTAATCGCATTGCTGTAGCAGCGGCTGACCTCCCTCCCTCCCTCCCTCTCCCTCTCTCTCCCTCTCTCTTTTTTTTTTTTTTTTTGTTCTTCATCTTCCTTCAAAAGTATGTGCCATTCGTGAGCGAGTTTCCCCGCCGGCTCATCCCGGGGCTTCCCGGCTCCCCGGCTCCGCATGCCCCACCTGTAAGTGCCGGGGGCGGGTTTCTCTCCCCTATCCCTCTCTCCCTCCCGGTTTCTCTCTCTCCCCCCGCTCCTCCCGCCTATAAAAAAAAATATTTTTCCTAAACTTTCTCCATCTTTCTGTGTCTTCAGCTCGAGCGAAACACTCTCCCTCCATTCGTTGTGGAGGGAGAGGTTTAGCAGCTGGGATTTGCCATCACCAGCCTAAAAATGGTGACCAAACTTTTTCTTTCCCCCCTCCTTTTCCTTCTCCTCTCCCTCTTGAAGAAATAAAAAAAATTAAAATCAGGCCGTGTTTTAACTTCGGTTATGGATGTTTCTGTGTTTCTTTTTGTCTTCCTTTCTCTTCCTCCTCCCTTCCTCCCCTTTCTTTCCTTCCACTTCATTGGCTGGGATGATCTTTCCCTGTTGCTTCTGATGTTTCTTTCTTTTTCTCAGTGTGTGCCTGCCTACCTGGACTAGGGGGAAGATAAGGTAATTTTGAAGGGCTTGAGGAAGTGGCTTACCTGTTCTGAAAACTTCTGGGGGTTTTTGAGATTTCTTTTAAGAGTCATGAAAATCAGTAATTGAAGAGTTTGGTAGCAGCTGGGCAGGTTGAAATTTAAGTGTTATGTGCTGAATGCCTTGGGAATTTGATCTGCTTTATACCAAAGAAGAGCACAGAGAAAAGTATTTATTTGTTGGGGAAAGGCGGGGAGCAGGGGGGAAGGAAAGAGGGTTGAGGGAGGGGGAGGGAAGTGGTTTTGGAGACAAGAAGTGAAGCTGCCTGTTTTCCAGTAAGTAATGGAGAAATTCCAGGAGCCAGGGCTAAATATACTTGGCGATCAATACAGAAATGGCTCATTGTGAATAATTTAGCTGCCTGGTGCACTGAGAGTTTTGAAACTAAAGGCAAAAAAGAGGCTGTGGAGGGAGAGAGGAAATAAAATTCTCCTCTGGTCATGTCAGATTCTTAACTTTTCCACTTAAAAGAACATAGTTATGATTATTGATCCCTCTCTTATTTCCCCCCCCCACACAATATATATCAAATGATAGCTAGGGGGTGTCATTCTATACAGTTACTTGGGTTTCGGGAAAGTAATAGCTTGTTCTGTGTCAGCAAAGTGCTTCCAGAAACTTTAAGATTGCTTCACACCACAAAATGTATGATCTGGGAGTTTTAAGTGTGATGTTTGGCCCCGTGCTGTGGTAGATAAATAGGGTTGGAATGAACAGGTGTGTGTACAGGTGTGTGTGTGTGTGTGCACAGAGGTGTGAGACAAAGAGCTGGAACAGCTCTGTTGAAGGGGAACAGACACAGGAGGGTTTATTTTGTTTAGATCAGGATGGAGTCTCTTGTAGTATGTGTGAAAAGAGCAATTGTTAAAGGTATCCATCTCCTCAAAGTCTGTTCTGGCTGCAAGAGCGGATAAAGCGTTACCATCCCAGCGTGAACAAAACAAGTGGAAAGTCAGAGAAAAAACTCTCAAACCGGGCAAAAATGTGAGTGGGGCACAGAGAGAGGGGGATGGTCAGATCAGGATGATCCCAGTGCCACCTGCCCAGGAGGCAGCTGCATTTCTTTACTCACATAATTTACAGGAAGAGTTCAGTGATTTGCAAACGAGCACATGCAATGCACTTGTGTGTTTCTCTAGGCAGTGGTTGCAACAGCAGTAAAATGGGCAACTACTTAGGGCTTTAAGTAAGTTTAATCATTTAATGGTTGATACTGACAGGAGTCTCTGAGGGTGTACTTTTCTGCCTTGCAGCACTGCACTTTGACTATGGAAGCAGAGGCTGCTGATGGATATATAACATGTAAGTAGTCATTTCATTTGATTATTCTGAATTACTTTTCTTTTTCCCCTATCCTTTCTATAATGCAGTCACCTGAAACTTTAGATTCCTTATGTATGGTCTTTGCATTGATACTGAATTAATAGCATTTAAATATAAGCTCTCTGTATGACTGAGAAATGCATGGGGATGGGTGCATGGTTGAGTATCTCTAGGTTTAAATGTTTGCTGAGGGTAAATGAACTTAGCAAATGAGAGAAAGTTTGTCTTCAGCAATTCAAATTGCAGCCAAAACCTTTTTATGCCTTTCCCTATGCATTTCTCTTGTTTTCTTTGTGGGGGTTTCTGTAAGTGCTTTGTTTGACTGTCAGTTAACCCTGGGCTTTGGGAGGAAGGTCTGTATGGTGAAGTACTGTTCCAGTCTTCCCCTGCCCAGCCTGGATTGCCGGTGTCTGCTAATGGAAAAGTAATCCTAACTCACTTGAAACCAAGCAGCTGGGGCAAAGTTTGTCACAGATGTGTGTGTAAAAGACTGATGATAGTGGGTATGAGGGGGCTCTTAAAAATCAAACATTTGTTTGTGTCCAGTGGGAGTCCAGATTTTACAAGCTCTGGGAAGACCCCCCCAGTAAAGGAGGGAAGGGCCGGGGTGAAGGGAGTGAGTGGGCTGTGGTTCTTGATCTTTGTGCAGCTCTGCTGAGGAAGAGGATGGAAACTCACGGGGGAACTTGTTTTGTGCACACAGGTGACAATGACTATTCTCCTGAGAGGGAGCACTGCGGCATGGCCATTGACCTCACCTCCAGCACTCCCAATGGCCAGCACGCCTCCCCCTGTCACATGGCAAGCAGTAAGTCTCCTCTTAAGCCTGTTTCTCTCTAGCAGAGGGTTGGGTTGGTCTGGTCCTCCGGGTCCTCGGCTTGCTTACCGGGTCTTAACCCCTGCTGTAGGCATTGCTAATAGCAGAGGAGGACAAGGG
The DNA here is from genome assembly GCF_009829145.1 of Chiroxiphia lanceolata. Classification (NCBI taxonomy): domain Eukaryota; kingdom Metazoa; phylum Chordata; class Aves; order Passeriformes; family Pipridae; genus Chiroxiphia; species Chiroxiphia lanceolata. Next base: position 6,529,634 of record NC_045643.1, on the reverse strand, counting down.
AATTTTGTTGGGTTTTGTTTTGTTGGTTTTTTTCTTTCTTGTTCATGCTGGTGTCTCATCTAAACATGAACGGGATTACTAGTCTGAACTATCCTAAGGTGGCATTTGAGAGCTGGTCCTTACCTGTTCCAGGTAGGAAAACAGTAGGTTTGACATATGCTGGTTTTGTTTCCTCAGGTTTTGAAATCCAAATGGAAGTTGGTGTTATTATTACTTACTGTGCTTCCCAAAACAGCTTGAAGTAGCTTTATTTGAAAACAAACACATTTTATTTACAAAAAAGCTTCACTCTGGCAAAAGTATAAAGTTAAAATATCTGGGTTTGATGACAGGTTGTATTTTACTGTTCTATGCAGTAACTTCAGCATCCTATTCATTACTTCAGCTTTGCCTTTCCAAGTCCAAAAGTGACTGGGATAATTGGGAGTTTATGGCACTTGGTCGTTGACTCTTACAAACTGAAAGGATTTTGGTTTAGAATGTCGGGGAGAAACTGAGAAAATGTAGAGTTTTGGGAGTCTACTGAGAGTGTCAAGTGCTGATAATATTTCTGTAATTATTCTCATGCTGTCTATTGGAGGCAGATAAATATAGTTTACACGCATTTCATAAAAGCAACACTCTCTTCTGTGTGTGAGTGCTGTAGGTTGTTTTACTGGTGGCTACAGTGTTACATCAAGATATTTACCTTAATGTAACCTCTCTACTTGTGTTCAAGAAACCATGTAATATGCTTTGCTTCCAACATACTTAATTTTCTTTCTGGTTTGTGTGTTCTATAGATACATATCTATCTTTTTAAACAGGGTATTTGTATAATACCCCACCAAAAACTGTATTGAAAAAAAAAATAAAACCAAAACCAGAGCTTTTAGGGTTGCTTGCTTGAAAATACACAGTATATTGACTTCAAAGTCTTTCTGATTGAGAAAAAGATGTTACTTTCCTTAAGAATTCTTTCCTCAAGAATTCTTTCCTCCTGCAAATTATGAGTAAAACACAGTTTTATGAGCCTTTAAAAATGAGGGTTATTACAAAGATCTCCCAATTATATACATGTTGCTGGAGAATATGATTGGTAATACTGTGGACTGAACTTTATATGACAACCTCCCATAATTCAGCATCTTTAGACAATTCCAGTTGTACGGCACTGGGAGTCTGATATACTTTATTATGTTGTAAAAGTTTTACTACTCACTTTCTTCATTTTCTTTGTTTCCTTTTTATTAATGGGAAGGCTTCGTTGGAAGGGAAAAAATCTCCGTGTTTTAAATCTTCTTTATAATCTAGACCAAAAAGCATAGTCAAATTGGGGAATAAAAAGATCTGGGATGAAGCAATGCAAAAATTCTGTACCACATTCAATATTTTCATGTTCATTGTGTTAGCATTTTCAATGGTTTTTAAGCTTTGTTAGTTCTTGGAACACACATGCATCTGCAGCCTCGGTGAATATCTTGTTTTTTTAGAGGTGTTTTTTGGTCTCTCATAGGTGTCTCAAATGTTTTCATCACTGCTGCTCTGTGTTAAGCATGTGCCGCTGTTGAAAAATTAAGGGCTCTGCCTGACTTTCCCAAGCCAAGCAAAACTCAAGCTTCTTAAATTTGTTGTAATTTATTTACTCTTTGCAGGCTTAAGAATGTTTTTCAGAGAGGCGGTTTGTGCTGCCTTAAACATGGGAGGTATTGATCAGAGGTTGTCGGCTTTTGTGGCAGCTGTTATGTTGGTTCATTTAAGGTTTTTGGCCAAATCTTGAATCTGGCATGTGTAGGCTAAATCTCCAGGCTGTGCTTTAGAGCTTTCCACCTGTTTTGCAGGGCATGGGAAATCCTTTTAAAGGTTTGGTAACCCAGGGACCCGTGACCTCTTTTTTTTTTTCTTTTTTTTTTTTTAAGGAGTGGTGGGGATGGGCAGGTAAGGAGGAATAGCTGTTTGAAATATTTTTTATGAATTCGGTAGCTCCAAATGGATTGATCCATCATCCACAGTTTTAAGTGGAGGAAGTAGCAGTGTTATATTTCTGTATGGTTTGATGTCCAGTGGGTCACTGGAGGCTCAGAGATGTTGGCTGCTGTTGTAGTGAAGCCCGGAGCATATCATTCTGGCTGGGTAGGGCTTCCTAATGGAGGAGGTGGTATGGGGATCAGACCCCAAATTCCAAACATTTCACTCCTGGTTTGGTTGCTCGTCATCCCCAGGAATGGATGGCCCTATTTGGCTGTGTGCTCTGGATGTGCACCTGCAAGGTAGAGATCTAAGTTTTCACCTTTGTTCTTGCATTCCATCAAATTGTTTTGAACCACAGCTCTTAATTTAGTCTGAATTTGTGTCTGACTCAAAAGGAGAAACACCATGAGAAGGAAATTTCTTGGATCTGCACCGAAATGACTGAGTAGTGCTCTCCCAGCAACACCAAAATTATGTGCTGGGTAAAGAGTTTTTTAGTTCATTAGCCCTTGGCAATCTGTGTTACTACTTCTGTCTGGGCTACTGATGTTTTCAGGTTTGATTCAAAAAGGTTTTGGGTTAAATGTTTTGGCTGCTGCATCCTTTAACCTATTATCATTTTCAAGTATCTAGATTATATTTGTAGGTTATGGATGGGGCTGACACTCAATTTTCCTTGTGAATGAGGTGATCCTGAAAGATGAATCACGCTAAATCACCTGTCATAGCTAACTGATGATCTTACAGATACCTGCCTTTAGCAGAACACTGCATGTGTGTTGGCAGATGCTCTGTTCTAAAACACTCTATTGTAGTTTTATGTAAGCAAAGATTTCAAATACATGTAAATAGTCAAATCTAATAGGTTGATAGATCATCTCACTTCTCTCTACAGCGAAAGACGAATTAGTGTTATACCTGCTGAGTATAGATGATATATTTACATAGCTCCAAATCTGGAAGTCCAGGTTTTCTTCTGATCTTCTGCAGGAAAACTCTTCCAAAGGCTGACACCCAGAGCTGGGCGTCAAAGGCCTGCTCAATTAAGTTTGTGTTGGTACTAGAGGGTTCTCTGCATGGCCCCAAGCCCTCCTGCAGACCCCACCGAGTTCAAGGGAGTCAGTCTTGTTGCCTTCAGTGAGTGTTAAACTGGGCTATAAGTGATCAGAAACCTCCGAATGGGAGCTGGCATGCTAATTAAAGGCTAATGGGGAATCCTTATGAAAGAGGCTTTAAAAAGAAATAATTCCCAGTCACCTCCTCATAATACCACACTGAGTTCTTACTGCAGTTATTAGAGAGATTTTTTTTCCCTGTAGGGTAAAATGGACCTAGAGGAATGTCTGCTTTAGAGACTGCAGGGGCACAGTCATTCAATTAGTTGACTCAATCAATTCTTTGTATAGGATGAAGGATACTTCTCTAAGATCACTTGCCTGGTATCATATGGAAAATAGTAACAGCAGCTATTAGCATCTGACAGTCAGTGGCAGAGGCAATTTCCCCTTAAATTAGGGACTTGACAGTGGGTGTCCCAGTTAACTTTCTTATCTTTCCTTTCACAGACAAAAGGAGCCCTTAAATGAAACAGAGTCAGAACAATCATAAATATCAAACCCAACATCTGATGTTTTAAACTGATTAAGATTGTGGTACACTTTCAAGAGGTGTTTATAGTAGCTTGAAATGTTACTAAGTTATGAGAATTAATTTATTAAGAAAATGAGCCATGTCGGCTGACTCTGTTGCAGAAAATAATGAGGGGACTGCATTTTCTTTGTGGTGGGTAACAGTCACTCTGTCTGACAAGATGGCTAATTGGGACAACAGTATTAAGTGTAAATGATTTCAGCAGCGATATTTAAAGTGAACTTGGGCAAGGTTTTATTATAATGTAACCAATGCTATATTCCCAGTGATCAGGGTGGACTATCAGTTGCACTATTTTTTTGTAGCATCAGAGCCCCAAATCTTTCTTGATTACTTTCATTTTTCAACTCTGAATTGTCATACAACCCCTGTTTTGTCACAGTTATGTTGCCCCTGGGAGAAAGTTATGTGTACCATAGCTGTATCAGCACATCTGTAGGGATAAAGAAACGTAACTGTGGAGCCTGCCTTTTGGAATGAAACTGTGTAAAATTAGAGATTGTTCCATGCCTCCATGGCAAACAAGCCTTACCGTCACCGCAGTGCCCTGCCCAGGCACATGAGGATGGACCTTAGACTGGGATTCTTTTTGGCTCAGTATGTGTTGTGGTTTTTTTAGTAGGATGAGGTGATGAAGGCTGAACCTCTGCAGGAGGCTTTTCTTTAGGGAGGATGGTTGAAACTGGTTGTATTGGGCTGCGGAGGGGGACTGAATTAGTGCTTTGAGGCAGTCACTCCCCTGACATGTGCACTGGGGCATGAAGAATTCTGTCTCCAAAACTTCTGTACTCTGAACTAGGGATTTAGGTCTCCAGTTCCTCCAAATATCTTGGAAAGTGTGAAACATGGCATATGGTGCTAAAAATTCAGACCAGATTACCTCAAGATGCTGAGGAATCTCCTCTCCTCAGCAGTTAAGGAGTAGGGTAGGCAGCATCTATTGGTCTGGGTATCTTTGATCCTGCCTCAGTGCAGAGAGGTGGACTTTTGACAGTCACTTGAGATGTCCTTTGGTCTTCTGTGTCTGACTTTGCAACCTTGACAGTTTGTTTGGGGAGCTCAGCTGTGGAATCGCGCGATGATGCCCGATACAGACATACCTGTGGTTTTGCAGGTTGAAGGACAGTGAAGATGGACTTTGCCAAGATGAGCTCAGACATGAGGGATGAGCTCAATAAAGTCTGGCAGGGAACTGTAAGTAGTGAGGTCTTTTGTCACTCATAAGAGCACTGTCTGTGCTTCAGTCTTTTATCTTAGACTCCCAGAGAATTTCCAGGGCAATAATAGTCATCAGAGTTTTAGCCAATGGATTTAGCTTTCTTGAAGTTTAAGGATGAAAATGAAAAGGTGATCATTGGGCTTTAAACAGAAACAGAGGTTTTTGTCCACATCTAAGAAACCAAAGCTCTGCAGAGTAGTGTTACACTGTTTCTTGGGGGGGGGGAGGGAGGAAGAAAGCCGAACAGAAAAACGGGTTACCTGGAAATTAAACACTCCTGGGATATACTGTGAATTGTTGTACCTCTGATTTTTCACACTGGTGTGGTTGAAATCATGAACTAGTTCCTGTGATACAAACTGTGTGTAAATGAACACCAAGTAGTCACTGAAACTAGTAGATATCTGAGTAACTACTATCTGTGTAGCTCACACTGCATCGGTGAAGGGCTCCCCTATGTATTTATCTTCTGTCACAGTCCTGGCATTCCCTATGGAGTCAGATACTCGGCTGCAAAAACATTCCTCCCTCTCAGTGAGTGTTATAATGAGGGTGGAGTGAAATGATCAGTTAATCTCATTAAATAGGTTTTTATTCATTCTGATGGAAGTCTCATGAGAGGTCATCTGCCAGGGCTTTGTTGCAGTACACACCTTTCTTTGGGAGCTTCTGTTATTCTCTTGGACTGTCAGGTTCAGTTAACTTTCCCTGGTACACACCCTATTACAACACTCAGTGTTCTTGCTAGCTCGGTAGTCAGCAAGTTTTCAGTGTTTGCTTCTGGAATTTCAGTTCCTTTTCAGACATGCCAATGAGAAGAGCAATCCTTGTCTTCCATGAAATATGACACTTTGATAGCAGCTGGACAAGATACCCATTGGAGAGTTCTCCCTCTTTCCCATCTCTGGATCTGGGGGAAGGTCCTGTTGAAATCAGTGGGTATTTTCTCCTGGGAAATCAAGGCTTGTCTCCAGTTCCTGTGGGCCACAGGCTCTGTCTAGTCCTCCAGCTAAGTGGCGGTTTGCAGGACTAAGTTTTACAGGCAGAGTTGCAGCTACCTGTGCCACCTTTGTGCAGTACTGAGGGTGAGCAGCACTCACCCTCTTTGCAGTGCCAAGAGGACACCTTGAAGTGATGCTATTCTAGCTGGGAAGAGAAGGCATAGCTCCTTCTCCTGCTTTTTTTTCAGTAATCCCAGTGAATGAAATTCCTTGAGGGATCCACCTTGAGGCAGGTCTGTAGAAAATTTAAGAGAAAGCTGAGCCACTGTAGTAACCAGACCTGTTGCCAGTCCAGGTGAGGAGACTGTGCATGTTGTCCCTTGCCTGAAGCAGTGGATGCTTGTTTGGAGTCTGGGCAGCTGACTGCTGCATCCCAATGGAGGGAAGCAGAGCTGTGACTATCACTGAGAAGCGATGACCATGACAGGTATGGCTCTGGAGCAGGTGACCAGAGGCCCAGTCCATCTCCCAAGTCTTGTCATTGTGGGGGAGTCCCTTGGTGTTTCTGTGCCTCTTTTTTTCCCCCCTCTTTTAGTTTCTGAGTCACAGAGGCCAGAGATCACTTAGGATGGAGGCTTGGATGGTACATGTTAGCCTTTGTCAAAAGTAGGAAATTTTTTTGCAATATCTACTTTGCTTAGGGGTTATTTTACAGTTAATTTTTGCAGCCACATAGTGAGATGCATTCACAAGTACCTTAATACCAGTGCAGCTTATTTCCTGTCCCACACAGGAGTAACTGCAGTGGTCCTAAAGCAGCCTGTTCTGGTGTGATTACATCAGAGCAACCACAGGATTTTAACTCTTCCCATACGGCTGAGGGTTACCAGGTCTGTGTGTGGACAAACCCCTATTCACATTGCCCAGCAAAATGTGCCCTTGATCTGGAGCCAGGTCTACATTACCGGCTTCAGCTGGCACTGCTGTGTCTGCCCGTGGCTTTGAAGGACTGTAATCCCTCCCAGGCGGAGAGATGCTGGCAGAAGCTCCTGCTCTGAGCAGAGCCCTGGCTGGCAGGGTCACCTGCAAGTGCTGTTACAGGTGTTACAGTGGAGAGTGCCGTAAAACAGCAGACACTGTTCCTGGAAAAGCACAGGGATGATTGATCCCCCTCATTTCTGTGCTGATAGGTCATGTCAACTTCTGTGAATTAGAATATCTTCTTGGTTGGTTGGTTTTTTCTTTTAACTGACTTTTGCTTTCTCCCTACCTCTATTTTTGCTTTCCAGTTTTGGGGTTTATTCTTGTAATGCTGTGTGACCAAGGCATAGCATCACAGAGGTGGTGGGCTCTGTGTGCATTTTATCAGCTCCTTTAGCTCATGGTTGCTCTGTGTTTGTCCTGTCCAGAGAGGTCACTTCCCTTTGGTGAAGCTGAGGTTGGTGGCCAGAACCCTGTGTCCTCTCAGGGATGGGAGGAGGTCAGCTTAGGGCCAAAGCACGCTCCCAGCCCGTGTGTGGAGGATGTGAATGTCTGCACCTGCCAGCTGGTATTGAATAAAAAAGACAGCAGAGTTTAAATGCATCATCTCCTACACAGGTAGGAGACCCTCTTCTTAGAAGAGTGTGGGTTTTACAGAAGGCATGAGCCAAGGAATCTGATTAACTCCAGACCTGTCTCTGCTCTCTCCAACATGGTTTCACGTTACCCCGAGAAGCTGCACAGACTGGTTTTCTCCACCCCCTTTTTCTGCTGTGGTGTTGGTACCACCTGTGATGCTGTTCTGGGCACAGGTGCAGTCACTGCAGTAGGAGAGAGAAGGGGAAGGTTATTGGGAGTATTAAAGTCCTTTCCCTGTTTCTGGCTTGGAGAAGGCCTTTGTGGGACTCAGCTACTGTCCACCCTGAAACTTAATGCAGTGGGGATGGAAGACCCAGCCACATCTTGGTGCTGCTGTTTCCAGGCCCTTTGTCCTGGGGATTGGAAGTCAGAAGCATTTTTTGAAGAAGGTAGGACATGCTGAAGTACCAAAAATCTGTTCAACTTGTCTGCCTCTCTTGTCTGCTTCTCATGAAGCTTCTGCTTATGTGAGGGGTTAAGATGGTCTGTGTTTCCTCTCCAGGTAATGGAAGATCTGGGCAGGGCTTACAGCAGAGATGCTCCACTGGCGGTTAAACCGCATACGTGACAAAGACTGACATCCCGATGAGGGGGTATTTTCTTGTTTATCCCCTGTGTTTCTACACTTGAACAAAATAAGTGTTAGACTGAAGATGTCAGTGCTGTGACCTTCAACAGTAGGCTGGAGTATTCTTGGCTCCTTTTTAGTGGTGTTTGCCTTGCATTCCCCTCTGCCTCCCAACCCCCCTAATTCCATCAGAAGGAAGTGATGATGTCCTGGTTTTTCTCAGGGGGCATGTGTTCCCTCAGTCTACGAAAGTTTTATGTTGGTGACTGGCACAGAAAGCTGGCTGGAGAAGCCTGTGATATGCTCAAGTCCATGCTAATTTTTCTCATAATTACTCTTTGATTTGGGAATGCGTGTGTGCAGTTGTGTGAGTATTCACACGTAGTCTTTCTTAGACCTCAGCTCAGCTTTCAGACATTTTATTGTTGCCTTTTCAAGATGATCTAGCCATGAAACACAGACTGAGAGAATTTTTGGTAACTGTATCTGTGCATCTTTTAAACTTCAGCAGCATGAATAAAACACCCACTTTAGTCTAAGGAGCAGCAAACAGGATGGTGTGAATTCCCTTCTTTTGAAAATGAAAGAAGTTGCTTCTTTCTGTATGAAAACAGCAAGTCTATTTACACAGAAGAGGTATGAGGTCTATTCATTTGAAGATGAGTGGCTGTTCTCTTTAAGTTGTGGATGGTTTAAAGGTTTCCAGGAAAGCATTGCAGTAGACTGAAGACCTTGTTCTGGTTGGCAGCCAGGTCTGTGATACAGGGAGATGGCTCAGGCAAAATAAGAAAATGGCATTTGGTTTTTAATCTTATTTCTTGAGAAATTGATATCCTGCAGGGTTTGCCTTGTCCAGATAACAGCCCCTGAAGGAGAATAAATCTTATTAATTAGTGATTTCATATTGTGCTTTTAATTGTCCGTTCCTAGGTACAGGCTTTGTATTGCATGTGCGCTGTCGTGGTGAGGGGCCTCTCTCCCTGCACCTCTGGAGAGTCTACCTGAGTGCAGAAATATATCAGAATACACCATTGGGCCTTAAATTCACTCAGTGCCTTAATCCTCATCACCTTTCAGATTTAGGCATGTCCTAGACATAGTTGTGAGTAATAGTTTTACAGTTTAATCTCCCAAAATTGGGTCAACCTTACCAGTTGTTTTGACCTTGTTACTGGCACAGGTGGTTCCTGGGTGAGTTTAATACATCTCTGTGCAGCTGTGTGCAACAATCTGGGGTATCAGCTTTACTTGAAACCCCCTGTTTGAAATTTTTCCTCTAGCTTAAATACACAGGCCTCTCTCTCCGTCACTGTTGGGAATTATTCTTTGGATAAGCTATTTTTCTAGAGGGTAATGTAACAATGTCTCCTTGTTATATCATGCTTTTTAAATTTTAAGGTGCTTCACAAAGGATACCAGTTGAAGAAATACAAATGAGTGAATAAAATTATAGACTGAAGAGGTGAAGAAAAAGTAGGGAAATCAGTGTTAGTAGGAATTCAATTCCTATGGGTGGGAGGCAGTGATCTTCATCATTTGTGTATGTGACTTCAAATTATCAGAGTATAGGTAGCTCTCAAGAGTTCAGAACGGTGTTCTAGTTGTGTATTTAAGGGTCAAGTAGCATATGACATTAGCAGACCATGAGAGCTCTGTGAGTTTATTCTTGGCCTTCTTTTAAATTTGTGTTCTCTGAGTGTCACAATTTATTTTACCAAAATCCTGTGTACTTACATGTGAATCCCGGAGTGTTCTCAGAGTATAAATGCTATGACCTGTCAACTACCCCCAAATTACCTAATATCAAGTAGAGAATGTTGGTAGCTGAAGAAAAAAATAGGAGAATGTGTTCAGCCCTGGTTTCCTACGAGCCTGTACATGTGCGATGTAATAACACAAATGGAAGGCACTCCGAGAGTGTTTCGGTCACAGACGACAGAGAAGTACAGGCTTGAAAAATATTAGAATCATGCAATTCTCCTGAAATTAGGAAGCCAGAAAGAGGAGAGGTATGTGAACTGTGCCTCAGCTGAAGGAAAAACTATTAAGCGCCACCCTTTGCAAATGTCAAATGCATGGGAAAAAGTTGTTGGAAGCCAGTCTCCACTAAGTCTGCCACTTGCAGAACCTACTTTTTTGTTAGATGTTTGTGCAAAATCACCTTGCTGGTCTGCCTGTGAGACCAGACATGACTCAGGCCATCAGCATGTAACATGGTTTCAGGTTACTGTCTTACTGCTTTTGCGCTAAAATGCTGTAAAGAACTATTTGCTTTTTTCTCTCACTTTTAAAGTGCTTCATTTATTCAATGTCATTAGTGCTATTGTTACTTAAATTTAGCTTCTGACTGGTAACCATTAAATATTAACAGCAAAATCGATAGTAGTAAGATTTTTGCTCTAGTAAATATATATCACATATATACTGAAAACCAAAGCAAACTGCAGTGCATTCCAGGAAACAATCTATAGTGCTGCTCTGTAACACTTTTCCTCATCTTTGTGTCAGGGTGTTTTATCTGTGTCCCAACTGCAGCCATGTGTGCACCGTAACCCTGCCCGTTCTTTTTGACAGCCTTGAACAACAGAGCCTTAGTAAAATAGTGTTTTCACTGTAGAAATGTGAATGATAATTCATGATTGTAGTATAATTATCCAAGATTCCTTCACAACTGTGTGTATGGGGAGATCCTTAGGTTTGCTGTTGTATCTGGTGGACAGCACCCCAGCAGGAGCTTTGCTGGAAGCAGGGAATGGCCCTGTGGTGTTGGTTCTGCTGTGCCGAGGCCGCTCACTGTCGTCCGCTGTGTTTTCTCAAACATGGGAGTGTCGCTCAGTGCCCCAGCTTGTCGTGTCCTCCTCGCCTCTGCTGAGGCGTCTGGACACCCTTATGAAACGAGTGGGGTGAGAGAGTCCCTTTGGGGAATCGCTGACGTGTCTCCTGTGGGGAGGTCAGTATTCAGGTCTGGGTGGAGACAAAACCAGCCCTGCATTCAGGAAGGGTTTTTGAGAGAAGGTGGTGATGTGGCAATGGAAGATGATGGCTTAAAACCATTTAAAACCGATGCCTAATAAAGCAAATCTAAGACTATGACCTTAAAGTGACTTCAAAGCCAGTCTGGGTTTCATTGGAGGGGTATGGACAAAGGTATGAGATGGATAGCACACCCAGTGTGCACAAGGCAGTCTACCCCTGAGTTTGGGTCTCTGTATCATTTTCTTGTGCAACTGTACATACAGTAGATCTTGGTAGACCATCGAAGGGATGACCTCAATTCCTTGCTCTGACCAGGTGTTTTGGAATGAGGAAAACATCCTTACGAGTTAGCAATGAAATTTCAATCTATAATTATGACCGTAGTTTATAATAATAATTCTAATTATATATATATAAACAGTTTAACCTACTATAATGTAATATGGTAACATTTGCTGAGCTTTGGCTGCTTTCAAATGGTGAAAATGTGCTGGTGGTTATTGGCTGGGATTCAGAAGCATTTGTCAAAATTTTGTGCGCTATGTGAACAGCAAAATTTTGTGTGGATTAAGCAATTATTAATTCTCTCCCATTATCTGTCAGATAAAACTACAACTAACTCATTAACCAAAATTAATTGTAAATAAAGCCGATCTGTTGTTGAGAAGGCTAATTAGAACGGTAATTGTGTAATGATGATGCATTTAATTTCAAAGAAGCTACTGCTTTTGGCAGTGATAGAGCAAGGTGTTCTGAAATGAAGCAGGGTGCTTGTCACTGTCATTGTCCTCTTAATTAATGCCACCAGGACTGTTTGTGTTTTGAGCCTTAGTAGCGTCCCCCGTAGAGCACTCAGAAATGTCCTGATTCTTCTCACACTCAAGTCAGTGGTTAAACTGGCTTTTTGCCTCAATGGGCAGAAGGTGCTGTGTGGAAGTGGTGATGTAGGACATTGCACACTCCTGGGTTTATTCCTGCAGCAGCTCATCCTCATGGCTGAGCTCTGGGAATAGTGGCTGTGCTTTGGGATTTGCTACTGACTTGCCATGGAGATAGATCTGGAGTTTCAGGCCAACAGAACTGAATTGTGACTCAACGTTTTAAAAATGATTGAGTGAGTAATTTTCCATGCAGTTTCATTACAGTATCTTTTGCCCCAAGGATTATTTACTGTAGAGGAGCTTTCAGCGTTTTTTCGCTGCTATTTGTAATGTAGAATTTTAATAAGAAAGGAACTGTTCAAGTAGGATAATGTTTTTATCCTAAATTGCCTGGTTGTAATGGTAATATTGGTATCACAAGTAAAATCAGCAGTTGTACCTGCTAGGCTGTGTGTACAATTTCTTGATTATTTTTTTAATCTGTTTTCAAAATGTATTAAATGCTATTATGAGGTGAGTGTAGTATGTTTTATTTTAACCAACTACCATTTGAATCATTAGCAAAGAAATGGGCACCAGGTACAGAATATATGGTTCACTGTACACAGTATATGATTGAGGAGGACCACCAAGTTCATCAGAAGGATGGAGCACTTCTATGAGGAAAGGCTGAGAGAATTGGGATTGTTCAGCCTGGAAAAGAGGAGGCTTTGGAGATGACCTAATTGTGGCCTTCTAGTACCTGAAAGGGAGCCTTCAAGAAAGGTAGAGAAAAACTATTTACAAGAGCATGTAGTGACAGGACAAGGGGAAATGGTTTCAAACTGAAAGAAGGCAGGGTTAGATGAGATATTAGGAAGAAATTCTTTCCGTGAGAGTGATGAGTCCCTGACACAGGCTGCCCAGAGAAGCTGTGCCTGCTCCATCCCTGGAAGTGTCCAAGGCCAGGTTGGGTGGGGCTCGGAGCAACCTGGGATAGTGGAAGGTGTCCCTGCCCGTCAGCGGGGTTGGAATGAGATGATCTTTAAGATCCCTTCCAACCCACACCATTCTGTGATTTATGATTCACCTCATCCCATCATTTTTAATCACTCTACTGATTTATTCTTTTTTTTTTCCTTCTGACTTGGTTTAGAGGGAATTACACAACTGAAGGCTTGACTTAATCTTGAATGTTCCTACTTATCAGACTAGAAGGGAATATTGAACATACATACATTTTACCTATTTTATTTTTAACATTTCCTCTGTAAAGGTTTTTTTTTTTTTTCCTTGTGCTTCCTGGTCCATGGGGAGAAAAACCCTTTGAGCATGTTTTAGTTACATCACTAATATTAGAACTGAGTAATCAGGTGGCTTTGGCAGCAGTCTCGTTTATAAATTGTTGGTGAGCAGATGGCTCACCAAGTTGGCATGCCAACTCCAAACTTTCACAATCATGAGTCAAGTTTTAAATCGCAAGATTGCCTTACATGCCATGAGATTTTTTTAATGTGTGTTTGTTTAATAAATGTGATTCTTGATGTATCTTCTCATTCCTGAGCTGTGTTTTGCACTGAAGCATGGCTTTTCAGCAATCCCTGGGGTTGGGAATGCCTTTTTTTCTTAATTTAATGAAAGTGGAGACTTTTGTAGTCACTTACCTGAAAATCTTGCCGCTAAGAAACACCAGTAAATATGGGGCTAGGGGACATAAAAGTGAGACTTGTCAGTTCTGGCTAATGTCAGGTAGTTCAAACGTTTGAGATCATTCCCAATTAAACTTAAAACAACTTCTGGTTTGTATGGACAAATATTTGTTAGGAATAATTTGCAGATATCTGTTATCCTGGATATGCAAATCAGTGCCAATTTGTTTGTTTCCTAGGTGCAGGGCTTAAGTCATTAGGCAGCATGGAGTACAAATGTTACATTTTGAAATGCAGAAGTGAATATTTGCTGTAAGCAAAATGTAGCAATAAGAAAACAGAGCCGAGCTGGAGTGCTCAGACATTCTCCCTGTGATCACAGTGACGTTCCAAAAGGGTCAGATCTTGATCCACTTGAGAATTTGGACAAATCTTACTGGAAGAATTTCTGCTTTTTTCTTTATCTTTCTCCTTTTTAAGCTATTCCTTCAAGTAAATTAACACAGTATATGTGGGTTATAATGCATTGTGGGACCTGTTATGGAATGATAATTAGACCTTATTTCTAAATGATTCCACACAAAGTGTGCTGTTGTAAATGCTAAACAACTGTGTTTCATCCACAGTCATGCAATTGGTGTGTGCAGCTAATTAGTGTGTGTTCAATTTAGGCCCAGATTTTTTGGAAATGTCTACTGTTCTGGTCCTGATTTAGCAAAGCTCTTAAACAGGTGATTAACTTCCATTGGCTTTAATAGGACTTAAGCACATTCTTAATCAGGGCCATTGTGTCAAATCATGTCTCTTGGTGACAATCAGAGCAACCTGCCAGAGCCGTAGTAAAAATATCTGTAGGTCCTCCTTAAATTTAGATTAATCATTTCTTTAACTTGTGAAACGCTTTGTTTTAGAATCTGAAACTGTGCGTAGATCTCTCGCTCTTTCTCTCTCTGTTTTTAAGCAAATGGTTATTGTCACAATCTAATTGTGTGTATAAAGTTTAAAGATTTTAACTAGCTTGGCAGGAGGCTGTTTACATCAAATCTGCTCAATACACCTTTGAGATGGAGAAGAAGAAAATAGGCATCTGAGAGTGCCTCACTGGAATATAAATGTCACTGCTGATAGATATCTATGATAGAAAATTTGTGTGGGAGTAATAATTTAGTAATAAAATAGGTCAAATTAATTCTTATGCTGAAGGGGATACCTTACAATAACCATTTTGTAATTTTATGTTTGACAGTTTGCTCTGCATTATGTGGATAGGTGGAGCTGAGATAATGTAATCCATTTCCAGTTGTAAACAAGATTTCTTTAAGAGCTGCAGTAGTAAGATACATGTTGGCTGACTTTAAGCTGAAAGGTAATTGCCTCTGAATATTAATGTGCATGTGGGGATTTTGTTTTTAATTCTGGGATTTCATCTTTGCCCTATAGCAGCTCTGAAGAGGCCCTTGTTTTCCCAAACCCCACTTTATGCTAATTGAAGCTGATGGCAAGTGTTGCATTTTGGGCCCTTTGCTTTTATATTCTGTGGCCTGTGTACCTTGGAGAATGCTGCTTTCTTTGGCTGTTGTCTTTTTTTGTTAACTACCTTTTGAGTAGAGGTTTTTTGGAGGTGCTCTTGCAGTCCTACAGCATCTATGACTGGTTCCTGGGATAGAGAAGGAATTATAGGTTATGAGAAAGGGGAGAAGTTGCTGCACTAATTTAACTGTAGCCTCTTAGAGAAATGAGAGTTAAGGTGCTGATCCTGTGCTCTGTAGCTGGAGAACTTCCTCTGGAGTAATTTAGGACCTATTCAAAGCTCCCTGCGCTTTGTGGGAGATTCACTTTGTAATTCCACACACTTTTGGAGCAGACCCCTATCATTGTAGGTAGTGACAAGTGTAGTCTGAGAGAGCATCAACTGGCTGCATTTGTGTATGAATTTGTTTTAGACATGGAAGGGAATAGCCAGATTACAATCAAGCTGTGCCCGAACTTTCCATTTAAATTCCAGCCCTTGGCTTGTACGAGCTGTTCCTTTCCCCACTGCTTCCAGTGAGGCTTAGCACTGGGAACAGTGGGATTGGTGTTGAGCAGGGTGTAACTGCAGCTCTGCTCCGGAGCAAACTGCGGTCGAACAGTGCTGCAGGAGCTTGAAAATCTGTTGTGTGCTGGGCTTGAACCTGCACGTGTTTTAGCGGCACCGAATGTGTGGGCTGTCATCAGTTAGGACTATTCAAAGATGTTGTACCTGGCAGGTACCCCCAGACGCCCTTCTAGCAGAGATGACTGTTCCTAAGGCAAGCATTCAAAGCAGGGTTCAGTGTGCCTTGTTCCCTGCAGCAACGCCAGCAGTTTTTCTGATAAAATAAAACCAAACAGCAAAATGGAGTATTTTTAGCTTGGATCGATTCGCTGATCCAGTTTGCTGCTCAGTCTCACACAGTGAGAGGGTGGTGTCTGAGCAGGGCTGGGAGCTCCTGGAGCTGTTGTTTCTGCAGAGGCAAAGGTACACTGCGCTGTGCTAATGCCTGGCACTGACTGTGCGGTCTAGAAGGCAACCAGTTGGCTTTTCTGCTGCCTCTGACCCAGTGAAAAAGGGAGGTTGCCTCTCTTGCAGAGGGAAGATGAGTGGTGGTATGAGGGGGAACCACTACAGAAACATTCCTGCACCTTACACAAACTTTGGGTGTTGAGGTTTTTTGGTTTAGAATGATTTTTTAAGTTTCTGTAGTGCTCCATCTCCAGTGATTTGGTCTGACACTTCCTGAAGTCAAGGGGAGTCTTGGTGATATTTCAGTCATTTTTGCAAGATGATGCTGCTTGTAGCAAAGCTGTTCTATGGATGCCTTTGCTAAAAAATTACTTAGCTACAGCAACATTTGACTGTAGGCTGATGAGCAGAAAAAGTGAGGGTGTGTGGGTTTGTGAATGTGTGTTGCCCATTAAGGACTCTCACTCAATGCTGGGTGCTTCATTACTATGATAAAAATAACATAAAAGGATTCTAATAACTAATTAACTTGTTCACTAATGGCTCAAGCATTGTCTTAAGGGCAGTAGTTTAAAAGAGTCTGTTTAATGCAAGTTGACTGGAGGTATGTCCTGTGGCTATTACAAACTTTGTTTTATAATAGCACATATTTTTCAGTAGCTCCTTTCCGTGCTGTAATGTGGTTGGAGTGGGAGAAATTAGAAAACTGGCCATTTCCCGGCAGATAGCGATAAGTTTCTACTCAGTCAGAATGCTCTATACACTGTGATAGGTTTATAATTATTATCCTAAGATTGATGTTTTTTGGGGGGAGTGTAAATTTGTGCAGCAGTAATCCATTAAGAAATCAATAATCATTCCATCCTGAAATGCAGTTTCTCTACAACATTATAAATACACACCAAAGACTTGAAACTCTGCCTGTTTCCCCTTCTCTGCCCCCCCCCCCTCCTCCTCCTCCTGCTTCCCTGAAATCCAAGTTCAATGTTCTTTGCTGTGTTGGAGAAGCAATTACGTGGTAGGACTTTTCTGATGGGAAGAAAGAAGAGTGGTAATATTAGTGTGATCCTGAGAGTCAGTGAAACTTTTTAGTGTAAACTTTGCTTTTACCCTTTTTATCTCGGGGAAATTCCCGCTCTCCTCTGCCAGGGTTTCATCCCTGGTAGATGGGGAGGATGAAGACTCATGCCTTGTTCCTCTGTAGAGAGCCGTGGAGACGAAGTGTTGTAGAAGTGTGAAGTCGTGCTATGTGTACATTTCCTTTTCCTCACTCCTCCTCGTTCAGACTTGGTTCTTCATGTAACAGTTCAGAGGTTTGACTATCAGACACCAGCACATCCTGCAGGACTTCCTTTTTTTGCTCTGAAATCTCCCCAGCTGGGCAAACACGGTTTTGAAATGCTGCTGTAAGTTATCCCCTCATCTAGAGAGCTGGAAACCTACTTTATCTCAGAGTAAAGATGTTTGTAGCTGATAAATAGTAGCTGCATGAGGGAGAGTGAGAGTATTATTTATGTTTTTTCATGGAAGGATAAATTATATGGAGTGAAGTGCTGGGTCAGTCCGATTTTGATCTTGCCAGGAAAATTGTGGATTGGGCAGGGAGGTGCTATTACTGTAGCAAGAAGCACTAAACGTGGAATACTTTTACTATTACATTTTCATGTCTTTTATGTTAGTTCTTCCTCTATTTTGTTTTTGTTAGAGTTGGTTGAAAAATCAGTTCTAATGAAAAATATCTCCTGTTTCCATTTCTGTTTAAATTACTATTATTTTTAACCTGCTGTTGGTTGAAAAATGAGGCATTCTTTAATGACAGAGTTGTGTCTTAGATCCATGATAGTTCTTGTCCTTCTTTCTCATCTGCCCCAATAAAAAGCGTGCTTGGCTTGGAGTGGCTGTGGTAACTCAGACCTGCCTTTTCCTCTTCTGAGAGCATTGTCACCTAGTGAAGTGAGGTCACCAGCCTCTTCAGCTTTGACAGGGAGAGAAAGGGTGTTCATCACAATTCTCCTCTTCAGAATTGAGAATCTCAGGGTATGTCCAGAGGTCTAACAAGTGTGAAGTGTGAGTTTTGGTTGTGGTTTGGCACGTGGATACCTTGACTTATCAGAGCAGGCCAGGGGAATACCCACATGGGCAGAATTATCCGTGTGTTTCAGTGTTCGCAGGCAGGGAGTGTGGAGGAGCTGGTGATGAGCATAACTGGACACTGAAGCCAAACACTGGTTCTTCTCTGTGTAGTTTCTTTAGAAAAATTCAAGGCTGCTGCTGTGGTAAATTCCCTCACTGTGATCCTGTGTGGGGAGAGCTTTCCCACAAAGTTTGACTGCAGGGCAGCTTGACTTTCCCTGGTTCACACTAAAAAGTGCAAAGTTGGATGCTGATAGGAAAAGGCCCAGATATGAGCAAAAGAGCAAGCTTGTCAATTGTGTTCAGCAGTTTTTCATTCAGCATTGACTTTTTGTCTAGTGAATTTGCTTCTCCTTCTTTAAGGCCACACACCCCATACTGGGTGCTTTCCCATCAATAAAGAAGAGTTCTTCATTTATCTAAAACTGTCCCTCTTGCTCAGATGTTGGTAGCACGTGAGTTTAGCAAGGGCTGATGCTTTGTGACCTTTGACTCCTGTTAATTCAATACCTTGTAACTTGCATCACTTCTTTGGCCTACATGCTCATCAATGGCTTTTATACACCACCACAAATGTTAATTTTGAAAATTTTTCCCCCTTCTCCCTATCCCTGGTCAACTTGTGATATATAGAAGCAGCAGCTGATTGACAGCTGATTTTTCTGCAATGATTTGCTCAAGAGTTCATGCAAATGACATGTGGCTTTTCAGCGAAATAGGAAGACTTTATCACATCTTTTTTGAGTTTTACCCATTACCTTTTTTTTTTCCAGTGGTTTGCAGAACAGTGAGTGCTAAAAGCCCAATATCAGCTCACAGGATGCTGAGTTTAACAGATAGGACTTTATTAGCTCTCGGTTGCTTTTGTCTTCACTTCACAAGTCTCTATTTCGAGTTACCTGTAAGTGGTTATTTTCCAGTGCGGTTTTCAAAGACAAACCATTTTTTTTTCTTATTGTTGTTGCTGCTGTTTTTCGAACTACTAAAAGCTCATCGCCATATATATAACTCTTATGTGTCCACTGATAGCTTGAGTGGCAAGTTACAGGAATGGGTGTAAGTGGCTCTTTGGAAAGAGAATTCTTCAAAGAGAAATATTTAACAAATTGAACGATTAAGAGATGCCATCTCAATCAATAAGTTAGAGTTAATTGGCTGTGTACACAGCATTTTTAAACAACTTCCCTGAAGATTCTGCATATTGGGCTTAGAGTGCCTTTCTAGTGAAACTAGAGTGTGAGGCTACTTTCAAAGGCTGGTTTCTTCTAAAAAGTACTTATTTTCAAATTTTTTTTTCTAATTTGTAGACCCCGTACCATTGCCTGTTGGCAACGACAATGCTGCTAACGTATTGTATTCAGGTCTCTGTGTCACCTCATTTTTCTGTTTCTGTTGCTTTATCTGTTCATTATCAAAGTCCCCCAAGTGCAACACGTTGACCACAAGCCACATGTTGGGGCCAACAGTCCTAATCTGCTGGTTCAACTTCATGCTTGTGGATGTCCGTTGGAATTAAAAGGGAAAAAGAACTCCAAACCCCCTTGATTAGTGCTAGCAGGCTATGGATGAGGTTCTGAGAGGATGTTTAGTCCAAAGCCTTCAAAGCCCCCTTAAATGATGAACAAGCAGCATTCTCTGAACTTTCAGAGGCTGGAGGTGGAAGAAGAGCTTATTCTCTCTTTTAGCAAGAGCCACCTGTCTTTGAAATGCCTCCTTTGGGATACTGTAAGCCTGACTTTTAGAGATCGCAAGGATTGCTAGGCCATTTCAGAATGGGTCAGGGATACATGCAGTGGGACACCTGAAGAGTTGATCTAAATGACTTGGTTGCTGCAGTGAGGCAGCGACCGAGCCGCAAACACGCTGAAACACCTGTCTTCCAGCTATGAGTTCACTGCACCGGACCAGTGTTTCTTGCTCTGTGGGTTGTATAGAAGTGTTAAATGTGTTTAATGAAGCTCCCTCCCTGTTTTGTTTTCTTGGTTTTTTTTTTCTTTGTCCCTCCACCCAAATGTCACCTCTAAAAGTCACAGTAAAGTGTAAGAAAGAAAGAAATCCGTAGCATAAAATCAATAAAACTAAGTAGTTCAAAGCAAAATGCTTTCTCTCTCTGAATGCTTTTCCTGGAAATTATTCTTCCTTTGGCCCACCCAAAGGTCCTCACTGTGACTTGTAAGCTGAAGGAGTGTGATTCTGAGTAATAGTTCTCAAATAATTTGAGTAATGCTGCATTCAAATAGAGAAACGTTAACAGATTTTGTCCAGGCTGATTCTCCCTAGCTCGGTTGGGTAAAGGAGCAGGGAGTAAATCATTGAGTAGGTATATCTTCCATTCAGCAGGAGCTGCACATGATGGGATTATTAGTATTTCTAAACTAAAGCCCCTGACAGATCCTTGGATGCTTAAAGCTGTTGTGATGCTTTACCAGATGGTTCAGAAACTCAGACTGGAATATCTCATTGGCTGGTGCTGAACAATGACATTTCAAACCCACACGTTTGTTTGGATTTTAATTTTCAGGAGGATTAAAGCTTTTTGGGATATGGACTGTCTCTTTCCATATATATGCTCAGCACCTTATGTAGTTTAGATGCTTTTGCAGTGTGATTATAATTCATCAGATACCTTATGAAAGAGCAGTTTGAACCGTTGCACATTTTTAGCCATGTGGTGCAAGTGCAGCCAGGGCTAAGTGTGCAAATTGTAACAACCTGTTATAATAACAAGTTGTTGGTAAGTGTTGCCTCGCTTAATGCAGTGAGGGTATGGACTGCGCCTGCTTTTGTCTTGTATCTGGTAATTGTGTGAGCAGGTGATTATGCTGAAATGTGCCACTTTTGATGCTGTTCCCCTCTGTTCTTTTCACTTCCCAAATCTTGTCTTTGAAGCCCCAGTCCTTTAAATACTAGTGCGTTTGCATAACTCCTGTTCAGGGCAGTGTCGATGTTTATTCCTGCTGGATGTTGAACTGTTCGGTCCAGACTCTACCAAGTACATCGAATGAGACCCTGCTGCTCTGGGGAGAAGATCAAAGAAAATTGGTTGAGTTTTATTCCCTTCCAGTCCCATGACATTTTGAAAACAGGATGGAGTGCCCCTCTGGCAAAATCTAAAAAAAATTTAGGGTCTACCAAGTTAGGCAGTCCTCCCTGGCTGCCCATATATCTGTCCTGGTTAAAACTAGGACTTTTCTACTACTTTTAAACTTCCTTGGAACGAGGATGGGAGTATTACCCATTTGAAATTCCCTTCTAAATTCCTTAGGGAAAAGATTGCTGTTTTGTTGTGTGCAGATCTATTGGGT
The DNA here is from genome assembly GCF_009829145.1 of Chiroxiphia lanceolata. Classification (NCBI taxonomy): domain Eukaryota; kingdom Metazoa; phylum Chordata; class Aves; order Passeriformes; family Pipridae; genus Chiroxiphia; species Chiroxiphia lanceolata. The sequence goes on along the minus strand of NC_045643.1, from coordinate 6,508,278 downwards.
GGCAGTAGGTTACCATGCGAAAATGTGCACAGATGATTTTGGGATCAGGAGAAGGATTTGAGCTTAGTGTTTGAGGAATGGAGAACTTGTTTATAATGCTTGTTTAAACAACAGTGTTAATGGACATTCTAGAGAGCAGTGAACCAGGAGGCTTTACCGACAGTTTGGGAGGGTTTACCTTTTTTTAGCCCTTTCTTACCCCTGACAACTCTATTAAGAAAGTAACATCAGTGGGAAAAGAGTTTGGTTATGTTGAGAAGAAAAAGGACATTTGACATAATTATTTTTATGTGTTAGACTGGTACATTCTATCCCACTGTTCTCCATATGATTCATTCTATTTGTGCATGACTGTTGCACAGTATTAAATAATGTGCTTTTTTTTTTCCCGTTAAACACGTATTCCCTTAGCTTGTCTCAAAAAGCTGACACATGTTCGTTCTTCACTCAGGGAGTTCTGCATCTGTCGACACTTCAGACATAATCAGTTTAGATTTCAGCAGCTGATTAGTGTTCACCTCTAACCAAACTGAGAAGCTGCTCCTCCAAATGGTAACAAATAATATCCTAATTAGTCCTCTGCATAACGATAGTGGGAGCCTTTAGCTGAAAGCTACTGATCTCGGAGGCCTCTCCGTTTTAGTCCACTGGCTTTACAGACTGTTGGATCAGCATTTATGCTGAGCTTTTATTCCCCCTGCCTCAAAATGCCTCTCAGAGCAATTAATTATGCACCTGAAGATAGACATTAGCCACGCAACAGTATTCCACACACAGTTATGAACGTTTCATTAGTGCCAGCTAATTTATGTGTGATTATGAAAGCAAGAGCAGGAATGCTGGGCAGGACTCCAGGATTATCCTATAGCGCCTGTAGACGTTGCGTGTCCCTGTGAAGCTGTTTGACCTGGCCAGCCGAGTGCAGCTCACGCTGCCTTAAATACTGCCCTGCTCAAAGCAGGAACCCCCAGAGAGCACGGAGCAGCAAGTGAAGGGACGAGGACAGCATGGAGAGTGACTCCTCTCTACTCCAGTGACTGGCTGGTTGTGACAGCCCCAGGTTTTACCAGGAAGTTTTAAATGGGTTTATGCTTTTCTGAGTCTGATTAGCTAGTTAGCAAAACATGCCCATCCCTGTCTATTAAACTCTGTGTACTTCCTCTTAGCTAACACTTATTTTGCACAAGCCTGTTTTGTTTTGTTTTGTTTTTTTTAAGTAAATCAATGTCTACAGAGGCATAATTTAATAAATACCACTCACAGGGATGGCACAGTAGCCACTGGCATCTCTCAGGACAAAAGTCATGTGAACAACTATAGCTGGATTAGTGTGACCTCAATAGTACAGAGAATTGAGGAAAGAAAAGAGAGAGGATGGGGGGGAAATGCCTTAAGATGCCTTCATGAAGCTGTGCAACCAAAGTTGTCCAAAGGCAGGCTGAGCAAGCTGAGCCAGAGTTCATAAATATCCATTAGTTTAAAAAGGAAGTTTTAAAATGTCAATTGGATTTTCAGGTTCAGTTCAATAACTTTTTAAAACCCGCTCAAATTCGAAACTGAGAGGGTCTGTTTTAAAACATAAATCAACTGTAATAGAAAAATCACTTAAATAACAGCAAAAGTGCTGCTTAAATATTTGCTGCTGAAATGTTAAAGAGTGTCTAGCTGCTAAAATTGGGAATGTCAGAAATCGGCACCTAAAAGTGGAGCTGTGCTGGAAGTGCTTTATTACTGTAGTTGTTGCTTTTTTTCCTCTTGTTCAAGGGATTTTTTCTTCAGTTTATTTAGAGTTCAGTCAAGGGGGATAAGATGGCTAGTAGGTGGAGAAGTAAAAAGGTTTGTTCTTGTCTGCAAACTGGTGAATAAAAGCTGGTTTGAGAGGTTGAGGCCAATTCCAATTTGCATTCAGGATAAAGTTGACATAAATAATGAATTTAAAAATCATTTAGGAAATGAAGTCATTAATTATCTTTAATATATAAGCATGTAAAACAAATGTGTGAATAAATGAATGTTAAGCTTTTTAAATAAGTGTACAGTATATCCCCTGAGGTAATAAAAAGTGCCTAATCTACTATAAAGCTTCCATTTATTTGCAAAATCACTGGTCTCTGTGGCTAATAGTTTTTGCTTAGAAAATAGCTGAGAAGTCCAAACACAAGATAAGATAAGCTACAGTATTCCAGCTGAAGTTTCCTAGCTGCTTTATTAAGCCCAAGCTTTAAAAGATGATTAAATCACTTGATTATTAATTGATTCACTATGTCTTTCTCTTTAATAAAATATATTTATCTTGGAAACAAGTAACAGAGTATACCTAATCTATCTGCATTTTGGTATAGCAGCTGGTGTGATTTACTGAACAAGTTATTAGTTAAACTAAGAAGGTAGAAATTGATACAGGTATTATCAAGTGCCTGAGAAAATGTCTGAATGGAAGCTTGTGGCAGGCTACAGTACATGGGAATTATCAGGCTGCAGGAAGCTGGCAAAGCTCCCTTGGTCTCAAAATGGGTTTGTTTCAAATATTTGTTAAGGAATTGCCATTAAACATGAGCAGGCACTGATGGCTCTTCTGAGTCAAATGAAAGGCAATATCAACATGATAAAGAATCAGAAAATTGTACTGGAAGAGTTGACACACTTGGGCTGGAGCAACGAAAATGAGATGACACGTGACAGTGTGCGGTACAAGGCTGGACGCACGGGGGCTAACGAGAATTTCTGTTGTAACCTCCGTGCCTAAAAATGACAGAGGAGGAAAAAAATGGGTTTAGGTCACACAAGATGTCTCTTGGGCACCAACATGATAAAGTTTTGAAAAAGGCATGTGCCATGATGTGATCTTGCAGGTAAATTGTTTCCAGCGGAGAAGGGAAATGCTGACGCTGTTTTACCAGGCTGAGAAGCAGGGCAGCTTAGCCTGCACAGAGGTCTGTGCTCCAGCAACCAGACAGCTTTTGTTTCATGAACTCCCTTTTCAAACTGTCTTGGGAATCTCTCTGTCAAGAAGTAAAGGTGTATTCTGCCATGTTTAGTCCATCTGGTAAATTAAACCTTTTGAAAGGGTGTGGGATTGGGCCCACTGAGAAGTACAGGAAGGGGTAAATACCAGGCAAGGCTATTTAAACTTACAAAATTGTCACGAGGAGCATCAGACAAGGAATGAAGCAAAGTTACCCTTTTGCTTCTGCCAGAATGTGGGCAGGAGTCTGACACATTTCTGAATGGGATCATATGGCACCATGGCCTGACGGTGCAGGGCTGAGAGTCACGTAGGGCAACGAGGCGTCTTTTCACTTCATAGGGGTCACCAATTGTGTGCCTGTCTGAGCCTTAAGCAACGCCTTCCTCATCTTCTCAAATCCTCACTCCAAGGCTGGTGGCAGTCCCTCTCTGTCCTGAAGTCCAAGCCAAGGTCTCCAATGTCTGTGCACATACATAAACTCTCACTTTTCATGAGCCACAGTGCAGTTGTGCAGCAGCACAAACGTCTTTTCCGTGTTCTTTTCGTGACTTTGTGCAGCTCTAGCATGAGTTTGCTACTCTGTTGATTGTCATCAGCTATAGTAGGAAAACCAAGGTTTTCCTTGGCAAGACCTATACTATGGCAAGGAAGCAGTTGCCTAAGGAAGGCCTGGAATGCGTGGAGCCATGATTCTGAACTCCCTTTAGCTGGATGAGATGTTCCATATTAGAGTTGGGGCAGGTTGGAGTTAGTGAGGACTAAGAGCCTGTTTCTTTTTTCATTTACTGTGCTGCAAGACAATGCAAAACTGAAAGTCTTCGGACATTTGCATTTTAGATGAATGAGTAGCAGCAGAAATCAAGGCTCAGAGCTGTGTCTGGACCACTGGAGATTTAACTGTCCTTTTGCTAGCTGAAATTCTTGTGACTATGAAAATTTTGGCTGAACCACATACCACTTCTTTATAAAACTTACTGCAAGTTTTGTATAAATATTCTGGCAAATTGGCTTTGACTTTTATGGAAGGTGTTCGACAGAATGAGAATCCCCAGCTGGTGCCAAATTTTCATTTGGTGTAAAACGCCATAAGCACAGATCTAATAAGAGCTTCTGATTGAGAGCATCTGATGTTCTAGTTTACTTACTATGGGTTTTGTGGTGTTTTTTTTTAAATGTGCAGTCATTTTTATTTTATATAAAGCTCCGTAACAAAACATGGTTTCATTTCCTTTCGTGTGTATTTATCGTAAGAAGACAACAAATGCCATTCTTCTGTAATATGGTTGAAATCATTAATTCACTCCAGTGATCAAAATTCAATTTTACCATCTACCTCTCCTCCACTGTGACATAGGATGGTGTAATGTCACTTCTGTCAGACATAAAAGGTATGTAGCCCAGGCAGGAAATGAGAAAAGGGATTAATTGGAGTTGGCTAACTGGAATTTTTGGACAATACTTACTAGGCCAGTGTTTGCTTACAAAGAATAACTTATAATGTCTTTGAAATTTGTAAATGTGCATGTTAATGAGAAAGAAGTCTGGGATATATTTTCAAAGCACTGTTCACTAATCCTGTTAACAAATAATGTGATTTATGCATGTACCTCCCATGAGCTGCTTTGAAAACATAGCTTCAGCTGTCAAAAGTTTTCTGGATGCACATTTACTGATTTCTTAAAATGCTAAGAGTAGGAATTTGCCAATACTCTCAGCTTTGATAATATCTAAAGTACATACTGGAAGAAACTACTACAAATGACTACCTCTTTTGGTATATCATCTCCTAGAAAAGCTTGGCTTTTCTTGGAGAGACATTTCTGTAGGGGCACATATCTATAGTGCTGTTCAGGAGAAAGGCCATTCTAACCACTCTCCTCAAGATGTCTTGTCTGTCAAACCTGAACAATAAGAACTTGTTCATGTATATGCATGGAATATAATTTGCTGGTTGGTGTGTTTTTGAAGGGGGTAAGATTCGCCACAGATTAGTACGTGCTCACCCTGAGATTTGTTCTGGAATGTGATAATTCGTTATCTCATGGACAGCATGACAAATGGGAATCGTTTCTCACAAATTTGTTTCTGTGTCTACACTTCTTCCCACTGCTGGGTTACTATTACTGCAAGGGCTGCTTGGCAAGAGGAAGGAAAAGCACAGTTTGGTTGAAAACCATTGCTGACTTTTTACCTGTTTCCTTGAAATGGAAGAGTGATACATTATCTCTTTTTTTTTTTTTTTTTTTTTTTTAATCAAGGAATTTGTTTCCTGGAGGCAAGCTGAAAAATGGCACCTGGTATCCATATGTGCCAACACACCTCAGAGTAATTGCAGCATCTTTTACATATTGCAGGGGCAATATTAGAAAGACCTGATGGGTACAGGATTTTTCTGTGCCCTGCAATAAAGCTGGAGAAAAGTAAAAGAGTTGAGTTGAAAAAGATGCATTTAAAAGCCAGGAAGTAGAGAAGTGTCTTCCTCTGTTCTCTTGGTAGTTCTGCTGAGTAATCACTTGGCAAATGTCCGTGACATGTTAGAGGAGCTTACAATTACTGTTTAGGTATGGAGTCTTTTGAGAGCCCAGAGGCTTTCCTAATATTGAGCTGGATGTAGGGCATGCTGTGTGATAAGAATGGTAAATTTCCTTTTTTTATAAAACCCTGTCTGTGATCTGCAGCGTTTGAGGTTCTTAGCTCAGTGCAAATGAGCAAAGTTGATATTTTCGTCTGCTTGGTGGTGTTGAAACTAGGAAAATTGAGGGCACTTTAGGGAAAGTCTGGAATAATTTTGGTTTTCACTTTTCTTTCCTGAAAAAAAGTATCAGATGGCCTATACTTACTGAGCTCCTGGAGCTGAATATTTTGCTCTTGACTGGCTTTTTAGCAGAGACTGGTCCAGCACAAACCAGTAGATCCAGGAGCTTAGATGGGTTCATCCAGAACTGCTATTTAGTAAGTCTGCTCTAAGCTCAGTTAGAAACTTGTTTTCTTCTCCAAGTTACATTTGCCTGAGTTAACCAGGCATTGAAACAGATCTGTGTACTTCTGTTCTTCTTTTTACACTGCTGCTTCGTTGCTGGACCTTTTACCACTGTGAAACAGTTGGCGTGTGAACGATGTCTGTCCCTCCCATACTGATAAAAAATTTCAAAAAGGTCTCCTCAAAATTATCTCTTCTACTGGGAATCAACCTGCCTCCTACAGCAGTTCTTGCAGTGTTTGGGATTTGGTATTTGGCATTTCCCTGACTGCTTTTCATTGGACTGTTTCTGGGATTGTAATAATATGTCCTTGAGAAAGTGAACTGGGATTTATACAAGTTAATCAGTATGGATATTTAGCAAATGTCTTGGATCTGATTTTGGTAGCACTCTAAAAGCAGCATTGGCAGCAGGGGAGGGAGGGATTCTGCCCCTCTGCCCCGCTCAGGTGAGGCCCCCCTTGCAGAGCTGCCTCCAGCTCTGGGGAACCAGCACTTGGGAAGGACATGGAGCTGTTGGAGTGACGCCAGAGGAGGCATCAAGATGATCAGAGGGATGGAGCACCTCTCCTATGGGGAAAGGCTGGGAGCACTGAGATTGTTCAGCATGGAAAAGAGAAGGTTTCAGGGTGATCTAATTGTGGCCTTCCAGGACCTGCAGGGGGCCTACAGGAAAGATGAGAGGGACTCTTTACAAGGGCCTGGAGTGACAGGACGAGGCGGAATGGCTTCAACTGAAAGTGGCAGGGTGAGATTAGATATTAGGAAGAAATTCCTCCCTGTGAGGATGGTGAGGCCCTGGAACAGGTTGCCCAGAGAAGCTGTGGCTGCCCCGTCCCTGGAAGTGTTCCAGGCCAGGTTGGACAGGGCTTGGATCAACCTGGTCTGACGGAAGGTGTCTCTGCCCATGGCAGGGGGTTGGAATGAGTTAACTTTAAAGTTCCCTTCCAACCCAATGGTTCTACGAACATTTGTGTGCTTGTTTACTCTTGAGTAATCCTCTCCCTATTCCCCAGGGGTCTGAAGACACTCTGAAGCCCATTTGTCTGGTGTCAGCCTTCAGTGTGCACCTGAGAACCTTGTTCAATGAAGCTTTCTTAGAGGGATGACCATGTACTTTGCTTTTCACCGGTCCCGTGTATGGTACTGGCATTTCTCAGCCACACTTCTGCCACAATCTCTAGTTCAGAATGGAGGAGCCTCACTGACTTTAGCTGTGGAGGAGGAAACAGTGGCTCTGTTCCCGTAAGCTCCATCTTGACCTTGGCTAGACTTTTGTCCCACTCTCCTCCACAGCTTTTCTGTAACTGTTTTAGTTTCCAGAGCAAACGTCTTTGTGACCCGTGTAAGTGCAGCCTCATGTGTTGTTTTTTTCCCCTTGTCTGATGTGCTGAGTTGTGGTTTTGAGTGCTCGTGCTTACTTACCCCCAAGTATGAGCAGTTTAGGCACACATGCTGTGTACTGATGAAGCTATTTCGGGCTCACATCTATCAAACATCACTTGAAGTATGATGGCTCTGTTCCTTCACTGATCTAGTCTTCTTTCAATTTAGTGTCATTACTTTGCTCTTTAGCAACTGCAAAATGATGTGCAAATGTAATACACTGAAACATGGAAAGGGAGAGTGAACCACAACCACATTTTGGACTTACTAGACTTTTGTCAAACACATAGGCAAGAAGAGCCTGTATAAATAAATAAGTACCTATGTATTTTTTAAGAGGTTTAAACTGACCTCTGGAATGATCATTTGATTTTATTCCAACCTAAAATATTTTCACTTTTGGTACTCTTTGGCTCCCGCCCTTATCTCTGTTTAATGTATAGGCCCCTACTTAGATCTTCTTCCAGAATTCTTCACCTTAGCTGTTGCTGTCTGGTGCAGAATCTTGTGAAATGCTTTTCAGCGCTCTGAGTATACAACATCCCCCGAAATTCCTTCATGTCACTGCAGTACAATCCCTGAGAATTCCAGAGGCTTTGCTAAGCATGACCTCTTGTGCCTCGGTCCAGCCGCCTCAGCCTTAAGCACATTGCTTTCCACATTTTCCAAGCGTTTCATTCTTGTGGCATGCAGTTTCCCAAACTTTCTCACCACAGTTCATTTTCAGCATTATGGCTGATACTGTTGCCTCTCATCTCTTGACCTGATGTAAGACAATACTAAACTAAAGGCCTTTCTAAAATAATTCACTGAAAATTAAGTGTGTTGTAGAAATTTTGGTGTGGGGTCATTTGTGTGACAGCATCGTTCTTGTGATGGATTAGAGTTAAGCTCCTATTTCTTTTAAAAGAAGTTCAATATGAATAAAAAGGTTTGTTGGCTTGTTATTTATGGGGATGCAATTTTGTGGCCTTTTTTTTTTTTTTGTATGGTATTATCTGAAAACAACATAATATGCTTATTTCTGGTTTGCAGAGAAGGCATTTTTAGAGCAAGCTGATAGTGAGCCAAAGTCTCTGAAACCTTAAAGTTGTGGTTAGCAGACAGCCAGTCTAGGAAATTAGGTCACCATTACCTCACTATTTTATGTTTTCTTTATATTTTATTTTTTAAAATTCTGTAGTATACCCTGTAGTTGACACCTTTGCTGTCTTAGCAGTGACAGCCAAGAAGGATTGGATCCCAAGCTGGCAGCAGGAAGGGGACTGAAGGAAGGGTCTGAGGCTTCAGAGAGGTGAATTCAGAGTGTGAGATCAGTGCTAGGAGTGGAGAGCAGTGGAGGATGGCTGGCTTGTTCAGGAAGGAATGTCTGAGCATAACCTGGTTGGGAGTAGGTTGGGTTTGGGGACCTGGGTGGTTTTCAGAGCTCATGGTTGGAGCCACTTCCCTGAGGACTGGCTCGGCGGGGTTGTGTTCCCTGGGGAGGCAGTTGCGGGTGCTCCTCCTGCCTGAGTGGGTATTTGCCCCAGCACTCTCAGCTGTCACAGCCTCCACTGCAGCAGAATCATCCCTGTGTGGGTTGGTGGGATGAGGTGGGAGCCAAAGTAACTTGAAAACCCGTACCTATTTATATAGATATAAAAAAATTTGATTTTTCTTCTCTTGGAAATGCTATTAGCGGAGTCTGGGAGTAGCTGAAAGCTTTATTCCCATCTGTTACACTGTGCATGGCTCTTCTAAGGTGTGACCTTATCAAAGCTGGAATCAAAACACAAAGTAAAACTCAAGGCAGGCTTGATCTAGTTGAGATTCCCTTCAGTAGACCATGTCAACGGGGAACAATGGATGTGCTACTAAAGTTCATTCTTTCCTTAAGTGTGGTTTTATCGGCAATTAGTGTGTAAAAATCGTGCTTTGTGGCTTCAGGATCCTTCACGGGCTTTCAGACTTGCATTTGCTCACTTTACCTAAAATTAAGGGAGATTTTACTCCAACTGTGATAGTGACTGAACCAGGAGAGTTATAACAGCCACCTTAAAAGAACAGGTATTTGTGCCTCATCAGTGGGATTATTTGTTAAGTTCCAGCTGCAGATCTTTTATTGGTGAGTTTTCTTCATGGGCCAGGAGCAATTTAACCTTGGATTGTTCTTCCAGGCCCAGGAAAATAAATCTTTTCAGAGAAACCTATCGTATCTTTACACAGAGATGGATTTTTTCGGTTGCTTTTCAGGTGTGCTTTCTGTGCTTTGTGAGGGCTTTCATGAGTCAGTGGGAATATTGGGACTAACTTGGTCATGTGTTGTAGGGAGAAAAGAGACTGGAAGGGGAAAGGAGGGACCCAGTGGGCAGACTTTATACTTACTAGTCTGTAATGCCCTGACTTGGGCAGAGTAGCAGACTGCTCAAGCGGATGAGGGCAAAATTGGCATCTCCCCCTTAACCGAGTCTCTCAGCCTGCACTTAGTGCCTGGGGAAAATGTTTGACCCTGGAGATTTGGTGTTTTGGAGGGGTGGTTGTTTGGGGGGGGGGAGGCAGTTCCTGATGCAAGTTGAAAGATGGGAACTGTATTATGTATATTGTTGAATTAGCTCTTAGGATCTTAATAAATACTGCAGCATCAGTCTTCACTTTTTCTTTTTTTCTTTTTTTTTTTTCCTACTTCACCTGTGACAGCTTCACTTTGCAGGCTCCATTCTTCTTGTGGAAATTTTATTGTATGACCGTTTCCTTGTTTAGTAATACAGTGGCTTGGGAGGAAGCAACTTTATACTTTTGATCTAATTTTAAAGCCTCAGAATAGGTCATTCACTCCTCCGAACAATTTCTGAAGATTTTCAAATAGGGCATAACTTGATTTAGAAGGTGAGGAGTAAAGTGTCAGGGCCAAAACTTTGAAGGAGCTTTTATGTGTAACCTTATTGGGATTTTTAATGGGCTAAATACAGCACTGTAGGCAGAAGCTGTAAGCTGAGAAGCCTTCCATCTCAGCAGATCCTTGGGGATATGCCCTTGGGAGGGTTTCAGACTGCAAGAAAATGTGGAAAAACAAGAAGATTGCTCTACAGGGATGGACATAATGTAGGGAGAGGTTGGGAAAGATAAATCCTTCTGGCCCCCTTCATTATGAGAGTAAAACGACACTTTTGGCTAGAGGCCAGTGAAACCTGGGAGATCTAGGATGGTGCAGACAGGACTAGCAACAAGTTTTGTCAGGGAATGGATTGGATGAGTGCAGATCTGCCTCAGCGCTGTGGGTTTTGTTCTGAATACAGAGCGTTAACCCCTCTGCTCCTGCTGCTTTCCAGAAGCAGAAACAAGGCTGAGCTGCTCAACCCCTCAGAGCAGACAGGGAAAAAATGCAGCAGATTTTAATTAAACTTGGAAAAACAAGCGGAGGTAGAGGAATGCTCTGACAGGAGGTGTAGGATTGCTGGAGGAGCATGTTGTTGTGATGCTGACCCGACATACAGAGGTTAACAGCCATCCTGGCTTCCCCACGCAATCAAAATTCAGCAGCATCGTGGGGAGGGAGGGAGGGGGCTGCCAGGCAGATTTACTCACAGGGAACATTAAAACAAACAAACAAAAAAGTAGGGTTTTTATCAAAAGAAACTGAAAATTATTTTCATGAGAAATGCTGCACTCCGTCGTCCTGAGAGGTGGAGATTTTGACTTAAAAATTTGACGTGCCCTTGTGTTGGCCCACCAAGGTATGGCTGAGGTGGTGTTTTCCAGGAGACAGGGAAAATGCCAGTGCTCTTGAAAGCCTCAACTCTTAAATGAGCTGAAGTGCAGCACCTTTCTTATATCCGTGGAAACTCATGCTTCTGTAACTGTAAATTTGTCAGGCCTGTGGTAGGGGAAAAAGTTTGTCTTTGAAATTAGACTTTAAGCACTAGTTTTTCGAAAGAATTTGGGGTTGTTGTGCTCCTCTCAGTGCACCTACAGTGTAGTCAGAGGTGGGAATGCAGCTTCTTGGCTGGCTCTAAGTTAGCTGCTGTGTAGAGGTAGGGAGGGCCAGCCCTGCACTCCGACATCACAGGTTTTGGGTATCAATCCTCCCCGCCCAGGGCAGCTCATGGGCAGTGTCCCGGTGCCCATGAGGGCAGGAGAGCAACAGATGCTGCTCAGAGGAACTGGGAACTGCTGCAGAGTTGCTCTGGCCAAGCTGAGCTTGCTTGGGAACCTGTGGGCACAATCCCGTGATCTTCAGGGGATGGTATTTAATTTTTTTTTATGGGAGTTGCGTGTAAACATGAGAGGGTAGAATTTGGCCTGTAAATAGGATCTATTTGGGAATAAGCCTTTTCCAGAGCTATGTAATGATAGTTTTCATTTCTTCAGTTAGAAACAAATGAGGGCCACAATCCTAAAAAGGCTTACATAGAGGCTTTATTTTAAGATTCACCAAATACTGAAATTAGCCTGTAACTTCAGGGCTCTTAAGTTGAGTGTACTTTTTTTCAGAGCTTCTGCCCATAGAGCACTTCACCTGGGAATTTTTGTACTAACTGCTGTAAGTCTAGGCATGGTATCTTTCTGTTTGCAGAGCCTACAATTTATTTTCAAGTCCAACTTTTTACAATCAGCAGTTAGCAAGGGACATTACTTTATAACGACATGAGATAGAGCTGTCAGGTTTATTAAAATTTCGTATGTCGAACTAGGAGGAGTTAGCAGTTGTGTTTTAGAATAGGAGGTCAATGATGAAAACACCCACAAAGGATAACTCTGAACAGCCTGATGTCGTTGAAGCTTTCAGCAACCAAAACACCTAGAAAATACACTTTACAAGATTTAAGGACACCAGGCATTTAATTTTACATCCCCTGGGGTTTTGTACTGGCAGTGCCCTAAGGAATGATACCATTGATAAAGTTGGGCTTTTTCAAGGAGGAAAAACGAGTAAAAAGGGTGCTGAGATGTGAACTGGTATAGTACCAGGGATTCATGAATGAAATCTGAATTGCCTTGTATCTGAAGGCTTCTGGGGGCATCTGGAGAAGTGTGAAAGGAGTTGCTGATTGCAGTCAGGTTGTCATGTTTAGCACAGCACCTCTGCTTCAGTCCCGATTTTATGCTTTTACTTGCTTGCTTTCAAATATTATCAACCTCCACCCTTCCCATGGTGCTGGTTATAAATCGCACCAATCTTTGAATCCTTGAGTCACTTTTGTCTGTGACTTTTGTCTCCTCTGTGGTATGAAGCACATGTGAGTTATCTGCCCACCGGGAGCAGACCTGAGAGGTGGTGTGGTCTGCAGGAATGAGAGCTGGGTTGGGAGGAGGGAGGTGGTGAAATCTAGTTCTGGCTCCTGGAACAGGCTTAAGCGAGCGACTTCACCTTTCTGTTTCATTTGACTTCCCTCGGCAAGGAAGGGGTGAGCATCTTTCCCTGCTTGCCTCCAGGGCGGGTGTTGAGTGGGTAGTTAATTAAATCCCCCCTGAATGCGGGACATGAATGTCCTTTAGTGGCTGTCAGCAGTGGGCTGGTGCACATCCCAGGGGCCTTCCTGCCTCGCTGGGGTTGGTCTGCCTGGTGTGTGTGTGCTCTGTGCTTTCGGCGTTCCCGGTCGGGTTTTCTCGTGGCTCCGAAGAACAAGATGTAGCAAAGGTCGGCTGTCTGTGCACTTCAATACAGACCCCCATGAACCCAGTTTTATGTGTGGGGTGCCTTTGTGCTCTGTGGTTCAGTGTGGTCAAAATGTGCATGTCCACTGAACACCAAAAAGTCACTTAGGGAAATCCTGGCTCTTGCTTTTGGCTTGCTTTCTGCAATTTTGTTTTATGAGCACCTTTCCTCCGGTTGGGGGAAAGGCTGGCAAACAAACGTCCTCTCACCTGCCAGCAAGGACCACACCTTGGCCTTCCTGAGAATCATAGCAGTCAATAATTTATTGCAGGGAGTACAAATCTGTTTTCCAGCTCTACTCAGGCAGCAACCAAAGAACTCAAACCACTGGTGATAATGCCTATTAGAATAACCTCTAACCTGAGCACAGCCGTTCTTAATAAAAGCCAAATAATCTTTTTTTTTTTTTTATTTTGTTATTCCCTTAAATAGCACAGAAAACCTGTTGATCCTTTGCAGTTTCACTGTAGGAAGAAGTGATTATTTTTTCCATCCCTCAGATCAGGACCCAGGCTGGTGTGGTATTGCCATGCTGTTGTTCCATTCCTGACAACAGGGAGAGGACAACATGCATCCCTTGCCTGCATGTTCTCACATCCTTGCTACCACAGCTGTGCACTGCCTCTTCTTTTGGTTGAATTATGTGGGACCAGGCTGGACTTCAAAAATTGGAAGAAAGCCTGGAGCTGTGAAAAGCCAGAGTTTAAAAACCAAAAGACAGCATTTTCTGCAAGAGGATCTTTTTATTTTTCTAATTTTCAAGTTTGCTGATCTGGTTTAGAACATGGCCAGTACAACTCTCTAACTAGCTTTTATAAAAATTACTTAATAAGAATCTTTTAAATTTAAATAAGTGATTTTTCTCTATTACTTAAAAAAAAAAAGTTCTAGAAAATATCCAAATGTGTTTCTTTAGGATCTTTTTTCTGTCTTTTTATTTATTTTGTTTTTCCCCTCTCAGCAAACCCATAGGGTTTCTTTTCTGTCTCAGTTTATAGGTCCCTTCACCAAGATTGCTCTGTTCAGGGAGGGTGGGGAACTGTGTGAGTCAGCCTGCAGGACTTCTGCCCTAGCAATACTTGTGGAGTGAGGAGGAACTCCAGCTTCTGTTAATCCGCTCTTTTCCAGCAGTGTGCTTTCATGCATGCTCATAACCTGGGATTAAACCGGGCCTTGCTCAGTGTCCTGGCTGGAAGCTTGACGGGAAGGCGGACTTTGCCTGATGGATGGCCCAGTGCAGCTGTGTGTCGTGGTATTTTCAGGGCAGATCACGACATGCCTGTAGTGAGTCCTGAGTTAATTACATTGGTCACAGCGTTAGGGTTCAGGACTGTCCCCAGAAGAGCTGTTGTACTTAATGTGCTTACAAGGGAGTGCAAGAAGTGGATCAGAAACCCTTAAACTCCCCGTCCCTGGCCCTTGTGGAGAGAACGTCAGTGCTTTAGGGAAAGGGAACAGCCAACAAGCTGTGGCTTCTGTGCAGGCGTTGAGAGGAAAAGCTCTGTGGGTAGAGAGGTCAGATCAGGAGATTGTAACAATCTCTTCTGATCTTAATGTGTCCGAATCCTGCTGTTCTCTGGACTTCTCAAACCATCCCACTCCCTTCATTTTCCATTCGTCATTTCACGGGGACTTAACAGTAGGTTCTGTCTCGCCGTGCAGTGCTTTGTGTGAGTGCTTGTAACCTCAGTGTAAAGTTGTAGAGTATGAAAGCTTCCATAGGTCAGTGTGTCTCTCCATGTCTTTTTCCCTCCTGCTGTTTCTCACATGGGAATAGGGGAAAGAAAAGGGTCTGTTTTTTATCACTGAGGAGCAGAAGAGTAAATCTTGGGCATTATTAAAACCATCATCAATGGAAGGATTTTGACCGTATGTGGAAGACAAGTGCACGTTATCTTTCCTTCTTCCCAGTTTGAGTCTGTATTTCTTTTTCCAAGAATCAATAAAGTAATTAAGATAAGTACAGTATTTTTTTCTGCCACAAATTAATCTGTAAAAGGGAATTTGGTATAAGAAATCCCAGTGACATAAAATACTCTGACTAAAACTATGAAATCCAAACAGGGCCTATAATACTGTAAGAACTTGACTTGAACGCCATATGTAAAACATGGAAATGGAGGCATGGACAAACCATATAATTTTAGGATTTTTGAAGGGACAAAACAGGCAAGAAAATAGACAGGAGGTGATGGTAGTCTGAGCATCCTTCCCAAAACTGGGAAGGAATAGCAAATGTGGTCCAGCTTTGCTTGATATCTAGTGAGCATGATTTGTTCTGAGGATGATTTAGGACTGTTCTTTTAGTAGTAAATGGTTTCAGCTTAAATGGCTGGTAAAAGATTTTTCCAGCTTCTGTGTAAGGACCTATGAAGTTCTGCACTGAATAGTGCTATCCTTGTGGAGTTCATTTCGAGGAACATGAGCCTTGCAGAGGAGAGAGATCTAGTCCAAACTAGTTGTTTCATCTTGTTCTGTAGGCTCCTCCAGAAAACATCATCTCACAGAACAGGTGGGTTGAAATTATTTGCCCTCCGGAGATGCTTATTTATTTGGATTGACTTCACAGGGAACCTAGACAGTGCTAGCAGGGACTTGGATAAATAGCTGTTAGATGTGTAAAACTAGGTGGCGTAAATTTGCCCTCACAGCAGTAAATGGTGAGGTGATGGTTAAACTCACCATGGAGAAAGGACCAAGACAGACGGGAATGCATGCACAAAACCATTCTGGAATTTGAGGATGGTGAGGACACCTCTCCCGTTGGTTACTTTAATTACAGTGGTTGTTTTGATATACTATATGCCCATAACAGTAATGATCTTTGTAGCAGCATCCAGAGTGCTGTCTGCTAGTGGAGCTCATGTGCTCTAGAGTGAGGAGTTTGGTTAAATACACACATCACCAGATGATTGTGTCCGAGACTAAGCTGGGGATAAAAATGACAGACTTCTCCATTTGCTCAAATGATACAGCAACTGCTGCACGTACAAACTTGATAATGCATTATTCCTTCTGGTATTACTGTGGTACCTGGAATCCTTACTGGGGAGCAAAGTGCTGAGAAGTGTTTATGGACCTTTATAAATATGAAACACTTTCACTTTCCTCTGCTTACTTTGCCAATATGACAAACTAAACTAACCAACCCCACTGAAACACTAACACTGCTTATGCAACACTTTGCTCAGGCTTATTCCTCCTCATCTCCCACTGCCCATCTCCATTCTGGTTACCTAGTCTTTGGAATTTATGGAGTTGTCTGAGATTTTTAAGGAATGGGGAAAAGGGTTGCACTCTGGAAAGGACATAGAGTTACATCATGGTCAGAAATATGTCAAGGGTCTTCCTTGTTCTTACATGGAAGAACACCTCGCTGAGTAGGACGGCTGCCAGTTTTCATCTCCTCGAGGAAGTGACTGCACAAGCATCACACCCCACTGCCTTTGGTTCTGTCTCAGTTAAAGCAGATAGTCATCTACAGCTCAATTGTTTCACAGTGACTTTAGGCTTTGAGCCTTCAGTGTGTGCCTCTGGATCTGCAGCTAAACAGCACAGCTGCTTTGCAAAGGGCTGGTTTCACTGAAGGAATCTTTGTGGATTAACATCCAATTTAGTGTTTGTGAGGTTGTCACAAGTGATAGCCCAGCCTGACAAACAGCATAGTGAATAAAATGATGCAGTGCCTCTGTGTACTGCAGTTCTCTGTCCTCGATGAGGTACAGAGTCAAATATTGGAGTTACTAGATCTGAAGCTTCTCTTGGTCACTAACCTGTCAATACAGAAAGACTGAAGGTAGTGGGGTGTAGCCATATGTAAGACCTGCCACTGCCAAGTCTGGGCTTGTGAGTGCTGGTCCTGCATGTGAATGATAGAGAGCTTGCTTTATTTTAGCTCATAATAGTGTCCTGCTCTCTGCTGCCCATAGCTACTGGATTTTTTTGAAGTGGAATTTCCACCGAAAACATGAAAAGTTTGAATAAATAACGAAAAAAGGGACCAGTCTGTTATTTTCAGTGCGTTTCCCACTATCTCTGTTGCATCTCCAGATATGTATTTGTGCAGGCTGACTAGATCTTTCCTTCCCCCACACCCCCTAACCCATCAAACCACGTCCAGATTGCTACAATTCTGAGGTTTTCTGTTGTTGCTTCATTTGTTGGGTTTTGGGGTTTTTTGAAATTGGGACTAGTCCATATTCTCAGGAACAAATGCACCGACACCCACTATCATAAGTGTAGAGCCCTGGCTACTAATTATTTGTAATTTCTTTTAAACTGTTTTTTGTGAAGCTCCATCACAATATCCATAGTTCCTTAAGAAAGCAGCTGGGTGTTAACCCAGCGAGCAGAAAGGGTGCAGAGAAGCTGCTGCAGCCTTTGACCGGCAGCGAGCAGTCCTGATAGCATCTGTTGTGTGAGGATAAGGACTGGAAATGGCAAGGCCAGTTTTGGAACAACTGTATCCTTGTTTCTCAACCCTTGAGGACGAGGGGGACAAGTGCCTACATGTGTTGGATTTTGTTAGCTGGATCCAGTTGCTGTGTTGAGTTAATGAAGGTCATGCTATTCTGTGGAATGCTGGGAAAGCAGGAGAAGCCGAAACTGAGCTGGCCCATCCCCAGGCAAACTGGTTTTAACCAGGAAAAAGTCAGAGAATGCGAAGAAACTTCTTGTACATCACCTCAGGCGGTTATGTATTCTGTTTCCTAGTTACATTTTTTTTTTCCTGGTATCAATTCCAAAACAAACAAATGGAGAGTGAGAGAGAGAGAGAAGCATTCCTTAAAATAACCCTTTAATATCTTGGGCCAAATTCTCTTCTCCTTGGGCCTGGAGATGCAGTCTGTCTGTGCTGATATTGATAGGGAGCACCCCAGATCTGCGCTGCAATGATTGTAAAATGAAACTCTGATCTCTTTTTGTTTATTCAGAAGTAGTGGCTATGACTTGACATGTTTTAGGCAGTACAGTACATAACAGGAGAGATGAGTGAGCACTGCAGGTACAGACCTCCTGACTTTCTGCTGTCTCAGCTTTTCCTCACGCTGGGTAAAGCAGTACCTTGCAGGAGGGGACCCTGGCACTGTGTAGGATCTGTAGGCACAAGCTTTGATATTCAAGCAGTAACTCAGTTATTTAGAAGTAGTTGTTCAGCATAAGTGTTTCCTGTTGGGCTCACTGGGAGAAATGACATGGCCAAAGGCCACTCCCGAATGCTGCAGTTGTCTGCCCTGCCTTGGGAATGCTGAAACCTCGGGTCTCCAGTACGGACTGCACATTTTCACTTCACTGGGGCGTTTGCATTGCATGATTGTCATACTGCAATGCTTGAATAAACCTTCTTTTTTTGTCTGTGGGCGAACACATCCACTTTCCCCTCCTACTCTGTGTTATTCTAGTCTTTCAGCTAACTTCTGCCTCCAAAAATTTAGGGAGTTGATCATGGCCCACTTTGGAACTGACCATTTGATCCGCTTGAGAGCAAAAGTAGAAGACATTTCTCAACTTCCCTGTACCACTGCCCTCTATGTCATTCTGTTTGGAGCTCCTCTATACAGCTCTCAAAGTGCTATATAAGGTTCTGAACAGTATCACGTTGCTTGGCTGGATGCTGAAGGCAGTAGGGCACACAGCCTCTCTGGAGTGCTCCCGCAGCCAGTGGAAACAAGGGTAAGCCAGCTCGTGTACATCTTGGCTTTGGCAAGGATGAGCAGAGCTGTAGCTCAGCAAGAAATCAGCATTCCCTCTGCAAGGGAAAGGTCAGGAATGCAGAAAGCTCGCTGTCTTTTTAAGAAGGTTGAAAGTTTTGAAAGTTTGCCCGCCCTTCTTTACAAAAAGAGGACAAATAGGAGGATAACAATCCCGTTTTCTGCTTTGTGTTTTGCTGGGAATGTGTCATTTAATCTGTTTAAGGAACGGTCACGTGAAGTATTTTGAAAAATTGATAACCTCTGAGTCAAATCTGTTCCATTTAGTCCTGCTGTTTGCTTGATCACTGACCAGTCACCGATGTTGTTTGATATCCAGCTGACATCCCTGCACCTAAATTCTCCAGCCCACAGTTAAAGATACAACAGAAACAAAAGCCATCAGCATAGACATTTCATCATTAAAACCTGTGCTGCTGGGCTCAGAGCAGCCAGCGTTCTGAGGCGTTCAGGCTGCTGGGATGTTTTTCAATCAAGGACATCCAAACCCAAGCAAAGAAAAGAGCATTGCTTCAGCAGCAGAAGCACATTTATATATGTGTGTGTGTGCACCTCTTCTATCCAGAAGCACTGGCACAAACGCACTGTTATCAGTCTTGCTGCGAGAGTGGGTGGGAAACTATTCAGAGCAGCTTTTTTCCCACTGGAATCCTTTGGTGTCTAGAAATCAAAGCTCTCCGCAGATGTGTGCGAGTTTTGATGAGATCTAAATTGGGAATTCTGAAATCCAGATGGAATTTGTGATGAAAACAGATGCATGATCAACACCCTTCACCAGCTTAGAAGGCAGAGGCTGTAGCAGTGCCACGGAGAGCTTGGACTCAGTCAACCTGAGTAAGTGCTCCAAACATCTGGCAGACTCCAAAGGCAGGTAGAGGTTCTTCATTCCACTTGAATCAGGGTCTGCTTCATCTTCATGGCTTTCACAATGTCAACCTTGATGTTTTCCCTATAATGCAACCCCTCTTTAAAGCCAGCACTAGTCCTGGGCTGTGTTTATAGAGGGAGAGGGTAAAATGTATTCAATATTATATAAGATTTTGTTCCCTGTCTCTTCAAGTAGATTCTGTTTTAGCAGATGTTGTTACTTTTACTTTCCAAATTACTATTAATTACCTATTTAGCTTTACATTCACATCCAGATTCCGTGTTTTTTAATTAACATATTCTGTTTGCAATAAAAGAAAAAATTAGTGTAGTGTAACAAAATAATTTTTTTTTCTTTCTTAGTGTAAGATCCAACCATACTTTTAACATGGGAAATAGTGAATCATGGAATCAACAGCACATGATGTGGTCTTTGTGAAAGACATCTCAACTGACATGGGGTCATGTTAGAAGACATTAGCGTTAGAAATTTCTTCCCACTTGCTTGAACAATTTCTCTTTTGTGCAAACTTACACCGAGACCTCCCTGCCTTTCTCTTCCTCACAGCCCGTGTTATACATCAGTTGTCGCTTGAATTTATGTTCCAAGTTTTTCTGCATTAAATTCATTGAACCCAACAGTAGGTAATTCAAAGGCTGTACGGAGATATTTTTTTCTGAAGGGCTCATAAAAGAGGCAGACTGCTACTTCTAGCCTGAGCCAAAATATATGGAGTGAAAATTGTGCAAGTTTCTTTGCAAGCAGATGTATCTTGTCCCTGATGGAGAAGGCACTGGCTTTACAAATGCCAGGACTCCTGTAAGCAGTCTATGTCACGCTGAATTAGGATTTGTTTCGGCTTCCATTGACTTCAGCACATGAACATTAATCTCCAATATTAATCAATTTATTGTCACTGAACCCCCATAAGGTAAAGAATTACACCCTCTATTTTGTAGATGAACTGAGTTGCAAAGAGATTTAGACCCCTGTTTAAACATGTGTTTAGGCACCTAAGGATGCAACTAGATGCCAAGTAAGATTTATGAAAGTGCCTTAACTGATCTTGAGTGGAAGTTTAGGGCCCAGAGAAGTGAAGGGATTTATAAATTCAGCAAGGCACAAGTCAGGCTGACTTCCCTGGTCTCACCCATGTTTGGGAGCAGAGCTAGAGCTGAACCCAGACTCGTACCTGGTGGGCAGAAAGAGCATGTGGCAGAGGAAAGCTGGGGCCTTGCGGAGCCTGTGCCTGGCATTTGGGGACAGCACTGCTCACACAGACACATGCAGCCACTGTTACCCCTTTCTGTTTATTCTCACCCTTGTAATTCCATCAGCAGCCCCCTTCCCACCTCAGGTTAATTTTCAGGTGGATCAGTTCCAGATGCAGCAGAGATACAGGTCCAGGACCCAGGGAGGTGTAATGACTGCAGAGTTCCTTTGTCCCCACTGTGACTGTGTAACCAGGAACACAGGGAGGGATTCTGAATTAACCGTCTGTGCTGAAGAAAGGCACAGGAGGTTTAGCTGTAACACTCTCCAAAATATTATGTAACTGCCATCATACAGTTAAGCACATATAGAGATTTCAAATGTTTGCTTTTTTAATTTTTTCAATTTTTAAAAAATCGTGCCTTTAGTTTTAAACAATGCCTGTTTCAGAAATTCATGATTTAAATGAGTTCAATGCTTCCTTAGTTCCCGATTCAGAAGACTGGCTTGAGACTGGTTTACTGGGAACGAGCTTGCTGTGGAAACCACTAGGTGGAAATGACAAGTAATAAATTTGTTGAAAAAGGCAGCTTGTAAGCAGGACCAGAATGAAATTTGAGTCAAGTTAGATGAAAATGTTGGGGCAGAAGACACTTCAGTGACACGGTAATGGCTTTTGATGTTTGAAAGCAGAAAACATTTCCATGTTTGTTTCAAAATCATGTATTTCAGCTCAAAAGGGCCAGCACTTAAAGGGGAAGGTTATACAACTTAGAAATGTTTTTTATTTTCTTTTTACTCAAATAAATGTCTCAAGTCAACTCAAATGATTTTCATAGCAAAAGGAACATTTCTGTTGGTTTGACCCATATGATTATTTCTTTTTGTCTTTGGTAGTGACTGAAGAAACTCTGTTT
Organism: Chiroxiphia lanceolata; assembly: GCF_009829145.1. Classification (NCBI taxonomy): domain Eukaryota; kingdom Metazoa; phylum Chordata; class Aves; order Passeriformes; family Pipridae; genus Chiroxiphia; species Chiroxiphia lanceolata. The sequence continues at coordinate 6,486,601 of NC_045643.1, read as the reverse complement.
TCCTTATGTCTCCCACCAGAACTGGAAGTTGGAGACTGGAATATTCCACCTCCATGTGTGCGGGGTGCAGCTGCCTAAAATAAATCCCCAAGCTTTTAGCATCTCAGGCTCTGCCTCATAGTAGGTGCTTTATTCTTGCCCTTGAGTGAGAATCCCATGTTGATGGTATCTTTAAGGAAGCAAACGATCCCAAAGCCCCAGGCCAGAAACTTGGCAACAGAGTAGAAAATGAGGCATTGCTGCATGAACAAGTCACTGTCTGCAAAGACTCTTTAGCATATATGCACAGATAATGGTGGTTGTGAATGTTCCAGAACATTAAAGGAAGTCAATGGATCCACCGAGCACATGAGAGTAGGTAAATGAAGCGTGGCATGTGATATATAAAATTATATGTCCTCCCTGAGAGTACCCACAGCGCCTTCCTGAACCCCTCAGATCCAACTGGGCACGGGGGTGGTTGAATCTAACAGGGTTCTGACCGTAACCTTCACTACTAGAATTGTGCAGGTACATACACTTGATAAGAGCGTGACAAGGGAAAATTGAATGTAAAGTCTGCCAGACAGCCAATAAATTTGCTTTATATCTTTATCTTTTCCTTGCTCGGCAATTATTTCAGCAGGTACTGAACTACTTTCTGCCTGCTCTAAGCGAGGGGACTCAAATGACCTACTGTAAATTCTTGATATCTCTTGTACTTATGCGAAGATATAATCATCTGAGAAACTTGTATATTTACTGTGGATTAAGATGATTTTTTTTAATAATGCCTTTTTTTTCTAAAAGCCCAAGATTGGTCATAACTAGTGCTGGGTTGCTCAGTACTATATAACTGAAATGTGTTCATATTGTCACCAAATAGATAACAATCTATTTTTAAAATAGTGGGGTGGAGTTGCCACTCAGGTCCTTCCACATTATTTCTGTAATTCAGTGTAGACAGTTAATGACAGCATATCACTATTAGGTTATAGCCCTCCTAGGTTATAATTTTTAGAACTGTAAAGCAAGAGTTGCAGGGTTTCATAGGTTGATTACAGACGGGTTTATTGTTATTCCTTACACTTAAATCTGCTAGGTAAGTTAAAACAGCCAAGTAGGAGATCTGGAATTGCAATGATGTGCAGTTAAACACTGAAAAATTCCTACCTCTTCCATAGAGTACAGCTATTAAACTATTGCTTATTGGACATTAGTATTCCGCATTTGTTACCTGCAGAGCTACTACAGGCAGTAGTTTGAGCAGGCTTTTACTATTTCTGACTTCATGCTACGGCGTTCTCGCTTGTCTGCACAGTTGACCCGATCCTGTATGTCATCAGGGAGGAGATGTTTAACTTGTGACACTACTAATCCTTTCCTGAAGGCTTTTCGTTCTTCCTGCACGTTGTCCTTTCGTTGCTTTTGTGAGCTGGAACATGCTTGCTCAGCCCAGTGATGAATTCGTGTAATTACCTATGTATGTACCGAGGTCCTGTTGACTTTTAACGTTAAAGATCAGTGATTGCTTAAGTATTGCACTGAATCAGGACCCCCCCCAGGCGTTTTCACATGCACAGGCTATCTTGGGAATTGGTGCACCTCATTGTAGTTCTGCACCGATGGGAATGGAGAGCAGGCAGGGGACACTCCCGCAGCCCCGCCGGCACCCGGCTGCAAACAGGCATAGCCCTGCAAACAGGGATAGCCGGGAGCGCAGCAGCCCGGGGGGGGGACTCCTCTGCCCCCAGGTCATTCTGCAGCCCACAGGTCACCTGCAGGCCTTTGCATTTGCACAAGTGGGATACGTGGAAACAAGTCGTGATGTTAGACTGAGTTCAGTGTGGGTATTTGGTTAATCCATTTCCAGAGGGTTAGTCTGTGTGCAGGTGTGACACAGGCAGAAGCACATGGCCGCGTGAACAATCTCTGTCCCGGTACAGCTGTGTGTGTAGTTGGACCTCTGCAGAAACCCTGCTTGCAGGAGCTCGTGTGGCAGCGTTCTTCCTTTCTCAGCCAAGTTCTCATGCAAGAATAGGGATGATTTTCTGTGTGTCCCGGTACATGTGCTTGTCTCCATGTTTTTATGTCGCTGATATAAGTGCAGGTAATGAATGCATTGTGGTAGTGCTGTGTTTCACAGGGAAGGTTTCAGTACTGTCAAGCCCGAAGAGTCTAGGTTGGTCTTGGTATATGAAGGCATCAAGTCTTCAGAGAATATGATTGTCCTCAGGTGGAATGACTGACAGTCCTGGGAATCACATTTAAGTTACAAAAACCTTGGGTATCCAGTACATGTGTTGTCACAACCCAGTAGATACATTATATATTCCTCGTAGGGACTCATTTGTGTTCCTTTCTAATACAGTTCGCTCTCAGAGTAGTGTTTGCCCTTTGAAAGAGGGGACGTGTTGCTGTTAGAGCAGTTCCAGTCTGGGCTTCTGCTGGAGCTCTGTGGCATTGCTTTCCCAGGCTGATGATGGAGGGGTGGACCTTTGCTTTCTCCATCCCTTCAGAAGCCATCCCTGCTGCTTCCTCACTGCTTTGATATTCTGCCAGCTGAGGGAGGGAAGAGCCATTTATAAATATTTCTGGTAATACAGTAAGTACTCTCACATGTTTTGCTCACTCATTTTCCGTATCCAGAAATCTATCCAACCAGAATCAGTTCACTCTCTTTTATTAGCAGAAATAGATCCACAACAATTAAAATTGATTAAAAAAAAAAAAAGGAAGAGAAGCAGTAGCAGCGGCAAGCACAACATCATATTGACTGACTGTGTGTATATTCACACTGGCTTCCAATCCATGGATAATTACCCCTCAGAGATCGTGTGCTGTGTACAGTATGGTGATGGAATTATGCACTTTAAAGAGCTTTAGTGAGCCCCTTAGGATGTCAATTCCTTTCCCCTTTTCTTTCTTTTTTTTTTTCTTTCTTTTCGTTGCAGTGAGTAATGATTTTTAAATGCACATGACCCACCCTCAAAACCAAAGTAAGGTATGTCAGTGATGTTTCGTGTCTCTGGGTCTCATTTTTTTTGAACTGATGCAATAGAAGTGTACCCATGAGATGAAATTGCATGGTCAGGCATTCTCTTGGGATTGATGACCTTCATTGGGGAGGGGAAAGGCGAGTAGAACTTGGATGTTATTCATTCTGTTTGGCAGCAGAATTGGAATTCCTGCAAGGAAAGAAGGCTTGCAAGAGATGATGGGTGCAAATCCATAGGAGAGCAGACCTTGTTATTTTGTCTGGTCATGGATCACCTGACCTGAACATTAAGAACCAATGATGGTGGTTTCTCTGACTTGTTTGTTGAAGTCAGTTCAACTGTTTTGATTTGCAGTTTCACGCAAAAAAAAAAATAAATTAAAAAATGAAATATTGCGTATACATTTCAACCTAACTTGTTTTTGGCGAAGTGAAAAGCAAGTGAAAAACAGGGCCTCATCGTAGGAAGTGTCAAGCCATCTTAATTTTAGGCAGAAATACCAGCTCCTCCTAGAGGAAAAGAGCCAGTCTGTAAATAGCTCCAACAGATCTTTTACCCAAGCAGACAAAAGGGTGACGTGCAGGAGTTGTTGCTAATGACAAATTTCATCTTTCCAGTGGGAATGTGTCACACACCTGGGTTTGGGTTTGTCAAAGGTGTGACTTGATGTTCAGGCAGGGGTGTTTCTTGATACACTCAATGAACAGCTCTCCAGAGCCATTGGAACTCTTGGGAGAACATCTCCAAAGGCACTGGCACAGGAGTTGAAAAAGGAGGTACCTACTGAAACACAGTCATCAGGGCTGATGTTGTGGGGCTGCTGTACTCCTCTTGTTCTGGGACTGTGGCCGTGTTTATGGATTTTTATCTGTTGTTGACATCTTTAATGAATGTTTAGTAACAGCAAGAGGTGCTGCATCCTGTTCCAGCAGGCCCTTGTGTCAAAGGGAGTGCTCCCTAAGACAACTTGTTGACCAAAAAGAGACTTTTTAGCTTGGATAGACTATAGCAGCTGTGAGGTCCCCACAGCTGCCCAGTTCCTGCTCAAGGATGAATAAAGGTGGGCCTGGGAATGCTCCCAGAAGTAGGTTGGTGTGTACAAGCCAGGCCTGTCCTCCCATCCCGTCAGGGCCCTGTGTCCCAGGGGGTGCAGTGTCCCCCCTGTCACCTGGGCTGCAGAAGCCAGAACTAGTTCTGCCATCCATCAGAGCCTGTGTGCACGGCTCTGTGTCATGCTTGGACACTTGGTTTCCGCAGAGTAGCTGAGTTTATGGGGCATGTTTGGGAAAAGGCTGCATGTCTCTCCTGAGGAAGTATCAGATGCTCCAGTGTATGTATCTGTTATGTCTCTAACTTCCTGACTCCTCTGGAATAATGCTCAAAGCCACTTGCAACAGCTTTCGGCTTGTTGAGGGCTGATGTGAGCTCCTCAGCAGCCTGAGCTGTACCAGCTCGGGGTTCAGTCCTGCAGTCCCCAGCCTGTGGGGGTGAAGCAGTCGATGGGGGGATCTGCTCAGTGCTCATGGGTACTCTGGTGAAAATGTGGTGGGTGCTTTTTGTATTTCTGTGGGTGATAGAAAAAAATGCGTGTGTTTGTGTCCCTGTTGTTATTGTGTTAATCTAACTGGAGGAGACATTCCTTACTTGTTAGAGATGTAAATTTTTAAGTACCTAATTATATGTTTTACTTGCCAACTCCCTCCAGTCCCTTTCTTCCATGATCCCACCGCCCTCTTCCTTTCTCAGTCCCTTAAATATGTGTACATGATGAATAGCAAATCTTCTCATAGAATTCTTCAGGAATATTTAGTGTAGAGTGTTGCTTTTGTTTGCTTTTCTGGTGACTTGGAGATGGCATGGTGAGAAAAGAAACATGTGAGCTAAACCTGTTGGTTTGAACATTGTGTCAGAAAATATCCATAAATTGCAAGTTACTACACAGATGTATAGATTTAATGAGACTGTGTAATGCCATTTATTTATGCTAAAGAATCTGACACATACGGTACTGAAAAAAGTTAATACTCTAAGAGTTATTTTATATTTTTCCATTGCCATCTGTCACTGCCTACATAATAATGATACAGGTGAAAGCCTAGCACTGCTTTAAAAAAAAATCAGAATGAATAGTCATTTAAATGTCTTGCTGCTTTAATAGCTGGTGTGTTTTAAGTTGTGGGAAGGAGGCACCAGAGATACCCTCCCCCCATTTTTAGTATATTAAAATTTGGGCTTAAACAGATTTAGATTCTTGAAGTGACTTCTGAAAATGGAAAATGATTATAAACTGTTCTGTCCTTTACAATTGGAAAAGTTAAGGGACTAAACCGGATTCTGCCGTGCTCACAGTGTACTGTCAGTATCTGGCTCTTGGAGTAACCCTTTCACTTGCACGTGGAGATGTGGGCGAATTTTTGTGCTCTTAGTCCTGCCTTAATGGGCTGAGTTCAGAACTGCTGGGGTCCCTGAACTGTGAGTGGGTCACTCCAGATCCCCAAATCCTCATCCCTGTTGGCCGTCTGAAATCAATTAAAAAATCCCCAATAATTCAGGGAAATGCACTTTTTTAGCCATCTCAACTGAAAATACTTGTCTCAAAGCAATACTGTGCTGACAGAACTCAGCATTTAAGAGACACTGGCTTTTAAGAGTTTTCCTTCCACATTACGCAGTCACAGTGTGGTTGGGCAGCGCTGCCTTCCCTTTTATTTCTCTTAGTCACACGGGAGTCCAACACAGCAAGGACTGTGAAGGGCACGGGGAGACGTCCCTGTGCTCAGACATTTGCAGTGATCCAGGGCTGCAAATGGTCCCATACCTGGGGATCTGCACATTGCTTTGTATCAACCACCTGCCTCCGAGGGTGCAGGCGAGGCTTTGGCTCAAACAAGTAAATGAAACAGGTTTTGTTGTTAATCTCCTTTTTACAATGTAGTGACAAAGACAGAAAATATTTTCATGGCAGGTGCTTATCCTATAATTTTCCATGGGTTGATGAGTCGGGGAGGTGCCTCTTTTAGAGGAGGACGTGGCTAGGTCAGGTTGCATTAAGATGATTTAGAGTTTATATAATGAGAAATAAATAAAACTTTTCCTGAAAGCTGTGAATGATGGTGTGTAACTTGGTAATGAAAGCCTTTCACTGATTTAAAATAATGTCTCTAGTGGTAAAAATGCCAGAAAATGAAGCAAAGTACCTGGTCCAGACCCAGAGAAGTGATTCCCTTGGCTTCAAACAATTTTTTCAGGTGTATTTCCAAATATAAATGCAGATCCCTAATGTAAGTTCCTTATAAATTAAATAGTCATTACTATTACAATTACTACTCTTTGCGTATGCTGGAAAGCATTTTAGGAAGTCCTGCACTTTTTAAGAAGCAGAGATGACAGTGAGTGAGCAATGAGGTTTTGCTCTCTTCAAATGGATGTTATAAATCACTTTAATTTTGTTTATAAGGGAAGATCCATATATAGCTGTAGTTTGTCAGCACTTTCCATTACAAACTTCTAGTTTTGGTACTATATAGAGCTCTCAGCACCCTTTTATCAAATCCACTTGGGGTGAATGCTGTGTCGTTGCTCAGTGAGTGTTTGTTCTGCTCTCTTATTAGAATCTGAACTGGTCTTAATAAATAGAAAAGTGTTCATGGTTTAATGTTTTGAGAGGCTGTTTCACTACAGGACTGAGCCTGCTTTTATTTTTCCTCCTCTCTGTGCTTTTCAGTGTGCATCAGAAGCAACTGTTCTGAAGTATAACAGAGCTGTGCTAGGAGAGGAGACAGACAGTATTTAATGTACACGTTGCAGACAATAAGACTTGCTTTAGGTTGGCAAGGGAAAGGGCTGTGTGAGACCCCCCACAGCACCGAACCTGCCTCCTGCACTGCACACCGACTGTGAAATGAGAGTTTACAAAAAGAAAAGGGGCCCTGGAGAACACCTGCTGAGCACCACAGCCCCCCAGCATCACCTGCCCCTCCGAAACAAGCCTGAAGTCATTGAAACAAAGGCAGAAAGTCCTAGTGGCTACAGGACAGAGCAGGGGAGCACAAGGGCTGGGCAGATGTCGTGTAAAGGCAGAGAGTTTGAGAGATAACATTTGTCCAGGAAAGCATGTTTCATGCAACAGAAAAAGAGAGAGAAAAAAGCAAAATCCTACTCCCTCTCACCCCATCAAAACAGCTACAAAAAGGTAGCAGAATAAATAAAGATATACCCAGCAGTTGCTCCGTATTTGACCTTAGGGAAAAATCCCTGAGTCCAACAAAGCCTAATAACTGGCTTAGCTCGAGCTTCCATGGAGGGGGCAGCATCTAGGAGCAGAGTACCACTGTATTCATTCATCTTTCATAGGGATCAGGTTCTGACACTGCAAACGGATAGGGAGGATGGGAAAGGGAAGCTCCTCCTTGCATCTGTAGGGCATTGGCAGAAACCTCGTATTAAGTTAAGCACAATATTTGTTGCACCATAATTGCTTTATAAGCACAGGCAGAAAGGGAGGGGGAGGCTGGGTCACCAGGAGTACTTTTCCTACCCTGGGATATGAATACATGACTCTCGCTTGTGTAAGTACAAGTTGCGTAGATGCATTTGTGGGTGAAATTTGGCCTGAGGTCTTTCTGGAGAGGAATCTTGCGACACTGAGCAATCATATATATTCAATTAGGAGCTCGTACTCTAGCCAGATGGAGCTATGCAGCATGGGTGACCTATGGTGAGCAAATGGTCATGCCTAAAGGCTGGGCATCTGGGGCAAATTCTGGGCTGGATACTGCCATCCTCACACCAAGGTACTCCTTACAAGGTGTTCCAGCCTCTGGACTTCAGCAGGGCTCTCACTGAATGTCACTTAAAAATCATTGAAACCACAGAATTTGCTCCTGTGACAGAAAAGAGATCTCAGGTCTTAATGCTGCTCTTGCTGGGATGCTGTCTGCTTAAATCAGAGCCCTTCCAGCTGTAGCTGTGGTCTTTTCAGCTTCATGTTTGTATAAGCTTTTATGGCCATTTGAGCATAAAAGTTGTTCCACAGGTTTCACTGCTGCAATCTTCATTCCTTGTGTCTGGCCCCGCTCAGCTGGGCTGGGAGAAGCCGCCTGGTATTTTAGAACCATTGCTACTGAAAGCATGCAGTCACATCCAGGGTGCTGCTCCACATCAGCCAAAGCTGGTTGTTGTGATGGCTCAGTATCCCTGGTCAGGGGCCTGATCCAGCTGAAAATAGTGGATTTTTCTCAGGAGGATCAGTTTTTAGCCAGATTGGTATAGCACCAGTTTCATGAGCAATGGTGCCGGTATAAAAGATGGAAGGGATGGGGATCAAGGGAGGATGGCAACCACAGTTTGTGTCAGCTAAAACCTGACTGAAGCTTGGCTTAGCTATGCAACCACATCCCAATTTAAACTAAACTTGGGTGTAACAGACCCGTTAGTCTACACTTACTGCACACACCACCTCCAGAAGATATGAAATAAGTCTTCTGTTGCATTTAGTGAGAGTTTAAATTGACTTCAGAGGTAACAGGCTTAAACTGAGATTCTTCAATGTGAAAACTAAAAATTTCTAAGGATCCCTAAATAAGCTGATCAGTTCTCACTGAATTTCTGGCGCATTAACCACCTCCATGTGGGTTTGAAGAATCCCATTTGTGGCATGCAGAAGAGGACTCGGCACAAAGCTTCTGAATCATTCCCTTCTCCTTTTCATTAGTTGTGAAATATTTGGTTTGATTTAACTACTATGAATGGACAGAACCCTGCAGAGGTCACTGTGACAAGGCGGTGTCACCATCTAAGATTTGCACTGGCTCAGTGGCCAAAAGCCAAATCTTTGGCAGCTTGCAATGAACAAATTTGACACCCAGCGTTGAGGATGTGCGTGAGTAATGGAAGAGGCCCTGCTTAGGCTTTTGGCACTTGACTTGAGAAAGGAGTTGGGTAATTCCCCTCTCTTTGCAGGTGATGTTCACCCTCATTTGTTCCATCCAGATACAGCTTCATTTCTGTCTGAGCCTCCAGAAAGCCTCAATCTACTGTGAAAGCAAAACCGGCTCCCTTGAAATACACCTTTCTAACCCTCAACTGAAACATCTCCCATTTCGGTGTTGGTACGACAGCATTGCCCACAGGTGTCATTGAAGAGACATCTTCTCTTCTGCTGAGGGTCACTGTTACCAACCCTGCTGGTGCCCTGAGCTGGCCTGACTCTCCTTTTTCCTCGGCACCACACCTGGTGCAGCCTTGGAGTGGTACCTGCTTCACACCAGTGCAGCTCGAGGAGAAGGGGAGAGGCCTGCTCCTTTCTCAGGAACTAAATAGAATTTGCTAAAGCTAATTTGTTTTCTAGTGTCAACTTGTTCACTAATTACTTTGTGGCTATGAGGTGACGACAGAGCTGATTCTGTGCCTGGTTCTGCCACCGCTGGCCTGGCATTCTCAACCCTTCTGTGTGTGCCTTTTTAAAAAGGGAAGGTTTGTTGGTGCTCTCTTGTTTACACATTTAATAACTCAAAATTAAGCTGAAAAGAACGTGAAAAGCCTTGTTAAATAAGACCCAAATTCTACCAGCAACAAGAAACTCAGAGATGAAGTTTTCTTTCAGCTAGGACCATTTTGTATTATCCCAGGAGGAAAGTATGTTTGAACACGTGTTAAAGTCTCTCTACACTTTAGGAGTGATGTAAACACCCTCTTTAAGGACCCTTTTTGCTACCAGAGTGCTCTTAGACTGAACAAGAGCCAGGGCTCATTGTTTCCAGCTTTTGGCATTCCTTACCTTGAACTTTCAAAATCCGTCAGGACTGGAGGGTTCTCCCCCCTCACCTTAAATTTTCATTTTACAAAACACTCATCAGTTTGCCATTCCAGCTCTTAAAATTAACTGTATTACACTCAACACTGCTGAGTGCTTTCAATAGTATAGAAACAGGGAGTTTAATAGTATAGGAATGCTCCACCTCTGAGGTTTGCCCTGTGTAAGAACTGAGTATCTGGGTTCAAAACCTGTGAGAAGCTGGGTCATTTTTTATTTGTCTCTAGTTGCCAATTAGCAATGTTCATTAATCCACTGCCTGGGAGAAGTGCATGATTAAAATAGACAGTGTCACTGACCACTGACAAGACAATATGCAGAAGGCTGTGCTGTAGCTGCCTGTCATTGTGCTGCTGTAGTTAGAGCTCAGTCTCCTTTTCCAGGGGGAAGTAAGAATTTCTTAGTTTCTTTGCATCCTGGTGTACAGACAGACACATCATCCAGGCTTTGAACGTTGCACTGCATTGTGCCCTGGGCAGGGAGCCTGCAGCAGACCCTGGGATTGCTTGTGCACCACCTGCCAGCCGCTATCAGACAAGTTTGGTTAGAGAACACGTTGTGTCCACAGTCACTGCAAATGTCCTTTGCTGTGTTCGCCCACAGAGTCATCCAAGGCTCCTTGGGGGCGGCAGATTTGAATTTTGCCTCCTCAAGGATGAGTACCTGAAGCTGGGTCAAAGCTTTGTTTCCTGCTGGTGAGAAAAGAGGGAATGGGGGAGGAGACGTGGGAGGGCTTGAGGGGTCAGGCTTGATGTACTGCTCCGGGGCAGCAGGAAGGGGCTGGTGGTGCATGGCTGCTGCCAGGAAAGGCTAACCTCTAGCTCGAGACCACAAACCCTTGGTGGCAGTGGCCAGCTTGGTTTTCCAAGGCCACAGATAAAATAAGCAATGACCTAGGACAGCAGACAGTGGAGGAGACAGAGGGGCACAGTCCTGCTGCCTGCTCCCTGGTGTGTTGGACAGAAGGAATTTTGTTCTGTAGTGGGAATTGCACTCTTGTTTGCTTGCTTAAGAAAAAGATGACCAGTGCTTTAATTTACACTCCACCTGGGGATCAAATCTCTCAGTAAGCCCAAAGGGTTCTTTTTCCCCGGGTCTTGCTTTTGAGGGAAGGAAATTTCCATGACAGAGGATGAAATACTAGGAATACTTTTCTTAGGTGAATCTTCCAGCTTCTGGTTTGTAGCCACACTAATTTGTGGGTGAAGGAAATATTTTGGTACTGAAAACTTGCCAAAAAGCTGTTTAACAGGGAATTGCAGTTTAATTAGCACTTATGAGACATTAAGAATAATTGTATTCAATTTGGCCACTCAGGATAAGGTGTGATTCAGGATCAGCTGGTTGGTACTCTGAAAAAAAAAGAAAAAGGAAAAAGAAAGAAATATTGCTGTGTGGACTGGTGAATATATGCCATTAACTGGGAAAAAGTGAAGAAACTTGTATTAACTGGAGGGAAATGGTTTGACTTCAACTTCGTTGTTTTGTAGTGAGCTGGATTACAGTTTATCCCTGCTATCTCTTTCTCTGTGATTTTCTTTTATTTAGGAAATGTGCCAAAAACTTTTAAAAAAATCCATTTACTTATTTATGCTTTGCACAGGAATGAGAAAGCCTACCACTTTTAGCAAGCATGTGAACTAGAAAGGCAAGGGAACACAAGGTGAAATTTTATGTGGAGGCTTGTGTATAAGGAAGGGTAGCCATCAACATCCCTTGAATATTTCTTTTTTCTTCACAGCAGAGTTCATTGTGCTCCCTGAGTGCTGTAGGTGAAAACAAAGACAGTGTCACTACTAAATGAGTGCAGTTTCAAAGGCTGGCTGAGAAAAGAGAAAACAAACTATATGCAATTTAAATGCCTGTTTGTATGCAAGCTACCACACAGGCTAATACACACACCAGTGTGATGTAAGGCAGTGGAGATGACCTGATTAGCAAAGCCCTTGCAACGAGCTGAGGAGATCCCTGCTGCACCAGTGCTCCCTCCTTGAGGACCTGCGACTACTCCCAGCCGAAGGAAACCTTTCCCCGGCTGCCAGGGGGTTTCTGAAAATGGCAGTGGCAGTGCTCCGTGTGTGCCTGGAGGTGAGGGAAGTAGGAAGAGTAAAGAGCCAGCACAGCCCCGCAGAACAGCTGGGATGTTGTGAAGGATGCAGCATGAATTGCTTGGGCTTTGTGAGCTCCGTTTGCAGGAGTTGTGGAGCGCTGTGTGTTTGGGAGGCTGTGCTTCAGCAAACGGCTCTCACCGTTTGGTTGTGCTGTTCATCCTGTTGCTTGAAAGCTGTCATTCAGTGCCAGGGCAAGATAAAGTAAGTGGTCTTCCCGTTTGAAGGCTCTTGCAGCCTTGTTCTCATGTGTGCTGAGCAGGCAGAGGTCCACAGCTGTGAATGGGAAGTCGTGGTACTCAGCACTAACTGCAGTCAAGTGTTAATAATTCCAAGTCAGAGAAATAGAGACAGAAATCTATATATGTAAGAAGACACATAAGATCCAAGACTTTCTCTCTCTCCCGTGAGTACATATAAATATACACAACTGGTTTGTGGGTTTTGGTTATTTTGTGCATTCCTGTGCCAGCAGAGTGTGCAAACTTGTGGCAGTGACCCGGGGTTTTGGGTGAGGAGCACAGGGCACTATTTCTGGCTCTGCCATAGCTACTTGTGTGGCCGAGTGTATTAAGTCCTGCTCCTGAAGCCAGCAAACCATTTATTCGGGCTTCATTCTCAGACTTGCTGAATACCCCAAAAGGCTGCTATTATTGGAGAGAACTGCCATTCCTTAGCTCTCAAAGTGGGCTTTCCATAAATCAGCAGCACGTGCTTTCCATGGGGAGGTGGGTCTAGGACCTCAGCTTTCTCCCTGCCAACCCATGGAGCTGCCAGGGCTCCTTCCCCTCTGCTCTTCCTCCCTTCTGCTCAGCTCTTCTGCCAGAGGTAGATCCTCCTGGTCAGGAGGCTGTTGCTGTGCCAGCCACCATACCCTGGGCTCACCACCAGCATGGGATGGCTTCCCATCGCTTCTCCAGCTGCCGTGGTGGGACAGGCCCCCTCATGCTCCCCATGGAAACAGACTCCTTTTGACCTCTTTCTGCCCCTGGCCGCCAAATGGGGCCAGGTCATGGTTGTTCCCTCAGTCTAGACTGCTTTTCCCTATTTTTAAAACAATAAATGCATCTTTGTGGTGACAAAAATATTAATTATCTCCTATAAACAATGCACTCAAATATTTCATTGTTGCAGACTGTTTGGATGGTGGTGCCTGTGCTGACACAAGTCTGCTGTGATGTGATCCAGCAGTGTCCTTGCTGTGGATGGGCTTTGCCGTAATAGTACTTTCATTCCTTAGCTCCCATTAGTGCCTTGATGAATAGTGGAAGATGTTTCAACAATTTTTTATGATTAAAAAGCAGCATCTTACCGTTACTTGGTCTCTGGTGCCTTTGCCCTGTTCATTATGCTTTGCCTGGGAGTAACAACAGTGATTTAAAGTTGCAACATCAACATCAGTCTCTGAACCTTGTGTTTTCTGGGAAGGGGAAGAGAGAGGATGAAGGAGGAAGTCTAAGTAGTAGGTTTTTTTCTTCTGACATTTCCAGACTGGCTGCTTGAAACTGTGATGCCTCACAGTGGTTAGACACATTTATCATAACTCTGACATTGAGTTCCTGGACAGGAACCCCCTGACAGCTGCTCTGGAGCACACCTGGACAGGGTTTGGAGACACCAGCCAGGCCCAGGGCACTCATTTGTGCTCCAGGTCCACTGCTGTCACTGGCACTCGTGCTAATGGCCTTAGTACAGAGGTCAAAGACTGCTTAGATATGAAGGCTGAATCACCTCCTTGTTAAACCCCTCAGCAGGATCAAGGCTTAGGGAAGCAAACACGTGGGCTTGCCTTCTGGCTGACACTGTGGATGGAGGCTGTGACTCTGAGATAGACCTTTTGGCAGGTTTGACCAACCACTGAGGCATCAAAATGGGGGTGTCAGTGCAGCAAACACCCCTGCACTGACACCCCTCTGTGAAAAAGCCTGGTATGTTCATTTCCTTTAAAGACTTGCTGATCCCACAAGCTCTTGGTGGTTAGAGGAGGTTTATCCTGTCACCTGAGGATCACAGAAATCAGCAGCGAGCCCGTCAGTCTTACCAGGCAGATGTGAAAGATCTTCAGCTGCCCGCATTTCACTTGCAAATATAAATAATCCAGCAGTGTAGGTCTCGCTGCAGCCCTGTTTGCCTTGGCAGTGTCCCATTGACGTGAATCAGAAGGTGGGAGCAAAAAGCACTGGAGGCTCATCCGGAGCCTGGTCTCCCCTCCGTCAGGGAACCTGTCCATGCAGGCAGGGTGATTTGGAGATTACTGGCACAGCCCACAGGCCTGACTTCGCTGGGTCCCTGCATTTTGAACAATCCTGCCTTGTTTCCTCACGTTGTGCCTTTGGGAACCTGCGTCTTGGGGCACTGGGCAGGAGTGACCTGGAGGGAGCAGCTGTGGCTATGTCCTTTACTCCTGTGGCTTCGCTTCCTTGAGAGGAAGGGAACTCCTGTGTTTCAAGCTGAGAAGCAGGAGATCAGTTCTTAAGCCTGCTGCATCTCTGCAACTTTTGGTAGGTCTCTGGATCACGCCATACCTGAGTTTCTAAGCTGTAAAATAGGGATAGAAATAAGGAATTTTTTAACAAAAATAAGGGCTTGAATAAATAAACAGCTGTAACTTGTGATGCTGTCACCACCACAAGGCTCTCATGTTGGTTTAAGCTTCAAGGCTTTCATTTAATACTGATAACAGTAAAAATGTTTGGTATGATATTAGTGATTGGAAACTTAGAAACTGTTTTTAATTTTAACATGTTTTTAATTTTTTTTTTTTTATTATTTCAGCAAATTCAGTAAAGCTAGAAATGCAAAGTGATGATGAATATGACAGGAAACCCCTGAGTCATGAAGATGAGATCAGAGCTCACGATGAAGGAAGCAGCCTGGAAGAGCCCTTCATCGACAATAACGAGATGGTGGATAACAGAAAGATCCAGGAGCTATCAAGCGAGGGAGGAATCCGGCTTCCGAATGGTAAACTGAAATGTGACGTCTGTGGCATGGTTTGCATTGGGCCCAATGTGCTAATGGTACATAAAAGGAGCCACACTGGTAAGCAGCTGAAAGAAAACCTGATGACTGCCTGTGGCGTCTGATGTTGATGTTACCTGACAACTCTTCTCTCTTCCCTTTTTATTCTTGGGGTTCCAGGAGGCTGGAGGGTGGGAAATGGGCTTCATTGGTTTTGTTCTCTTCCTGCTCCCCAAATTCTGGTGACGCTCTGTTTCTGGCAAGCATGGTGCTTCCTTGACTTTGATTTCCAGCCTTTTGTTCTTAAAAGCAGCACTAAAGTCTGGAAATTGCTTTTCTTATCGTTCTTGACCGGGGGCAAGATGGTGAGAGTCATTCTGTGGCATGGAAGGGGTGTGTATGTATGCGTGTGTGTGTGCATGTGCAAGACTTTTGAACCTTTAAGGTGAGTCTTAGATGGCCTTCCCTTGGAGGTGCTCACAGGTGGGCAAGGCCAACAGCTTCCTGGGGATCTCCCACCTCCTTTGCGAGTGGCTGGGCCTGGGATTAGCAAAGCCCACCGGGGGCACTCATTACTCATCCGTCCTGTTGCCAGGGTGGGCTTGCTGCTCACTGTGTGACAGCTCCATCAGGGAAACCTCACCTGAACCCCTCCTGGGCTCCCCCACACCAACCAGATACCATTCTGGGGGCAACTTTCTAAACTCGCTCTCTCCCAGCATTTGTATTTTTATTACCATTAGTATTACTGCTGTTTGGAGACCAAAACAGCTGACCAGGCTTGGGGGTGTGAGTTCAAGAGGTGGATGGAACCTTTGCAATGTGCTGATTGAGTGGTCTTTATGGCTTGAAAGATGAAGCCTTGAGCTTCAGGGAATTTTTGGGAGTTATGACTAATATGATACAATGGGATGCCCAAAAGGCTGGTAGTCTCTCCCCTCTGCTGAGGAGTGACCTCAGGTGGGAATGACAGTCACCTCCAACAGAAGTACAGGTGGTACCAGAAGACAATGCTCTCTGGTAGTGCCTTGGATTCAAAAAAGCACTTAAGCTTGTGCTTAACTTTTATGAGATTTAAGCACATGTAAGTCACCTGAACTGCTTCAATATAAGCTTAACTTAAGATACACACTTAAATCTTATTAAGTTTAAGCACGGGTTTTTGTGGTGAAGCCTCAGTGGGTGTTTGTTCTTCATATTCTTTGGACAAAGTGGAAGATGCTTTGCTTTTTATCTTTGTCTACTATTATTTAATGGGGTCAGAGACTCACACTGACTGAGACATCTGCAAAGATATAAAAAGTGGGGGGTTAAGGTAGAGAAAGAAAGACTTTAAGTAATTCCTTTGTAAACCTGGTAGATTGCAGTCAAGGATGCTCTTGATGGGCAAGAAATCAATAGAATTTCTGTACAGAGAATTAATAAATATATATTACACAGTTAATGCCCTGTATATAAGTTGTATTGATAATAACTTAACATAAGTGTATAATGCAAAGCATGGCAATATGATTTATGATGCAGTCCTGATTTTAGACAGGAGTTATGAGAGGGGAAAAGCATTAGCTGGAGAACCAAAGCTTTGATTAACAATTTGACATGCTATTGCTAGGAAATGGAAAGGGAAACGAGAACATAACAGGCTGAGTCCCCAACTTTCAACGTCCCGAAAAGTTTTCGTTGGTGCTTGCACATATCCGAGCATATGTACTGTAGGTGCATCAGAGTCCACGTATTTGAACTGCAGCAGCTAAACTAGCCCTGCCAAATTTAGATTTAGGTACCTAATTAAATGGTCTGCATTTTTTGAAATACTGAATAGCTAGTGACAAGCTGCCCTTTTCATGGTAAAGAAGACATGTAAATTCCAAGGGAATGAAACAAAATCTCATGTGTGTGAGGGCGAGACGGCCGTATGGGGGTGCATGGGCAGGAATTGCATAACTGGTAGCTTTTTCCTTGGGGCTACTGCTGGTTCCTCGTAGAGCTCTGACTCTTTTCCCATCAGAGCAGAGGAACTGGGATGTACTGTTCTATACAGATGATTTCAAGCATATAGAAATGGCATTTCTTTTAATGTGCAGCTCAGTGCTCTGCTCTCAGTCAACCAGTTGGCAAATTTTGCAGGGGATTTTTTTTCCCTCCACTTTGTTTTTTTTTTAATGTGTGCTGCTGCTTCACTGTCCACAACAGAAGGAGAAGTTTTCTTGGATTTCCACATCCTTGATTTTAAGGAGTATTTTTAACACACTGATATATATCTTTTAAAGTGCAGTATTTTAAAATATATTGCCACTTCCTCGGCAGCTGGGCTGGCCCTGGCTCTGGAATGAGCCCTGACCTGTGGGAAGGCTGGTTTTGCAGCCCAAGGGAGACCGGTGGAGGGAAGGGATGTTGTCCCCAATGAGTGGAAACGGATGACATTCTTCATCAGCTAATGCAACTGGCATGTGCATCCTTGCCTCTCAAAGCCAAGTTAAGTATGTTTTGGGAGCCGAGTCCTGCCTTACTGTCCTCTTTATTTGCACACAATCAAAGCATGGTCTGGCCAGTTGTTTGCATTGGCAAAAACTGAAGTCCTTTTCCCTTCCCCGAAAACCTGTCAGCATTCTATGTAAATCACCCAAAATCCTGTGGTCCATAGCGGAGGCTGTAATTTGTGTGTGTGCTGGGATGAGTGTGGCTTTCCTTGCACTGGGGATCCAGGCTTGGCAAGAAGCTGTGCCATATGGCTCTGGCTGCACTGTGTGCATAAAGGGGCACACTTTCCTCTAGCCAATGCTCATCTATTCTTGAAGAGCAGTTGTCTTTCCTGCCACATTATGGTAGTTCAGTCAAACAGGCATGGGGTGGGGAAAATAATCTGTGCCATGGATGAGGCCAGAGTAGAAGAGCTCAGTGTCCCATCTCTGATCGTCATGTGCTGTTGCCCCTTCCTGTGATATAGACCCAGCTGGGAATTTCCCATTTATCCTGCCTCGTGCACGTGGTGCAAGTGATGGTCTGATCCACCCCACCTCTGTCACGAAGCCCATGGCACTGCTCTGATTCTGCCAAACACAACATTTCTCTGAAAAACTGATAATAGAGGTGAAGAGTTTTTATAATCTTCATGGGCATCAGGAGAACACCTCTCTATTTATTTGTCATTGCTGACAGAAAATTAATAAAATGCTCAGTGTGGGAATTAAGCATTATGCACTCCCTGTGTTAGTGAGCAGGGTAACTCCCTGCCTCATGTGCCATGTCCTTGTGTCAGACAAACAGCACGTGTCAGGTTTGATTTATTTTCCTCCTTTCCCATGATATGTTCTTTTGGTCCAAACTTCATATTCCACAGCACATTGCCCAAGTTGCAGCATCTTTAGCAGAGTTTTATGTTACAGGAGGTGGCTGGTCACATAATGTTGCCACTGGATACTCCAAGGGTTTTTGCTTGGGGATGTAGATGGAAAGGCAGAAGAAAATAAGGTCAATAATCCAGATTTTCTGAGGTAACAGAAAGGAACTTTAGTGATTTCTCACCTCTTTATGCTGTCTGCTAGTGGACTGGAATGAAAATTTCCTTGCTCCTCATTTTTGGTAAAGCAGAAACCATTTGCTGGTACAGCTATGCTGCTGCCTCTGTGGTCTGCGAGGTCCACACAGTGTTCTCCCCTGTGCTGTGAATTTTGATCTTTCTTTATACTTCTTTTTCTCCACTGTAGTATCCATTTCTTTATCTAATCCACTGCTGGATTTTGAAGTACTTTTTATTTTTAAGGGAGGGCTGGGATCACAGAATCACAGAATGGTTTGGGTTGGAAGGACATTAAGCTCATCTTGTTCCAACCCATGGGCAGGGACACCTTCCACTAGACCAGGTTCCTCCAAGCCCCGTCCAGCCTGGCCTTGAACATTTCCAGGGGTGAGACATAGACATTTTCTCATCTTCACTGTTTTAAAAAGGCGCAGAGGTGAAACATTTCCTCTGTGTGGATGCAGCGGGTAAGCGGCAGAGTAGAGCCGGGTCCCTGGGTACTGGGCACGGCACAGAGCCAGCGGGGATGTCAGCCTTGCCCCATCCTCACCTTGGGCTGCTGGTAGGTTATTTTTAGGCTTTTTTGGGGGGTGTTAACTGCAGGAGGGTCTGAAATCTTTGCTTGGACTCAACGTGCACTTTAGTGCCTGAGTCAGTTAAATGAGTTACATTGTGTGCCCATGAGGGAAATCTTCAAGTTCTGTCGTAGTGTCCGTAGTGTTATAACTGAACATATGCAACCCTGGAAGTCTGAATGTAATTTGTTTTTTTATGCAGAGTTCAAGTTTGTGGGACACAATTAATAAATGAGGAAAAACCCAGCTGTGCTGTTCCATAGTAAAGACTTGTATGCCTAAAGCAGCTAACCAGGAAGAAATTTAAACAAATGGCCATATTAACACATTGCAGTGAACTCCATTGGTCTGCCTCTCTTATGTTGTTCACAGAAAGGTTATATTTGGTTTAATTTCTAATTTGTCACCTCGTGCAGGCTTCCTGTCTGTAGCAATGTGAATCGATTTGGCACTGAATCAAAAATTGTAGGACTGAATTTCTGAAATTCATATTTTCTACTTAGGTTTTGAAATCTAGCCTTTTGAAAAGCCTCATTTTCTACTTAAGCATAAGGAAGGGGAGCCGAGATTTTTGAAATCGCTCTCTGCAGAAGACCCTTTTTGCTTGCAGTACTCAGTAACTAAACTCTTCTGATATTTTTGCCAGTTCACTTAAAAGATTTTTCTGCTGTAAGAATGTGGTCATAAATTTGCAAAGAGGACACTTGGAAATCACCCAGGATTTCCCAGGAATTTTTCATGAGAGATTTTGTCACTACTTTTTTATAATAAATTGCCCTATCTGGCAGCAGGTTTTTCCCAACAAAAAAACCCTACTAAAATCACTGATTTTAAAGTGATGTGCAGCCTGTTAAGTGAATCAGGTAGAACAGTAAGTAGGTATGCAGGCTAGCTGTGGTCCCTGGAATAACAAATACAGGACAGGAACGGAGCAAAGTCTGCTGCTCTGTGTCTCACTTGGGTAAAGGCAGGTTGGAACTCGCTGCTGTCAGTGTGTTGGGAGCACAGCTAATATTTCATTTGTGCTCCTGGGGCAGAGCAGAATCAGAGCAGTTGGAGCATCTGATGGATCAGGAGAAATGTTTCGTTTTAACTGAAATATTAACAAAAAGCATGCTACAGAAAGGTGAAAATCAGTATTATTAGTAAGAGCAAATACTTTCTGATGGCAGCACGGGCACTGTAATTTTATGTTAAGAGACTGGAAAGAAAAAATCCTGTTTGAGAAGTACCTAAGCTACACTTTGCATATCAAAAGTATGTGCCGCACAAAAAAGACTGAGATCTCAGATATACGTTTAGCCAGGACAGATACTGAAGTCCCACTGGACCTGGTTTTTATGTAGGACTGCTGCTTTAGGAATAACTAGGCCTTGATGATAATGAGAACTAGTGCAGTAATTCGTGAGTCTCTCCGTTTAATTTCAAAGGGACAAAAGTTACCAGTCAAGGGTTGTGAAAATCTGAGTCTCCTTGGTTGCCAGGTCTATGGGCTCTGTGTCCTCAGTCAAATTTCTGTTTTGATACAGAAAACATTATTGCTTTGCACCGAAAATATCAGTGTTTTGCACTGGTCTGAGATTCGAAGAAGGGTAACTCATACCGAAACTTCTGCGCAGCACTTCCGCGCCGAGGCGGGAAAGGAGTTATTGTGCAGGGAAGCTTCCAATTAAGCAGAAAAAGGAGTTGGTTTGCTTTTTGAAATAACATTTGACATATGTGAAATCAATTAGTAGGAATTTAACAGTTCATTTGCCTGGTTTCAGTTCTTATCAGGCAGACAGTGCTCGTAGCTTGTGCTGTGGAGTCTCCCACCAGATGCCATATATTTATGATGCTATGAAAGGCCCATGTCTTGCTTGCCCTGACTTCATGGGTCCAGTTCACCTTTCATCTCACAATTTGTTTGCACAACAGCAAGTTAACCTATGTACTTTAGATACTGGTGTAGCTCAAGAGTAGTAATATTTCATTAATATTATTCATTATTATTTTTTCTGGAGGAGACAATGAACTGTGAGGTTTCAGGAGTATTTTACTTAATTTAGAAGTAAATATTTGAAATCACAGCTTTTAACTAATATTTTGTTTAACTGTAAAATTATAAAACCCCATGGATGTATTTATTTATTAATGTAAATATTCCCTGGCACAAACCCCTCTTGCAAAGCCTTTAGGAAAGGTAATACTTGGCAGCTCTGGTTTACCTTGCCTAGCCCATTCCTGAAGTAACTTTAGATAATTAAATTCCCTGTGTTGGAGAGCAAGGCTTTTAAGGCATTCCTGGTTTTGTCCGGCTTTAGATTCTAAATCTGCAGTTGAAAAGAAACATCTTTTTTGTTTGGTTAACTGTTCCTCCCCCTCTTGCCACCCTGAAAGTCTTTTTTTCCTGCCCCCCTCTCTCTTTTTTTCTTTTTTTCTTTTTTAATCACTAAGGTTGGAGGCTTTTCTGCCCTGGTTTAGCTCAATAATAGAGAAATGTTTAATACTTAAAGTAGGCTAAAAATATTTTGCAGTTATGTTGCAGTCACATAGTTTCTAGTGCTGCAAAGCAAAAAACTCGCTTAGTCACCTTTCGGTGGAGTTCTTATTTTAATAAATCTGTGTAAGTACATAGAGTCAAGCAGTAAATACATAGCTATAAATGGTGGGAAATGCACTGTGCTTATAATTGTCGTTACCCTCTTGTAGTTGTGTGTGCCACCTTTAATAGGTCTGTATTTTCTAGTATGTCCCTGCTACCATCACCTTCAAAGACAGGAAAGCATTTTAAATGCAGTCAGGGACTGTCACATGGAGAAAAAATGTGCTTAGAGACTTTTTGTGAGTGGATGTTTAATTTGAAGTATGACTGATTTTAGCTTATAAAACCCTTTAGTTTTCACAGAAGAGTAAGGGAGGTGAGTAAGGACATCAGGGTTGTTATTTTGTAACTAGGAAGTAATAATACTGGAGAACAGCTTACAAAGTTACCAGGAAAAGGCAGCAGGAGAAATAATTCGAAGGCAGCTTCTCAAGGCATTGAACTGATAAAGAAGGCTTGTTTGCTAGTGTCTGGAGTGGGCATCAGACAGCACAGTTCTTGGAAAACCAACAAAATCTTCTTGCTATTCAGTCTTTGCTTCTCTTTGTGCACTCTTCTATTGGATAATGACCTCTCAGATTAGCTGTGCTAAATGTAAAAGCTGCTAATCAATAGCACGAAGGTGTGACCAAAATTGCATCCCACAAGCCTACAGCTTAAACAAGGAGCTGGAATCGAATGATTGGACGAAAGTGTAACAAACAGATCAAAGCAGCTATTTACCCGGAATGAAGCCAGTAGGAAAAATGAATTCATGCTGGCTTTAAATAGATACAAAGGTTATTTAAGGTAAAATGTGCTGTTGGAGTCTCTTGTGAGAGAGGAGCAGACTATGGGTGATTTTGTGGTGAGTGTTTTCATGTCATCTTGGCCACTGAACTGTGTTGCAGTGGCTATTGAATTCCAGACCGAAGGCTTTCAGCATCTCTTGAGCAGCCAGTTTATTGAGGAGTAATACGCGCTCATATGAGGCCTCCAAAATGTCAGAGATAAGTGGGTGATGTAGTGGGTAAAACACAGTAACTGCACAGTTTTACATACAGCAGGAGTAAAAACTTCAACCTTGATAAGAAACGTGCTACCTTCTTTCATGTTGTCATCCTGAAACTAAAGCTATCATTCCAGAATACTCAGAAACGTGTCAAAGGAAAGGGCTTTGCCTATTTTCTCAGACAGCGAAAGCAAAACAGAAAAGAAGAAAAAACCCACGTATTTTTCTACTGCAGTCTCTTTACATATCTCTGTTATGGACATTCTGAAGTGATATAAAAGAAGGTAATGGCTAATCAGATCCTTTAAGTATGGTGTGGGAGTTTGAAAGGGAAACCACAAACTCTTTATCAATTCTAATGAGTTTGTGTTCAGTGTATTGGAAGAAGAGCTTTATACCGTGATTTTTTTTTTAAATCATTACTCTGTAATGTTCTTGATGAGATTGTAGGAACCTTGGTATCTTCTTGAGTGCTTCTTCGGTAGTCTCAGATATGATTTCCAGCTCCCACATGTGAAGTCAATTTGCAGAGGTATGGCACATACATGTCACACCTACCTTCTGCTGCCCTCCTGGCAGTGATTTAAACCACTGAGGCAAGAATTGCTTGTGGGCATCTGTAAAAGCACTTTTCCTTCCCTCTTTCCATTTGAATCTCCAGACATATTTTGGACTTCACATTAGACACAAGAACTACTTTGATAAAAGCATTTGGTCCAGCAAGGGAGTAATCACTTTAAAGCAATAGAGAAAGGCTTTGAAGAGATGTGAAAGATCACAGAATGTGTTTGTTTTTCACAAGATCTGTGCTTCAGGCCATCGAATTCAACCTCAGAAGTCCTACCGGGATTCGACCAAGGCTCTGTAATAGGTGATGCACTGAAAAAGTGGACAAGGTTGCTTACATCTGAAATCTGATGTTCAAGACCTTGTTGAAATGGGGCCCTACTTAGTGTAAACATGCTTCAAATGGAAGAGAATAGATTTAAATTAGATATGAGGAAACAATCCTTCCCTGTGGTGGTGGTGAGCCCCTGGCACAGGTTGCTCAGAGAAGCTACAGCTACCCCGTCCCTGCAAGTGTCCCAGACCAGCTTGGATGGGGCTCAGAGCAAGCTGGTCTAGAGGAAGGAGTTCCTGCCCATGGCAGGGGGTTGGAACGAGATGATCTTTGAGGTCTTTTCCAACCCAAACCATTCAGTGATTCTGTGTTCTAAAGCCCAGCTGCAGTAAAGCACTTGGGCAAGTGGCAGCACAGGTATATGCTTGTATTCAATTGATTTGCTCAACAGGACATAAACAGATGATTAGAGCTGCCCAAGAATGCTGGAACAGTCTGAGTGTCCTCAACAAATGTTGACATAGAGTACGGTTTTAATAATATTTCACAAAACCTGTGTGAGTTTGTCAGGGCTTTTCCTCTAAAAAATAATTACCAAAAAAAAAAAAAAAGTGGTTTTTGTCTGCCCAATCCCCACTGTCTAGAGCAAACATGAAGGTTTAATGTAAAAATAAGCTTTGGATGTGTGTGTGTGCGCATGTGTAAACACATGGGGTGAAGGGAGAGGGCGAGGTCTAGAGTTTCTGTTATTTTTTCATCAACTGAGTCTTTTTAATTTGTTTTATGTAGAGTGCAAACTTACTTGTTTCACAGTTTAATGGTGAAAGATTTTTCTCGATGTTTGCTTCTGCCCAAAGCTTGTGGGCCTGATCCTCACTTGTATCGATTCCCTTCGTGCCACTCTGGCAGTGCAAAACAGCCTTTAGAAAGGACTTTCAATTAAAGTATAATGCAAGCAAGAGCTTTGTTTTGAAGCAAAGACCTTAACACCTTCACTAAGGTCCAATTGTTATGATCAGTTCCAAATACTCATATGGATTGGACCTATACTGAAAATAAGTGCAAACCCATAGAGATAAATACTACAGAATCACAATTATGGATCTAAATTTTCAGCAGAGCTCATCTTTTATAAAGGATAGAACCTCTGAGGTGAGGAACTTTCAAGAAAATCAGGCTGCACTGATCACCTCAAGTAAAGATCCTCAAATCCCTATTAGAGGCTTTGCCCGTTGTGCAAAAGAAATGGCCTCTGACTGTAGCAAGTGCCGTGTGATGGTGGCAGTGGGGACTGTACCCATGTAAGAAGGCACTACTACAAAGAGCAGGATAATGGCCTCTGTGCATCCTCTGATGTGTCTTGACAGCTCTCTCCCTTCCCCTTCCCTTCCAGGTGAACGCCCCTTCCACTGTAACCAATGTGGAGCTTCTTTTACCCAGAAGGGGAACCTGCTGAGGCACATCAAGTTGCACTCTGGGGAGAAACCGTTCAAATGTCCCTTCTGCAGCTACGCCTGCCGGCGGAGGGACGCCCTCACAGGACACCTCAGGACGCACTCTGGTGAGCCCACCTTGGCTTCTCTTCCCAATTCTTCCTTCCTTTGTCACTACCGTCCCAGTGAAGCAGGTAGTGAAAATAACCGTGTGTTCCTGGTGGCTCTGGGTCTGTACCATCCTCCTCAGATAGTGCAGCTCTCCGCTTTGGGAAAGCCTTGATGTGAATCAGAAAAGCTGTGGTTCAGCCACACCTCTCCTTTTGTGTAACTGAGCTCCTCTGCTGATGCTATCACATTTCCCTCCGAATGTCTCCTTGGGTGTATCCAGGCTCCCCTGGCAGATTGTTTTGACGCTCTAGGCCCCAAAGTGGCTGTGAAATTCCAAGGATCAGAAAGGATAACTGTGAGCTCTTGGAAGCCTGCTTTGCAGTTCATACCCATTTCTTCATCTAATAAATGCCATATGCTGGTGGAGGTCAAACTTGTTCATCTTTCAAAAATGTCTGAATTACATTTTTGATTCAGTTACTTCTTGCTGTAGAGTCCTAATTCGTGGCAGCTGCAGCAGCCACCCTAGAGCAGAAGGTGGTCGAGAGAGATTCGATTTCTCTTGCCTTGTTCAATGATAGTATCTTGTCTCTATCAAGTCTACTTGATGCAGTTGCTTGATATGTTGCAGAGAAATACGCACACATAACTGCACTCTGGTAGTCACATTGGAGCTCCCATGATCAGGATCAGATGTGGTTTTAGTCCCTGTGCACCAAGGGGCTGCAGTCTGCCCACTTACTCATCTGTGTAGGACTCCCGAGTAAGATCTTAACTTGCCGTGCTTTTTATCTCCTAGAATGTTCTACTTGTGTGTTCAGGCCATTTATAAGGGGCTGTGTTTTTCATTGTTGAATGAGCAGAGATAATTGGACTGGTTACAAGTGACAGCATTACAGATGAACTTCTTTGAGTTGTTAGCGAACGTGTGACTGCTGAAACACAGTGGCTGGAGTGCAGCTGCAGACAGAAATCCTGCATGAGCTTCCTGACTCTTCCTGTGTATTTCTCCTGCAGGATCAACCTCACTTCATTAGAAGTTTCTGTTTTATGAGCAATAAGTTGGACTTAGGATACAGAGTTGCCTTGGCATTTCCAAGAATAGGAAAGGATAAGCTAGTAAGCTTCTCCAGGTAAACTGGGGAGTATGCAGGAGGCTGTATTGGTAGAAAGTGCTTACAGAAAGCACTGGATGAGCATCCAAAGGAGTGCAGGTGTGGGAGTGAATTGCTTGAGTTGTCAGCTGAGAGGATTTGATCTGGAAGTCAGAAGGGAAAATGTCTGTGGAAGTGTGAGGTGCAATTTTCACACATCTGACCATAACTGTAGTTTCAAACTTGAAATTTAATAAAAACCAAAGCACGATAAAAATGTTCACAATGAAAATTAAAATGGAGTTGTGACAAGAAGTATCCCACATTACAAAATGTAAACATTGCAGTTGAAGATTTTTTTCATCATATGAATATGGATTTTGTTACCTAGATAGTGCCATTAATAGAGGTTGTTCTTCCTGTATGAAAAGCACATGGCTGATGGCTCTACTTTTTGCGTGAGGATGAAGTGTAGAGGTGTGGGATTTTCCGAAGGCACCTAAGCTGCTTAGCACGAGTTCCGCTGGAGCTCCTTCCCTAAGTGACTTAGCTCGCTGACTTAGCTGTGTTCAGCACTGCTCAGTTTGTGATTTTATGCTTTGTTTTCCGTGGAGAAAGTGTCACCCCCTAAGCACTTAGCTACAGCAGCTTTCAGCAGAAGGCCAGCAGGAACAGACAGGTGTTCCCAAAATACTCTCCAAGAGTAGGGCTCACAGATGAAGAGTTAAAACTTGGATTATTACCCTAAAACCTAAATTCTACATGAAAGTGAAATGCCACTCTGGACGTGAGCATGGTGCCTTTCTGTCCCTGCCATGTAGACAAGCTGAGTTGGCTTATGCACACCTATGTGAGCCTGGATCGTGGAAAAGATGGGTAGATGTTCCCTAGAGACTTAAAACAGTTTCATATCAGTGTACTATAAGAGCACTCTCTGCTTTAATAAAGCACACATCAAGGTCTGTAAGTAGGCCTGGAAGGTACAGCAGATCTAGTAACTGCATCCAAGGTCTTTTCCAACCCAAATAATTTTATGATTCTGTCAATGTTTACATCTGCTACTTCTGATCAGAAAAGGAGGTATCAGATAAAGTATAGAAAGAAGAGGTTGAAAACTGTTTTGAAATATGAGACTTCAATCAGGTCTCATTCTTAATATCTAAATTGAGGTGTCTGAATATATTTTTATAATTGTAAGAGGAGAGCTCTATAGATCAGATCCTCAGCTGATATAATCTGGAATTATATCCCCTAAGCAGGAAAGTACTTCTGTTTTGCACCAGTTGAGAATCTGGCATGTGTCATTATAAATGCAAGACCAATTTCTTTTTTATGTTGTACGTATGTCCTTTTCCTCTTTAAATAGGAGAGTGCTCTTAATAAAAAAAATAAAACAATTCCCCGAAAAACCAAACAGAAATCTCACCAAAGCAAAACTCTTTTCTCCTTCCCAAGAAGGTCTTAAACTACTGTGGAAGGCAAATTGTGCAAGAAAGGAATTGAAGAATTTTATTAGATCCTCTTTTTTTCTCCCAGCTAGTTTGATTTGTGGATTTTAGAACATTTTGTGTCACCACTTAAGTCAGTGGTACCCTCTCACTACTGCCAGTGTAGTCAGTTTTTCCTCTTCTTAATGCAGAGTTTTCATATAGTACAACAGGAAAGGTGAAAAATAAGGAAATGTAATTGCAAACAGAAATTAGCAGAAGCATCTCTGAGATATTTCAAATAGCTGATACTACCCGTTAACTTTAAAAAAAAAGATAGCTTTTTTTGTTGTTGCTTTGGGTGAATGTTTTGTTCATGCTTTTTAATATTAATTCCTATTTATTCGAAAATTTTTCTAAGCATCACAATCTGTATTTTGCCTCCCCTTCTCGTGCAGAATAATATCTTACTGAGTAAGTGTTCCCAGGGCAAGTGGTTAACAAAATATTACTCTGCATCTGTAATGCTGCTGCTGTTTAACCCTAAATAATTAAGGACTTATCTTGCAGTGATTTACTCCTGCAATTATTTACCTTTTACAGACATATGGAGTTCTGATGAACTTTGTGTCTGTATTTTCCTCCCACATGCAGCTGCTTTGATTTCAGGAGTATAATGATGCCTTCAGGACATAGTAGGATAATGCCTGGGGAGAGATTCATGCACAGAATTACACTAAGAGTGGGCATGAACCTCAAGGTACTTACAGGACTTTCAGATGTTGTTTTCAGAATTAACTCCATAGTTTCACAACACAGATAACAGAGGAGAGGTGCCTGAGAGAGTTTCCAGGACAGGAATGTAAGGACAGGCTGTGGAGAGCTGGGGCAGAAGTTGGTAGTCCCCTCCCACAGGATGCACTGGAAAAACCAGCAGGGATTGGCTTCACCTTGCCTGGCTTTTACCGTTTTTAAAGAGGAAAACATCCAGGCAAATCCAATCTGCTGATGGCAGTCACAGAGTACCTGCTGTCTCACCCTGATTGGTGCCCATCTTCTCCATCCTCGCTGGAATTACACAAGACAAAGACAGATACAAACTAGATGAGACAAATTCTGCTGTAGGCAATTAATGAGCATACCCCAGAAGTTTTAAGGGAGACAGTTGATCTGATGGGTCAATCTGATGGTTAAAGCACCCACATAGACCTCCATACTTTGAGAGATATGAAGTCCAGCCTGATGCTGTTTTACCCCAAAAAGCCAGGCATCCTCAAATGGGCACATAAAATTAGCAGTGAGGTTTTGACCTGGGTTTCTCTTGTGTCTAAAGCAAAGCCAAGTCAGCTCTCCCCCCATAATGCTTTTGTAAACATAAACAAGGCTTTGACAGTCCTTGAAAAAGTCAAGGCTGCAGTGATGAGCATTCTGGAAGAGCGCAGAGCAAATATGAGTGCGTTAGTTTTCAGAGCAGGGCTTGGGCGGTAAGTGGTAAATGAAGGATGGGGTCACTCGCTAAGGGGAAAAAACCTCCACAGAATAGGTTTTGATTAAGCAAGAACTATCCATCCATTGCACTAAGCAAGGATGGTCCTGTGGCAAATTGTTTTGTCGTTAAAAGACTGTCTTGTCGTGTGTACACACAAAATGGCCACATGAACCTTAATTCTGGAATTTCCTGATTTTTCTTTATGACCTTGATAGCTTCAGTCATGTTTCATTACTGTGGGAGTATGTAAGCGTTATTCATATATAAAAGCAGTTTTAGTGTTTATTTCTTTCTAAAAAAATGGATAACCAGATCATTATTTTTTCCTGTCACAGAAGCTTTTCCTCACAATACATTTTAAAATTTGCTTTCAAGCTACTTCTTTCCTGCCTAGAAAATGCTTTTTTCTACCCCCTTTTTTCCCCTCCCCCCTTCATCCTGCATTGCTGCTGCATGTTGTTTGCTACTGCCCAGTTCTTCAACAGCTCTGAGCTAGTGGTACCACTTTATTGGCAAAAGAAAAGCAGAAAGCATTTGTTTTGAAAAGAAAAGCTCAGGCAAAAACTCCCAAAAGCACAATCTTAGCAAACTATGTACAGCGTGCAAGATAAAAGGCATGTCTAATTAGAAAGGAGAATGCCCTGTTCATGGAAACTCTTTCCATGTTTCTTGATTTGCAAGTCCATCTTTCTTATCTCTTCTTGTCCATAAGGACTTTCCTCCCAGCCCTTCCTGGGTGGCAATGAGCCATTGAGGTGTCCCCCACGCCTGCAGTTGTATGGCAGAACGAGAGAGTGGTGTCTGCGTGTGCTGATGTTCTCAGAGCTAGAAGGAACCTGTTTCGTAACCCTGATGGCATGCCTGCCTCAATATATGTTTGGGAGAGTCATCCGAGCTGTGAGTGGCTCAGCCTGGCTGAAAAATTGGATGAACAAGTGTCAGAATACACAATGCTGTGTGTGAATTCTTGGCTGTGAAAAGCCAGTGAGAATTACAGAAACAGTGGCAAGGATGGTTATTAAGAATAATGAAGAGTCAATGTTTTAAACTGCTTTTTTTTATCTTGAGGAGACTTTTACCACTACTAACATCTCCACTCTCAAAAGGCCCAGTATCTACTCTGTAAGAATGTCATAATTAGAAGAATCTCAGGACCTGAAATTCTCATTGCGCTCTGAACTGGACTGACTGAAATACACTGTGAATGGGGAAAAAAAAAAATTGAAAAGTGAACACAGGTGTGGGGATATTTTGCATACAAATCCCATCTCTCCAAATGGGTTAGCAAACAGCATCTTCCCTGGGTTGTGATGAGCCGGCGGGTATTTATTCTGTTGATCTGATACTTAGAGTTCTATTTAATCAGGGAGAGCTGCTCTTCCTCTCAGGTTTTCTTGTGATGTTACAGTTAAACTCGGTGGAATTAACCTAGTCACAAAATCATTTTGGGTTTTTCTTATCATTCTCTGGGTTCCAAACTGTTATTAGCATATACACAGTACTGCAGCAGCTCTGCTTTCTCATTAATGCTTCCAGTACCCAGAGGCCTTCAGTCTGTGCTGTAGAGTGTCTAAAATCTCTGCTATTCTGCTTCCCATTTATTTGTGTGTGAATTTTTACAAGGTAAACTCCAAATGTGTACCAGGGTAGGAGTTTGTTATGCCAGGTCTTTATGCCCTGGGGATCCTTGTTTAAAATTTAATGCTCTGTAGAGACAACTTGTATCCCATGCTTTTGCTTAAGCCCTATCTGAACTTGATCCTTTAATTAGGGTGGTCCTCTTCACCACCAGAGCACTACTGTGATAAATATTGGTATCAAGTATATGAAAAGATCATCTTTTATGGGCTCAGAATTATCTCAGTGTAGAAGCTTGGCCATGCTAAGCCTTTTTTACAGAGCATAATTACCACTGAGAAATCTTAAATCAAAGAAGTTTTTTGTTTAAAAATGCTGTGTGATCATGATCATCCCAGCAAAAGTACATTTGGGCTTTGTTTTTGGAGGAACTTGTGGAAAAATATTGTTCTACCCAAAGACAGGAAGCGTTCTCTTTTTGCTTCTTGGACTTTTGAAAGTCTTGAAATTCCATAAAGATTCTCTCTTATCTGTGGTGGTTATGGATCAGGCTTTGACTGTTCAGCCCAGGAGATCTGTTTCTGGCAGATAAAAGGGAGAAGCAGAAGAAGTGGTCCTGGCAAGCAAAGGTAGATGGGCTCTGTTTCAACCTGGTGAACACCTCCCTCTCTTAGGACTGGCTATCAGCTTTTTTCTTTTCCCACCCCTTCTCCCTCTGGGATGTGTGATTGAGATAAGGGGAACAGATGCCCTGCAGCTCCCTGTTTCTTGTGGTGCCTCCGTGTAAGCAGGAGGTGGCCTGTTCCTTTAGTACCTGGGGGCTACCTATAAATGGGCTGGCTAAGGAAAGACTCACTCTCCTGGAGATGAGACACCAGCACCATGGGAATATTCTCATTCTAAATATCAGTTCACAACAAGATTAGTAGGTGTAAGATTTGTCTTGGTGTCTGTGGGACAGATCCTGCTGTCTCTCAGTGGACCATGGCCTTGCTGTGTCTCTGTCAGGTCTACCAGCAAGTCCTCCATTCTTCAGCAGAGAGGACAGAGCAGGTCTGGAGGGAGCTTGCATTGTCTCCTTCTTTTCCTGATCCAAGTTTCCTCTCCTTAATGAGACGGGGGGTCAGAACTGGTATTTGGTGTCAGTTTAAGTCTCTGGACCCTTGGCAAGGGAGAGTTTTCTGTTAAAGCAGGAGATCCTGCACCCTGAAATGGAGAACAGTGCTAATACTCCACCACTGCGGCTTCACCATGAGGGGGGAGATTTCCCAGGGCAGATTTCAGTTCTGCAGTGCAAAAAGGTGGGGACAGGGTGTCCTTTTCCCCTTTCTCTCTCACTTCATCCAGAGGTCAGACGGCACTGCAGTACATGGAGATAACAAGGTCCTTCTTTAGACAAGCATCATCATGGTGTAGGATTCACACGAGGTCATCCCTTGTTAATTTTGACCAGTTCCTTTCTTCCTTATGGAATTCCTGTGCCAAGATGAAAGTGTGTGTGTTTGGGATGGAACTGCTTATGTCAGTTTTCTTCCTGTCTTCTGTCTCTCCTCCACATTACCAATTCACATCCTGGTGTCACCAGCCAGATTGTGTCCCTCTTTGTGTCCCTCAGGCCACATACAACCAGAACAAAGCACCTGGGCCTGCCCTACTGGGCTGCACTTTGGAGAGCAGACAGACACCTCTCCAATGCTGGGTGATGCCAGTTCTTAGGCCAAACATCCTGCTCTGGAAGCAAATGAGACAGTGACTTTCTTTTTCCTCTGGGTTTTTATTCTGCCACAGGGCTATATGTGGGATTTCACTGGCATCAAAAAAGCATGAATGTGGTAAGACTTCTGCAATAGAACAGCAGTCCTTCTAAATAGCATGCCTAATCTGTTTTTTAAACACCCAGAGACACTGTTTCTATCGCCTCCCTAGGGAGACAATTCCACTTCCCATCTGCTTTTTATAGCTATGACTCTCATCCTGATATTTAACCTTAGCTATCCTTTCTTTTGTTGCAGATTATTGCTCTTCCTAACACTAGCTTCTGTGACTGTGAGTAATTCCTGTGCTCAGTTTACACTGTGACAGGCTGTAGTCATAGGTCTGTCATTGATTCTGTTCTAGTCTGTGTTTATCTTCCAATCCTCTCATCTCTTTTTTATTACTAATTTTGAAATTTTTGCTACTCTTATTCACTTATTTATGGAGGACCTAAATTGCAAAGTCGTCTTACACTTTGGAAACATAGGCCAGTATAGATGCAGAACCCTTAACCTTATCTCTGCCTCAGTTGCCTGTCAGTAAAACAAAATAAAGAGCACTTCTGCACCTAGTTAAGACGGTGAAAGGGCAGCACGCTCGAGTCCTTGCAAGGTGCACACATATTGCTGCAGTGAAGGTCATGTAGGTACATCATGGAGTATTCAGTGCTGCTGGTGCCCCTGCTGCACAGCGTTGTACATGATCTCCTTAGTTTTACTTAGCCTTTGTGCAGCAGTGAAATGAGATAATTACAAAGTGGAAGGAATAATAACTTTGTATTGTTACCGTAACCACTGAGGTATTATACCCTGATACCAGTGTGATTATCTCAGACACAATAGTAAGGTGATTATTAATAATACTAAAGGACTTACTACTTAGCCTGCAATTTCTGCGTCGTTTCTTTTATAAACCCTATCTATTCAGCCCCAAACCTGTGTGAAGTGGGTATATGTTGTTGTCTCCTTGTTATCCGTTTTTCAGTGATGGGAAAATGAAACAGGGAAAACCCCCATGAGACCCAATTTGCAAATTGAGGAACCTAAACACCAAGGTATCTTTGTGTGCATCACTTGTCCTTCTGCACCAGAATTACGACGGCAGGCCTGGCAGGTGAGGGTCTAGTAGCTCTGGTATTTAAAGATCTGTGGTCCTTTGCTCCTTTCAGCTCAATCTAGAGAGGCCTTGTTTTCCCTGTCAGGGATTGTTTCAGAAATGCACTGTCTTTACACTTGAGTTGGCACATGTATGCACAAACCTCGACTGTAAGGTGCAGGTGTTGCGTGGTTGGGCTCCACACCACGTCGGGAAGCTGAGTGTTTTGTTGCATTAGAATAAACTTGAGGGACACGATGCAACCCATCAGGAGCCCTTCTGCTCCACAGTCAGCCCACCAAGGTGGTTTTTGCAGACTGAGATCCAAAAGGTGACAGAGAACTTTTTCGTGCACTTGAGATGCAAACATGGTTTGGGCTTGACAAAGCCACGTCTCAACAAAACCAAGATAACTTCTTCCATGTACTCTGAGCAGCAAAACACCACAGCAGCTCTAAGGAGGAAAAAAGTGTTGGTTTTCTTTTTTCCCCTGAGAAAATTATTTTCAAAGGCAAAAAGCTTCTACTTACTGCCTCTGAGGAAAGGAGAACCCAAGATTTGGAACTGGTCTTTGACAGTTTTTGAAGGAGTTTGTGTAACCTTTCAACTTGAGAATGTTTGAGCCTGGAATCAAATGGTGGTGTGAGACCTTCTTTCATATCTCGGAGCTGTGTTACAGGGCAGTGTGAAATGGAGAACCACCATGACATTTTTGGTAATATGAGAGTGTTTTAAGGTGTAAGAGAGGTATTTTTGCCATCTGGAAAGGAAGAAACTAAAGAGGAACAAAAATAACCCATAACCCACACCACAGCAGGATTGTGGAAAGCTGCTACTGATATATTCTCCTGAGCTCTCAGCAACCTGTAATTATGAATTGGCTTACAGCTAAGATATTGATGGATATCACTTCAGAAGGAAAATGAGAATGTCTAGATTTTTTTGCAGTGAACCTGTACTGAACTCTGTGTGACTCTCCTCCTATTTATAACCCTGTGTGAAGTTCAAGGAAACTTGTCCTGGAGGTTTCCCATGAGAGGGAACTGTGTTCTTACCTGACTAAAGCTCTCTGGATATATTCCCATTTTTTATTTGATCTAAGTGTGAACTCTCTCCACCCTCTGCCCCTCCTTCCTTTCTGGAGTGGTTAGAGAGGTTGATTGCAGCCAGGATTACACAAGAGATGCCAGTTGCACACATGTTTTGCATAACTGTGCTGTGTTGATTTCAGACAGGGTGCCCCAAGTTCCCTCCCTGCCTTGCGACAGCAAGTCAAGATCTCTATCTTCATTCCTGGGGCTGGAGAAATGCTGGTGAGGCCTCCACTATTGAAACTTTGACAAAGAGACCTGGCTGGGACGCTCCCCAGCCACACAGCTATCCCTAGGCTGCAGTGCACTTGTGTTTGGAAAGCCTGTACTCCAAAGTCGTTTGGGCTGTTTGTATTAAAGGTGCAGGAGTGGGAAGTGCTGCGAGTGATCTGTGGGACAGTGTAACTGAGTAGGATTTTCACTGTAAGCCAGCAGTGTTCCCTGGGATGCTGAGGCTGCCATGAGACTCCTCCTGCCTGGATAGCCAGAGGCTCTGTGTTAAAGATGAGGGAATGTGCTCCCCAAGCATGTGTCCTTTCCTTTTCCTCCAGCAAGACAGACATAAATATTCTCATGTGGTCTGAGATGGTCGAGGGCTTGTGGTGAGGATCCTGACTGGAAAATTAAGACAAGCTCATCCCAGTGCTTATTTTAGGCTAGTTCCATGTGGCTCTTATCTCTAAAAGCAGTGCAGTCTGCTTGATTTCAGTGAGAATAAGGGGCTTTGGCAGCCTAGGTTTTAGCCTGTGTTTTGGTTCCTTTTGCCAAGAAATAGGTACTTTCTTCCTCCTGCCTCTTTTCAACTTGGAAGTCAAGACCAAACTGAGCAGGGCTTTGAGCAACCTGGAGGAGATTGGAACTAGATGATCTTTAAGGTCCCTCCAACCCAAACCATTCTGTGATGACAGTGCAGGGTGTCCCCTCAGCTGAATGGGACTGGGGCTGTCCCAGAGCTGCCCATGGCACGGTGCTGTATCATGGGGTAGAGCTGGCCTCACAGGTAGACAGAGCCCAGGTGATTTAAGGGCTTCAAGGTCTCACTAAAAAATAAATCATATGCAAAAAATACACTGCTCAGAATCAGATGATGAAATTTTTATATAGAAGAGTGACATGGGCCGTAGACTCTCTCTCACTTGGATACCCTTCATGTGCCTGCATTCTGCTCGTCTCCTTGGAGACAGTGTCTTGTCTGAGAGCAGTTAGCCTTGGCTAGGAAAGGCCTGACATTTCTGGGTTGTGGGATAAAGCTGTGCTGATGAATTTTCCAACAACCACAAAGGCAGGATTTGATACGAGCATAAGTAGTTCTGTTCAGAGTTATCGTGTGAGCATCTTTCTCTAATACCTCTCTGGGGACACCACTCAAGTCCCTGGTGGGAAAGACGGGTTCAAAGATCTTCGAGGAGAGCCCAGCAATCCCCATCCCTCGGGTATCAGAAGCACTTGAGAAATTTCTCCCTTCCCTTTCCTTCTTCCAAAGAGCTGAGTCAGCTGGACTGGCATGTCTGGAACTCTGTGGCACCGTGGGCAGGCAGCCTGCCAGCTCCATTACACACTGCATCCAAAGGAACACGTCACTCCTCTCCCTCGCTCTTTTTTTTTCCCTTTGCAATCTCCACCCTCTGCCTTTTATTTTTCCTTGTTGATCCGTGTAGGTGAGTCAGAGAAACCTGCTCATCCACAACCTGTTCCTTCTTGCCAAATCCTGGAGCAGCACTCCCAGTTCTTGTTAGGTGTCAGGAATAGGTTATGAAAACAAAAACTGATACAGTCAGTGTACTGGGTATGGAGCCCCTACTGTAAATGAAAATTAAATGCATAGTTAATGTGCCACTGTATATTCCTAATAGAGTGATATCTTTTATAGGAGACAATTTACTCTGTGCTTCATAAAAAATGTTAGTGTTCTTCCTATAAAATGCCAGAATGGAACAGGGAAATGATTTAAGGCATAAGTTAGAGAACATTTAGGGAAAAAAGCCATCTTAACTCCACTGAATTTTAAAATAATGTAAGAGTGGAAAATTTCCAGTAGGAAAATGTGTGGTTCACACAAGTGGTTTTTTGTCTGAGGTTTTAATATCAGTTGTAGTTTCCCTAATCTGAAGAAACTCCGTGGCTATTGGCACAACTCCTCAGAGCTTACACTGTTGATGAGTTTCTCAGCCCGGGAATTAAAACATCGTGAGTCTGGATCCTCAATATCACAGATACTTACAAATGAGAGCCCAAGGTGATAAATTAGTCTTTTTATTTACCTTATGATACTTATTTCATGAGGGGAAGGGAGTGGGTGCCCAAACACACCAGCTAGCTGACTCCAAGAACTGGGAGCTGGAGGAAAACACAGTATCGTGTCTGCCTTGAGGTGAAATTGCCAGTGTTGGTAACGCTGTTGTAGGATCAAGTGTACCTCGATATCCCCAGCTACATTTCCTTCAAGCAGCATCAAAGGCTTGATTTTTGGCATCTTGTGTTGGAATGAATCTGCCCAGCTGCAAAGAATAGGTCATCCACCAGGAAAGGTGCTTTGTTGGACTTTTGCATGCCACAGTAAAATGTCCACATTAGCTATATTGTGAAAAATATATCCATTATGTTCATACACTGGTCTTCCATAAGCAGTGAGTTTGTCCCGGGGGCTAATGATGAGCCAGCTTCAGGAGGCTGCAAGCAGAATTCTGGTTGAGGTGCATGAGATTTCTGCCTTGATCAGCATGGAACGCTGGTGTACAGTCACTGGGATAGGATCCCACCATTGGAGAAGAGAAGGGAAAGGGTCATGGTGAGATACAGTCATTCATTTCTCAGACTTGAAGCCCAGGACAAGAAGAGAGGAAGGTTTACAGCCCAGCCACCTTTTGCAGGGGATGAACCCAGAGTAGTGACAAGAAGGGGCTTCACAAAGGCACTCAAGGCATCAGTGTCACAGATGGGAATGAACCCAGATGTCCTAAATCCACATCTGCTGACTCAGTTACAAAACCCTCCACATAAAGAAAAAAATAGATGTAAGAAAATGAGAAAAAGATAATTTTTTTTTCTCCCAGATATTGAGAAATGAGAAAATTTACATCCGTTTACTCTTGATTCAGAATTCTTGGTGAAATCACCTATTTTGAAGAGCCTGGTGGAGCCTTCAGTATGTTTTTGGGTTTTTTTTCCCATCAAGGAATGCATTTAAGTCTGTTCAGAGTTTCCTAAATTCCCTGCTCCTACAGGAAACCTTTTAAAAGTGCTTCTGGATGCTTAGAGAGCTGCTTTCTGTTCTCCAGCTTTTCTGCCTTTACTTTCTGCCCAAGCAGTTTCTTTTTCTTCCCTTCTTTTCTTTTTCTTCCTTTTGGTTTAATTTCACACCCATATTTAATTTCCTTTCATTTTGTCTACCTCCCTTTCAGTCACGATTACAGTTTTTGAATCTATCCAGGGCTTGTAGTGCAAAACTAATTGCACCAAAAAGGAAACATTCTAAAACCCAAAATCTTTTCTTCCTCCTTGCCTTCCTACTAATTCTCTCCACTGAGGAAACCTAAAAAATCCTGGATATAAGAAGTGCTCTGGAACTGTTGTTATTTATTTTTTGTGTTACAAAAAAGTACAACTAGGAAAGATATTGAGACTAACAGGAATTGCTGACTTTTATTACCTAGAAAACATTAATGTAGCTTCAATATCAAGACATACACACTTGATGTAGATATTTGTGCTAGAACAGAAGCTGTCCAGTATCCCAAGATCCTCTCTCAGAGTTAAAGGATCCCAATATCCTTTAAAAGGTATCTTTATAGTCAGTTTTTGTTGTGCTAAGAATTGTTTTCGTACAAAAGGGTCCTGACTTCCTCCTGCCAAATACTATGGTAAATTTTGAACGTGGAGCAGGGAAGACTACAAAGTGTAGGTGATGAGCACGGTGGGGAAATGAGGCATCTGTCCATCCCTGGTAGCAGCATTTTCATATGCCTTGATGAAGCTGGCATAAATGCTCTGGGTGCTGGGAGGAGCATTTGGGAACAGCGAGCTGGCCCGAGAAGCCTGGAGGAGACTTTAGCATATGAGGTTTCCCAAAGTATGCGGCACAGCTTGGCTCAGCACCATCTGCTTGAGACAAGTCCCACCCTTATTTTGAGTTCCTCTGCATCGTTGGTGGTAAATATATGTGTTGTGAGGCAGAGAGCAACAAGGGGAGATGGGAAGGCTGCAGAGGTGAAAGGAGGCAGTCAGCTCTCTTCCTGATTGACCTCGTTTGACACTGGTGCAAGACATGACACAGCCACGCGCTTGAACAACAGATCTTGACGAGGGTTGCACAAAGGCATGGGCCACACTGAATCCTGGGCGGTTTAGGGAAGTGTGAATAAAAATTTTCATGTCCCAAAGGAACCCATTAGTTTCACAGCCTGACCTGCTTTGGGAAGCAAGATTCCCTTCACTACTGGCCTCGATCAAAATAAGTGAGAACTCCCAACTTCAGTGGAAGGGAAAAGAAGAGCTGTCAATATTACTCTAACTAAGTTGCTGTTATCTTCCTGACAGCTGGCTCTTAACAGTCTGTTTCCAAAACTTTGTTTCTGACAGTGACAAGAAAAGGGAAAATGTACAGGAAGGGAGTGTGTTCTTCCTACCTGCTAATATGAGACATAAAACTGAAAGGTGTCAGGTGCTAAAAGAAGTGCTTTTTCTTGTGCAGGAAGGTATAGGTGGAACAGTGGAACTCATTGCCATGGGATAAAAAGAAATGAGCCAGTGTTCAGGGTTTGTTCAGTGGTTTTATGCAGAAGAAAACTATCGAGTGCTGCAGTGAAAGTTAAACGTTGCATATTTTCTGTTTCCCGTTGTTTATCTAGTATAAAATTCCTGGTAGTACTGTGTTAGGCACTGCCTGCTCCAAATAATGCATAGATCCTGTTGGCTTTGTAATGTTCAAGGGCTTCTGCAGGATATGCAAAGGAGCTGCACTTGGAATAGACACAAACTGTACGCAGCTGATGTGGATTGGATTCAGGGCATTGCTTCCGTTGACAGTACTGATAAATCTGGCCCAACATCTACACTTGTTTTACCCAAAGAGGAAACAAAAACCCCCAAACAAACATAAGCACTTGTGAAGGGAGTGTTTGTCCAGCAGCATTCCTGATCTGCACCGAGCTACCCACACCCTGCACTGACCCTGTGAGCTGTTCCTCCCCACCTGCTCTCCAATGACGTGTGGATCTCCAGTCACCTCCTTACATTCCCGCTGAGCTGTGGCACTGACAGGGAGTGGACAGGGCAAAGGAGAACAACAGACCAACCTAAATTTGTTTTAATTTTTCCTGCTCACTC
This sequence comes from Chiroxiphia lanceolata, assembly GCF_009829145.1. Lineage (NCBI taxonomy): Eukaryota > Metazoa > Chordata > Aves > Passeriformes > Pipridae > Chiroxiphia > Chiroxiphia lanceolata. Next base: position 6,446,831 of record NC_045643.1, on the reverse strand, counting down.
TGTTGCTGGGTTAAAATGAAGAGAAGCCAAGAACACATTTGGGAAGGTTTGTCATGTGAAGTAATTATCACTCTGCTTATCAACTCAGCTTCATACAATGTTAAAGGTCTGGAGTGGAAAGTACAGAGCTGGTATGTAGAGTTAAGGTTTAACCTCTGTCTTCAGCTGGTTCCCTCCCACATCCAGATAGCATGGAGACATTGCAGGGTGGAGGCTTCTTTCCAAAGTCACCTCTCGTATTCCTTGGAGGGCCTCTCCCCCTTTAAAAGTAAGTGATGGTATACCTGGCTGCTTTAAAGTGATTTTGAAGCCAGACAGGTGATAAAACACCAGTTATTTTGTGGACTTCCTGGTTTGTATTAGTTTATCTCAGCACCACAGTGCAATTTAAACAGTCTTCTTTTAATAGTATTTAACCGTTTCAGAGTTGATGTAGAACTCCTGGGAACCCCACCAGTGCTGGGGTGCCTGGCATTCTGTGATGTGTTGGTGTGGGACTTGGACAGTGCACTCAGTTCAGTGGCCTTGAAGCGTAAGTGCAGAATATTTGCACTTGAAATTTTCAAATATATATATGTGGGGAGGGGAGAATCTGAAAGCTTCATTGCCATTAATATAAACTCAAAAATGACTGTCGGATGCCTTTTGGCTTCAAAGCTCCTATATCGAAGGAAATGCAGGTAAGCCAAGAAAAATACATGAGGAGAGCTTCTGTGTGGGGCAATATATGTTTCTTGAGATGTGGAATTGGAGCAAGTAACCGTGAATTTCGTCTTTTTCAGAACTAAATGCAACAATAATGTCCCTATCTGTGTTTTCCTTGATTTGATGCATGATTTGTTTGCATGGTTTCACAGAGACAGGAATATTTTCCTTCATTTGTCAAACATACACAGATAGAACATACAAACCTGCAAAGCAAACTGTTTGTCTTCTGTGCTGCAAAGGAAGAAAATGGGGTGTAAGGTCCTTGCTTTTCTGTTTTGAATTATTTAATGTGTGCTGCAAGACTGTGGCAGGAGCCTTAAAAGTATCTCTACAGTTTGGAAGATTTCAGTAATTCTGTGACTGTGCCAACGAAACAGGAGTTTGTTTGTTTGTTTTGTTAAACTTCTGGCACAAAAATGCCACCTACTTATTTATAACCCTTGTGGCAGATTGAAACATTGTTTTATTTGTAAAATCCTGCAGATCAGTTAATAAATGAATACAATCTGATGAATCAGATTATATAACAGAGCCACCAGTAGCTGCAAGATAAGTTGTAATAAACTATTAAAGTTGTAACAGGCTTTAGGCAGAACATTCTGAAGGTACAAATAGGGACCCAAGCCCTTAGATACTGTACATGAGCACTGATTTATGGTAGATTCTGGCCCTGTGCTTATACCCAGACAAGGTATAGATAGGAGAAGTTTCTCCTGACTAGTGCATTTACTTGTTCTCCACATGCATGTGTTTTTGTGGGTCTGTTCTAGCCAAGCTGTAGCATGGGTGAAGTCCTCAGGGTTTATATATAATCTGATGTTTAGCACTGCTTGCCATGGAAGATTGAGGGAGAACTGAACACTGGTACAGTACTTTACTGTTTGCTGCTTATTTTACAGTGCTGTAAACAACTGGCAGGTAAATGCAGGTGTCAAGCTGCTGTTTTGTGTCCTGGAGGTATTTATAGGAGAGGCAGGTGTGTCTAGGAAACAGAGGGGTTGGAGGTGGAGGTTTTGCCACTGTTTTACTCCGTGGTGCTGTACCGTGACTATCTCGCAGTGTTTCACTGCTACCTGCACAGGGCTGCTAGAACAGTACATGGTAGCTGTCAACAGAAATAACTTAATATTGACTGCCACTGTGCAAAAGATCAGGGCAAGCTGGTTTTCATTTACTGGGAAGCTCACTAAATGTTGTGGCTGTTGAACAGCCACATATATATCAATATATATCAATAGGCAATTGATAATACTGTTGGCTAAGAGGCATTGGGCCATGAGGTCTCGAAGTCAGTCAAGTGCTCTATTTCGAGCTCCAAGTCAAGAAAGTACCAGTTGCCTAAAGACCTGTATGTAGCTTCTCCTGTTGTAACGCTGCATTTTGGTTTTTGAACCTTTTGAGTTGTCCAGAAACCTTTTTAAGTGCAGATCTAGTTGTATGGTTTCCACTACTGCATGATCTGGTGACCCTGTTGGTTACCACATGACTTCATGAACCCTAAGACTTGGCACAAAATATGTTAATCTAAAAAGTGCTTGTAGAATGGAGACATCAACACTCCATGAGATCCAGAAATGTATCTCCATACCCCAGGTATTGCTGCCTCTGCTTGGACTGCAACATTAAGAGATTGAGGTGAAATTTTTTTAACATGACTAGAGATTTTGTTCTTTCTGAGAATCAGACTGCTTTAAGATGTCACAGGTTGGGCACTCAGAAGTGAGTGTACTTGACACCCCATGTCTCCTATCCATGTGTTCATGTGCACTGCCAACCTGGAGCCTTATTTTAGATGTTTCCATGTTGTGACTTCTGCATGCATGTTGTCTTGGACAATCTTGGGCTGGCTGTGGGACTGGGTGTTATTTCTGAACTCCAGTATATACGGATTGTAGTGTGTGTGTGTGTGTGTGTGTGTGTGTATTCTCACAGGCACAAAAAAAAAATCAATGCATCAAAGAGCCCCCATGAATTTCAATTAACACATTTACAGTCGTTAGGCACAGCAGCATGATGCAGCATCAGAGTGGGAGGCAGTTCCCTTTGCAAAGCTACGTGCTGCTCAGAGCCAGCATGGGCTTAGGTCTCACTTTAATTTTTTTGTGTGATTAGTTCGTTCAGGGGTCTATTATTCATGTAAATATTTTTGTGTGTGAGGCTCTGAGCTGGGCAGCTGTAGAAAAGCTGAAGTACACTGTTTAATTACAGTAGCGAAGCGCAGGGACCGTGTGTTGTGTCTCCACATCCTCAGCCCTCCTGCTGAAACCTGGGCCCTCCCTGGCTCTCACTACTGTGTCCTTGGTGTGGGAAATGGAGGTGGGAAGGACTGCAGCAACTGTTGTATCCCCCTTTCTGTGACCATTGCATGCTCTCCTTTTTGTTCTGTGTGGTGTGAAATGTCCGCAAGCTCCGGGCATGTGACATCTCCCTGGGTGGACTGTTTCCCGGTCTGAAAGGACACTGTGCTGCACATGCCACATGTTGGTTTTTTTCTGATTTGGTTTTCTTACTATTCCTGCTTGATCCTCTGCTCTGTGACACCCTAAGTATCTCCTCCCGCTCTTTAATGTTCACTCCTATATCTAATAAAATCCCAGTGTATTATTAAGTCCTTAATTTCTCAGTAGAGATACAGGCCCTATTTTTCTGTGTCTCCCTACTTGTATGAGCTCCACCAAATTCGCTTCTGTGCATCTGGCAAAGTGCACGAGTTCATTTACATGCTGCAAAGAAAGGAATGATTACCTTAATCATACGTATGAATAACTGAAGCCCAGGAAATCAGAGTAACTTGCCTGCAGTCACAAATTTGTAGTGTAACCAAGAGTTGAACCCTGCGCTCCCTGGTCCCAGCCCAGCACCTTAATCATATTTTTTACCTATGTGTTAAAGCTGATTGTGCTCTGATAAGTCCTATTGAAGGCAAAGGGCTACTTTGTAGTAGCCACTGTGCAACTGTAGAACAGTTCCCTTCACCCGGGCACCTTCCAGTTTTAGGGAAAAAAAGATTGGTGAATTAATAGGGATTATGATTGTGACAGTGGATTCTACAGCCTTACTGATAGGTGTGTCAGCCCAAAAGAACATTTTAACCTCAATGCTACTTCAGAAAGCTTCAGTCAACGAGTACTGGTGTTTGCTTCAGCTGTTGGAGCTTGGGGCTGAGTAAGAGGTCAGATTTTACAGAAATAAACCCCACTCAGTGCACTGCCATCAGAGGGTCTCCCTCAGACCAAAAGTAGCTGTGTCAGATGGCCACATAGTGCAGAAATCCCGACTGGCTTTGCTTCCATGGCCTGGCTGGGGCAATAGTGCAGAAGTAATGGAAATCTGATCCAAAGCCCAGTGCAAAGTCTCTGGTCCGTGGATTGGGTTGGCCTAAGTCACACGGCCACAGTGATGCCCATTCCTGTATGAGCAGGTGGTGGTGGTGGTTGAGCTGTCACCAGGGCTTGGGACACAGGCAAAGGGATGGGAAGGGGTTCTGCTCTGCATTGCTTCAGGAGAATGTGCTACCCAAAATAGGGAAATGTGGGAGTAATTAATCCTGACTGCTGAAACCAGTGTGTGTTTTGTCATTTATCATGAGGGAGGCAGAATTTTAGCTCAGCAAAGTGTGTCGTAGCTCTTAACCTGTTCCATAAGCCCTTCTCGCTTTATATGCTTATGGCAAGGTGTTACCTGGGATGCCTTGTTGTTTCCCTTTGACTTACTTTATATTCTGCTCTGCACTCCCATTTCTTTTGAGAGCAAAATGCTGCGTGAGTGCCTCACAGTCTCTTTTACTGACCTTTTTTATGACTTTAGAGAAGTTTGTCTAGGTCCTAGTCTGCTTTCTGTCTTGAATATTGACCTTAGAGTTACATCATCTCATTGTTGCTGCACGCAGACTTCTCAGCTACCAAAGTTCACCCACAGGACTCAAAGTATTCCTAACTCAGAAACACCTTGCTTTAATGTCCTCCTCCTCTTCCCCATCCTCCCTCCACATGAGCATTTTAATTTCACAAGCAAACTCCATTTCACTGTGAATTTCGACAAGTGGTTCACCTGTTTCAGGGTAAAAATTGTACTTCTAATTTAAATGTCTTTTTCACTGTGACTGTCATAATATTTTCCATTTGAGGCTGAGATTCCACTGTGGGTTTTCTGTGCCATGTTGTCATCTGTACAAATCTGAGCTTAAATGTGTGGAAATTCTGACATTTCAGTAAGAAATATAAAGTGGTTTTAAAATGTTCTTTAAGTTAGCTGTTTCATAGGTGTGGCCACTGGGTTTTACCCAGTGCCCTGGTCTTTCCCAGTTCAACAACAGACCGAAGATTTCTCAAAGATTTGGGGCTTGTTTGTGTTGAATGTGGTGTGTCGTGTCTATGAGAATAGGTTATGGTAATTTTTTATCTGATTGTTTTTCCTGAAAAGGTACTGACTTTGCTTGGGTGCTGCTACCACTGTCAGCGGTAGGTGCGTCCAATGCCCAATGCGGTGTCCGTGTACCATGGTCTTCAGTGGGGATCTCGGAGAAGGCAGCTTCGTGTCAACCAAACTGAGCCAAACTTTGAGTGGTTTCACAGTGGAAATGGCTCCACAGTGGAAAGACCTGCTTTTAGTGGGGGCTCGCAGGGGAGTTTGGTAGGTGTAGTGCTGTTGGACTCTTTACCTTCAATTCAACGGCCTATAGGCAAAGACTGCTCGTGCCCAGTGGTGCGAGCCACATGTTTTGGGGGCAAATTCTGAATATTGATCTACCCTAAGGTATTTGACAAGGCTGAAATCTCCTTTGGTACTCATATGTTTTCACGTTGGCTGTTCTGTGGGACAAAGTACGCGGTTGAGATCGTCATCGGAGTTGAATTCTCTGACACACTGTTACAGCTTTTTGTTGGGTAATATGAAATACATAGAAATGTACACCCACTGGCAACATTCATTTCCACAAATATATATATATATGTATTGTCATTGACTACTTTGAGAATACAAGGGGATATTTGCAGCTGTTTCAGTGGCTTGACATTTGTCACAATGACACGATTTCTAAAGTCTAGACTGTAATTGCCGCCTCGACTCGCTGCACCTCTGACCAAACAGGCTGTGAGATTTGCTGGTGACACAAACTCCTGCTATCAGACCTGATTCCATTGTGGTCTGACCTGATCAATTGCTCCACAACTCAAGTCACAGTCACTCTGTCATTTTATAGCGTAAATCAGATTTTACACGTGTGGGGCTGTGATGGGATTGCATCTCTAGAGCCAGCGGGGACAGAATTTGGAAATGAACCCAAGGGAGTTGTACTTGATCCTACTCAACTCGTGCTCACAAACTTCATTCTTCACAGTTGTGTATTAGGCAACATGACTAACATTTGCCACATGTTGTTTATTCTCTTATCTTCTCCCAGAGGAGGGAGCGTGTGTGCTGGGACTATTTCTTTCCTTGGGGAATTATGTTCCTCAAATCCCATACTGCCTGTAAAAATCATGCCTTTATTATTAGCTTTTATCATCTCTATTAACCTTGAAATTTGATGGAATTTAGGTAGATGACCATCCTAGATATTACTGGGAAAGCTCTGCCATGTTGTGTGTGAATAGTTACTGAAATGGTTGCAATGCAGGGAGCAACCATTTGAAGAGGTCTAATAGAACCTCTTTTTTGATTGTTGAATCAATTATTTTTCTGTAATGTGAGCTTGTAGCAGAATATTTCTGTGTTAAATGATAATAATTTAATTAATTATGTCTGCCTTGAATAGCTGCAAGCAATCATCCCTTTCCTTTGTGTCTTACAGTTTATCTAAATTGCTTGATAACCTGGTGTGGCCAAACTGGTTCAGCTTAGTTAACATGATCCCTTCCATTGCACTGGTTTTTTTTTTTTATTAGACACCATATTAGCTTCTAATGAGGGCATCAGACTGACAGACATTGATGCCATCTAGATGCATGATGAAGCATTGTAATGGTGATTAGAAAAGTCTTTCCATCCTAGGGAGCCTCCAGTGAGTTTTCCTAAAGGTGCCTCCAGAATGAGCTGGCTGGTTTATGTTTAAGAGCTGGGGCTTGATCCAGATCATTCACATCAAGGGCAGTTATTCTGGGAATGATAATGAGCCTCACGCTGGGGCCTCCACTGAGATTTCCATTACCAGCATCAGTTATGGCAACAGTGTAAGCAAGTGAGCAAAGTAAAATAAAGGCCACAATGACTCTTTAGTCTCAGACACACTTTCTTGAGGATTTTAATCTTATCTCTAAATAAAAAAATCCACAGTTTTGATACTTATTAAAAGCAGCTTTTTTTTTATCCCTGGTGGAAGACTTGGTTGTGTCACTGAACTGCACACACAAACTCCTTGGGAAAAACTGAAGCTTTCTGCAAGCATGTTCATTTCATCAAATCCCTTTTTTTCTGAGATAAAACCATGTGAAACTGTTGGACCAGCTCCGGTTCCTCAGGCTCAGGCTTTTTCATTTTCCATCACGGGGTGATGTGGCATGTGCTGGTCCTGCAGAGGGCCCAGAGAATTACCCTGATTCCGGGTTTTCCATGTTTGGGGCTCCAGCCCCAGCACCAGGAACCCTCTGCCCAGCTTCTTCCTGACTGCAGCTGTCCTCCCCACCGCTTCCCCTGCATTTTCCCTTCCCAGGGGTGACGGTGCAGTTTGGCTGCAATTAGTACAGCTCAGATTTCATTAAGTAAATGACTGTGAAAAGCTTTCAGTATTGGGACAAACCCAACAGAAACATGAATATTATCCAACAGAGGATGTTCTCAATTTCTTTGGCCAGAAACTAAAATTCTTACTGAAGATTTTCAAAACTCTGGGAGAAGTTTGACCTTCCCCATCCCTCAGCCAGCTCTGAAATTCACAGCCGATGGTGTTTTACTAGACTTGTAGCACTAACTTAATGGCTCTTTAGTTATTAAAGGATAAATGTTCGTGTTCTACAAGTTTAAATTATATTAAAAGCCTTTATTAGCACCGCTTGGCAAAATACCTTCTGGCTAGCTTTCTGGCCTTGGGCTAGGCCATTCTTGTGGTTTCTTAATGACATGCTATGAAAAGGATATAATTTATGAGAATTTGGTGCCAGGTTTTGCATGTATTAAGAAGCATTTGCCATTTGTGCATAATACTGCTGAGCAAAACAAAAAAAATATTTTAAACTGGAGTTACATCTTGCATTCATCTGGCTTGATTTTAATTGTACATGGCTTTTATATTTTTATGTGCATACGTTTAGATATATATAGATTTATATTATATATATTCAATATTATCTGGTCTCTGAATTACTGGTGGTTGCTCAGTTGTGACATGTAACAGTGCAGTTACCAAAGTTACTTTCTGTTTATTTTCCAACCTTCCCTTAGCAGTTTTGGCAAAGTTTTCTCAGTGAAAGAACTCCTCTGGGCCATGTAATGGGTTTCCCCATGATTGGGAGAAGAATTAGGCCACTGGGGCAGCTCGTTTTTGTTCATGCCATGGGCAAAATATGTCAGAAGTTTCTTTCCCACGAGACTTGGTGACACGCAGGCAGTGCTGGGGTGTGATTCAGCTGGCTGGTATTTTTTCCCCTCTCAGCATCTGTTTATTTGCTTTGCAACCAAGTCCGCCTCCTTTTCCTTCTGCTGATACAGCGCCTCAGTGTGAAAAACGGATGGGGCAAAGTACCCGGCGGGTGGGAGGAGGTGTGTGCGGTGGGAAAACAGGGCTGGGGAAAAGGCCTGGGACTCGAGTAACCTTTCTTAGGTGTCTTTCCACCACAAGAGAGTTGTTTGTGGCAAAGGTGAGAGTCTTTTTGATTGCAGAAGCGTGTTGCAGTGGATTTGACCCCATGCTCTCATTCTTTCCGCAGTGGGGAAGCCTCACAAGTGCAACTACTGTGGCCGGAGCTACAAGCAGCGCAGTTCGCTGGAGGAGCACAAGGAACGCTGCCACAACTATCTGCAGAATGTCAGTATGGAGGCTGCTGGGCAGGTCATGAGTCACCATGGTGGGTGCAAACCGTCTGCTGAGGGCACTTGGACTTGGAGCATCTCTTGTGGGTTTTTTTCCGTCTTGTTTTTCTTCCTTCCTTTCATCTTTGTATCGTTTCCAATTTAGAGATTGTTTATATTCAGATAGGCAGAAGGAGAAAAGATAGGCTAAAATCCTCACTCTGTCCAGTTTACCAGCAACATTTTTGCTGATTTTGTGTTGTCAGTATTTAGCTTTTTAGTATGTAAAAATATAGAGACGAAAATGAAGCAAAATCACCTGAGAAAAATTACCCTAAAAGTCATGTCATAGAATCATAGAATAGTTTGGGATGAAAGAGACCTTAGAGATCATATAGCTACAAACCCCTGCCATGGCCAGGGACACCTTCCACTAGACCAGGCTGCTCCAGGCCCCGTCCAACCTGGCCTTGAACACTTCCAGGGGTGGGGCAGCCACAGGTTCTCTGAGCAACCTGTGCCAGGGCCTCACCACCCTCACAGGGAAGAATTTCATCCCAATACCCCATCTAACCCTGCCCTCTGTCAGTGTAAAGCCATTCCCTTGTCTTGTCTCTCCCTGCCCTTGTCCCAAGTCCTTCTCCAGCTCTCTTGCAGCCCCTTTAGACACTGGAAGTCCTCCTGGGGCCTTGTCTTCTGCAGGCTGAGCAACCCCAGCCCTCTCAGCCTGTCTCTATATCAGAGGTGCTCAAGCTCTCAGTGCGTCTTCATGACTCAGTCCGACAGGTCCACATCCTTCTTATGTTGGGGGCCGAAGCCATGTGTAAAATGTGTGATTCCCTTCCCACTCCTTTCTGATAGTGAGTGATAATTATAAAGATGGTGAAGGTATTCAGAAGTCTTTATTTCTACTTTCTGTAATATTATCTTATCCCTCCAAAAAAGGGAGGGATAGATGTAAAAATCACTAGAGCAGAATGGAATTCGATAGAGTTGTTGAAAGCAATTATAACCAAAAAATGTTTGTATGCATTTACATGTGCTAGTATTAATATGTTAACTAACACTGCATGTGTTAATATACATAAGGACTGAAGATTGCCAAAAGATTGTTGAAAGCAAGAAATGTCAAACTCTGTGAATTTGTTTTCAGAAATTTCTGGAGCTATTAGTATGGATAATGAGCATAATGCCTCAGATTGCAGGGTTGAAGGCTTAATCTGTAGCACTAAATGCTAAATGGTAGCTGTCCAAAAATGGTTACAATTTAATTCAAAATTAGTGTTTCATAAACTCTTCTAAAACTGATCATCTCTTTACTTTTAGAAGTTGTCTTTAGATGTTTGGTACTTGAAGTGTTTAAAATTTCATACTATTCAGAAAATATTAAAATTGTACATTTTCCATTTTGATTAAAAATTATCATATACCTAAGAATACCCAAACCAGTTAGATTGTGGGTGAATGAAAAGGCAAAATACCACTTCCACTTTTTTCCATTTTGCTTTTCATTGTTGAGTGGAGTCATATGGCTTCATTTGGAAAGTAATTCTGTAGAAGTTCTGAAAGATCATTTCTAAAAACCTGAAAATCCAAGCTGAAATAAAATCTATTCAGCATTGCTAATACAGGCTATATTTTTGCGACAAAAATCTCCAAAATATTTTAAATAGTACTTTTCCATGAACAATTTATTCCTATAATGGTATTTTAAATATATTTAGTAGTCATTGCCAAAATGTTCATACAACTCTATTAAATAATTGCTTTCTTCATAGACACCCTGGAGACTAAAATCAACGTTTAAAATGTCATGGATGACTTTAAAGATGTTGAAGTCAGTGATTATCTGCCTGAGGTGGCTCTTTGCTGGCCAGTGGGCAGGCTGATTTCAGGGCTTTGCTGTTTGAAGGTACCTGTTGTGGGCTTGGTCTGTTGGAGCACTTAGAAGGAGTTGAACCACTGAGTTCATTCCTAACAAAATACACACTCTTCATGCTACGAGGGTGTGCCTGTCTAGTTAACCAGGGAGGTGATGACTTCAGGCAGCCTTTCCTTAGGGAATAACAGTAGGCTGATATAGCTATGACAGCCAGGAAGTTTGAGACCACGTTGTGGAGGAGCTTCCCAAATTCCACTCAACGTCCGGGTTTATTATTCAATTATTTGTTAAAATTAGGTTTACTCTTGTTGATAGATTTCTGAGAAAATCCAGAGCTTTTTCTGAGCTGCCTAATGCCATGACGAGAGGGGCAAGTCTTTAACCTTGTCTCTCCAAAGAAGCTGCAGTGGCTGACCTTGCACTGATTTTTCTACCAACTGAAGTTAAACCAGTGCAAACCCCATGCGGGACAGTTCTTTTCTTTACAGCCTGACTGACTTTGCTTGGGCTTAAAATAGAAATGTTCACACAACCACTTCACTTTTCTCAACAAAATTAGCTTAAAACAGCACTTTGAATTCAACTAGTGCCTCTTTCTCCTCCGGGCAAATATGTCTGTGCCTCCCCTGGTGAATGTTTAAGGGGATGTTTGATCCGCTGTCTTCATTTCGCTGTTCAGCGAGGGCACAGTGAGGACAGGCAGCGACAGGGAGCTCCACATTCAGCTGGGACCAGTAGTAAATCTCACTTCTCATCCCAGCATTGCTCCCACCCATGAAGCTCAGCATGAGAGTCACGAGCACCAACCTGTAGAGCTCTGCAGCAAAATCCTTTCCCCTGGGACTGTAAAGGCACCAGAGAAGAGTACAGAAATGATTACTCAGCTTAAAGCTGGGTCTTAGAATAACCCTGAAAAAATGTATTAATTTCCTTCTCTCCCATGTCACACATTGAAATGATATTCTTGAGGATGACTGAGAGTATGCTTTGGAGATTTTGATCACTGGTTTATTTTGCATCCCATTGGGGCTGAGTTTTCCGAACTCTCTTTCCAAATACTTGGTTTGGATTTTTTTCAAGCATTGTGCTCAAGATGATCAGTTTGTAGGCATGTTACAAACATGGGTGCTTTCACCATGGCCTGATCAGTCCTTTAATTTCAATTATCTCTGTCTTGCAGATGGCTAAATCACCTGACTAAAGGCACAAGGGGAAGCAAGAGGAGGGGCAGAAGGGCTAGTTTTGTTGTGTGGGTAGGAATGTGCAAGTCTCTGCGTCTCACTCCATCCTCTTGTGGGGTGCCAGTTGCTTGCTGAGCTGCCCCTCCTTGTGGTCCTGTTCCCTGCTCAGCAGGACAGATGCTGCAAGAGAGCTCCCATGACTTGGTTGTTGGCAATTTTCAGCCGAGCAGTGCTGGCCCTGGAGGGAGAAATTAGTCTGCGGTCTCCTGGCTAGGGCATATTGGGGGTGACAGAGTCTCTGAGTGCCAAGAACATGACCTTTGCAGGAATGAAGAGGGAGAAATGTTGAAGGCTAGCGATGATTTACACTCAGTTATGCGTTCTTCTCCACCTCCACAGAGCAAAAAGTCCAGGGAAATTCTTCTGGTGGGATGGAGAAGGATGCTCTTTTTGGGAGAAAGAGAAAGAAGCCCATCCCTGGGCTGTGCTAAGCTCAGAGGCCAGCTCCACAGAAAACACACAATGGCCTTGTGTCTTTCCCTCTTACATGGTTGCTTAAAACATCGTTAAAATGCTGGTCCCACAGGAGACTTCACACCAGGGTCCATGGGAATATTTCCTGTCATTTCTCTGCACACACACACACTTCTTTTAAATAGCAATATTGTGAGCTTCAGAAAGGAAATTGAGGTTGATGGAGTAATACTAATTTATACCAGCTGAGACTTAGCCCAGTGTCTGGTGTTTGCACACAAAAGTATTTATCAGCAAAACACACACTGGGTAATTTTTTTACTTCTTTTTTCCCCCCTCCTGTTCTTTCCGCACTGGAATGACATAAACTTTTTTAATAGTTCATGTGGTTTTTTACAAATAAAGAAGGAAAAACTCAAAGATAGTCACTTTGAGCTGTATGATTGAAAGACCAGTATCATCAACAAAAGAAAGACTTTGTTCTGAAGACTGTAGAGGTTTGTGAATTGAGAGTTTGGGCTTAGAAACATTTCATGTTAACTGCTATTGAGAATATTTGCAGTGTTAGAGATAGTGAATGTTTTCATGGGCAATCCAGGAGCACACCCTGATAGCTAATTAAGAGCATCCCTGAACAAAAACATACTCATGGAGTATGTTTCATGGGCTTTTCATGGAATATAAGCTTGATTTGTAGAATAAAAAAAGTCTTCCTGGGCTGAGACTGTAAGTTCTCAGTGTAAAATGAGTTGCTCTAAGCTAGTTATGACCTGCCAGCTGTTCTTTGGTTGCTCCTGCTATGACGTATGATGAACTACAACAAAAAAGGAATTGCATTTACTGCTGAGTAAATGTGTACACATGAGCTTCTACCACAGAGCAGCTGATTGGTGAGAACTGGTGGTTGTGTTTGATTGGTTTGGTTTTCCCCTTTTTTATTCCGTGTTTTCCTTCAAAACAAAACAGAAGTGATGCAAGCTGAGCTATTTTTCCTTTATTTGTATACCTTCTAAAATTGAAATGAAAATTAATGTACCTAGAATTGACAATGTGCTCCTTAGCTTAAAGCTTTGGGTTTCTAAAATGTGACATCTCACCTGTTTGGTCTAGTTTTGCCTGTCATTTAAATGGTTTCAGAAACTAGACCATCTCCCTTCTCCCAGGAAATCTGCATAACAAAACACATTCTGCTAACTTATTCCCATCGTAACACAAATATTGGTGTGATTCATTGATTCTGTTGCAAAAGAGCCGTGCCCTGGATTAGAGACTTGAGTTCTGAGGTGGGAAAAAGTGCCTGCAGCATGAAAGGTAGAAAAGAAAATGCTTTTACTCATGATGATTTTACTTTTAAAAGGAGTCCGAGTAGGATTTTTGCCTGACTTAGAGAAGAGCAGATGTCTTTTTTAGCACTATTCATTTTTCATGGAAGAAAGGTTTCAAATTCTGTGTAGGAAATTTTACACACATATGCCCAGCAATAGAATTATTTAATTATTACTTAATTGTTATGAGATCCTACAAATGTTGTTACATTTGGGGCTTATTCAGGTGGCAGTGAAACTAGTCAGGAGGTTTTGAGTGGTTTTGTGGATAAGTGCATTCCTGCAAAGCCAGCATGCTTTGAGCTTGTGTTCCTAGGAGGGATTTAGAGCACCTCCCTGCCACACCACCAGCCTCCTGTGTCCTGTCCCTTTCCAAGGGCTGGAAATCTTTGAAGTGTCACTCAGGTGAACCTGGCCCATGGCAGTGAGTGAGCAGCCAGGGTTTCATGCGTGTGTGTGCATGCATACACTGAGTTTGGGTAAGCCAAAGGACAGTCAGATCCAGTTCCCAGTGAAAATCAGCACACATAATCTTCCCTTTCTTCCCAAATCTCCTTGGTAAATACTTGAGTAGTGCAGATAGCTCCTGACCAAGCACAGTATTTAATTAACCTTAAAACTTTACCCTTAGCTATTAAAGTATTCCAAACCTCCCAGTCTGCATTGGGCATTAATTAGGTCACTTGAACACTGCATCCCATTTTGTTGCAACATTAGATTCATTTCATATTTATGGGGTTTTTTTCCTCCCTTTCAGTGATGCCAGCAGGACTGCCTTGTAAATGAGAAACCATTGTGTTTCTCAGGAGGAGCATCCTGTACAAGTAAAAAAGCAGCAGAGTAAATCATTTTATAGCATATGGTAGATTCCAAGCCTCAAAGTACTCGGCTTTCCATAGCAGCAGAGGCACAAATGGAATTAAATGAATAAATTGCCATGTTTTCTTATTGCAAATGTCTGAATTGAGAAGTTCACCTGAGCAGATATTATGTTTTGTAATTACCTGGTATTTGCTCTTCCTTACTAGAAAGAAGGCAGAGACAAGGCTTTTAACACCCCATTTTTCATATATTATGTGCTAGCAAACAGCTGAGTGTTTAAGAACAGGGGAGTGATTGTTCCATGTCAGGATCCTGAAAGCAGTACGGTTACATGGGAGGGAAGTAGTCTGGTGGTGTTCATTTATGGCACTGTCTCTGGGAGAAGGTGTCTGTGACACAAAAGGCTGCTATGGTGAAAGACAGGAGGAGGGCTGGCAGAACACATGGGTGTGAGTCCTCCTCTACTACCTCTGCAGTACCCATGACTTCACTGGAAGGTTGATCTAATACAGTTTACAAATTGTAGGAACTCTGTGCCATGTCATCGCAGTTTCTATTTCTCTGCCATACATTCTTCACCTCAAATAATTTTGTTGTGTCTCAACCAAGCCATTAGCACATGGAATAGTGGCTGATACTTGTCAAGTTTCTCTTGCCACTTTCTGAAGATGACTGTGGGACAATTAGGCCAGGTATCCCATTCACAGCAGCAGAGCAGAGCTATACGTGGAATCACACTTGGTATATATTGCAAATGTCTTGGCACTTAGTGCCATGGTCTAGTAACCGCGGTGGTAGTGGATCAAGGGGTGGACTTTATGATCTTGGAGGTCCCTTCCAACCCAGTTGATTCTATGATTCTATGACTCCCTGGGCCTGATCCCCAGTCTTGTACCACTGGCCCTTCTTGGTGTTTATAAGAGGATGTTCAACAAAACCAGAGCACTTTGTTGGCACTTAGGGAATAGCTCTGACCCCAGTGGCATGAAACCCTGTATGAGTCACTACCCTGATCAGAAGCCTGTGCAATTCCTATACTTTTGCTCCAACACCTTATTCCCTAACCCAAGAAGTGAGGAAGAGGAAAATGAGTAAAGTCAGAAGGGGTCATTGATTTCTTGTTGTTGTCTCAAAGACAATGTGTGAGCATTCTTTCAATGTAGTTAGGACAGGAATGATCCCTGCAGATTCCAAAAAAGTGGTAAGACAGATGCAGAAAACCTCCATTCACAGGTTGTTAGATCTGTGTTTGAGGGGATAAAATATTAATCAAAAATTGATAGTTTCTACATCTGATTTTAAAGGGACTTTCCACGTGATGTTAATCCTGTAATTCCAGTACAGTGTGTGTTGATTTTACATTCTCATGTGTAGAAAGAGGAAACATGTTTAGCAAACTGATCCTTCGTTTGAGAAGACTTGTCTTAGGGAACACACAGCCAGGCCCAGGAAACACAACTCGTCGATGCCTTGTGTGATTTTTAATCATTGAGATTAGTGCAAAAAAATAATAATAAGAGTAAGTATTCTGTATGATAAGTGTGAAGTTAATGGAATACACAAAGAATGATAACTAAACATTTACATTGGTGACAGGTGACCATATGGAAGGGGGAATAATACAAAATGTCATCTACAGAGTGAGTTTTCAGAAGTGTCCCCTCCTCGCTGGGGATCTTGAGTGTCCATAACAAAACAAGTCTTTTAATAAAGTTGGGCTTCTGCTAAATAAGATGGTCCCAATGAGAGGTGTTCTGTAAATGTGATTCTGCTTACAGGTGATCCCTGTCTTGATGCCCAGTGTGTTCTTGCACCTTGCTTTATGTTGTGTTGCACTTGTTGCACGGTCAGCAGAGCTCAAATGATTTGTGTTGTCTGTGAAGTATGGACCAGACCTGTCTGATATGATTTTTTGGTTTTATGTAGTACCTCCTATGGAAGATTGTAAGGAACAAGAGCCTGTGATGGACAACAATATTTCTGTGGTGCCTTTTGAGAGACCTGCTGTTATAGAGAAGCTGACAAGCAACATGGGAAAGCGTAAAAGCTCCACCCCACAGAAGTTTGTGGGTAAGATGGAAATATGCCTTTTATTATTTTTAGTGAGTAGGTGTAGGCAACTTGTTGTTTGTAATAGCCAAAAGAACAAGGGGAAAAGTAGTAGTGCTCTTGGAACTTGGTTTTGAGACAACAAATCACAGCAAGAAATCCTGAAAATCATTGAATTAATTTTACCAACCCAGAAAATTCAAAAATTAGGCCCCTGGTATCATGCAAATGCTGTAGAAGACCTTGAGCTTTTATCTTAAGGCTGTTTTGTTTTTTTTAAAAAACTTTTCTCTGGCCCTTTTGAGATTTAAACTTGTCATCTTCCCTCTCCTTGCTCCAACAAAAAAACCCAGCAAGCTAAGACTGTCATATAATTATCTGTCTCTATATGTGTTAAAAAAAACAAACAAGTATCTCAAGATGTACTAAATTCCTAAGAGTTGGCAACAACTGGTCTGATAATACTGGCATGAGGAAGTAAATTGCATCCCTTGTGTTGGAAGAAGTGCTTGCTCCAAGTGCAGCACTCTGCACACAATAAACTTACTAATGCATAAATATGAAACAGCATTGGATGGCTTTTGGTTATCAGATTTAGAATCATAGGCCCAGAATTCATATTTTGCTTTGTGTCTTGACATATTAAAATTGCTCAGCTTGTAACAGGAGACAGTGTGGAGAATTTTACTTGGTTTGAGCTGTAACTTAAAGCTTCTTTTTACTGCTACTGAAGCAGTGCTAAACTTCTTAGGAGGGAAGCTGGAACAGAGAATTATTTGGGGTAAGTGTATGCTGCCAGACTCTAAAGTCATGTAATAGGCGTTTTCCATGCTCACTCCCTGGAAGGACAGTCACACAGAACATCAGGGTGTCACATCCTCATTCTGAAGGCACTTACAGAGAAGATCAGAGAATGTAAGCAATTAACACAGCCATTTAGAGAAGTTGTTGCCCCTCAGCTAAATGCAGATTTAGATGGATTTGTTAAATCACCACTGACTGTGGTTGTAACTAACCAACAGGGTTTGGAATAGTAGGGGGCCAACAGCATGCAGCAGCTCACCTATGGGGCTGACACACTGACCTGGCTGCTCTGGGTCAGCTGACCATTCCCAAATATCAGTGCTGAGCTAAGGTTAGGTCAGGAATGATCCAACCCACATGAGGAATGCTGGGAGACATCAGTATTTCCTATGTTGTTAGTTCTTCTGAGAGGAAAGCTTAATTCTTGGACTGTTGTCTTTAAAAGTGGTCTGAAATGAAGTGCTGTATAGCTGATAAGAACTGCAGGATTTATACTCTCATTTAATTTACTGCTTTGACAACAGCTGGGGTTGAAGAACATGGAAATGGGAGCACTGCTCTACTGACAAGCCACATACAGCTTTATGAGCTGGTAAACTTGGCCCCACCACAGCAGGTTTCCCTGGTGGTGTCTCAGCAAGCTCTATGGGTTCCTGCAGGCTGGGATCACCAGGGGCAGGGGTTAAACAGGCTGACACTTCAGGTGGTGCTTATGAACCTCGGAGACCTTACAGCCTCAAAAGGAAGAAGGGCAGTTCACACCTCTCACTCTTTTTTCTCCCAGCTTGTCCAGGGAACAGAGCTATGTTTGCAGTGCCTGGCAGAGGTTATCTGTGCGGGGCTAGAGACTGGATCCAGGAGGGCTGGAGATCTTACTGCCCTCCCTAAAGTCCTGGCATACCCAGGCCTGCTCCCATAAGCAGTGCAGCTTGCTCATGACCAGGATACCTCACAACTGAGGCAAGCCACTGTTTGGATGGTATAAACTGAATCAGTTTTTGGAAGCTGTAGATGGTAGGTTTTTTTCAGACCAGGAAAGTTATTTTACTTGTCCACTCATGCGCCATTGACCATCTGTTGTTGTTGCTGTTGTCTTCAGAGGTAAATTTACTGATGGGAAATCCTTGCCTGAGAGATGCACATTATTATTCTCTTCAGCAGGTTATACTATCTTGTTAGATAAACATGTTTTGTCTATAGGTCTAACAGATTATTTTAGTATTCCATTTTTCTGGAACTAGGAATTCAAGGTTTCAGTTTTTTATCCAGATCAAGCTGTAGGAGAAAAAGTGTCCTCTGTCATACTTACTGTATCATATTTTTCTGCCTTTTCTGATCTTTAATGACATCACAGTGTTTGAGTTGAATAACAGCAGTCTTCACTTGGCTGCCTTTTTTTTTTTTCCACCATGACCTCACTTTTCTTCTCTTTTTCTCCCCAATGAAATATTGTTCAACTCCATCAGGAAGAACTTGTTAATGGTTCTCTTGCTTGCAGGAAATTTTCCTGTGCATACTGCAAGTATGGCACTTGTCCAAAACAACTTAATGGTGTTTATGAGAAGGTCATGTAAGCATAAGCTAAAAATCTTTGCATGCTACATCTATCAATGCTTTACTGCTCTTTCTGATCAGCTATCTCCAAGGGACCGTGGTTATGGACACAGTCTCTACTCTGGCTGAATTTTGAGGAGGAAAGGAAACAGCATACAGCAAATAGAATTAATTTCTGTGTGAGAGATGTGGTTATGTATCTGCTATTGAGGTAGTAGTCTTACCAAACCTGTTGAAATAGTGGAGGCAGAAAGTATAACTTACGAAGTGCAGGAGTCTGAGTACTTCTTTTTGCCTCTTGTTCAATGAGGGAGAGGCAGACACCAGTTAAATTAAAAGCAGACATCTTCAGGCTAATTGTGTGGAGCAGATTCATGTATTTTCAGTTTGAACGTGGTGCTTACTCTCACAGAGTGTCACTGAGGTTAAGAACTAGCAGGATGCAAAGCAAGACATTTATGTGGCTTACGATAAGACCATGGTTGTTAGAGTAAAAATTAAAAATACACAGGCTTCTCAGAACAGATGAAGATCAACCAACATCAAAATTACAGTCAGCTTCCACTTAATGGGAGTCAGGGAGAAATTTAGCCAGGGGTTAATTCTGTAATGGCTTTCTCCAGGATTTTTTTGCAGCTTTCTCCCAAGTGTCCAGTGCTGCAGCGGCTTTAGCTACTTGATGAGATGGACTGCAGGTATCACAGGACAGCTATGTCTGTGTGCTTTGATCTGGCTTCAAATACCTGCTTTGAGGGTTATTTGAATGTCATATGAGAGACTAACATGAGAGACTGTTTCTTCATCTACTTCACTAATGTAGGGCAAGAATAAATAGAATTTGAACATAGTTTTACATGAAAATTCAGAATAATTAGTCCGATTAGTTATTTTTAAGTCTAGATTTGGCTAAAGAGGAATTTAATTTGGAAACCACACTGTAGTGGTTTGTTGGACTGTTTGTCCAGCTTCTGAGCTCATATTTGTTGGTTCCTTCCAATGTTGTCATTTATTTTACTTTTTTTTGTCATACTCCATTTCTAAGCCTCTGAGATCTTTGGAACTGGATGATAATTAAAGGAATAAATAATTCAGGTCACTGGCAATTTACAACTTTCTTTGCTGTCTGTGCTGGAGTAACTAAACATGGATGATAAAAGGAATCAAAATAAGGTTTGCATCGTTTATCCAAGTAGTCCATAAAGGATAGATAATATTTCTTGATCTCTACAGCCTACAAAGAACTGACAGCGTCTTTCTTGGCTGAATCAGACCCTCAGCAGATTCATTTCTTTATTCAAGCACGAGAATGGCCACAGCAGGTGACAGGGACCATTTCCATTTTCATTGCTTTCTTCCACTGTGACAAAGACACCAAATGCCTCCTGGAGCTGTCCTCCAGTTCCACTTTAGCCCCACTTGGGAAGGAGCTGCACTGTTTCCTGGGAGGCTGGAGCCTTGTCCTGTTTCAGAGCTGCCCATCCCGTCTGCGGCAGGACAGCCATCACAGACTGCCAGAGCACAGCAGAAACATGAGGTGTGATGGCAAGAATCATCCACAGGTCACGTTAGATTACCTAGACCATCGTTGTAGCAGGGAAATGTTGTGAGGTACACAACTGGAACGGTTGGTCCACTTGGAAGCATGTGAACAGTACTGCTGAAGAGAGTAAGAATATTAATGTGCTTCACTTTAGACTTATATTTAATTACCTTGCTAATCAGGGCTAAGTTCCCAAGCAGAAGTGATGCATCATCTCTAAGGATTACATGGCTGTTCTGTATGCATCACTTTAGAATAAGTCACACTGAGTGGACTGAATTATTACAGTCAAAAATGAAATGTGGAGTGATAGCTATGTCGAAATGTACTAATGCAGTTTGGAAGAGATTTTGGATTACAGTTCTGTTTCTTATGGTGTTTTATACACATCGCGTTCCAAGCAATTTTGGCAAAAGGTGATAGAATATTCTTGAGTAATTTAATTCTTGGATAGCCAGACCAGTTGTAAGTAGCAACTCCTTGAATTTATTAACTTACACTATTGAAAAAAAATCTGGTTTTATGTACCGAGGCAATGAAGTAACAAAGACAATAGAAACCAACCAAAATTTATCAGACTTCATAAAATCACCTTTAAAAGTTAACTGTGAACAACCAGCTAATATTTGTATGTGTGAACACCCATGAGCACGTACATCTTGTACCATATACGTATAACCTTTTCTATTTAAAAAGAAGTTATTACATGAAACTTTCCTTGTACAGCCACTCCAAAGCCATCACTGGAAAAGCAGTTGTGCTGAGCCCTCATGTAAGTAATGGAGAGCTTCTTACAAGGAGAGCTGTGAGATGTAACAAGCTGCCCTGTGACTGCCATAATTTACCAGCATGTGGTTCTGGTTTCACACATCTGTAATGCCATTGATGTAAAAAGGTTACAAGGATGTGAATTTGGATTCACACAGTGAAGAATCAGCCAGCTTCAGCATCATTATGTATTTATTTAGCCTGTGTCAATGAACGGTGCTTTTGCCTTTTACCAAAAGCTATACATGTGGTTTCTCTATTTGTTTTCTTGCCTAAATAGACACTGGGAAGGGAAGTCTCTGTGTGTGTGTGTGTGTGCGTGTGTGTTTTTTGCTCAGTCCAAAAAGGATAGAATCTTTTATTGAAGGGGGGGAAACTACAAAGATCAGCCTCCAGTGCTCCTGTAACTTGCTCCATTCTTGGCTACATGCAGTCATTTTACATTTTTTTCCGCTGGCTAAAGGATTTACATATTGTGGCTCTAAAGGCACCATCATAGCAGCCCCCTGTACCTGTTGTTTTGGCTTCTCACTAGGCAGCCCTGTTGTAAGGTAGGTATGATGCACCTTGGGCTGTAGGAGGTGTGTAGTACTGCTCCCTTGAATTTTGGGGAGAGTATGTCTAATGGCATCAACTGTCAGACCTTACTGACCTCAGTATTTCAGTCCCATTATCTACCAGTTAACTTGTGTTTCCCAACTTAAAGCACGAGCGCAGTCAGGCACAGTGAAAGGTTTGGAATTGCTCTGGAAGTCACTGCAGCTGCATGCATCACCTGGAATAAAACAAAAAAAAAAGCTGTTGGTGAGGTTGCTGTTTTACCCATCCCAGGACAGGAGCTTTGTAGGAGGTTAGTAAACAAGCAGAAGGTTAAGTTTAGACTCTGGAATAATTTCACCCCAGGTCAGGGGTTTTCCGTCCCTCTCTACCCCTTTTAAGTGACACGTTGGAGGGATTACATTGACTTTGCTCATGCATTTCTCTTATCTCGTAGGTGAAAAGCTCATGAGATTTGGCTATCCAGACATCCCCTTTGACATGAACCTAACCTATGAGAAAGAGGCTGAGCTGATGCAGTCTCACATGATGGACCAAGCCATCAACAATGCAATCACCTACCTTGGAGCTGAGGCACTTCACCCCCTGATGCAGCACACACCAAGCACAATTGCAGAGGTGGCGCCGGTCATCAGCTCAGCTTACGCTCAGGTCTATCATCCCAACAGGATAGAAAGGCCCATCAGCAGGGAAACAGCCGACAGTCACGACAACAACATGGATGGCCCGATCTCCCTCATCAGACCAAAGAGTCGAACCCAGGATAGAGAGGGCTCCCCCAGCAATAGCTGCCTGGATTCTACTGACTCAGAGAGCAGCCACGATGACCGCCAGTCCTACCAAGGAAACTCTGCCTTAAATCCCAAGAGAAAGCCAAGCCCGGCTTATATGAAGGAGGACACCAAGGCTTTGGATGTCACAAAAGCTTCTAAGGGCTCTTTAAAGGATATATACAAGGTGATCAACGGAGAAGGGGAGCAGATTAGGGCTTTCAAGTGCGAGCACTGTCGGGTCCTTTTCCTGGACCATGTCATGTACACCATCCACATGGGCTGCCACGGCTACCGGGACCCTCTAGAGTGCAACATCTGTGGCTACCGGAGCCAGGACCGCTATGAGTTCTCGTCGCACATAGTCCGAGGGGAGCACACATTCCGCTAGGCCTTCTCATCCAAAGGGGACTCGTATGAAGTAGAAGAACTGCACATGAAGAAATACTGCACTTACAATCCCACTTTTCCTCGGACATTGAAACGCCTATTTTGTTGTTGTTGCTGTTGTTGTTGTTGCTGTTGTTTAATTATTATTATTAACCTTATTTTTTGTGGACCCAACCTCATTTGCTCTGCCCAGCTTAAGAATAGAAAGAAGGAAGGGAAGGGATAAAAGAGGGGTTTGTTGTTGCCGTCACTTTCTGGGGAGTGACCTGCGTCGCTTTCTGTGGGAATTGGAAGGCAGTCCGTGTCTGTCTCAGTCAGTTGTACACCATGTCCTATTTTGGGATATCACTCAACCCTTCTAGGTGCTTTCAAGTCCCAACAAGATGCCACTCATTTACAATTTCAGAGGAATAAGTAGGAACATTTCAGAGGAGAGTGTTTTTCTAACGTGTAGTTACTGTGCGGGGTCTTGGTGGCTGGAGAAGAGGGGGGGAACTTTATTCTGCGGAATGAACAATTATTTTTAAAGCAAAACTGTTAGGGAGTTAGGAGCATGAATCAAAGTTACTTTCAAGGGAGAGCTGTTTTCCTGGGTTCAGTGTGTATTGCCCCTCTAGAATGTAAATAAATTATAAAAAAAAAAGAAAAAAAAAAAAGGAAATGTATGTCTTAACACTGTACCACATTACAGCAGTTTAGTTTCATAAGTCTGAGGGCCTTCTGTGGTAAGTCTGAGGCTTTGTATTTTTATTTTCCTTAACTTGTGAAGCACCTTTTTTAGGATTGTTTGTATTCTGTTACTCCATGCCTATGTGTTGTCTCACTGGCTTCTAAGAGACCTAACTTTTAAGAGAGAGCATTTAGGAATAACATTTAAACTTGCTTTTAGGACAGTAAGTGGCCTAGGAGTGGCTGAGAGTCTGTAGTTTACTCAAGAGGTTCTGCTGCTCTTCTGAAATAATTTTGGTTTAAAATTATGGATTTTAAAATGACAAAAGTACTAGTAAAAACGTGTTCTTTAAATATAGGTATATATAGATATATCATTATGTAAATACTTTCTCATTCTATTATCACAGTGTTAACCTCTTGGAAACAGCCTAAACTAAGACTTGCAGCTGGGAAGGTGATGGGAGCCAGATCCTTGGCCAGCATTAATCCTCTTAACTCCATTGAATTCAATGGAACTGCCCCAACTCCTTCAGCTACATCAGGATCTGAGCCTTGACTGGTTTTTCTCCTTTTGACATCTTATTTGCTAATTTGCTGAACCGGTGATTTCCTTTTGTTTCTAAGTCATCAATTGTGCTTTAATTTAGGGGTGCAAGTGTCAGCAGGTTTTGCTGGAGAGCACAGAAGCCTTTCACATCAACAGGATGCATATGACCTTCTCTACTTCTTCAGAAAGTAATTAGTAGAGATGCAGGTGCCCTGTGTTGATTTGGATTTGCAGATTTCGTTTTTATTCCTAATATATTAATTTCCCTGTGGGGAAAACAAATGGAGAAACACACTCCAGAGCAAGTCCTTGACCCACAGACTGGACATGAAAAAAAAGTCCACCGATCTGTTTTGTTTCCTTTCTTTCTCTCCCCGTAAATAACAAAGCCAGCAACCACCCAGCAAGTTGCATCAGTAAAAGCTGGGCTTAAACCTACAGGACAGATTGCCATTGAAACCCAACTGTTTGTACCAATCACAATTGAAATGTTGTTGTTTGGCAACAAGAGCAGAGCTTGAGAATGGAAAGATCTGCATGGGTTTAACCCCCTCTGCGCACACGGTCTCCATGCGCCTGGGGAGACCTTTTCCAAAGTATAAAGTTACTAAAGTATAAAAGAGAGAGCAAGATCAGGCCATAATGAATTTCCATCTGCTCCCTTCAATCTGTGCACTCCATGCATATGCCAGTTTGCTGTTCGTTTTGAGGGTACCAGGTTTTTTTCTTTTCTTCCTAGACCTGGAGCATTTGAAAGTAGGAGCTGAGTGGTATTGATTGAAATCTTTTTATGGTGACATTTTTGGCAGCTAGAACCTGTGTTTAGAAAGGATACAGTAGATCATGGCCAGATTACCTGATGACTGCTTCCCAGCACTGCAATGCTATTAAGTATTAGCTGGTAAAGTCTTGCAGTAGCCTATTAATTAGAATATGGAGAGAAATGTCATCTTGTGTAATGTGAGAGCTATCAAGGCTGGGAATATACAGGCTTTGGAGAGACAGATTTAAAGATCTATTCCCAACATTGTTCTTAGTGTCTTTGGGTTCCTCCCCCTCCTTCTTTCTTCATCCTAATGTAGAGGAAACTCAGGCAAATAAGCCACTGCCATCCTCCAGACCATTCTCATTGTCTTGTGCCTGGTGTAGTGAAAGGAGTTTGTGCAGGAGAAAAGCAGAGAAATGCTGGAGGGCATCACTTTTATTCTGTATGGCTGATTCTCTGCAGCTAGGAAGGTTGGCTTAGGAGGTGGCTGGCCGTGTTTTGCATCAGGATTTGCCTGGAAATTCCAAGAAGAAAGAAAAAAGTGATCGTGATTTACTGAGACAAGAAAGGTCTTTTAAGAACAAGGCACAAAGAGGAAGGTGCTGGGCCTCAAGGTTGCTGGGCTTGTCTGGGCCTCCAGAAAGACATGTGCCCAAGCCAGAGAAAAAGGTTGCCAGCAATTCCTTTCATTCTCTGGGGGCAACACTCCATTTTCCCCTCTGTGGTTAGTGAAAAAACATGGGCTATGGTTTCTTGGAATAGTTAACGCTAGGGAAAAAGTGTTAAAAATTTCTACCTTTGTTTGGTAAAGCACCGGAATACGGGAAAGGCAGAGAATCTCTTGTGTATCCACAAAGAAGTTGGCTGTAATTGTATCTGCAGTTCGTTACTGTGCACTTTGGTTCATTGATGACTCATTGATACCTCCTGTAGGGTGTATTCTGTAGATGTTTAAGGGATCAGATGGGGAGGCTTGCTGGTTCAGCTAAGCCCAGCTTCTTGTTCTAAGGGTAGCAAGTGAGATCTATCTGTCCTGGTGTCACGGACATAGTGAACTGGGGAGGCACTGGGGAGTTATCTTCCAAAACCTACGTTTTTTGGAGAATTTTACATTCATTTTTATTATCAATGTCCTTTTCTGAATATTCATTAAAGATTTTCATCCTAGAGCTAGGGAAAGGAGAAAGATTGAATTCTAGTTTGAATTTTGAACAAAATTTTGGATTAACATGTACTTAAGAATTTAATTCCTGCTGAAAATTATTGGAGAGTTTTACGTAACACAGTTTGTCCCTTCACAGAAGTGTGCAAAATGGGGTTGCAGAGATTTGTTTGGGTTTTTCTCTTGCTTGCTCACTGCAGATTTCTAAGAAAAGCTCTTGACTTTTGACGAGTTCGTTAGTCATTCACAGTGTACTCGGAATTTCAGTAGCTAATCTTTGGCCTGCACATCCATTTGTTCTGAGTATTTGGTGTTGGAAATCAAACCTGACTGGTTTTTATCGGACTCTTCTGAAATTCTTGGAATCAAGTTTCCAGTTATAAACGCATTTGCAAATCTAGACTTGACTTCCTGTGAGCATTCCTCATTTTCATTAAAAATAATTTTAAAAAAAGGTCATTTCCATGCACGTCCCTGCCAGTAAACCCTTCCGCTTCTTTTACATCAAAAATGGCAAGGTTCTGCCTCAGTTTAGAGGATTACAAGCCTAATAATTGAAGTAGAAGTGTGACTGCTTGTTCCGTTCCTGGTGTGATCCATATCCTTGGAGCAAAGGGCATTATCTATATATCTGCGGTTATGGCTGATGAATTTTACAGCCACCTCTCTTTGCAATCGGTTAGGAGTGCACATCAAAATATATAGCATTTTTCAGTAAAGCCAGCTCTTCACTCAGTAACTTATGAGATTAAAACAATTTTAATCTCCTTAAAAAGTGCTTTCATCCATGCTGTGATGTGAAGGTGTCTAGGCATCAACCTGTATCAGTCTGTATTAGGGAGAAAGAATCTAAATTGGCTAATTGGCCTGGTTTTTAATGGGGCGAGTTTCTGCAATGCAAGGACCCAGCTCACAAAATAGCCGTGTGGAGCTGAAGTATATTTACTACAAGGTGAAAAAATTCTCAATTGTAAGAGTTTCCAAACTTCCTTCTGTTTACGAGGGCATTCCTAAATTTGTGTTGTCAGGCAGGAGGTCAGTAATTAAATCAAACCCTTCAAAACTGGCCTTTAATGGGACATTATTGCTGTTGTCCAGGACCTGAGCTAGCTTGCTCAGATTTGAAAGAAGCCAGACAATAGACACTCCTTCTTCCAGAAAGAAACTTTGGAGATAATTGAGGCAAAGGTGCTTATTTCAGCCAAGGACAGGAGCTACAATAATACGGTTCCTTTGCTGGATAAATTCCTTTCTTTAACTCTTGCTGTGATTTTAATGTAATGAGGAGGGAGAAAGGAAGCTGCACTGATACCAGAATCACCTAAAGTCAGAGTGGGATTTCAGGACAAGTGTGATGGAATTGGCTTTGCCACTAGAAATTTGCCACTAGAAGTCTTAACTTGGCTCACAAGCTTTTAAAAACAAAAATGGATGGTAGGAATGGCCTATGGTCTGGGGCAGCTGGAGAGCTTGAGAAAGTATATTTATATATATATAAATATATATATATATGGTATTGTATAGTTAGATATATGCTTTATTGTATATGTGCCTTTTCCAAATGCATTTTGGGAGGTCATGATGTTGTTCATGATATCCTCCCACACCCTTTCAGAATGCACGGCAAACACCAACCCAAAGGCAACATCCCTTCTCCTGCTCTGCACCCTCCTCGGCAGCTTGACCCGACGAGAGGAGTTGGTACTTTGCTGTGAGATTTCCTGGAGTCAGCTGGCTTTTAGGAGAGGGAAGGGCTGAAAACTACTCTAGAAAACTGCATTCCAGCTGTCCAGCCAGAGCTGGTCTGGGAGCTGGTCCCGGCCGGCGCAGCATCCCCAGCGCGATGCCAAGACCTGCCGTGGGAGCCCCCGGCTGCACCATGCGCTGTGGAGCGCCAGGGCAACGTCTCCTGTTTTCTCCCCCTCAGAGCTTTAAATGAAGCACACTTGGAAATGGACTTTTCTCTCCTTTAAAGTTCCCACTTAGAAACGGGAGCAGACTTATAAGCACCTGCTACTTGCTTCAACCTGGAAAAAGAAATGCGGTGAGCCCATTGGAAGTGGTTTGCAAGTTTGCCTGTCAGGCTGCTGCCACCCCAATAACTTGCGTAGAGATGAGAGAAGCCCATCAGTAGAAGTTGTTAGGGGGGTTCATCGGCTGGATTCATTCATCGCTGTGGTGATGAACACGGTGTTTCAGTACTTTCCTGGCAGGTTGGTGACCTAGTTTCAGGTCTAATTATTCACCCTGCATAGATGCAGTGTCTGAGTGTGCTGGCACAGTCGAGGTGTGGAGCCTGCCGTGGGGAAGGTTGCTGGGCCAGCATGTTTTTGGTGAGAGCCCGAGCCCGGTGCCAGCTCCTTGGCACTGCTCTGGGGGGTCTGGGCCCGTGGCAGTCACAGGGAAGGGGAGGGGAAGAATTAGGTAGAAAAGAGGCAGGACTTGCTTCACAGTAAATAGATTCCCTTGTATCCCATTGATGTGTTCTGAGGTATAAGCAAAGGAGAGCATCATGGGTTTCTAATTTGACCTCCTACAACTGCACCTGAAGGGGCTGTTTATGTTCTTCTCCACCAAGGGTCTGAATTGACCAGAGGATAATCAGAAGGAAGGGTGTGCTAAGGCTTTGCCATGCTGCATGCTTAACAGGCCAGGAAAACAATAAAAATGGTCTCTGTTTAGTTCACCTAGCTTCCCAGTTGATCATGCAGGCAGGCATTCCCAGTTCCTGTTCACTTCCAGCCTTTGGAAAGGTGGTTATCATTATGCTCACTTGGATCCTCAGCTGTCTCTCTCCTTCTGTAAAAACTTCTCCTTTTCATACAAATCTTGGGACCTAATTAATTAGTGGACAGAAATGACCATTTTAACAAAGCTGTAGTAAAACCCAATATTATTTACAGTTGCAAAAAAATAAAAATACTGTGATGTATTTACTGGCAGTATGTGAAGTATTTCAAGAGTGAATGACAATGGAGTTCATCAGATCATGTCTTCAGAGGGGCTCGTATCATGTGGACACTGTGGGAGAAAGGGAGCAGCCTGACCCAAAGCTGGGGCTGATGCTTCCTTCCTCCAGCATTGTTGATTTAGGCAACTGCACTGCAGCCCAGGAAAACATTTGAGCACGATCAGCCTCCTGCCATCCCCTCGGTGAGATCTGGAAGTGCACAGGAGCCTTGCAGTGAACTGCGTTTAACCATTACCGTGGTTTGTGAGATCAGGGCAGTGGGTGCAGCACAGCAGCTCTGGGCAGGTCTCTGTTGTCAGTGTTGAAGGTGCATTCCCCATTCCCTTACTTTTGTGTAGCAGCCTTAATCCCTGGCACTTGGCCGTACATGGGTACCGGCAGTCTCTGGTCGTGGATAAAATATGGATGCCTCCCGCAAGGCGTGGTGGGGAGCATGACTCTGTTATGGGCACAGCGGAGCCAGTTTGCAGTAAATCGGGCCATTTAATTTTACCTCAAGTGACGTCGAACACGAAAAGCTTCTTGCAGGGGTAGAGGTCACTGAATCCCTACTATGCACTTACTGGGATTTGACGTTGCTTACTGGAAATGGATGTTCGTTCCTGAACACACTGTAACAAGGGAAGGACTTCTTTGGTTATTTTTGTAGTCGTTTGGATTCTGAAACTGTGATCAATTATTTGACGAATTGTCAAGTGTCCTCAGAGCTTGAACATGTTCACTTCCTCCGCCACGTAGCAGTCTCCTCTGGCTTTCCATGCTTTTCTCTTTCCCCCTTTTCCTTCTTGGAGCTTTAAGTCTGGGCCTGCTCTTATCTCCTGTAGCTTTGGGCTGTCTGGGGGCTTGGGGGGGGTTGTTTTTTGGGGGGTTTTTTGTTCATTGGCTGTACAGTCTGTTTACATATTTTTGTACTCAAGTGTAGTTTTTTATTAAAACAGGAAAAAGAAAAAAAAAACTAGTTGATTTGAGAAAAAAAATAAGGTACATACTCTTTGTAACACTTTAAAGACCTAGGGTACCTTCAAGATGACTCCACAGTGATGTAATTATAATACTGTATATTTGCCTTCCTTTTTAGTTGGTTTTATTTTCTGTTTGTTTTTTTTTTCCTAAAATATGTATCTTTTTATGATAAACTGGAAACTTTTAATGCAAGTGTTTAGAAAAATTTAAAACTGTAAAGTAAAAAAAAAAAAAAGGTCATAATTTTTTTTTTCCTGTTGGAAGAAAATGCTTTAAAAAAAGTTTTACTACTGTTGTATTCCAGGGTGGGGGTCACCAACCCCAAATTTGCTTCTTATGCTTCATTCTTGGATCCTGCTTTCTAAACGTGCTCATTGCAGACATGGATGATTTGCTTATATTAGTTTTAAAAACAAAAATCACCAAGAAAACCACCTTTTTGGGCAAATTTTCTGTTCAAGTGCAATATTTTCCCTGACATCTTATTAGTGTACAGTGGTTTCTGTGTTCCTTCCTCAGTCCACACAAATCAGTGAAACAAAATGCTCTGTCTTAAATGCATTCAAAGGTATGGTTCGAGTAAATTCATATCGTGACTGACAAAACATGAGGAACTGTAAATTTAGGCTAAAGCCCATAACTTACCTCCTGCTTTTATTTGGCTTTGAAACACATCCACATCCAGAATTAAGGACATACTTGTTCTTGCCTCTTCCTTCCTCTTCTTTTCTAATTGCAGCTTTCTTTTTAAGAAAAGCACTTAATATTGATGTTTATTAAAAACAAGAAAAAATAGAAAGATCTTTTGGTCTGATCCAAAACCCAGTCAGTGGAGACTTCTGTTGACTCTGATGATGGATTTTGGATTAGGCCTAATCTCTTAGCTAGGGCAAAACTGCCATTTACTGTAATGGGAGAGATTGCCTGTGTAAGAATTACAGGACTCGTGTCCTTTATCTACCTGAGAGACCAGAAAAGCTTCTTTAGAGTTGTCCTTGTCTTATATAAGTTTAGATGGGACTTGTTTTACATATCATACATATTTATATATAGTGTATTTTTAATGCCTTTTTCCCCCCCAGTAGACCGAAGCCGCCGCTCTGTAAATATGTATTTAGGTACGTCATAAAAAAAAATAATAAAATCCCCTTGAGATTTCTTCGAAAGGCAGTTACTGCGCATGCACAGTAGCCACTTTTGTCTTTTAAATTTGTATTTAAGAGATTTCTTTTTAATAATAACAAAGGTGAAGAGACTGTATCCCCTTCTGATTGATTGCCAAAATTATCTCCCAGACCCCTGTGTTTGAGGTCAAGAAGAAACACGCATTGGGTGGGTGACTGCCATGGTGCCCACGGGGTCATGGTCCTTGGGCCAAATTCTGGAACCCCCCTGGGGGTGGTTCGGGTCCTCCTGCAAACGGGGACCACACTGGGGCAGTGGGATCAGAGCAAGGCAGCACCGTTTAGGGAACGTAGGTTCAGGTCGTGGGTCTGATCTGTTTGCATCTTCCCTGGCTCATACACTGCCCATTTTAGTGCTGTTTTCCTAAAGAAAGCCAGGTGAGTAATCTGGCAAATAACCCCTTCTTTCCCAGGTTACAATTTTTTCGTTCTGTGATAGATGTCCTGAGCTCAGATTGAGGAATCTTTTAAATTAAAAAAAAATAACAACTAAAAATATGAAATCAGAGTTCTTTCCAAAAGGCAGTGAAGACACTGGGAATCGTCCCATTTCTTTATGTGCTCATTGGAACATGCTCTTATAAAAGGAGTTCAGAAATTATCCCTATGACAGTGGTGCATGTGAGCAACCCTAATGTAAACCTGTATCTCTCTGCTAAAAATGTTTTGCCGTTATAGACTGAACTATGGGACTTGTTGTTATTTTTATTTTCTTCTTAGTATACATGCATACATATGGTTGCACATCTGTATGTGTGTACTCTGTACCTGTGTGAGTGTTGTACAGCCATGTGAGAGTGGGAGTCTGTATGTGTGTATAAATAAAGAAGCTGCAGAAACTTTGTAATACTTTGTGAAAAGGATTATATTATAAAGGTTTGTACTGTCTTGAGTGCACAGCTACTGGAATAAATGTAGGGAATCTCAGGAACAAGCATATAATTTGTCCAAGAATTATTTCTTCTCAGAAGTGTAAGTGCAGTTTTTAATTCTGTATATTATTTAATATTTTACCAATAAAAATAAACTTCTGACACGAAAGGATTTTTCCATTCAAGCTTTCTGGAGACATTGGGGTATGCATATACTTTTCTTTCTTGCAGCAGGAAACACACGTGGTGATTATGCACCTCCCAGGAATCACATTTCTACCTGATAACAAATCGTGTTAATTAACTAGAGAGATTGAGTTGGGGTTTTTTGAGTATGGGTTATGAGACTGCTGAATTGGGCACAGATGTGTTTTTAATATTCATTGAAGCTAAAGACATTCTTTTCATCAGCTCCAGCATCAGTTAGAGACGTATGCCTATGTAAAATGGTGGCATCAGTCACCTGCCACTCACTTTGTCATGGCTTTGAACTCAGTTACTAGCCCAAGGTCCAACTTTTTCTGGAAAACACTTGGACTGCATACACAATTCCTTTGAACCCTTCCCTTAGCATGGGTTTTTGGCTGAGTTCCCTCTGTTGTAGCCGGAGGTGATCTTCCCAGTCAGGATTTATTGGGCATTTCACATCGCCTAAGTTGTTCTTTGTTTCATAATGCAGCTATCAATCTGGTAGCATTCACAGTACAAACTCTTCAGAATAAAAAGATCTTATGAAGCTTCGTAAACTGTTTGTTGTCTGTTTTAAGAATCTCTTGTAAATTCCTGGTTAAAGATTAACCAGCCTCTCCCCATAATAAAAGTGTTCATCCTTCACATAAGAATGGAAACTTCTTAAGATATCATCTGAATAAAAGTTAATCTTCCTTTAAGTCATGTTTTATGTATGTTGTCTCCAAGGAATGCTTCTGTTCAAGGAGCAGAATTTCCCTGGATTTCTCTCACTCAGGATTGCTGTATTACTGGTTTTGCTTCAAGCAGACTCAAGATCAGCTCATGGGACAGTCCAAATCTTTAGTGCATGGGTGAGAAATCATGCTGTGCTGTTGTAGAACAGAAATGACTGGCTTGATGGTCTTGCCCCAAGACTTACTGGAGATGGTGATGCTCTTTCAGTTGACTTCAGATAAGGTCTGAGAGGCTGAGGGGAGAGCTCATAGGCAGGAACTGAAAGACTTGATAATCCTTAAGGCTGTTGAGCCATTTGCAGGGGTGAGACTGTGCATGGTCTCATGTTATTAAGGAAGCGAGTCTTGAAAATCTCCTGGCCGTGATTCAGGGCCAGCATGTTGTGCTTGTGTCTCAGAGTCACACCATGGGGTGCCATTGCCTTTTCCTCTAAATCACCCTGTCAGTAGCTGCAAGAAAAGGGCAGGTTGACTTCACCCATTCAACTTTTATCTAGGCAACAGGGAATCGTGTCTGATCCCTCCTCTGCAGCGCTTTTGGTGGGAATCCTACTGTATGGAAATAACCTTTTCCTGCTTTATAGCAACAGACACTTAAAATTTACTCCAGTGATCACTGTCTGCATAGCACTGTCATCGCCGAGTCTTACTTTGGTCTATGGGAGGCAACTGGTTTCAAAATATTTCATCATTGTCTTTATTACTGGATCAAGTGATGTAATTACAGTGGGTCTTTCAGCTGCAGCATCACCCTTCACATTGGTTGACTGGATCAATCTCGTAGCCAGGTAAGTGCCATATTTCTGACCTGCCAGTCCAGCACCATTCGAGCTGCAATCCCCCTTGTCACAGACAGGCAGGGACAGCACAGGTGAATTTTGAGCAGTGCATTCTGACAAGGGCCTTCTGGGGCTTTACCAATACCAATATAATTTTCCAAGTAATAAAAGTTAAGTGTTTGGTCCCTGGCTTTGGCTTCTATGGCTTCTATTTTTATGCAGTACTTTCAAGAACTTAAGTTTCATCTGAGGGTGAGTTTTGGTTTTCAAACATGGTGAATCAAAGTACATTTTTTTTCCCAGTCTTTGTGCTCGAATGTCAAATCCCAGCCCTGCCATGAATCATTTCTCACCACGACACTGCAGAATATATAACAGAGCCCGTGCTAATGGGAGACAATGGCAGGGCCTCAAAATCCCATTATGAAACTCGCAATAATCGAGGGACTAAAAATAAATTTTGCTTGGATTGCAGTTTGAACATGCTTGGGTTGTTTTTTCTTTTCTTTTTAGTCAATCCTAATGTAGTTAGCCCTCAATAAACCCAGCTTTACCCTTCTGCCCTTCAGTGCTTATTTTTGTCTCTTCTTGGTGCATCGTATAAACATGTCATAATTTCCAGCATGCAATTATAAGTGTTTGTTGTTTGGTTTTGTTTTTGGTTTTTTTTTTCACAGCGGAGTACCTCAGGAGACACAGTGACTTCTGGATTCAAAGAAATATGAGTTGAAAGGATTACTGTGTAAGTACAGAGTTGCTTAAAATTTAAGACAAGGAATGAAAGCTCTTTTCAAAGGAATATACTTGTGAAATAGCCTTTGTGTTTCCTGTTAATACCTGGTACAGAGATGGAGACCCGAGCACGACATTTTCCAGGGATTTCTGTCAGTGGAGAAACTGAGCCCTTCTAATGAGACTATATAAATGCTCAATATTATCTCATTATTTTTCATTAATCCGTGCACACCAGCCCGCCTCCACATGCTGTAATTCCATGTTACCACCCATGTTCACATTAAAATAGGAACAGATTATTCAAGACTCCCACACAAATCGTGAACCTCTATCCCTTCTGATCTGTCACTGGCCATCCCTGGGACAGAGGCGCCTCTACCCTAGGCAAGAAGTTATCTTTAACCCAGCAACCCAGCCCTTCAGAGCTAAATGCCTATTTTATTCCTGGCAAATGCTCCTGTGGTATCCAACATCCGAGCCTGGATGAAACTACCTTGTCAAAACTGATTTTTAACAGAAAATTGCTTTTCAATGAACCTATTCTCTATGGAAGTGTCTGCTTTCATAGATTTGGAAGGATTTGGGGATTTTTTTCCTCAATAATAAAGCCTGAAACTCTAAACCCTTGGAAGGTTTCTGGGTTATTTTGTTTGGTTTCAAGAGGAAATACTTCCCTGCCCTCAGCTCCTGTTTTCATATCAGGTTCAAATAATGTCAAGACACCCTTTGCTGCTCTTTCCCATTATTTTTGTTACTTTTCCTGTTTCAGGCTGCCTGTGTGCAGTTGATAGGGTGTGGTGAGGAATGTAAATTATTATTTTCACGTAGGTGTGGTAGCTATTCAGTTGTAATCCTGTTTTCAATTCTTCTGACTATTTATTTGTGATCTGTAATATTGATCTGTCTTCAGGGCAGAGAAGGCTGCAATTTATCAGGAGCAGGGACATTTATTCCTTGCTAAAATAAAGCATTCAAAGCACTCCAGAAATTTCCAAGATGGGAAAAAAGAGATTTTCCTTGAAGCCTTTTTTCCCCTCCCCTCTTGAAATGAGTTGAGGAATTTGTTTCTGTGGTTGATTATTTTTTATCAGTTAGTTGCAAAAATCTGACCAGCCTCTCTTTCCAGATCCATCTCCCATGATAACCTGCCACTGCTGTCTCTTGAGAACCACTACAAAAAAAAACAAATTTAAAGGTTTGCCTCTGAATGCGATTCAGGATGGTGGAGAAACACAACTAAGCTACAACAGGGAGCTCTGCAGTTGCTGTTGGACTTGAGTAAAGTTGTCAGGCTGTTCTCAGTTCCACATGAGCCATAGCAGATGTGCCTGAAACACAGCTGTATTTTCCCCAGAGCTGTGAAGAGGCCTTTTGGCACCCTCTTGGCAGATGCTCCTGCTCTCCAAACCCTCTTCCGAACAGGTCCTACCTTAAGAAGGGTGAGCTGCTGTACAAGGCACAAGGGGGTACATCACCTGCAGGCCCAGATCCTTCACCAGTACAAATCTGTGCATCCTGAGCAGCCCGGCAGGAGCTGAGCATCACTAAGATGTGAGGGCTGCTCTGAGTTCTCTGGGCTGTTGTGTGTGCTCCTAGAGATATGCTCTCATCTGTGCCTGTCCTCTCCCAAGGACCTGTTCTGGTGATAGCCATTATAACCATAACCATCGTTATAGCATCTGCTTGTGTTAGTGCAGCTCGATTTCTAGTTGTCAGTTCCATCTGTACCTCCTTTATGGATAAATCTGGACATCTGGGAGCACAGTCACTGCAGATTTTTTTTTTTTTTTAATTTTTTATTGTTTATGGCTAGCTTTAGGCCTGTAGCATCCTTGTACCTGAAGTTTTGGCTAGTTACAGTCATTGGTCTCCATGAAAACTAAAGTTTAGGCATCACATGCCACATGCTCAGAACTGATGGCCACACTTGCCCATTCTAGCCAGTGTACTGTGAAGAGCATGAAATACAGTTGTCCTTGAATACCTCTGTATATTGTTATCTATCAAAGAGGTGTTTCAAAGGCTGACCTGAAAACAACCCACCTCGTAGTGGCTTGAAAAGCTTCTCCTTTTCCTGGAGTGGTGTAAATGTGTAGTGTTTGGGCACCGGCTCCGTTTCCCGAGCAGTGAATGCATAGCTGGGATGCCTACAGTACATACCGAGTGCTATGCTGCTGCTGTGTGGCCGTGAGGAGGCATTTAAAGTGCTTTTTCCTGGGAGTTCTTTTTAAAAATTAATGTTCTCTTTGTTTGCCTTCAACTTTCCTCCCCTTTCTTCCAGTAAGAAAACAAGAAGTTGTCACTAGACATTAGAACACAGCAAGATTTAAGTCAATACAGGTTGACATTGATTATTTGCATTATGTTAGTTCCTAGAAGACCTTCAGAGCTAGGTGGTGTTCTCGCACTGAGCAAAAACAAGTCCTAGCTAACACTAATGAGTTTAGCATCTAATTATAAAAAGAAACCCAGTTTCTTCTCATTTTTTAAAGTCCAAAGATCTTTCTGTAATGCTTCTCTCCTTTATTTGTCCAAGCCTGGATACCAGACTTGGAGACAGAATTCCAGTAACTGTTCTTCTGACATCTTGCTGCTCCTAGAGACTACTCCCTCTGTCCTTACATATGGGTATATGCAGAGGTAGGTCTCCTTGTGTCCCCTTGAGTGGCTGTTCGGGGTTTGTGAGGCAGCGAGCTGTGCTCTGCAGTGAGTTACCCTGCCCATCACCCTGAGCCAGCTCTGAGCCTTGGCTGAATCACTGATGCCAGAATGCAACCCCCTGCCTATAAATGGGACCAGCATCGCTGGGCCTTGGATGCCTGACCTGGAGCTGAGATGTCCTGAAACACGTGTTGGTCAAACCAGTCCAGCTGCCCAACAGATGCGTGGTGGCTTGGGATAACCGTCATCCTGATCTGTATCGTGCTCCCCACATCTGCCTCATCTGCGAACGTTACCGTTCATTTCTCTGGGGTTTTTTGTTAGATCTTTTGATAAGATATTAAATTATCTGGGTCTGAACCAGATCTACGTTGCTCAAAACACTGCAGCTGGATGTTGTCCAACTCGGAGTTTCTACTGAAAACCGGGACATAGGTGGGCTGTGATCTGTTTAATTTGTGAGCGTGGATGGTTTGTTTTCTCCAGAGAGAGGCAAAGTGGTAACAGTATCAATAGGATAACAGTTTTACATTGGTCATATCTGCTGGAAAGGAAGTTTTTGAACTGGAGACGGTGTGATGCACCCTGTACAAGACACTTCAGCTGCTCTTAGGAGTCAATTCTGTGTAACAGAGGAAATGTAAAGGACTTTTTGGGTTTGGTATAGGCTCAGTTATAAAGGAAATCTTAAGCTCTCAAGGAAGAAGAGGTTTTGAAGATAGCCTCACTCGCCAGTTCATTCAGCTTCACGTGAAATCGCTGATACTTCAGTGACCTCTGGCTCACCTGTCCTGCCAAGCTCAGATCACTGCAGTACTGCCCACACACTTCATTTCCTGGTATGTGCTGCTGCATTGCCAAGACTTCTTGGAGACCCTTTGCTGTTATTGCAGGCTGATCTGTGCACATCTGAGCTAGGCTGAATAAGCCATAGATGACCTCTGAATGTAGTTACGTCTTCAGTCATTTGCCCTGTTCCACTACCAAGCTTACACCCAGCCAGAACCCCCATCCTGAAGTTTCTTTTTAGGGGAAAAAGATGGCAGAATAAGCCAAATGGCAATTTTTACTGCACAATAGTCCTCCCACTGCTGCCCTGACAGGATACCCTCTAATTCATTATTCTCGGAGCCTTTGCACCACTTGGCTTATCCCCAAACAGAGGGTTTAGTGCAAGGCACCGTGAGTCTGTCTCGGGAGGTATTTAGGCAGGAGTATTCCACAACAGCTATTTTGGGCTGTTTCCCCACATTGAGAAGCTCGAGTGCTTATCTCGATGGAACGAAAGTCAGGCCTGTTCTTCTAGATAAAATGCTTTCCCCTCCAACTGCCTGATGGCTTATCTTTGGTCTTGCAGAATCCCTCGTAACCCTTCTCCTGACCCACTTAACTTTGTGCTTTCGGAAGAGTTGGGGTGGGGGCAGGGAGACTCGATTAATGAGTAATATTTGCTTTCTTTTAATATGAAATACTCTTCAACTAATTAGGAGAGAAATCTGTGTTCTGAATCAGCTGATAATATCTACAGGCAAACCTTTAAGAGTGTATTTCAGGTGGGTTTGCTTCATATAAGTTATTGGATTCTAAGTATTTTTAAGAATCTCCTGACAAAGGATTTTAATGATATCATTTGACACTTCTCACCTTGTTTTCTTTGCCTGTTTAAAAAACAAACCAAAACTGTGTTATCTCTTTTCCATATCCAAAGCATTTTCTATGAAATCAATATTTTAGCGAGCATAGCAATCTACTTGTGCTTGCCTTTTGAGTGTCAAAAAATAGATAAGGACTGAATATATGTAGTCAAGGCAGTCAATGTGTTGTCTCTCACATTTCAGTTTCAACCCAGCAGCAGGTACAGCCAAGGCAAGCTTGTTTGTTAATTTATTTGGAATGAAGTGGATAGTTTAAAGCCATTTCCTAGTGAATGATTATCTATAAAATGTTTTTGTCAGCTGGAACTGAGTAGTATTAATTCATATAGTTTTTTGGAGAGCCACCAGGTGTGTAGTTAAGGAGAATTCAGTCTGGCTTCCTTCCTGAATATTAGTTTTTATGGTTGCCTCCATTCTATGCAGTGTGGCACAGTATGGCTCAGGCAATGCTCTTCCCCCTGAATTTGTGTGTGAATAAATCCAATGGTGTGAACAATCCTGTTCATTCATTGCCACTGGATGATCTGGTGAAACAAGGAAGGATAAAAATTCTGGCAGTTGTGAGTAACATTATTAAGTGGGGAGACTCTGACCTTCCAGGATAGAGTTCTGGAGAGGAAGCCATGAACATTGCAGTTGCAGACATGATTAGGAAGTGGGACTAAAATAAGGAGTTTGCCCTTCCTCCTCAGAGCAGTTTAAGGGACTGGTTGGGGGGCTGCCAAGGTGCAGCTGACCAGAGGCTTGGTTGATTTCATAGTTTCAGCTCCAAGGAAGGGAAGAAAGGGGTGTACCCACGTGCACATCAACTCCTCAGGGTTGTCACTGGGTTCTCCTTCCGGGAAATGGCAAAACAAGCAAGCAAATCAGTTAATGAAACTTTTCACATGGCACACAGCCTTTCATGTTCTTGCATTTGCCTTCATTGCTTCCATTAACCTTGTGAAATGTCACCCACTGCTTCCCAAGGACAATTTCACCACGTCACCTTTGATTTTATTATTTTTTTTTGTGCATTCGTTCATAGGTGGAGAGGAAGAGTGAAACCTATGTTGCTTAGCCAGCATGGAGCTATGATTTCACTGTGCTGGCATATTGAGTTGCAGCCATGTGTCACAGATCTTTTGCTTGTCATCTCCCATGTTCTCACTATTCCCTGTCACTTCAAAATTAATTCATTGCTAATCACTTACTCCACCCAGACAATACCCATATTCTTCTGCTTACAAGGCACCACCTAATGCTTCATTTGGGGAGAATGGAGAGAGGGAAAAACAAAGCCTGACAATTGTGCTGTGAACCAATGGAATTAATATATCTCATATGCAAAATTTAATTTAAACAGTATGAATAATGCTCTTTAGTCAGAACATTCCTTCTCCAGATATTGTAGTGCAGTTTTTTCTATGCAAGGGAGCAGAAAAAGGAAAGGAGTCAAATTTTCCTTTTGGAATTTTGATGGGATCTAGCCCTCCCAGCTCTTGGTGTTTGACTGGGGAAATTTGGTAGTAACACTGTGCAAATCATACTTATATTGAAGAGTGACCATCTTCTCTGTGCCATTGCCAAAGTCACTTTTGGTAGAATCACAGACTGACTTGGGTTGGAAGGGACCTTAGAGATCATCTCGTTCCAATCCCCTGCCATGGGCAGGGACACCTGCCACTATCTCAGGTTGCTCCAAGCCCCGTCCAACCTGGCCTTGAACACTGCCAGGGATGGGGCAGCCACAGCTTCTCACCACCCTCTCAGGGATGAATTTCTTCTTAACAGCTAATCTAAATCTTTCTTTGTTTAAAACCATTCCCCCTTGTCCTCTCACTTGTAAAAAGTCACTCTCCCTCCTTTTTATAGCTGTGCTCTGAGTCAGGCTGGAGTTCTCTGAGTCACGGAATATTTGAGGTTGGCAGAGACCTCAAAAGATCACCTGGGCCAACCCCCTCCTCGAGCAGGGCCACCTAGAGCAGGTTGCCTGGGGTTCTGAGTGTCTCCAGGCATGGAGTCGCTGCATCCTCCCTGAGCAAGCCATGGTGGTGTTCGACCACCCTCAGGGCTGCAAACATGTTTTTCTTGTGCAAAGATGACGGCGCGTTGGGAAACAGGATGCCCGCGTGGAGCAAGGCGGAGTGTTGCGCGTGCCGGGCGGATAAGATCAGGGCAGAGCTCCTCTTTTCGGTTGGCGCCAGTGGCTGGGCTCCACTCCCGGCCCGCAGCACGTGTAGTGTCTTATCTACCAGCCCTGAGCAAGGAAGCCTCAAACCGCGGCTGGGAACATTTTGAAAGAGATTTTTGTCACCCCAGAGGAAACATCGTGGGGGAATAACAGGCCCTTGTAGCTGTAAACCAGTGATGACAAGATAAAGGCACCCAACTCATCCTTTGTACCTGTTTAGTAGTGCAACAGCAATGAATTTTAATCCCTTTATTTCAGGATGGGAAGGAACGGGGACATTTCTCTTTCTCAGCTCTCCTCACTATTTTGTTTCCTGATGTAATGTATATGTACACCTATTTTTTAATGTATATATATGTAGGGGGTCTGTATGCACACACAGAAGAGTGGGACATGCTAAATGGCGTTTTTTGATGCAGAATTTGAGGAAACACAACTGTGAAAATCCACAGAATTCCTACTGTGTTGTGTGGAGCATCTCAGGTACCACTCAGAGCCTAGGGCTTTGTTGGGCTCATTTAACCTGTGACCTCAAGCCAAATACCTTTGTACCAAAATATCTCTCCCTGCTCTCAGGATGCATTATGCTTGCAGAGAAGTTCCAGAAAAATGTGGGTGTTGGAAGGTGCCAAGAAGAGGCAAAGTGTGGTTCAGGAGGGGTTCTTCAGGTGGCAAGTTGGGTTGATCTAGTGAGTGATCAGGTGATTGACAGCTGTCTCTGCTGTCCTCACTGGAATAAAGGATCAAGTGTTTAATCTCTATGGAGAACTGGAAGAAGGGAAGCCAGAAAATCCCCCACAAGTGGAATGAGATCGTATAAAAAGCTGCAGAATTCCAAATGAAATTGATTCACTTTACTCCCAAATAAGCACCTGAATTGGTATGAATCAATACAAATGGCATCAATAGCATCAATAAATGTATCGCACTTTGTTCTAGTTTAGCATCTATTTTCAGAAGGCTCTCAGAAAGTATTTTGATACACCAATGCATGAAATACTGCTGTCAGATAAATTCAGATTATCCCGGATAAGGGTATTATATCACAGAATGAAAAAAGGCAGCAGAGATGTAAAAGCAAAGAAACTGTTAGTGCAGATTTCTTGGGAAATGTCAAAAAGGGTGACTTGAGCAGTGGTGGTGTTTGAATCCCAACACCCATTACTATTTGTATTGCTGCTGTTTGCCCTATGCTGCTGCAGCAGTGAGAGAAAGAGCTCAGTCTCCAGCGGTACCAAATAATACTATTTTATTTAATTTTGTGAATTTTACCAATACATTAGAACTTACTCTTGTTTTCCTTCAGAACTTAGTCATCTCTGGCACACCTGGAACCACTTCTGTTTTGAAAAGGGTGGTATTGTTACCCATATTGTAATGACTCCTGAGTTCTTTGAAACCTAATTGCAGAATACGTTCATCTGGTTTTGAGGTGTTTTCTAACATGAACTGGTGTTGGTGCATGTTTCTACTGACTTTGCATTGTGTGCCACCTAAAAAAGATGAAGTTAACGTGAAAGCCAACCAAAAGCTGGACTAATGAAAAGGTCAAATACATTTATTAAGCATTAAAATTCTGAGAAGTCCCTGTTGTGCAGGAGATCGTAACAAGAAGAGGAAACAGCACAGCATGAGCCATCTCTCCTGATAAAGATCTGGTGAGAAGAGAAGAGTGGAGGAAGTGGAGAACGTGTGGTGATTCCTGTTACAGGACGTGGCCCTCCTCCTCCTCCCCATCAGGCAGTGTGCTAAGGGCTTTGGCTGAAATATGCTGGGATTTGGTTAAACTCAGAAATAATTTAAACTTTTTTCTTATTTTATCAGGGGAATGGGAACCTGTCTTTTTATAGTTATAGAAAGGCATCTGAGGCTGAAGTGACCCAATACCAAAAAAGCACCCTCTATTCCTCTAGCTCCCACTGCACTTTGGTCATGGCCTGGAAGTAGTCAGTGCCTCGTCTCTCCAAGATCACCTTATGTGGACTGTACCTCATGTGTAACTCAGACACCTGTTTTCTGAGGCCTGGAATGGGTCTCGCTGTCCTATTTTGGCACCAAACAGGTACCCAATTGCTAGTGACAAGTAGGACTACAAACAAAGACCCTGTTTAAGCTCTTGTGAAAAACTGTGAGGGTTTTGAAGCTTCTGTTTCATTGTACAGCTTGAGAAGGTTTGCAATATTGAGACTCAGGCTCTAAGGGATGAGCAAAAGTTGATTAAGTGACCTCAAATATAAGGAAATAAGTGATTATTCCTGTCAGTCAGTACAATCTGCTGTGTCCCTCCACTGTGAAGGCTTGTTTTTTGTGTCTCTGAATCATTACTCTGCTTTTACCTGCAGGTAAACCCGATGAAGAAGGGGAGGGGGTAGATGTTCAGCCGTGTCCATCTGTCCTGTTGCTGTAGCTCATCCAGTAAGGTACACGTGCCAAGTCTCAGAGGATGCAGTGAGAGAGCACAACTCTTCACATCCCCTGCCTCAGACTGGCCCTGGGCAGGTGACTGGATATGACTGGATCTCCTTCTCTGATGAGGACACTCAACAGGCTACAAGCAGGTCTTCCCCATGCCACCAGATGTTGGATTTGCTGGTGAGGTTTTGCAGCCCTGCTGAATTGCACAGCAGCAGTGGGGACTTTGGTGTTTCTTGGTTTTGTCCCCTATGTAGGACACAAAAAAGAGAATTGAGGAGAGAAGGAAAGCAGTCAAATTTCAGCTCAGAGAACAGCCATGGGTGATTAATAGCTGAGAGCTGCTCAGGCAGACTGGGTGGGGTTTGCTGATTCACCCATGCATGCAGTCTTGCTGGGGGATTGGGAGAGGTGATGGCATAGGTATGTGTCATGAAAGGCGTTGGGGACAGCAAGGAACAAGGGGAAAAACCTTCTCTGTGGCCAGAGAGGAGAGACATCACCTCATCTATGGCATTTGGAAAGTGCTGCTGCGTGCACAGAGATGCAGGCACCAGCCAGGAACCCACGTTAACTTAGGGGAGTTTTTGACATGTACAAGGTCACTCTAAAACTTGACTGACAAAAAAATAAAAGGTGAAAAAAGTCACTCCACCACCTTCACTCCCCACACAAGTTTCTATCTGGCTCCAAACATAGGTTAGAAGCACAGAAACATAGAGCTGAAGTGGACTGTAAGAAGATCAAGCAGTCTAAGAACACCACAAAGAGACAACAAGTTTAACTGTCACGATAAAAAAAAAATTAAATAAGAGTAATATTTATTCAAACCTTCATGCAGATCATCTGCAGGGGAGATTTACTGTGCAAAGGGGCTGAGGCCCTGACCTGGCTCAGGCCACCTTCAGAGGTGGAGA
The DNA here is from genome assembly GCF_009829145.1 of Chiroxiphia lanceolata. Lineage (NCBI taxonomy): Eukaryota > Metazoa > Chordata > Aves > Passeriformes > Pipridae > Chiroxiphia > Chiroxiphia lanceolata. The sequence goes on along the minus strand of NC_045643.1, from coordinate 6,402,664 downwards.
CAGTAAACCCTGTCACTGTGTGGTTCATCACCCCAGGACCCTGACAGGTGCTCTGCTCCCCTGCTTTGTGTTCCCCCCCTCGTGCCCCAGCAAAGGTCGTTGCTGGAGGGCAGGAGGGGGGAATCACTCATCTGGACCCCAGGAGAGGTCTGTGTTAGAGCCAGGCTGCACAAGGACTGGGATAACAGGAACAGGTACTTTCAGGTACTGTTTTGCTAATTAGTCAACACTCATCAAGACAAGGAGAAAAATAATTGTGCAGATTGTATCAGAAAGTTTGCGGTTGGCTTGAACTGGTGCTTTATTTTGCAGATACAGGAACATGCAGCAGTTTTAAAGGGCTGGACTTTTTAAAAATGTTGATATAAAAGTTTTGGTTTTTTCCCATTCACCACAGAAGGAAGAAAAAAAATCCGAACAGAAGTCTAATCAATGGCTGTTGCTTTGCTTCCTTCCATGCTTTTATTTCTCCTTGTAGCTTGCTACCTAGTGTTTTCCCTGCCTTTGGAGATGCCTCTGAAGAAGCAAAATAGGAAGTGAAAACTCTGGTGATGCAGAGTTTCCAAATACATGTTACTGTTTGGAGATGAAAAGGTAAAACTTAAATCCAACCCTGAGATGTTTCAGTTTCAGGCTTCCAAATAATGCTCTAACCCTCCTGCAAGCACGCTGGGACAGAAACTGTGTTTGTAGATAGCAAAGACATGATCATTTTCTGGCTGTACTATGGGAACCCCTTACTTAATGCTACCCTACCCATCACACAGCTGGTTTAAAGGTCCATGTGATTTATCTTTTTTAAAAAAATAGTCATCTTTCAAGAAACAAAGAGATTCCTTTTACCTCCTTCAGATGCCTTTCTGACAAGGGCTGGTTTTAGGTCAAGAACCTGCCTCTGTTTTCAGGTGGCAGCTTGTCAGGCAGGATTTTTTTTTTTTTAATTTCCCCCCTCCCCCTCCCCATGGATGAATGATGGGCCTAATTCAGGAACTCTAAAATTGTTATTATCCTCTCTGAGCATGAGAAACACACCTGTGATTTCTCACAGAATATGCTTTGTGGCAGAAAACCCTCCTGCGCCGGTGCGTGAAACATATCCTTATGTAAAGAGCAGCTTAGCTCATCTGTTTATTGCTCCATGAGACTCCCGGCGTATGGAAACGCCTGGCGTGTTTGTTTGTGTGCCGGTGGTTAATGCTCATTAAGCAGGGAGACTAATAGCACTGCCTGGAGCCAGGCAAAGTGGAAGGCACTTGTTGTATGAATTTCCCCTGCTTGATTTGGCAGGCGCGGGCGGTGCTTAACCTGCGGCACCCCTGCTGCTCCTCTTGGCTGTGGGAGCTTGTGCCGGGGGCTGGGATGGCTTTAGGAACGGCCTCTCCCTGCTCAAAAAGGCACTGATGACTGAGTGGGCTGCTGCTGTACAAGGGATAGTGAGGGAGCCATCCCAGCAGTCCTGCTCCGCCTGGGTTTCCTCCGTTTTTCCAAGCCATGGTCCCCTCTGCTGTCTGCTGCTCCTCCCAGGCATCCTCCACTCCATTTTCTTCAGGCTTTGCTGGCTAATTTCTCCCCCATCATCTTCTTTTGCATTTAGGGGATTATCTGTGTGTGACAGCAAATGGGAAACTGAGGCATCTGGCTGTAGAGAGTGTCATGTGAAATATGTCAGCAGTGGTGTAGTGCTAAACTATGAGGAAAATATCACCAGACTGACAGGTCAGAGGGAGATCAGGGTGCTGATAACTCACTGCTCTCTCCAGGCAGGAGAGACAAGCCAAGGCTGAAAATCTGGCATAGGACTGGAGGCAATGTGGATTTCCCCAACTTGTTTGCATCTCATGCGCTTAGAGAAAAGGTTCAGTTGGGGAAAAAGATGAGAAGCACTTCTGAAGTTTGATTCACAGGGATAAACAAAATTTAGGTGCCCAGAACAGGTTTTCTTCCCCCCCCCCCCCCCGAATTGTACCTATGAAATGGGGTGTCTGCTGAGCTGGCCATATCTGTCAGTAAGCATGAGAACGGCTGTGATCGGAGGTGTTCACAGAGACAATGCCCAGGGGATGTGCCTTATTGAAGGCATCGGATCCCAGCTCTGACAGCTATGAAACCACCTTGTCAGCTGCACTGGGTGGGTGAAATGTAGAACAGACACTGCAAGGGAGCCAGTGTGTTATGTGGTTATCAGGCCGGGCTCCAGTCAGAGTCACTCGTTTCTAATGTTAGCATTTTACTGGGGTCACACAGAATCACAGGATATGCCAAGCTGGAAGGGACTCACAGGGATGATCAGGTCCAACTCTTAGCCCTGCACAGGACCATCCCCAAGAGTCACACCATATACCACGTAAAGCTTCTTGAACTCTGGTAGGCTTGGTGCTGTGACCACTGCCCAACCACCCTCTGGGTGAGGAACCTCTTCCTGATATCCAACCAAAACCTCCCCTGACACAACTTCAGGTCATTCCATCAGGTCCTGTCACTGATCACCACAGAGAAGAGATCAGTGCCTGCCCCTCCTCTTCCCCTGATGAGGAAGTTGTAATTGCAGTGAGGCAATTACAGTCTCTTCTTTTTGTTTGTCATCTTGTTCAGGCTTGGTAAGATCCAGAGAAGTCTTGTCTTGTGACAGCAGTTATGGCAGGTGTGTGTGTGGCCAAGGCTGGGGTCTGGCTTTGAAGGTAAAATGTAGTGTGATGTTCCCTTGCTGAGGCTGGAGAGTTCCCAAGGGATGCTGGGGGACATGACACAGAAGAGCCTGGACAGGGGCTGGCAGCAGGGTACCGTGTCAGTGGAGAGAGGGCTTGAGGCGCTGTGCATCACTTTGAAGCAAGGGAGATCTTTCTCCAAGATCCCCTGAGAGGAGAAGAGCTGAGGGGAGTCTTCACTGAAGTTTTGGGTGCTGAGGATTGGCTGGGGACAGAGGATGTGGATGTGGCAGGGAAGCTGTCATGACTATGCCAAAGAGGCCAAGCTTTGGTCCAGGCATGTGCAGAAAACCCCACTTGTTACACTGGTAAAAAAAAACAAAACAAAACAAAAAAACCCCAAACCCCAACAGCTAAAGAAAAGCTAATAGGTCTTGGTGGGTGTGATTTGGGATTCTGCCATATGTGGAGCATCTGGCTTTAAGTCTCTTGGGATAAAATCCATTGCATTTTTCTCTTATAGAAAGGGGAAGATCTCAAGTCCATCAATAAAGACTCTGCTGGGTGGTTAAAGAAAGCAAAAATGAGATCCGGAGAGGATTGTCCTCCAAGCTTATGGTTGAGTAGTTGGTTAAAATGGAGTGTTCATACTAGAAAAGCTAGGCAGTGCTTACAGCATCCATAGGGTATTTACATTACAGCATCTTCAGAGTGTTTCTCTGAGAAGCTGTGGCAGGGATGTACAAGAGTGTCTGAGGAACTTGGGCACCAGAGTGTCACTCATTTTGTCTGACAGCTTTGGGCTTCTCAGCCTTCTGCAAACATCAACGTCATTTGTCTAGATGAGGAGTGATTATGTTCAAGTTACTGTCATTAAGTAACTCTCATCAGGTCATTAGGTAAGTTTCATCAAGGGATGATGGCTCCATAATAAAAGTTGCCTTTCCTCCTCAATGAGGTAGTCTCAAGTGACAATTTCACTTTTTCACTCTGCAGAAAAGATGCATCTCCAGACAAGAGGCTGAAATTAGGTCTTATGTTTGGTAAATATACTTTAACTGATGAGATACTGAATGAAAGCTTTTTGCTCTTTCCTTCTCTTTTTTTTCCTTTTAGATGGAGAAATCCTTCAATGCTCAAATTCTTAATCTGAAAGATTGAAGTGCTGCACTGAGGAGTGAATCTTAAGCATGATGAAATCCCTGGACTGCAGAGTTATAGGGAGGTAAAACACCTCCATCCTCATCATTCAGTGAAGGTTTCCTAGTCCTTTTGTTGAGCTGGGGCAACTGCCCCTTGTTGTGATGCTTGAAAGGATCTTGTCTTGAGATGTGCAGGTCTTCCTGCCTGTTCACAGCACAGGGAACACCTCCATCCACTCCACAGGTTTCTGCTACGGGGACCAGCCTCTGGCAAGTCTCAGAGCTGCAGCCCTTCAGCCCCTTTCCAAGAGCTTGATCTAGTAAAGTAAATTAAGATGTAGCCACTGCCTCTGAGAGCCTTTGGACTCACATATATCTAGAAGCATATCCATAAGATTCATGTACTGAATGCAAACTATAATAGCACTCATTCTGGAATAAGAGTTGTTTTATTTTATCTTGACTTAATGCATTTTCTTATTCTAGCTTAAGAGCATCCAGAAAAGCTCTTCTAGTCAATTTTCAAGTGTCAACAAGCTGTTTTTCTTGGTCTCACAAACTCATCTTTGAAATGGGAATAACTTAGTCTCCCATATGGTGTTGAAAGCTACTTCATAGCGGAAATCTCCTGTATATTCATACAAAATTTTAGAGGAGCAGGTGGAAATTATCTGGCAATTAAAGTTAGTGCTATGGAGCTAGGACTTGGAATGACACAGTCAATCTATTCAAAGTTCTCATCTCCTACTGTCAGCAGTTGGTTACGTGACTGTTCATCGTACTGTTCCTCAGGGGGAGAAAAAGCCCTCAAAGAGATGGCAAAAGATTTCAGCTGATTTCTGATAACTGCCTTTGAGCAGACGATGACATTTATCTGAAAGGAAACGGTTAAAAACGGGTTCTTTAGCAGCTCTGGCTCTGACATCGTTCTACAGACTTATTGGGGTATTAACAAAGAAAAGTAGCTTTCTGTGAACGCAGGAAGTGGCCTCCAGTAAAGTTTACAAATTTCACAGAAAAACGGACATAAAAAGGTCAAAACTCTCCCCAGCCATTCATGTCTAATTTTATTTCTAGCATTAGATTCCTCTACTCACTTAAAATATTCAGGTCTGGGCAATAATATAGGGTGGTTACCATCATCCTGAAGTGTTCATCATCCTCTTGTAGCAGCAGTCAAAGGTGTATTCATCACCATTTTTCAGAATTCCTGGGTATTTTCTTGAATGTTCATAGCTGGTGTTAGATCACCAAAGAAACATTTTCATCTGTCACAAAAATCACAAACTTACGGGGTTTTGTTTGTTTGTTTAGGTTTGTTTTGATTGGGGTTTTTTTCCCTCTGACTTGTTTCAATTTGTGCAGAAGTAGTTAATCTCATACCTCCTTCAAAGGTTTTGCTCAAAATTTCCAAACTGTCCTGAATGGAAGACCTGATGAACTATTTTACCTCCAGAATGTATGACTTGTAGGGAGATATAAACACGTATAAACAGCTGTTTTGGCTGGAAGTTTGTTTGAAATATTGTTTCAAATATATATAAAAATGAAGCACAGCACTTCATGGAGGCCCCATTAACAGGCAGGATGATTTGCTGCCTATGCCTTTTACATATTGCTCCTGTCTAAATTTCTCTCTGGTGTTATAGTGAGGAGCATTGTGGCATTGCTGTGAAAACTCTGCCATGCATCAAGAGCCCCAGGTGAGACCAGTTCCCTGTAAAGCAGATGCTCAGGTGGTTTCCACTGAGGGTCTGGTGCTTATGGAGGTCTCTCCATCCTGCTGAGGCCAGAAGGTGATTGGGGAATTCAGTGCTTGGCATGAAAAGTCTTGGAAGAGGGGAGAGTTTAGCTGGCTTAAAATTAAGCAGTGGAAGTTAAAAGGAAACACAATCAACCTCAGCTGGAAGTTGGTGCGTTTTAAATATGGGACGGTTCTTTTTTGCGACCTGTGTAAGAGTTTGCTAATGAACCTGATTTATTATAGAAGAAATAGCTTTGCACAGCAAGATAAGCATACTTTTGACTTGGTTCCAGATATGACAATAGCTGAGAGCCATCAAAAGTAGGAAGAAAATAGCTGCCAACAGTCCTGTCCAACTCGGGTGATCCTGAATTTCTTCTTGCTCTGTCAAACCCTGCTCACTCAGTCCTTTCTGATGGAAGTGAGGACAGAATGTACCTTCAAGAGCAGCTTTTGTTCCTAAGCATTGACTGTGCTTTCTTTGTAGGATAATGGAGAGCCTTGGAAAGTAAACTCTCTCCTCTGCCATCCTCTGTATCTCCGACAAAGAATGCTGGGTACCGAGCATGGAGGACACATGGGATGGAAAGAGGTTCGGCCTCTAAGGTTCAGAGTATGCCAGCAGATATCAGCAACACATCAAAGGTGATAGTCAGGAAGGCATTTTCGAGGAAAAAGGTCTGCTATTGAAGTTACTGAAGAAGTCTTGTCTCCTGCTCCTGACTGCAGCAAGTGGAATTACCAGACCAACTCTATCTTCCCTTCTCCCTGAAGAAGACAGTGAGAGGCCAGGTAAGCCTTCACCACACCTTGGCAGGAAAAACCTGTGCTGGGCAAATTGATATGTGTGGACTGGGTGAGTGCTAGAAAATGTGTACTCTTAGACTACAGGATTATGGTCTGAAATAAACTCAGAACCTGAGCTTTGAGGATTTTCTGGCACTGAAAATGCAACTGTTTATGGTGAGGTTTGTGTGTATGTTGTACCAATGCAACTGGATTTTTATGGAGCTTTTCCTCTTGTTCTGGGAGGAACACCTTGCCAGAGAGGTAAAGAACACTTAGCTATTTGCATGACCAGAAAGATAAAGTGATGTATAAAACAAGAATGAAAAATATGACATTCTAACTGGAAAATACAAACTTTGGGAATTTGGGCACTTTCACAGTCTTTTAACAAAACCTGGAAACAAATGGTTAAAAGTTGGCTAAAAATATTTACCCCCTAGTCAAAATGTCTACTTTTTTTCCTTGTTTCCCCATCAGGCTGTTTAAACCTGCTAAGAGATTAGTTTTGGCTATGAGTTTTCATGCGTAATCTGAGTTGTACACAAGGGTTTTTTCCTTCTAATATAGATTTTGAACAATGTTGTATATTTGAAGCTAGTCACATATGTAACCAATAGGTATGAAATTGGAGGGAGTTTCAGGTCACTGTTTGAGGGTAAAGATGCTGAAGAAAGACACAATTTGGAGCAGTTCAAATACTTTCTCAGCTGCAGCTTTTGCTCTGTCCTGTGAATTTCCAGGACCCTACCTTTATGTGAAGGCTTATTTTGAAACTTTGAGCATTCAGTCTATGGTTTTAAAGGAGAGGATGAGGGCTTTTTGCCCTGCTTGAGGAATTTGATCTTCATCTGAATGCTGTAGCCTTTAAAAACCTGGAGTGGCGATGTCTGTCTTTCAGAAATCTGTGCAGGTGTGTAACTCAGTACTTCTGCACCCAAAGGCATTTCTTCATGTGTTTCTTCACTAAGACTCAAAATTTCCACACCGAAGTGCAATAATATTGCTTAGGGAAACTGAAGATAACCTTACCTTGAAATCCTCCTCATTGCTAGAAGTGCCTGAAGGTGCATGTAGTAACTGCCCTTATAGTCATAAGCTATGCAATTATAAGCTATATGTAGTTATAAGTAACTATAAGCTACTTGGATACCCTAAAAGTAGGGTGGAAATGATTAAAAGTTTCAGGAGGGTTTGGGCAGAGGGAGGAGTCCATGCTCAGGAACACGTCTCCCCTGTTACACACAGATGTGCCGGAGGGGAAAATGGAAGTGGAAGAGAAGTCCCCTCTGGGTTTAAGGCTGGGGGGTCCTTGGGGTGCTGCTACCATGGCCCCAGGGTAGTGTCCAGCTCTAGCAGGGGTCCAAACCTTTTGCTGGCATTTGAAGGTTTATGTCTGCTTTGGAGTGAATTTTTAAAGTCCGTGCAGAGTGTAAGGTTTGCTGGTTTTCATTTTTAAGGAGAAGAGTAATGGGTTTGTTCATCAGCTGCTGACAACTCTGTCTCTGGGCAAAGAGGGAGGGGGACAAGATGTGTAAGTTGGTATAATGACCCCCTTTTAAGACTATCCTGCCTTGGCCAGTAATTTCTGTAACTTTACAGCCAGTGTTTAGTGTGTGGATGGAGATGTTTTCTTCCCTTCTCCACAGCAAAATCCCTCAGTCTCATGCTCCTTTCCCTCCAAAATTCCTTGTGTTCCACTCACCTGCCCCACACTAGGCATTGCAGCTCTGTTACTTCCCAGCCCCTTGCTTTTCCTTCCTCTACACCTTTCCAAGGCAGTTCAGGTTTGAGACGTAAGTCTCTTTTCTCCCTCCCCTCCTTCACTGTGGTGGATTCGTCCCAGTCTGAACCTGAAGCCTGAGGTAGCACCGAGATTGGCAGAGGGAGAGTGAGCTCGTGCCCCCTGTGGCATCCAGACAGCGTGGGTCAAATTCAGCTGTCTGGCAAACCTGTAGTCTCCCCAGGATGCCCCACTGTGCTGGCTGGCAGGGAGGAGGGGACAGATGATAAATGAGTCACAGAAATGCTGTTCTTGGTGCACAGTGAGTGCCACAGGGCTCCAGAGTAGATCTGAAAACACAACTCCTGGGTCTGTGCAAGCCATCTCTCCCGAGGCTGGGAATGGTTCCCTTCCTCTCTGGCAGCCTGAAAGCAGCCGGGGAAGCCATTGTAGTCACAGTCATTATTTATTTTGTTATTTTATATCAGAAAAACTTCTGCTGGGAGAGACACACAGACTGTCCAGTTCTCTCTTCCCGCTTTTAACCCATCAATGTCCTTAAAAACACAGTCCAGGCAGACACTGCATCCTCTTCTGAGCCCCTAGCTACAGGTGTGCAAGCACAGGTCCTTCATGGACCCTCTCAGCTGCTTACTGTTGATCCTGAAATGAAAATTGGCAGTAACTGAGAAGATTTTGGTTTTCCTGAGGTTAAAAGTCACATTTTGTCAACTCTAAACTAAGACAGGTTTTGTCTGGGCGGTATCTGACACACAACTTGCCGCCTGCTATATCTGAGATTCAGATGTTTCCATCAAAACAAAATCCCGTTATATTAAGATATTTTAGCTCTGTTTTTTTCTCTAGGATACTGAATAGAAGCTATTTAAAGGTATTTTAGTGGGAAGCATCCATGGATGCTGATCACAGCTCTCTCTGCTATCTGTTCATAGGATGCAGACATTCTTGTTCAGTTTCTAGACATTACATCTGTTTGTTAAACTCAAAGATTGAGTTTTTCTCAAGCTTTTTAGGTCTGACTCACATTGCTCAGGGATCATGGTGCAAATGCTGTTTCTTTTTTGCAAGATCAGTACAATCAGGCTGTATGGTCTGGCTGTGCTGGACTGAGTGGCCACAGTGTTTGTCCCTGAGTGTCACTATTTCATGGAAGAGATGAATTAGGCTCATTTGGGTTTTGTTTGTGGCAGTCCCTGTTACCCAAAGACCACAAGGCATGTGCAGGAGTGTTTCTTTGATGCAGATCTAGCCACACTTTTAAGGAGAATCCCCTGGAGGCTTGCAGTTCACACTTGATGTTGCTTACTAATATTTATTTTCAAATGCAATGTATCAGCTCAAAGAGGAGACTCTTAATATGGAAAAAGTGAATACAACACTGGATCTGACCCAGATTTCTGGCCAGAAACTCTGATCAGAGTGAAGTAGCTACCCTGAAGTTCCTGCTCTCCAATTAGGGAGATGTCAGTGAGCACACAGCTAAGCAGCAGTCTGGTAAACATAGGGATGTTTTTATTAAACAGCTTTGGGATGCAGAAGTATTTATACTGACCTTGTTTTCCAACTCTTCAGAGGCCCAAGGAGAAAGCTGGAGGTTCTGTAAGAAGTAAGGCGCTTTCATTATATTGCTTCCCATCTGTCAGGTTAGTTTTTAGGATCTATATGTATTCATCTCTCAGGGAGCACTGGGGATTTACAGGCGAGGGAAACATGTAATGAAACTTTGTCAGTGAATGTCTAAGAGGCACCTCCATGTGTCACAGGGACACAGACTCAGTGGACAGGTCAGGGGTTGCTGGGAAGTGAGCCAGCTCATGCTGGTTTGGTGCTGTACCACGTAACCTGTCCTGCTGTGTCCAGAGCATGGTATGAGGGGTGTGTGTGTGGAGGTGGGACCTCAGGCTGATGTGCAAAGAAATCAAAGCTTTTGGCTGCATGAGGAAAGAGAGGTGAGGTTGACCTCTCCCTTTGGTGTCTGTGACAATAGTTTCCTAAAGACATCGCATATGGTTGTGATCATCCAGAGCAGTTGAGAGGACAACAGGCAGTAAGGAATCTGATGGTGGAACCAGTGAGAGCAAGCCTAAGCCTGGATAAAAAGGTTATGATTTTCCCAAGCATTTGAGAGACTCATCATTTCCACTTTAAACCTATGCTAACTTAAAGGGATATGTTTCCCACTTTTCCTTTTCAGTGCCCAGTAAAGCTTCCAGTGGGTTAAAGCAGGAGCACCCACCACATCAGAGTGCCACATGCCCACAGCACCTGGGGGGTGTAAGCCAGGTCCTGATGGGATCAGCTGGGCACAAGGCTGTGAGGAGCAACCTAGGCTCCCAAATTCAGTGTGGCACTAAGTGCAGCTCCTCATGAGAGGGATGTGACACCAGGCTTGACGAGCAAGTGCCTGGTGGTTTGTGTGCGCTTAATGGAACTATTTAATACCTTTTGGAAATATAATAAAAGTGAAATCACCCAACTGACATATGGTTTATTGGCTCCCTCTAATACAGTCTGCTGGGAGAAAAGTGCTGTGGCAAGTGCAGGTTGGGATCCCAGTGAAATCCTACACCTGAATGCCTTCCCAGGGCATGTGCAGACCAGGGGTAAAGAAAGATGGATAATAATAATAACACTGGCTGCAGGAAATGAGTGAAATGATTTCCTAATACACCGAGCTTAATTCTGCACATTGCCTTCACAGTGAATACAGTGGGGCAGTGCTGCACTCACGAAGTGTTGCCCAAGCTGCACTCAGAGCTGACAAACATGTAATGAGTTTTTATCCATCCTTCTACCCCACAGAGGCCCCATGTAGCTGTTGCCTCTTTGCCCTGCCATTGATAGCCTTTCAGGTATATCCTTGTGACATCAGTAAGCTTGGTCAGTCCTGTGCCAATGAAGGAGATCTCTGTGGCACTTCACCTTGACGTTGGTGTTCGGCAGGTTAAAACACACCCCCCATGTCAGGTGTGTTGATGCTGGAGCCTTCCCTGTGCAGGACAGGGAGGGCACATCCCTCTGTGCACATTTGGGGCATGTGTGGGAATTGCAAAGCCAGGTGCCTTCCTTGGGAGGGAAGGCAGTTCTGGATGCCATTAGGACCAGCTTTAAACCTGACAGCAGCTGTGGTGCACACTGTGCAACCTGGGTCAGCTGTCAGGCACTGAGTAGCATCAGGTCATGTCCACTGAAATCTATTGCTGGAGGCTGTGCTGACATCACTGCCTGTGCTTAGGCAAGGTCCCCTGTCTGCTCAAGAGCTGCAGTATTGGTCTTCTTGACCTCTTTTACTGAAGAACCTTGAAATTAAGGCAACACCTTAGTCCTTTAGAAATAGACTTAAGTATGTTAGGAAGTAGCAACTTGAAAGAAAATTGTATGCATCCCAATCTGTTGCTTTTCCTACTCAAACTGAAAGACATTATATGAGTTTAAAGGAGCAGTGAAACACGTGGTGTGGAGCCATACTTGGGGACATGGAAGTTGTCTCCATCAGCATTTTCCTCAACACCCTTTAGCTATCTGGTCCCATGTGCTGAGGTGTTGCAATAGGGTGTTGGTTGTAGCATGCATCACTAGAACAAACCAATTTTTATTTCAGTATTGCCCTCACAGGCTTTTTTCCTGCTCTGTCAGTGCTGGTGTTTCACCTAACACCCTCGCTTCAGATAACTGATGGAGCATGGAGGACTTCTGCTGCTGTTGGAAAACATGGGCTTGCTCAGGTGGCTGCATCATCACTTGGCATGAGTAAAAACCTGATAAAGCAGGAGACAAGTAAACTTTGTTCCCTGGTTCATGAGTTTCGAGGCAGTGTTGGGATTCACTGATGAGCAGGTGGTTTGTCAGCTCTTAAAGGCTAAGGGAGTTATTCCAATAGGTGCAATGATGGTCTGTGCCCATCTTCTTAGAGGCAAAGCAGTCGTGGCATCTCATCCTCCCGTACCAAGCCACATTCAGCCTTTTCCATCTCTTTTTCCAGTTCTCTGTGGCCAATTTGCTCAAGACTAAAGCAAACTTTGGAAGGAGGAGACAGTGAATGAGGGATAGCTCTGCAAAACTGCCGTAGTAAAGCAGGGAGAGCTTTGCTTGTGCTCGCTGCAGAGCTGGGCTCTTTGGCACCCCCCATTTATTAACCCTTGCTCTCACACCTGTTCTTGTTCTCGCACCTCCGGCGCTCCAGAGCCACTTCTTGCACCTCCCACAAGTGCACATGCTTGTGCTCCAAGAGCTCCCTGGATTTCGGACCTGTGTGTGATCAGAATGAATTAGACTTGGCTGAGGGATGGGATTATTGCAGACCTGTCACTTCACAGTATGTTCCTGTTACAGCCCACACTCATGTCTGCTAGTATTTTAAAGTAAACTTTAATTAGCATCTTCTGAAGAGTGTGAATAAATTGTTTTATTGTGTTTTGGGTTCGGTTTTGTTTTAAGGCAAAGAGTGTTTACTCACCAAGGACATGTTTCCAAACTCTTCATCCACGCTAGTCCTGGTTTTTCTGATATGTCACTGTGTATCACTGTGAAGCTCTGCGTGGTGCTGTTGGTGGGAGCAAGGCTCCTCAGAAGTGGGGTAGGACATACTGTGGAGGCACATGCAAGTGCTGGAGTGTTTTTCAGTCATGTTGGAGCAACGCTATCAGACTCCTGATGGCCATGTGGTCACCATTTACTAGCAAACTATTCCAGGGGAGTTGCTCCAGGCTAGGTACATCTGTGTCTGCCTTGGTTTAGCGTAGCAGCTCCTTTACCTGAAGTCTGATGGGCATGGCTTGGGTTCAGGACCTCAAAGATCTTTAAATAACTTGTGTCTAACAGTGCTGCAATCCAGCAACACTGAAGACATTCTCCCTTATTGTAAATAACATGTCTGTGGTGCTCTTTGCAAGGGGCACTGGGCATGTTTCCCAGACTTCAGTCCAGAATGAGTGAAGCAGGTGCCTAATGTGGTCCAGAGATCTGCTCATAGACAGCAAAGGGATGGAAAGGATTTTTTGTACATGGCTGAATTCCTGCAGAATTACTTTACTGCTGAAAATAGGTACACTAATGACATGTAAAGTTTCTACCCATCCAACCCATTTACTGGACTGAATTTGTGAAAGTGGTGGATAATAGATTGGAAGGGATGAGCTGCAGACCTGTTTGTCCTCTTTTGTGGAGACAGCGTTAAGGACGGCTAGGAAATCAGGCTGGGGTTGGGGTGTTACCTGTGAGTGCTGGCACAGAGTATGATCCCCACCCCATCCACATCTGTTTTTAAAGGTGGTGTGTGATGTGAGGAAGGTAAACCTGCTCCCTGGAATACCAGAGGCAAAGAGAAGTAAACCAGCAGCAGGGGAAAAAAAGGGTAATTTAAAGGCCTGGGTGGTAAGCAAAATTTTTCAGAGGGAAGAAGGTGTTGCCTTGGGTGAGCTGTGAGGACTCCGTTGGCTTTTGCATTGCAAGGAAATGTACTTGAGCAAATGGGCTGGTATGAAGTATTCAGGCAGAGAGATTGACTCCTTTTAGTTTCACCCATGCATGGCTTTGGTTCCACCCATCTTGTTTAAACAACATACTTGGTGGGGATGAGGCAAGGAAAATCCTGTTCTCTGCTTGTGTTTGTTCTTCCCTCTGCTCCTCCAGCAGGGACACTCGAAACACAGATGGAGATCAAGGCGTTAGGTTTTAACAGATCCAAGTCAATTTGATGTGTCCTTAAAAAATCCCACAGTCATTTCCAGTGGCATCCGCAGAGCTGCTAACAGCTGAGCGTGTGCCCAGTCACTAGTTGCTGCATGTATAGTTTTCTCATATCGAAACCATTCTTTTCCTGTCATGTGGAGGCTTCCAGTGTGGCTTTTTGGTGGCATCAACACAAGAGCATGTTTAGAAATTACAAAGTGGTGCTATCTGGAGGATCACCATGGGAGCAGCAGGGCGGTGGAAACCAGGTTCTCATCTTGTGCTTCTAAGCTAACTTGTTCCCAGTTTTCTGGTGAGACCTTTGTCAGTGAGTGCCACATAAAGGCTCCCTGTGGGTTGCCAAAAAAGGATACCACCTGAGAATCACAACACCCAATTCTCTGACCCATCAGTAGTGAAAATAGGCTACCTGTACAGCTCAGCCCTCAGTCCCTTCCAACAGTTCTCCAGAAGACACAACCTACTTGGCAAAGGAGAGCCCTCTACCTGCTGGGAAGGTCTGGGGAAGAGTTGCCCCCCATTGCTTCCTAATAGGGGATGGGAGATGCAAGAGAACTGGCAGCCCATGCTGTGCTTACCCACCAGTGTGTGGCAGTGTCCTCATTTGCATGAAAATACCTATTTGGTGACTTGCAAAAATAACAAGAGACTTCAAATTGGAAGGATTATTCTTTTTATGCCACTTCTGCTTTATTCCTTTTTCTCCTCAATTACCCCAGGGTCTCATAGAATTGATGGTGGGAACAGACCTCAGGACTCACAACTCCTCTTCAAAACCCTGGGGGCAGGAGCCTATAGAAGGTGATTCCAATTTCTCTTTTCTATCGGTTTTGTGTTCAGGAATGATTCTTTGTACTCATTGGCATTGCTACTGGAGGAGAAAGGGGTTTTCTGTGGCCATGACCTCCCCAGCTGTGGAAAAGCTGTACCAGATCTAAGCCCTGCAGGAAGGGTGGGAATGTCCAACCTAGCCAAGTCCATAGGGAAAACTGTTTCTTGAAGAAGAGTTTACTTCCTTTCTTCTGTGGCTTATTCTACCAAATTGAAGAGAGAGAATTCAGAATTATTAACATCAATTATCAGTAAAAAGGATTATAAGGGACTGATCTCTGATTGGGAAGCTCTGATGCACATTCCCAGTCTTTCCTATTATTTTACCCTTCTTCTGACTCACCTGGTCTGGTTGCTATATCTTGCTCCATTCTGGGGGAAGCAGAGCACTCAACACGTTGCTCACCTCTCCTGTGACCTCTCCATGCCGCACCTTTGTTGGATGACAGCAACAAAACAGTGCAGAGAATTCCCAAAAGGGTGAGGACTCCTTAATCCCTTCAGAAACCACCTGATACTTTGTGGGTGGGTCCCAGCTAGTCTCAGAGTAAATTAACATCTCCTTCCTCATCCACAGCTCTCTGCCTTTCTGATCACACTAAATGCAAGTACCAATCCCAGGTGCCTTTGGCCTGTCTGCCTCCTTGTTTGCAAAGGTAGTGCTTCATGGGATCAAGGGTCTCACCCTCTTAAAATCCAGATGTTTTCTCTCTTCCTAGTTCCACGTATGGCTATCTAATCCATGGGTCAAGGTGCCTGCCTAGCAGCCAGCAAGAGTACCCTCATTGCCACTGGCTCAGATTAGTTGACAGTTTTGCTGCTTCTTCAATGACCTCCCTCAATGTTTTCCATAACTCTGTTTCTCTTTGGGCTGAATCCTTCATCTCTTTATTTAGCATCTTTCTTCCATCCTGTATTTTGTACAGATGCATCATCATGGTACCGAGGCTCCCTGTGGTCAGTATTAGGCATTAATCATTGAAATGTTGGAGAATTTGCCTCCATTTTCACAGGAACAGGCTAAAAGAAGTCAATTTTCCATGTTAGGGGATAGTTTGCGGGTGAGACTGGACTCACAGACCCATCCTTTCCACTTCGAGAAAGACATGTTCCATGTGGCAGACTCCAGTCCTTGCGTTAAGAAATCTTGATGTTTTCCCTGGATTTGTAAGGTTGTGATTTATCAAGCAAGAACATAGCAAACCAACATCTTGTTCCACATCTTCACCACAGGGATGATTCATATGGGCTGCTTGTGGCATCTGACACTGCATTTTGGCTGTTCTGCTGGAAAGAGTGAGCCTTTTGTGGGTATCTGGTCATTAGATGATGAATTTTTGCTTGCTCCCACCTGAACTTAATTCAGGCTTGGTGCCACACATCTTCATTAATCCTCTTAGCCCTGATTTGGTTGCACCCTTTCACCTGAAAGCAAGGAATTTGATAATACAGCGATGAAATGAGCTGCAGAGGTCTGACATTCAAATCCAGACAAACAAAACTCTCTCGACTTGCTTGGAGAAAACCCACATCAATTACACTGTCAGTTGTATTTACCTTGCACAGTCCTGAACCATTCCAAGGCTGGGACGTGTGCTGTCAGTGTCTGGGGCAATGCCTCTGTGGTTAAGGATGTGCCCTGGTTGCTGGGATGGACCAGGAGCACAGCACACAGAGGGGTGTCCGTGGGCTTAATGAAACTGTGGGAATGCTGAGGAGCAAAGCCTCCAAGAGGCAAATGCCACAAAATCTGACTGAGTTCAGTAAAGCACATACTGTAAGCTTGGGCTTGCTAGAAAAAAAATAAGGAAAGGAAAAAAAGAAGGAACCTGCTGGAAAGGAGGAGTTTCCAGAGTTCCTGCATTCCTGTGCCATGAGAGCAGTTCAGCCCAGAAATGCTCACTTTGTTTGGTTTTCCCCAGCATTTGCTTCTTGCTCATGGCCAGCAATTTGCAATGTACAGCAGAGTTCTCTCCAGTTCCTGCTTAGACTGGAAACTGGGCTCCCCGCAGTAAGCTGGGGGTGGCTGGCTGTGTGCCTGTGCAGGGAGCGCAAGGAAGGCTCAACCACTGGGCTTGTGACACCCATTGCTCATCTCTTTTCCCAGAGCTCTGGTGTGTCCCTTCCCTGAGCTCAGAAACCTTCCATCACGGCCTGCAGAGCCCTCTGTGCCGATGTCGGCGAGCAGCGGATAAGGAGGGCATTGTTGGGCTGTTGTCTACCTCGGCACGTTTGATGAGGAGAACTAAAACAGACACAGGAGAGGATTAGGTGTCAGAAAGTGTCTAATTATGGCTTATGAAATTACCAGCTCAGTGGCTTACGGATGGAAATGTACAGAGGAAGCCTGTATCAGTGCAGCCTCCAGCTGATCCCAGAGAAAAGGGAAGGGAGCAAGCCCACCAGAACAGCCCTCAGTGGCTGTGGAAGATGCAGACAGTCCAGATCCCATCATGTCTGGTTCCTTGGGAGCAGCGCGTGCCCCATGTTTTAAAACAGCCCATCTCCTGGAGGACAGGAAAAGGCACACTGCTATTCCCTACACAGATTCCCTCTGCCCACTCTTGGCTCCATGGAGCGCACGATGGGGATTGATGCTATTCTTCCCACAGCCACAGTGCTCGAGGGCTGTGCCTACATGTACAGTGCTCCAAGTATTTCAGAGAGAGGCCTTTACCCCTCCAAATTTGATAGCTTAATGGTTTTGGTTTGGTTATTGTTTAATGATACATAATGATTTAATACTTCTCACTTTTACGTTTTTCCATGAAATGCAGGGATAACAGTAAATGCATTTTGCTTTCAGCTTTGAGCACAGTAAGTTTTACAGTACAGCAGCTGTATATTTGTAGCCTGTAGGGCAAAGCCTGACCCCAGAGCTGTCTCCCAAGGCATGGCAAGGCCAAGGTGTGAATCCCCAGTAGGTCATTACCTGCTTCTCCAAAGGTATTGGAGATTTTGACAGATTTTTTTGTGCATATGAAATGCATAAACACAAATAGGAAATCATCAGAGTTTTTACCAGCAATGCCTTTAAGCCTTTTAGAATAAGTGTTCAGTGAAATTTCAGACCAACAACAGGAAAACTAGGACAACTTTTTTTTAAACTTTCTACAAGGTAGCCAAAATCTGTCATTTGATAACATGCCGGCTGCATCCTTATCAATCAGAGATCCTGTAAGATTCCATCTTGGTAACTAATATCCCATCTCTGGTACGTTGTATCCACCTTCCTGACTGTTAAGAAGCCAATGCTGCTGCCCAGTCTGAGGGCCAAACCTTGGATCAGCTCATGCCAGTGCCATACGGACCATACATGCAATGGCTTTTCCTCATAGTGACTCATGAAAATAGGTGTGCCCTCAATTTCTTTTGGAGCACTTAACTGGAATAACTCAAATGGAATGGGAATGCCTTATACTTTGCCTTGTGTGCTTATACTGGTCTTGCCAGAGCACTGGTGGAGACCCAGAGTTTTAGTCCTACCATAGAAAGATTCTGGGCGCAAAGTTGCATGGGGAGTTGTTCAAACAGGGTTAAGTTTTATGGGAAGCAGTGTTTGGTCATTTTGTGTTTTAAAATGGATTGCTAGGGATGTGTATCCCTGGGCTTCAAATCTTTATCCTTTGATTTTTTTACCTGTGCAAACCTGGTGAGAGTTTTACTCAGCTTTTCTATGCCATTTCCTATAATGCCTTAATTTTGTAACCAAGATGAAGTTCTCTTGGAGAAAATCCTTGAGCTGCTACAGCAGCTACATAGCCTGGACCACTACCAACCCTCACAGTAATCAGTAAGAAAATCTTAGTAACTTT
This sequence comes from Chiroxiphia lanceolata, assembly GCF_009829145.1. Taxonomy (NCBI): domain Eukaryota; kingdom Metazoa; phylum Chordata; class Aves; order Passeriformes; family Pipridae; genus Chiroxiphia; species Chiroxiphia lanceolata. Next base: position 6,384,266 of record NC_045643.1, on the reverse strand, counting down.
GAAAGCAACTGAAATACAGCTTGTCAGATTTATGGTGCAGCTTCCTCTTTTCCTTTGGTGCAAAGTTGTGGGGTTTTTCCACTAAAAATTACCTTTTCATGCTCACATCTGCTTTCCACCCCAAATCTTGGTATTTATGTATCATACTACTGACAACCAAGCTGCTCTGGCTGAAAACCAAAGAATTTTTGTGCAAAATAACATTAGTTTGTCCCATGGGAACTGTGGTTTTCTCTACCTTCTGCTTCCATTCTCCTTTCTGGACCAAATTGTGTTGCAACCTGCAGTTCCCGGGATGTGCTTCCAGCTTTCCCAGACAGAAAGAGTGGGTGTGGTAAGCTAGGAAAGTTGTTAACTTTTGAGGTCTTATGAATTTGGGTGAAAAAACTTAGGCTACAAAATACAAATTGGAAAAAATAAAAACCTCAGGGACAAAAACTGAAGCCCAGTGACACATTTGAGTCATGACATTTCACTGAAAAGTATTTTTCTCCTGTGTAAAATTCTGATACAACCAGAATTACACATCAACACTTTCTGGAGGAAAATACCTTTTCTTCCTATTTTCATCCAGTCTATTCCTATAAAAAGAAAGAGGTTTCCACTGTAGTTGGCTTATGTGGGATTTTAACAACCCAGCTGAATGTATCAGAAACCTTCAAAGTGTTTCATAGAAAAGTTGTATTGAGTTTCATAACGTTTGTCCAGCGTCCTGAAAGCTGGGGAAGTATTTTGATACCTGAAAAGTTTATGTGCAGAATCGCTGTGTCAGATGTGTAGCTGGCTGGAATCAATGCAACTCCACTGACTCGGGTGCTGCAGTGATTTACAGCGTCGGGCGAGTGTCGCGCGGTGGTTCGAGCTCACGGTTTGCCCCGTGTACAGTCACCAAAACTGGGGGCTCCTTGATGCACCCCAACTTCTGATCCTTTCTTTTATCAACACAGGGAAAGCGGTATGATGTGGCTGAAACTTTTTACAGAGGTATGTTTGTTTTCCCTGAAGGGATAGTACTTTAATGTTTTGTGCCCTTTTTTTTTTTTTTTAAGTTTAACTTTTTTAATTTTTTTTTTTTAAATTTAGCTGTCTCCACAGTAGTGATTTTCTGGTATTAACTGATTTTGTGAATTATAGCAACTCTGCTGACATACTGAGAACTGGGTGTATGCTAGTCCCATCTGAGAAAAAAATGGGCTTTTTTCAATTACAAAGTTCTTCTTGGAGTCAGAAAACAACGTGTTCAGCTATGCCAATCCATGGAAATCACTGGTTGTGTTTATCCAGCAATTAAAGGGGGATTACAGCCGCCTCAGAGCTCAGCATCCCGTCCCCTCCCCTGCACACACCAGGAGCCTCAAAGCCACATTGTTCCCTGTAGCCGTCAACACCAGCCCGGGGACAAGGCGGGTCATGAAGATGGGAAAGGGTAGGTTCTGCCAGGGAGTGGGATTAAAAAAAGAATAAATAACAAAAACAAAGGAAAAAGGGTGGGGGAAGGAATGATAGTTATGTTTTCTTCTTCCAAAGGTGTTTTCTGTGTCCATCTTTGGTGCAGGGCAGCAGGAAGGGAAATATCCCTTCCAAACACACCCTGGAAATCTTCTTTCAGGGGATGTTGTGGAAGGTGCTGGGCAAGAACATGGGCAGAGGTTGTCCCTTGCCCTGAAAGCACTGACTTAGCATGAAGGACTGTGGTTGGAGGTGACATCCTGGGGGCCAAGGCTCCTGCTCTGCTTACAGGTCTGGCCAAACCCTCGGAGTGGGGATGGGGTGAATCACAGAGGTGAATACGTGTCTCTTTGAGCAGGATCCCTCAGGCTCTGTGAGGCAGGACGGCCACCAGCGGAGCTGGATTCCTGCTCCCCATGGAAACAGCCTCCCGTAGCGCCCATCCCTGCCCAGACAGCCCTAATCCTCCCTCTGCGGTCACCCTGAGAAGCCTCCAGCTCTCTTATCAGCAAGGATCTTTTTTTTGGCAAATATTTACGAGAGGCTGCTTTGCAGAAGAGGCAGTGAGCCAGGTCGGGTGGCAAGGGCCCACACTGAGGAGAAAGTCCTAGCAGGGACGGGACAGGGGTTACAGTGTGGCCATGGGGTCCCTGCAGTATGTCCCCTGTCACCCTCCTGTGTTGGGGTGACCTGGCTGTGCTTCCACAGGTTCCAGAGGGAAGCAGAGGAGGAGGCCTGGGCACTAGGGATAAGGACACAATGCACACACGGTGCCACCAAGTTTGGACAGAGCAACTCCAAGTGTGGGACTACGAGAAAAGCTTGAGCAACCAGCAAGAGATGATCCTGCCAGCAGTGTCTTGGAGAGACCAGCAGGAGCCAAAGTGAATCACGAGGCGCTTCCTGCCCAGCCCCTCCATCCGTGGGAGGTGCACGTTATTACAGATCAGGCTGCAGGTCCAGCCCCCAGAGCTCCATTTTTCTGAGGGCTCAGATCTGTGTAGCCAGTTTTGGAGCTGAAATTCATATTGAAACCTGTGTTCACCCTACCCACAGCGCACACGAGATTTGGGCAATCTCTGCAAAGAACATAGAGATCTTCAAAGGAATTGAAAAGGAACACACCACCACTAATAAAACCCCCACCCCAAAGCCCCAAAACCAAGATTTGGGCAAGTAATGAGTCCTGTCCCTGCTTTTGATTTGACTTTGTTCACGGCCACAGATGCACCAAACTCCGGTGCCTCACTTCTAAAGATGACAGCACCTAGGGCCATGAATGCCTGTGCATACAGCTGTAAGCTTACTTTTTCTTTCTTTTCCCTCTGCAGCCATGCAGCCAGTCATTCCTTATGAAGGAAAGGTGAATGTGAAAGCTCAAGAAGCTTTGTTACCCTGCCGGTGTGTAAAATAAATGGAGACCTGAGAAGCATTGAGCTGGAAGCAATAATCAGCCTCTGTGATAACATCCCACTCCCTGGACAGGCAGCGTCAGGAGCATCTGTGGAAATGAGTTGATGTTATATAGTCCATTACAGTAAGTAAATGATATCTGGAGCCTTTCACAGCATTTGTTAGCTTTTTACATCTCCCTCTATTGCTCTTCCTCATTGTGCAATCTGGCCAGTGGAATCATAGAATCATAGAATCAACTGGGTTGGAAAAGACCTCTGAGATCATCAAGTCCAACCCTTGATTCAACACTGCTGTGGTTACCAGACCATGGCACTGATGCCACATCCAGTCTCATCTTAAAAACCTCCAGGGATGGTGAATCCACCACCTCCCTGGGCAACCCATTCCAATGGCTGATTACTCTCTCTGTAAAAAATTTTTTCCTAATATCCAACTTGAACCTCTCCTGGTTAAAGCTTAAGACCGTGCCCTCTTGTCCTACTGCTGGTTGCCTGGGAGAAGAGACCAACCCCCACCTGGCTACAACCTCCTGTCAGGGAGTTGTAGAGTGATGAGGTCTCCCCTGAGCCTCCTCTTCTCCAGGCTGAACAACCCCAGCTCCCTCAGCCTCTCCTCAGAGGACTTGTGCTTGAGTCCCTTCCCCAGCCTGGTTGCTCTTCTCTGGACCTGCTCCAGCACCTCAGTATCCTTCCTGAACTGAGGGGCCCAGAACTGGACACAGTACTCCAGGGGTGGCCTCACCAGTGCTGAGTACAGGGGAAGAATCACTTCCCTGCTCCTGCTGGCCACACTGTTCCTGATCCAGGCCAGGATGCCATTGGCCTTCTTGGCCACCTGGGCACACTGCTGGCTCCTGTTCAGCTTCCTGTCAATCCAAACTCCCAGGTCCCTCTCTGCCTGGCTGCTCTCCAGCCGCTCTGTACCCAGCCTGTGGGGCTGCAGGGGGTTGTTGTGGCCAAAGTGCAGGACCCAGCACTTGGCCTTGTTGAACCTCATCCCATTGGAATCAGCCCAACTCTCCAGCTTGTCCAGGTCCTTCTGAAGAGCCCTTATGCCTTCCAGCAGATTAACACTCCTGCCTAGCTTGTTGTCATCTGCAAATTTGCTAATGGTACACTCGATCCCCTCATCCAGATCATCAAAAGAGATGTTAAACAGGACTGGGCCCAACACTGATCCCTGGGGACACCACTGGTGACCAGACACCAACTGGATGCACCATTCCCCACCACTCTCTGGGCCCAGCCCTCCAGCCAGTTCCTAACCCAGCACAGTGCCCCTGTCCAAGCCATGGGCTGCAGCTTTTTCAGGAGTTTGCTGTGGGAGACGATGTCAAAGGCTTTGCTGAAGTCCAGGTAGACACATCCACAGCCGTCCCCTCATCCACCAGGTGGGTCACCTGGATATAAAAGGAGATCAGGTTGGTCAGGCAGGACCTGCCCTTCCTAAACCCGTGCTGGCTGGGTCTGATCCCTTGTCCACCTTGTAGGTGCTGCGTGATTGCACTCAGGATGATCTGCTCCATAACCTTGTCAGGCACTGAGGTCAGGCTGACAGGCCTTGGAAAAGGAGATGTGCCTTCCCTTGTTCAACAGCACAGGGGCCAGTAAAGTTTTGGGTTGGTTCTGAAGTCCCTTTGGACACATATAGAATCTTGGAATAGTTTGAGTTGGAAGGGACCTTTAAAGTCCAACGCCATCAGGTTGCTAAGAGCCCCGTCCAATCTGACCGTGAATGTTTTCAGGGATGAGGCATCCACCACCTCTCTGAGTAACCTGTCCCTCTCTGGGCCAGCTCATGTCCCTTGTTATAACAAGGCTGGTTACAGAGGTAACAGCTTTTGCTGTTTTTTTCCCTGGCTTTTGCCTCAGCTTTGTGTCTCCTGCCTGCGGCAGCAGCAGTGCCCGGCAGACTGTGTGGCTTGCAGGGGCATCTAGTGGCTGAATGCTGCAGGAGTGATCAGGGCCATACAGTGATTCCCTTACCCTCCTCTGATATCAGCCCTCTCCTCCTTACACAGCTTACTGACCTACAATCAGCACCTGGAGATCATTAACACTGCCAGTTATCTGATGTAAAAGATAAGTCTCTTGCCATCCCCCCCCCGGTCTTCCCAAATGCCTGTTTGGGTAAGAAGCACAATTTGCAGGTGGTTTTAATCCTCCTTCAGCTGAAGGTGTGGCACTAAGGCTTAATGGCACTGACATCCCTGTGCACATTGCTGTGGCTCCTCCACGTGCTCTGAGGAGCTACCGCCAGGAAACAAACATCACTTTGGAGGAAGCCTACTACTGCTCCAAAATTTTTGGTTGAGTGATTTATTTAGCTCAACCATATCTCAGCTGAAAAAGACCAAGGAAATCACAGAATAGTGATAGGGAGGAAGAAAAACTATGATACAGATGACTGGGACCAACTCTGCTGTTGCTGGCAGTGAGATGCCCGTGAAGAGCCGGAGGACAGGAAGAGGATGGGGACACTGCGGTGACACTGAGCACTGCATTCACTTTCTTTAAATTTCCAGAGGATGTGTGTCAAACACTCCTTGAAAGTAAGATCACAATATAGTGTATTGGAGGCTGATAAACAAGGCCCTGTGACTCATGTCTCCCGGATTTTATAGGAAAATGCACATAAAAGCAATTACTGGGGTGTGAATTATTTCATTTCTTAATGGCCTGACAGCTTTGACAGTTTCTAGCTTGTTATCTATCACAAACCCTCTTGATCTCCTAACTTTAACATGACTTTTAATTATACTTTCATAGGAGTAAAAGGACAGACAATCTGCAGTCTGGTTTCCATTCAATCAAACTTATTTAAACAACAAGGGAAACTTTTCCTCCTGGCGAGTGATTTGGATGTCTAATGGGGTTTAAATATATGCTTAAAGAGATGTTTAAAAAAAAAACACAGATAGTTCAGAGTTTGCTCTTTGTATGATTTCAGGGTGGAAAAACAAACCAAAAAAAAGGTCTTTTAATTCAGAATTTAAAAATTAAGAAATCATTTGATCCCCACACACCTGAGTTCCCGAAGCCTTTGTGATGTACCTTTCTGTGAGGGCAGTAAGCTTCACTACCTCACCTGGAAGACCCTTTTCCTTTCCAAAATACAGGCTTGTATTCCTGGTCCTGCCAATTCTTGGCAGCATCTTGGCCCCCACGGCCCCTGTTCCTACTGCTCAGCCCTGGTCCGAGAGCAAAGCCAGTGCTAAAAAGCTGGATATATTAAGGATTACAGAGAACTTGGCAGCTGTAGGAATGGACATCATGTGCACTGAAAGATGTGAGCTGGGAATCAAGTGTAAAGCAAAGTTAGGAAGGTTACAGTAAAAGCCACAATGAACAAAGTTACAAAATAAATTTACTGTGTTCTTCCAGGACAGTCATTTAACAGTTAGGAGGAACCATGTATGTATAAGCTATTTTCTTTCTCCTTGTGTATGTGCATTAAAACACAAATTTGCATTTTCTTTAATGCAAATATCATTGTATCATATATATCATATTTTTCTATATGACCTATTATAAGCATTATATTGGAAAAGAGTAGCATATATGACCAGGAGGGCTTTGGAATTGCAGAGATATTAAATAGACCCCATACATCAGTTGTTTGTTGGTCTGTCTAGTGACAGGCCGCTGTTTATCTTATGATAAAATAGCATGTTAGGGAAATGCCTCTCTCAACTGCATTTCTATGGAAAATGTTTTTGTAGAGAGAAGATACAAGGAAAAGGTAAGATGAGAAAAGGGAAAAAAGAAAAAAAGTAACTTGAGAAATTCAGGGGCAATAAATCACCACACCAGATGGTATTCATCTGTGAATGCTGTGCAGAGCTATCAATTTAAAAAAATTGCACAGGAGTGTGCCATTAAAATGCAGACAAAATATCTGCCCAGTTTCACTGCCCATCTTTGTGGTGCCTGGGCAGGTACGAGGTGACTTGGTTCCACCTGCCGACACCTCTAGATACCTCAGACCCCACTTAGTGTCCCCACTGCAGCCTTGGAAACTTGATTCATGGGTTATGTGTCTATTTACTAACTAATTCTCTTAATTATAGCGAGAAAGTGCAACTAAGTAAGCGTATTCTGAATAATATTTTTAAAATCCAAGAGACGCTGATTTACAACGATCTTTCTGCTGTGACACTCCTGCAGAGAAAAATGCTTTGTGGCGAGCTCATATACCTTTCATCCTAGGTTTTAGAGGGCTTTTGGCTGTGTTGGCTCTGTGGATGAGGAGACAGCCTGTGAGCCACCTACAGGTGGTTCAGAAGGTCAGGAATGAAGTCTCATGTTGCCATCAGTGTGTGATCCATCAATCTGTGATCCAGTGGAGGGTCCTTTTGCTGTCAGGACCACTCTACAGACCCATCCTGGTCTGGCTCATCAGGTAATTCCCATGGCTGAGGTACAGTGGGGAGGAAATAACATGGTTTAATCCAATCTTGGGTCTGCAAGATAGAGCATTGTCAACAAGAAAGCATTCCCAGCTGGTCGGTGGGAGCTGCCTGCACTCCCAGGGAAATATGTTAAGGACTAAGCTGTAAAATACTCAGCGTGCCAGCTATAAGGACAACAACCCAGCTTTATCTAATTTGGGATTTTTATCAATCCTTTGAAAGCAAAATAATGGACGTAAGGGAATCCAGGACAATATGCAGAAGGTAGCAGATGGATTACGATGCTTGCACTGAGAACCTGGGAAATTGTAGCCTGCACAAAGTGGGAGGTCAGTGACATTAAGCAAACCCTCTCATCTCTGTAATCCTATTTTCTCTCTTCCTTACCTTGCGGATCGCAGCGTGGGGATAAATTCTGTGAAAGTGTGAAGGTATGGCAGGTACACAGCTGCATAAAACAAGGGACTCTTTCCACTTGGTAATCTGTGATGTGGTTCTACTGCCATATAGGATTTGGTAAAGAAAGGGAAAATAAAGACAACTGTGGATGTGGTGGTGCACAGGCATTTCTGCTCCTTGCACTCAGAGCTCCCTGCTGTGCTGGTGACACAACTTAATAGATGGACTGAGAAATGGGGCATTGGGGACCAGCTTTCTTCCGGTGGGGAGGAAGGGGGAGTGGTGTGTGCATGTGGGGATGCAGGCTGAGCTGGGTAAAGTCTTTGTATTGGTTTAATTGGGAAAATATTTCCCCCCTTTTAGTTTGAAGTGGGAGGCGCTGGCTTCATGCCCCGTGAGTCCTGTTTAGAATATATGCAGTGTGGGTACTGGTTTTTTATATTTAATAAAAATAAAATAAAATAAAAAGGTGTTATTGCATTCTCCAGTCCAAAAACGATGATTTGTAAAGAAAAGAAAATTGATCTAAAGGCCACAGGAGCAAACTGAGGGGTCAATTTTGACTTCAATTCCAACAATTAATTAAGGAACTTTTCTGGAGAGGTTTGTAAAATGAATATTGATCTCAAATCTCAGGCGCTTTGCAGTCATGTCTCCGTCCTGGTTTATATCCTCCCATCTTGATTTATGGATTAGGTTTAGCAACAGCAGAGCTCCATGGCAGGGCAGCTCAGCAGCACCGTGCGAGTGCCCATCCCGAGAGCACAGAGCTCATCCCTACAGCGGAGCCGGCAGATTTTAATGCACTGAGCCGTCCCTGTGTCACCTTCAGCAAGTGCTTTGATGGCCAGGTGTCATCTACTGCTGTCCTGCCCCAGCTCACCCTCTGGGCTTCCAGTAAATGTTCATCTGAGCAACATTTTTGTCTGCACAGCAGTGTAAAATGAACTAAATTCCGGATTGCTGGGAAGGCAAGACTGCATTTGATATTGGAAGATGCAGAAATAGTTGACAGCCAGTTGATAGATGGGGAGGGGTCTGGAGGACAAGTCTGATGAGAAGCAGCTGAAGCAGCTGCAATTGTTCATCAAGGAGAAAAGGAGGCTCGGGGGGATCTACAACCTTCTACAGCTCCCTGAAAGGAGATTGTTGTGAGATGGGGTTTGGTCTCTTCTCCTAGGTAACAAGCAACAAGACAGGAGGAAATGGCCCCAAGTTGCACCAAGGGAGGTTTATATTGGATATTAGGAAATATTTCTTCACCCAGAGGGTTGCTGAGCATTGTAACAGGCTGCCCAGGGAAGTGGTGGAGTCACCATCCCTGGAGGGATTTGGAAGATGTGTGGTGTGGATGTGGCACTTGGGGATGTGGGTTAGTGGTGAACAGTGCTGGGTTAACAGTTGGACATGATGATCTTAGAGGTCCTTTCCAACCTTAGCAATTCTACATTTTAAAGGAAAATTGTCTGTAGAAGGATTGCCAAGGTTACTTCAGGATTTTGAGTTGTTTTGCTCAGTTGGGTTGGGATTCCTTCAGGGCAGGGCTGGGTTCTGTCACTACCAGGTCTCTGTGATGGCTGAAGAAGGGGTACTCAGGGTGTGTGTGGGTGTGGGGAGGCAGAAAGGCTCCTCCTGGTACCTGCTGCTAATGAGTTTGGTCCATTGGGGTGTCCTGCTCCACAGCACAGGCACTGTAAGGCTGGGCAGAAGTAGAGCCGTCACTCCTGAGGAGTGTGCCTTTTCTCTTCCAACATCCCATCCTATCCCTCCCATGCCGTGCTTGGTAATAAAAAGGAAAATACTGAAATACTTACAGAAAATTGAAAAAAAAAAAAAAGAACACTATCTCATAGGTGATTTTCTCTTTCATTCTCTTTTCTGTGTTGCCTCTCTTCTTCCCACTCCTTGTGAACACTTGTTTTAAGCTAAGAGATGTTGGAGGTGTGGATTTGGAGTAAAGGACACGGCTCTGTTTTCAGCCTCTGTGTCACAGACAGAAATTTTTAGGAAGGGTTAATCTGAGCAGCTGCCCTTAACACTTCACCGGTTTCCCTTCTTCTTGCAGATGCCCTTTATACTGATTACAAAGCACAGATTTCTCCAGCCAAGTGAGGTGAGTTTACCAGGAAAATTATCTCCATGCAGAAAAAGTTTGGTGATAGCTGGACATAAACCGAGTAGCATCAGCTTTAACAATATTACTGCATGGAGAAGCTTGGGAAGCAAATTTCCAGCCTCAGAAAATATTTCTACCTGCTCAATATAAATCATGTTCACTCTTTGTGGGAGGATAATCAGATTACCAGGTGAGAGGTATTTAGCATGACTTTAGGAGATTAGGTGGAATTCTAGTCACAGTATAGCATGTACGCAAAAATCAAGGGTTTTAACATTGAGAACTGTTTTGTGGCTGAAAAAGTACCCCTGACTATGAAATACAGCTGATATTTAGTGTCTTACTATTTTATTTACTACTGCATTTACAGCACACCCAGGTAGTTAGCCAACTACTTATAAAGCATATTTTATGTTTGGAGATACTCAGCATGGCTATAAAATTATTTTTAAGGGCAAACATGGTATGTTAACGGCATTACACACACTCGAGGTCCCTCTGGGAAAGAAAACAAATAAACACCCGTTTTCTGAGTAGACTCAATCATCTCATCCTGAGTTTTGCAGATGAGCTACACAGCTCAAACTGGTTGACTTCCTGGCACTTGATGGGAACCATTTAAAAGAATAAACTTGAAGAGATCAATACCCCTTACATACTGTAAGTGATGTAGCACCAAGTACTGCAGAGTTGTTAAAAATTCTGTCATAAGGGACTGCTCAGAAATCAAACACAGTGGTTTTAGGGACTTAGTCTCATTTTGGTGCACGGGGGATTTACCTGCAGAGTTGGAGGCTGATGATAATCTTCCAGCAGGTTTTCCTCAAGTTTTATTCCTGATTTATATGGCTTGCAGGGAAAACAATATCAGATGGAAAGCTTGTGAGAGGGCAGAGATGAGAAGAGGCGCCGGGGAGAGAGGCACCCACGTGTGTGTTTATCCATTTATGAAAATGGGGAATCCAGAGGCAAACAGGCTCAGCAGTCCCTAGGTGCAGGTAATTGAAAGTGAGCGCTGCAAATGCACACTCCTCTTTCATGCTCCAAGGGTTAATAGTCTTCTGGGGCACATAAGAAAAAGTTCCTTTGAGATCCATATGATATCTCCTGCTTATCCCTCAGCCATTACTTTGTTTCTCCTTTCAGTAAATCCTTATTATTTAGGACAGAGTGTTGTTTTTTTCCCTGGCAAACTCATGCTGGCTCACCCTTTGCATATTATATTCATCAAGAGGCTCTACTGCTTTCCCTAAGGATCTTTGCTGCTATTTTTCCTGGTAGTGCGAGGAGGGACTGGGAGTCCTGGGAGAACCATCAGTTCATTTTGAAAGGATTGATATGAACCTGGCCTTCTTCCAGTCTCTCCACTGTAGAAATTGTAATTTATCATTGAAAAGCACACATTATTTTTGTTAGCAGTTCAGCTCCTTCACTCTCAGTTCCTTCAACTTTTCTGGATGGATGCCATGGAAACCTAAATGATTTATTATAATTCAGTGGTTGGGATTGAACAAGCACCTCTTTATTGCTATCTGTACAGCTCCATCAGCTCTGGGCATGGCACAGAGCAGGCCAGCCCTGACACCCAGGCAGAAGGGACGGTAGGGTCTGACATATAAAACCAGGTCTTAAACTTGTTACCCATTTTCTAAACAACTCTTCCTTCTTTGCCTTTGGGCACTTCTTGCTGTGTATTGGCATGGAAATAGAAACAAGAACAGAGTTCTCAGTGAACACTCCCTCCTCACTGATGTTCACAGACTTTTTTCCAGTTGCCTCAGACATTTTCTTCAGCTCAATAGAAGAATCTTAGCAGAACTATTACAATAAAATAAGCATTGACACTGTGCTGGCCTGTTGCATGTAGGAACACTACATGTGCTACACGAACAAATTTATAAGCCAGAGTAATGCAACAAGTGTGCTGTTACCTCACCTCTGTATGCATCTTTGGACAGGTAACATGTAGCACTCATGATGCTGCCTTATGTTAACAGCAGGATGTTCAAATAATACAGGACAGCAAACTTTCTCTCCTGAGATTATTTTGCTGGTGCAGACACCAGGACTGAGACATTTCAACGAGAAGATGCAGATCCCTGAGGCTTATCATAAAATATTTATATGAAGAGACCACGGACCAATAAATTTCAGTTATAAATGTTTACAGCTGAAGGTAGTAATAAATAAACTTCCAAAAGCAATATTTCAGTTTGCACTTATTGTACTTTACTACACGTTGTATTTTCAGGAAACTGTAATAATTATAGCAGGACATGGAATTAGCTCATGTTTAATGAATGATTACCCAGTTTAGTTGTGATCATTATAACATCAGGGCACAATTAAAACTGTGAAATGTTGTTTATTCTGGAGAGAGATGGGACTGTTTCTCCACAGCTACCATTTATATGTCCAACCAATGCATAATCTGTTCATTAAATTGTGAGTGAGGTGAGTACACTTTAATGAATTTATCAGATGACTCATAATTCTTGCATTTCCAGTCCTCTAGCTTCAGCTGTGCAGGCTTCACATGGTCTTTGGCAATAGAGGGTTAAAGCCAGGAGAAAATTTGCTCTACAGTGAGCTTAGTGGCCACCTCCTACTGATTTGCAAGAAACCAAGTTCTGATCATTGCAGGTCATTCTACTCCTTCCCCTGCCCTGTGTTCGCTGCACCCAGAGTGGCTGCTCTCCCCTCACTGCTTGGGGCAATGCTGCATCACCTTTAACCTGTGTGTCTCTTGTAGGGCAAGGCATAGCTTTGTTTCAAGTTTTCATCTTGCAATTAAATGCTTGGGATGAGTTTTAAAGAGAAATACCTTACCTAGTGACACAGAGGGAAATGCTGTGCTGACATCTGTGTTGGGTTGATTCAGCCTGGCCTGGTGTAAGTGGAATGGTTTATGCTACTTAAAAATGAGTCACTCTTGGTGCCAAGCAAGCACCTGGTAATGAATTTGGTTGTCTGTCTCATCTTCTGGTGACTCTGGCTGACCCGTGGCAGGGGCCAGTAAGCTCTTTCCAGAAGGAGAGAGCTCCTGGGTTGTCTGTCTGGCACATCAACCTTGGATAAGGAGGGAGATAATAGTTACAAATAACTCAATATTGCCTTCACTTGTGAGCCGGAGGACTCTTATCTAACCCAAACCCCTAATAGATGGGCTTTCTCTTGTGTTAGGAATGGCAGATACACAAAATTGTTAAGCACAGTCCTCCAGCTCCTGTGGGCAATGCAGAGACATCTAGTAAGGATGATTTACTCTACCTTGTCATAGGATGTTGTGTTTCTCCTCCTACGGAGGCTTCTTGCTTGTTGTTGGCTGTAGACAGCACTCTGCAGTGGTTTGTGACTGATCACTGCTCACCAGGCAGACAGCTTTTGTGTGGCTAAATATGATGAGATGACATCTCTTGTCTCTAGTGTTTTTAATATCCTTCGAGTGTCTCCTACCTAGTTGCACATTGATAATTTTTCTCTTATTTTTTTTTTTTTCTGTCTGTCTTTCCCCAGTGCTCTGTGTCTGGCTGCCTTTCTCTGGTCCACATGTCTCTGTGGAAAAAAGACTGACTTTGGCAGGAAATGTGATCTTGGCCCTTCCCGGAGAAGACATGGCATACTGCAAGAATAGATGGGAGCTGTAGACAGGTTGAACCGTGGTGCAAGGTGCCTCCAAAGCCCTTCAAAGGTAGGTCTCAGCAATGACTTGGCCATTCTGGTATTTAGGATACCCCTGGATATATGGAGATGCCTGAGGGGTGATACTTTAGAAGTGAGGCACCTCTCTAACTTCAAGGCAGGAGTCTTCATGATAGTGCTGTGACTGTGTTGGTTTAAAGATACGGGTGAAACGAGGTCTGCAAGGACCAAGTACGGTATTGAACAGGCTACCTCCTGTTTTCAGGAGGAAAAAGAGATACCTCAGGACACGTAAGCACAGATCAGAAACAGCTTGTTATTAAACCTGCACATTTCAATGTTTAAATGCAAGTTGAGCGCTGTTCCTCCATGTCTAGTTAGATTAGCTGAGAGAAAAGGAGATGGCCACAAATACAGGAGAGGGTTTACTGGTGAAATGAGAGAGGTGGCTGTCTTCTGAGAGGTACCAGCAATCTGTAGTGCAGACAACTTTATACGTTTTTCTACCATTAATAGATGTTACAAGTGTTTCCCAGATGATGTCTAGATGCACTTGGCAGGTGTTGGACTGCTTCACCTGCTCCTCATGAGGCTTAGCTGTTTGGAGGCTGGGAAGGGACAGCGATGGAAAAATGGTGAGAATGAGTTTACTTTTCTTACATTCTTCCTGCTACTTGATGATCTTCCTTGTCTATTTTTTTTTTTCTTTTCTGAGAAGGCTGCCAAATTTCCCCCCTCATAGTTCACATCTCCCCTCATAACTACCTGAGATAAATTTAGCCAGGAAACCAAATTGGTTGGGTTGCTTTCTGGGGGAAAGCAACCCATCTACAGGCTTTGATCTTTGCTATGGTGTTTGGAATGTGCAAGGAGACAGAAAAAGGAGAAGTGGGCAAATATTGGAACACCTTCTGTGACAGCTCCCTTTAGCAAGCACTTCACCCAAGAGCCCTTTGGAGAGCTTTCAGCTGCATTGTCTCAGGAGTGGTCCTGGAATGGGCAGATGAAGACAGCAAAGGCTGGACTAAAATTGTGGCTGCTCTCCACAACTCTGAACAAGCTCTTGTACAAGGTTGTGACCCTTGTACTCTAAAAAAGGGTTTTTCAGACAAATTTTTCCTGTTAAGAAAGCAGAAGGAGTCCTTCCAAAAGCACACGGGTAGCTCTGCTGCTCTTAAAGTCAAGAGCACAGTTGAATGCTTCAGTGTGTTAGGACCTTGGAGTAGATCTGAGACTGTGTGCTCTGCACCTGCCCTCACAAAATTATTCACTTCAGGCTCTTCTTCAGCTGCTTGTCAGTAGCTTTGTGTAGGACAGCAAGGCAGATGGAAAAATGGGCAAAAATGATGAAAATATTAATACATATTCAGGTTCTCATTAATTATTGAATTACTAATTCACTTATTGAAGGATAATTATTAATATTTATAGCATACAGATTGCTAATGATAGTTTAACTGTGATGGCATAATTTAGCAAATATTTTTAAAATAAAACATTTAACAAATAACATTTCCACCATTTTTCCATCTTAAGAAAAAGAAGTGTGAAGGCCTCATGCATATATGCAATCTTTTCTGATTTTAAAGCATGCTTTTGAATATTTTATTATTATTATGGATTGCTTTATTGCAGATTTTGTCCTCAGGTTGTTTCCAAATGAACTTATACACTCTCTAATGCAGAAAGAAACCTGTGGCAAAATAAGCTTACAGTAATAGCACTATAAATCCATGGTGTAAGCACAGTAGTAAGTAAATGAATAATATGATTCTATTTCTTTCTACTGATTTCTCTTTCTGAAGTCTCTGTAGCACAGTGATTGATGTATATGGAAACTATTTAGCACATATTAAAGTGGGGAGTCAAAATATTATTTTTAAGTTTTCCAAGATACATTGGTCTGAATTTATGTCAGAATCTCCTGAAAGGTTACATTGGTCCGTGTTTTTCACTGTAAAAGTTCCTACGTGACATGGCAGTAAAGTCTAACTTATACATGGGTGCCAAAATGCAAAATTCCACAAATTTCTGAAACAAAACAGAAAGGGAAATTTGCAGTTTCTGCAAAATGTCAGATTTGTAAAGGCTTGTTTGTGGTTCTTTGTTAAAAAATGATGTGTTAGGTTTTTTATCCCCAAAAGGTTTATTTTATTGGAAAAAAAATTGGTTTTGAGGGAGGTCATTCACCTGATCTTACAACAAGCCTATGCCTGCCAAATTCTTAAGGCAGGAACTCTTCCACCAGATGTTTGCTGTGAGTGATATTATAATGTTTTCTCAAAAGAATTTATCTACAGTTCATGGGGAAAAGCGATTCTTCGGCTTCCTTCACAAAAACATCACGTCAAAAATAGACATGAGATCTTGTTATTTATATTACTGAAGTACTGAATGGCCTTGCCTGAGAACAGACTGTTCGAGCCTCAGAGAGTACCAAGTTATGGTGGGAGATGGTCTTTGCTCTGAAGAACTAACACTTGAGGGAAACGAGAGAGGCAAAGAGAAGGCAACAAATGGAGCAGCCTAAAACTGCCACACGGAAGGGATGGAATACAAGTGGCAAACCTGAGCCATTTTACAGAGAATCCCACCATTTTCTGCTCATTCATCTCTCCTCTCCATCCTTCCTCTCTGGCAGCCAGGATGGGCCTAGGATGTTGTCCTGGTGACAAGAGGCAGAAAATTTGCTTCAGTGGTTGTACTGAGAAATGAGCTCATTAAGGAAGAAGACCTAGAAATGTCCCAGGTTGTACCTTGTAACTCAGCTGAATATGAGCTGATAGGGAATGAGGATGACTAAATTTATTCAGTCAGTGGGTGGACATTCCTGTCTTGCAAACCATGATGACTGATCCATCATAAAGAGTTGGGCTATCAAATTGCTATATAGCAAATACGAGCTGAAACACCTCTTGTACATCTGAAATGATGCCTCTCTGCAAGGCCTGGGGGTCTAGCTGGCCCACCTTGTGTGATTGCTTTAGTTACCTCTTCATAGGCAGTGCTAGTGAGGCTGGTCCTTTAGGAGGTCATCTACCCTGAAGCTCAGAGAGGAAGCTGGTTTGCAGGTTCATTTTATTTAAGTGTGTCTATTATAATTTATTTATTCAGGGTAGGAAAAACCCCAACACGATTAACTGAAAATGTACAGATCTTCCAAAGCACTTGGATAAGTTTCTAATTTCCTTGTTGGTGCTCTTTTCCAGCTGCATGTGCCACTCCATGCAACTGCTCTGGGCTTCAGTTTCTTTTGCCCTGGGTGATATCACAGCTGTAGAGTCCCTGCCATTTATTTACTGGAGGTTATGTAGAGTTTGCAAATAATATTTCTTTGCCTAAAGGACAAGGTGATGCTTCTTTAGCAGCTGCTGTTCTTTGAACTGATCTGAGGGCTTTGTCATCCAGCAAACTCTCTTTGGGATTCTGCTTCCTGGTATATATCAGAGGCTATTTCTTGGCATGACATAATTAGAGGCAAAGCAGTTTTACGGCGGAAGGCATGGGGGTGCTCACTAATCACAGCCTTCTCCCTCCTCAGTGCTGTGCTTGCTGACAAACCCCTCCTTGCTGGAGGCAATTGTGTTTTCTGGGGCAAATCAGGTCACCAAGACCCCCACGCTTCCTCATGGCTAATGCAATCAGCTGGAGCTACAGGAGACGGCTCGTCAGGATGGTGCTCACTGTGGGTGAATGTTGGCACCCTGAGAGGGGCAGGGGGTCATTACCTGCCCATCTGGCAGATTTTGGGGATGGGAGTTGCTCTGGCAGGGTGTTCATTTGCAAATAGATGCTTGTGTTCATCCAGGCATGAAGACGGAATGGGCGATATCTTCTCCAGAATGAGAGGTTTTGCCAGCAGAGTTTGTGCTCCACTTGAAGGGAGGTGAACTTTCACAACAGCTCCTGCAGAGGGGAAGCCGAACTACGTGAGGCTGTCACATATCCCACGGACAACACCGACGTTCCTCAAACCACTGATCATTTTAGAAACACTTCTGAATAAACAAGGTGGTGGCTTTGAGTCTTTTTACTCAGGAGTGTAAATGTGAATTGAGATTTTCTTTGTATGGGATATAGGTGAAGCTCAGATGCGATGCACTAAATGTCTGAAAAGCCTGACCTTTTTAGCTCCCTCCGCAGTTCAGATCATGGTGATCTTCCAAAACTGAAGCTCTTTTCACTCTGACATGTAGAGTTTGAAACTACTGCTTGTCTCAGCCACGGGACTAGGATGGGTCTGCCATGCAAAGACCTTGTTTTCTGTGAAGTATTTGTAGGGAGATGTAGTTTGTTCAAAGAGACAGCAGTACCCTTCCTCACCTTTATCACTGCAGCTGGAAGCCAAAATGGAATATTTTGTTTTTTTCAAGTGTTATGTTCCTGCAAAGAAGATTCAAGTGAAGCTTCGTTTGGTAGGACTTCTCCAAATGATCTTATTTAAGGTTTTCCATAGAGAAGCTGCTGTTTTTATCCTGCTTCCCTGCTTGCACAAAGGTCATTGGTTCAGCACTAGGGCATGGCTGATTGATGCAGTTCCTCAAGGGCTGATGACGCTCAAGGGCAGACACATGGCAAAACATGGAGGTATGGGAGCAGCCAAAAATGGTGGCAGTGACATAGCAGGTTTTCCTGCTTGTACCTGTTCTTATTCTCAAAAATCTAGCATCCTCACAGGAGGAGCAATGGAGGACCAGAGCAGTGCCTTATCCTTTACCAGTAGAGTCACACATGGTGAGGAGGAGAAGAACCATCAAGAAAGTAGTTTTCCTGGAGAAAACATGTCTTCCTGGCAGATGGCTTGGCCAGCCAGCAAGGATTACAAACCTCTCTAGGAACCTTTTCTTTATGGCTAGTGAGAAGGTGATATTGCTAGTGACAGCGCAGAAAGATTGGCTGAAATAAAATAAAGAGGTTTCCATGGTGATCCCTTCATATTGTAGTAAATTTTCATCTTGCAGTCAGCTGGGTTATGCTTCTTCCCCTGGAGGAAGAGTCCTCAGCTTCCCCCACATTATTAGTTCCTACTGGTGCCAAGGAAATTCTGGCAGACCCTGAGTAAAGCCATCCACATGGACATCTCTGTGGTGGCCTTGTTAATTATCCTAAAGAGGTTGGACTGCCTGGGCAGCCTGCAGGTGCTTTAGAAACAATCTTGCTTTCTGGTTTGAACTGTAAATAGATAAGGAATAGATATAAAGATGTGGCTGTGGTTAAAGATAAGAGAGGAAAGAAGTAGATCTCTTCTCATTTTACAGCTGAGGAAAGAATTATAGTTCAAATGATTTGGGGCATAACTGCCCCAAAACCAGAACCCAGAACCTGTTAGAGGAGGGAGTTAAGTTTGTAATTCCCAAACTCTGGCACAGAAGACACCTTTTCTCCCAAGGTTAATGCAGGGGAAGGCAGTGACCTGCAGAGAGCCCTCAGGCCGGGAAGGGAAGCTCTTTGCACTTGGGTGACCAATGCAGTGTCACACGTGAGTGTAGCAAAGGGAAGAGGCGAGAGATCCTCCCAGGCTCTAGGCTGACAGGGGTGAAAGCTATCCAACAAAAAAGGACCTTTAATTTTGGAAGATGAGGAAACCCCTCCAGCTGTCGAAGCCACTTGCTCACGGGTTCCACATAAGTGTGATCTCTCCTACCGTGCTGATAAATGAGCAGCCGCAAGACGTGTCTCACTGTGGGTAGGCTCAGCGACGAGTTTCCCCGCTGGTTCCTGGGATGATGGCATCTTTCCATCTGCATCTGAATTGGAGAGTCATGAATACAGTGCTAGTCAAGCTTTGCCACCCAAAACATGCTTAATATGAAAAGCGTTTCCCTAAGAAGGTGTTTCATTGAATGCAAACAAATGCTGCCTTAAGATCATGTTAATTTATGCTACAGAGCAAATCTTTTCTATCTGCTTCATGCACCACGAAAGCAAAACATGGCCACATTCAAATATCTGTGTCTTTGTACTGTTTGCTGTATATTACATACAATTCAAATAATATACTGGAGATGGAAAAGCAAAGAGGGATGTTCTGGCTGCTGCAAGCTGCAACGTTCCAGGGTGTGCAGGGATTCTCAGGAGAGCAAAAAAAGGTGTATGGGGGTGAGCTTCTCCTAAACACCAAAATTGCTGGGGTCATCTACCTACTCCTGCTCCGCTGGCAACTCATCACATAAAAGGAATCCGCTTGAACAATGGGAGCTTTTTGCTGGATTCTTTCTTATTTTGCTGTTGGAGGAAAATTTAACTCCAAATTGGCTGGAGAAATGGACCAGCGCTTCACAAAGATGTCTTTTGGGAGGATCCAGGACAAATGGGAACTTTGTTGGGGAAAGGAACTGGCATGAAGTTACCACTGTGAGCAAGAAAGTCATCCCATTTCCCACAGCTGTCAGTGTGAATTGGGGCTCAACCCTCTAGTTAGGGTAGCTGCAGTAGGGCAGCTATAAAAACCTTTTGGGCAGCCAGTATTTAATGTGCAACCAGTGATGTTCATATTATTATGTTAACAAAAAGTTATGATTCTTTCTGCAAAGAAAAGAGCTTTTAAAAAGGGGGGGAAAAAAGAAAGAAAATAGAAAGCAGTGAGAGATCACATGCTGATCAACTCTGCAGAGAGAGAAAGTCTTACTTTAATAATAAATAAAAAGACATATAAGAAAAAAAAAGGCATAGGTTGGAGGCTGTGGTTGTTCTCCCAGTTCAATGCTGTTGAGCTGCAGTGTCTCAGGGCCTGGTCTGCTTGGGGTGATTGGCCACATCTCCCCGGGATTGTCATGTGGGTATTACCGGGGCAAATTTGCTTTGCAAATCTACCTTTGTGTCTTTGGATTAGCTTTATTTGCTCAAGGATTTTGGAGGTAATGTGGAGGAATATTCATGCTTCTATTAGTTAAAAATCTCTGCTTCTTTTAAACATCATACCAGCATGTCATTCAACACAAACATCCAGACTGGTGGATTAGAAATGCAGGGTTTTTTCTTTGCTTTGAAATAGTTTCTCTTAAAGTTACTTAGCTATTTAGTTGCTTGCCTTTGCCAGAGGAGCCTTATAATGGTCCCCTATCAGCCGGTTTTATTCCCAGAAAAATGGTTTATCATAGATTTCTTTATTTAAAGAAAAGGGAAATTCTTTCCAGTAGGAATGTTTGCCTCAGACCAGCCCTGTCTCCCTTCTGCTGCATGTCCAAAGTACCTGGGACAGGTAACATCCTTAGCATGTTGCACCTTGTAAAGGGGACTTTCTGTCAATGATCACAGGCAGATTCAGGGAAGAGTCAGAGTCCTCAAAGCACAGGAGGAGGAAAAGAGAACCATTTACAGTGTAGTCAAATACACTGAAACTGCACAAAATTGTGACATCTGACCGCAAAACTATCTTTGGCTACATGGCAAAAGGCATCAGTTTTTTCACAGGCAACACTTCCTGGAGATGGACTAGAGCTAGTAAAGCAGCAGAAGAAGGGATGAGGAGTGGGCTATTGCCATAGGATAGACCATAGTGGACTACTGTCATAGAGGGGATTCTGAACACCACACACATTTTCTTGGTACACCGAGGTGAAGCCAAGAGGGTACTGCATTGCCCTTCCTCAGGCTGCAAAGCATCAGAGCTCTGCTTGGTCTTAGCACCAGGCTGGTTGCCTGGCACCTTGATGGATATGGTGGCATGGAAGCAGGAGAGCTGCAGGAGAACATTAGCCAAAATGTACTGCTTGGATGGCCCAGACCTCAGGGATTATCCAGAGAACTACACAAGGTAAGCAAAGTAGTTTTGCTGAATCTCTGCTTTCAAAGAAGCCCTGAGGTGCTTTCTGATGCCTCGGAGTCTCTGCCCTCGCAGGCTGTGAAGCCTGAGAGGGACTGTGCTGCCTGCTCTGCTCTGGGAGGGGACTTTGCTGTTCACGGGTACACAGCTCACATGGTCAGGGTTGGTATCCATCCAGCAGACAGCACAAGCACCATGCTCAGAAATTCCCTTGAGGTAGGCAGTCACCAACTCCAACAACGTAGCACCTGCAGGAATTTGTTACTCTTTATTAAAAAGAAAAGGGGAAATTTTTTTACAATTCCCATTTGTTAAAAAACGTGCAAGCACCTCATTAACTCCAATGGTGCGGTATTTTTGGCTGGCTGCATTGCTGAGCATGTGTTAAGCTCCGATGAAGTGCAAGAAATTACCTTTTAAACAGCAGTGGTGTCTTCTAAATGCAGTTATCGCCTCCCCAGCACTGATAAGGTGTGAAAAATGTTCTTCCCATCTACAGTTGTGTAAACTGAATGCAATTAGCACCTCTACATGTGTTTAAAATCATGACCACAGGTTATAAGTTTCGTCAGCTTGCAATACATTAGCACTTTGTTCCATCTTTGGGAATCAAGGGAGAAAAAAAATCTTGGCAAAATTAGTGCAATGAATACAATTAAGTGCCATTAACATTCCATGAACTATTTTTAATGAAGTAAATCCAGCCCCAGATTTGTGAACCTTTTGTAGCTCCGGACAAGAGTTGCCTGCTGTATAGGAATGTGTCAGAGGAAAATCTCTTTAGTCCTTGGTTAAACAGCTCTTTTAATCTGGAGTGGCAAAGACAGACTTTTCCCTTCATCCTTAGGCTACAGGCACCCCAGGATGCTGCACAGAGTGCAGGATGCACCTCCTTAAAACACTGCCTTGTTTGAACGGAGAAAACGGAGAGAAAGAAGGAGAAGAAAAGCACAGTAGGTATTTTTTCCTTCGGTCCAAGTAGCCAAGTTCCAGTGTATTGATCATTTATTATATCCTTCTCAGGCTATTAATCTCCAGCTGCACTAAAAGAGATCCCTACTATGTCTCTGTATGGAAGTCTCTACTTGTCCAAATAATTATTGTTTGCAGTCTCCAAACTTCTTTTCCTACTTTCTCCTTCCAAGTTTTGCTGATCAAAACTTATTATATGGACTGTTGATGTGATTTACAGAAGAGCTTCAATAATTTTTTTTATGCAAACATGGCATATAGAAGGTCATCTTCAGACATCAAATACTTGCACTTTTCTGATGAATATTTGAAAGGTGTAAATAAGAAGGCAATGCAGACACACACCTCAGTGTGACTGAAAAATACTTTCATCCCAAACAGCCTTTTACAATAAATATTGAACAAATGATCAGTCCAGGCTATTCCCTGTGCTGGGACTTGTCTGGTCCTCTTTGCCCAAAACCATGCTTTTCAAGAAGTTTTGCTGAAATCACTGGCAAGTCTCCACAGCAGTGAGTATCCCTACAATGGAGCTGGGATTGGAAGCTGGATGCAACAGCAGCAGCTTCTCTATCTCACCTCTATTTGTTTTTTTTTAAAGCCAGATATTGATTTCTCACTTTCAAGAGGTATCTCCAACAGCTGTGATTTTTCTTTTTTAAATTTTATTTTATTTCCCCTTTTTCACTAAATTTGTAATTGAAAGGGACAGATCTCCATCTGGGACACCTGACAGTGGATGTACAGGACTTCTCCCACTGCTGGCAGCAGCCTCATGCTGGTACAGAGACTCTGCCTTGTCAGGGCAGAAGGAAACTCCGTGCCCAGGTCCTTTCACTCGCTACATAACACAGGGCATAAACGCTTACTCAGTGATCCCTGCACAGAGCCAAATAACTTGTGGCTGAACTAGGGCATATCTTTGAGAAAGACACTCTGGATCTCACTGGGATCTGTTCTTGACCACCCCTTATTTTCTCTGCATTTCCACAATTCAGGGCAATCTGCCCAGGAATAACTGCACTGAGAATGATTAGCAAAGAGCTCTCTGAGAGTGATGTCCTGATTCTGAATGAAAATCCAATCCAATGAAGCAAGAGAACTCAGGGGTCTAACTCAATGGATCAGTAGTTGGGTCTGGCTGTTGTTGGTTTTGCTGTCTCTTTGACTTTCTGGTGGGGCTGATATCAGATCTACAGGTGAAAATAATCTCTTGGGGAAGTACACCTGTACTTTTTCTCTTATTAAATCATGTCTTTTAGCAGTTCCCTTACTGTGTGGGGATAAACGCTTCTCTGCTGTGTATTATGCATGTGTAGTGATACCCCACAGTGTCTCAACCCTATAAGAGTGAGAATGGCAACATCAATCCAACCATACTCCTTTTATCAGGGCAATTCCTGCTGGATTCAGGCTCTAGGAGTCATGCTGGCTGCCGCAGTGAGACCTGCCAGTGGAAAATAGCATCCAAGCATGATGAGCTTGCACCTTCTAGGTAGTGTGGTGCAAAGGTCCCTGCTGGCCAAGATGGAATTTGAGGGACAAACTGGCTATGCCAAATTGTTACCTCCTCACCTCTCTGAATGGCAGTGCCATTCAATGGTGGTCGACAAAGTAGGTCAGGAAGAAATTAATCCTTTTGAAGGAAAAGTCCTAAAGCTTGAGTTGAGAAGAGACAGATCAGCACTATTAAGAGAAAGTGGATTTGGGGCTGTGTGCCCGACTGGGGCCTCCCAGCACTGTGGCAGCCTCTTGCCTGGAGCGCAGCGTTCTGCAGTCCCACGCGGATGCAGCTGGGAGAATGAGGCACCGACAGCCATCCATTCTGGAAATTAAATTTCACTCCCTCGGTTGTTCTCGGCTCACGGCCCTGCTCACTTGCCAAAGGATTTCTGATCTTGCAGATTATTGTGGGCTGAGTCCAAAACCTGTGAGATCAGCGAGAGAGGCTCCAGTAGCCCAGGGAGGGAGCTGGGTGCTCCAGGGGTGGGTTTCAGCTTGCACATCTCCAGCTGTGGGCAGAAGGGGTGGGATGGAACTGAGGGCCTTCCTCTGCTGCTGGGGGGCTGCAGGTTAGCCTATAAACCACTGGACATTGTGGGATCCAGGAGCCAATCCTGCTGTCCCACTACTTGAGCAGAACAGGACAGGCGGTATTTCCCTGGAGCCTGCCTGGCTTCCCTTCTTCACCCCAGCGTGAGACCTCTCACCAAGGACTGAACTAATGGACTGAAGAGATCAAAGAATCTTGTTGAAAGCAGGGGGAGGGGACTGCA
This sequence comes from Chiroxiphia lanceolata, assembly GCF_009829145.1. NCBI lineage: Eukaryota > Metazoa > Chordata > Aves > Passeriformes > Pipridae > Chiroxiphia > Chiroxiphia lanceolata. The sequence goes on along the minus strand of NC_045643.1, from coordinate 6,359,820 downwards.
ATCAGCTGTAGGGTGAAGAATTCCTCCTTGAACGGGGTGGAAATCCCAGTTACAATAGCCTGAGGTCCCTCAGAATCTGGGAAAGGGAGAGCAAAATGCGAGCAGTTAACTGAGGCTGGGAGAGTACTGCTGTGTCAGCAGGGCCTGAGGGGACCTTCTGGCCTCAGAAGCAGAAAATTCCAAAAGCCAAAAGCATGATCCTTGCTTGTGAGTCCTGCTGGGTTTTCCAGTAGTACACTGGGGAAAACCAGTTAATTTCGGTTAATTGCACAATGCAGAGATTTATAAAATGGTATCTATTTAAACAGAGGAATGTGCTTTTTCCCGATGAGGTCTCTGCAAAGCAGCAGTGTGTCACTTGACCCAGGCCTTTAACTGGAACCATCTTGGCAATTTAATGAAATTAAATGTCTGGACTGTGGGGAGTTCATTAGTAAGTAATCCAAAGGCTAAACCTCTGCAAGCTAGTTCAACTCTCAAATGCTTATTTGTATTTGCCAGATCCAGTAAAGTGAAACCCCTTAATAGGCACTGGCAGTATTTGTTACATGCTCTCCTCCAGTCTGGAGGTGGTAACACAGGCACTGGGTGATTTCATATTTCTACGTGAGATTTTTATGAAAAAACCCCTTGAGGACAGCTGCAGGATCCTCTGAGTGTCACTGGGCAGGCTCAGGTGGCTTTGCAGAGGTGCTTCTGCTATTCGATGCCTCAAACCTCTTGCTTCTGGCAAAGCAAGTGAGGGAATCTCATTTCTTTCCAAAAAAGCTTTCAGAGATGGTTCTGCTGCCAGCAGTGCAGCACTGTACCTGTGAGGGACTCTGGCTTTCCAGTCACGCTGGGCCATGGCTGGGATTACGAGCTGTTTTATTTCGTGCCGTTTACCCAAGGGTTTGGACCAAGGATGTAAAGTGCCTCTGGGATTCTGGTGGGTTGTTAAAAAGGATGATGAATTGCTGCTTATTTCCTTTGAGTGGGGATTTAGAGGAACGAGGAAGGTACGGATCTTCCTCCTGCTGTGTAAAGGATTTCTGGGTTTTCAGAACTGAATGTGCTAAAGTTTCACTCATTAGTTCACCAGGCGTAAACAAGATTTACAAATAAGTGATCTGTGGCACCACTATAAGTTTGAAAAGGAGCTCACTAAACAATAGTTGATATAGTCAAAGGGCTAGCCTAGCTCCAATATAGCTGAATTTATTTTTCAAGGTAGCATGTAAAGACAAACCAAATCCTGTATTGGCCCTTTGGGCTTGTCCACCATGAAAGCCTTCAGGGAAGGTTCTGTACACCCCATCCTAGGAGTAGCAGTTAGTTTTTAAAAAGCTCTTTAAAGCTCTTGGTGTGAATTTAGTGCAAGTCCAACACAAGCTCCTTGGGCTGGAGTCGAAGGGCTGTGGATTAGATCCATGCAGGAAAACTTTCCTGACCTCACAGGGAAATGGGGTTTCTATAATAAAATCCATTTTGGGGGGAAATTCTTTTGGGGCTTTACTGTAGCTGCTGCACAAGTTCTTTTAAAAGTAAATAATGCCATTGGTCAGGTGCTTCTTGTGAAGAAGTTGAACACTGAATGTTATGGATATTACATCAGTCTGAGCAATATATCCCAAATATTGTCAGATCTGCAGTGATGTTAGCAGGGCAATTTTTGTTCTGCAGTGTGCAAAATGCTCCAAGAGTCAAGTAGATTTTGAAAGGATGGTCACTGCCAAACAAGCAGGAAAACTGTGTCTGGTTACTGGGGGTGCCTGAACCTGTCTTGATTTACACCACAGCACTACATCTCCAAAGGCCTTGCACTAAATTAGGAGTTGCCAAACACAACTTCCATGTCTTAAATTTACAGTGTGGAAAAAGACTGGACATTTTATCCAGAGGTAGGATGCAAAATGTCTTGTGGCAGATACAGGCTGAAGCCCATGTAGCAGTCCTGTTTTCTCTTCTATGGGCTTGGGTCAGCTGCTGAGCTTTGCAGACACTTCTTCTCCTTTTCCTTCTGGCTCAGTGAAGTTCAGTGGCTGATAAAGGGGAAGAATTAGCCACAGCTCTAAAAATCTCCATTCCCAGTGTGGTGTTGGGAAGAGCATTCATGTTCCCCTCTCTGTGGGTCCTGCACAAGCATGGGCTTCCAGCTACAGCAATGAGAGGTGCTTTTTCATTCCTAAACCCTTCTGTCCATATAAAACAGCATCCCGGCAGCCACATCCAAGCAGTCTTTGTGTGGGGCAGCCCTGCTCTCAAGGTCCAGGCAAGACAAAGTCCTCACACAGCCCAGCTTGTGTCTCAGGGTGCTGCTGCAAATCCTGCATGTCCACGCTGTGGCCATGGCATGGGAGGCCCCATGTACACCTGCTCACACACTGGGGTGAGTGGCTGGAGCAAAGTGTGGGTACCTCTCCCTCAGACTGGTGTTTTAGCAAGAGACAAGCGGGTACTGTGGGAAACCTGTCCCAAACTGTCAGGAGAGGTGTGGGGTGCTCCCGAGGGAATGCCTGGAGCACACGAGTTGGGTTTGGGTGGGAAAGGCAGTGCGTTTCCCTGTGAGGGAAGCAGTAGGCAGGAGGGACAAAAGCAGCACAGCAACGACATCTTGTGATGCACAGCGATGGCTGCATGTGCCTGCTGCTGGGAAGCCCCTTGTCCGGCTGCCCAGCTGGAGCACTCAATGGTCTTCTTGCTGGAAGGGCAGGGAGGGTGGAGCTGACAGAGAGGGAGGAGTGTTGTCCGCAGCCAGAGCCAAAGTAGGATTTTAGCAACAGCAGAGCAGGGGTGGGAGTGAAAAGGCTACAAAGGACAGTCCTGCAATCTCTTTTTCCATTTTTCTTTCAGTATGTCATTGCTGCAAAGCAGTGGAATCTCCCAGGTGCTCTGTTGAAGCCTGCGTTTAACCCATTGCAGATATCTACAGATATCAGGTACACAAGGAACATTTCTTTTTTTTTTTTCCAAGAAGTATGTTAGTGCAAATATTCTGTCTTATGTCTGGGGATCACTGTGGCTGAGGGTCCACTTTGAAGATGCAGACCTCCATTGTATCCAAAACAAGCACAGTAGTACTCTTTCCTTCCCACTTTGATCGCACCAAAATTACTCCAGACTTGCACTCTGGGATTCAAAATTCAAAATTTCTAGTGGAAAGGCAGCAGCAAAATCTGAAAGCAGGTTGGGTTGGTGCCTCACTGCTGCCCAGCTGCTGAAGAGCAGCCTTTGTAAAGTGCCAGCCCCGCCCACCAGGTAGACAGTTCTTGAGACCCTTAGTTGAATTAGGATCACTTTTATACTGAACTAATGCCAAATCAGCACGTTTTGGAACTTGCTGGTGGATGAGTTTCTTTTCGAGGCTTAGTCTTTTTTCCCACCAGTGCTTCCTTGAAGAGCGTGTCAGATGGAGGTCATGCTGTGAAATGTGTCAGAATTCAAGGAGAGCCTTTGCATGAAGTCCTGCAGCATTCTGCTGCTGTGCTTTAGGCCATCACAAGCAGAAAGCAGCTCCTGTCTGACCCTTGCTGCATTACATCTCAGGGTAGGATTTTTAGAGACTCCTGCAGCACACACCAGCAGAAGTGCTGCTGAAAGTCAATGAGACTGTTTAGAACAGCCTCAGGTGCTTTTGAAAACCTTGTTCTCTTGTGGGTTTCTTTAAAGACTTGTAAATTATAGTTAATTCCTACTGCTTAGATGTATTAGTTGATAGAGCCCAGGATTACATTCCTGTCCTCTTTAGGATCCTGCCTATGCAGCCTGGATTGAAAGGTTGGCAGGGCTCAGGAGTAGCGGCTCCTGCCTTCAACTTCAGTGTCCCATTCCCCATCCTGGAGGGACAGGTCTGCCTGCTACAGCTGGGACAGTGCTCCTCCACCACAAGAACTGAACATAAGCTTTTGGGGAAAAAAATAAAGTTGATTGAGCTGTGGTCATCATAATCCAGGTAACCTCCAGCTGAGAAACTGTGATACTGGCAAGGCACCTCTGCAGGGAAAACAAGACCAGCTGTGGTTTTGTCTGGTTTGTGATACCAGCTCCTCTCTTTCCTATGGAAATTGAGGTGCCTGTTGCACTCAGACTGATGAGAAAAAAGAATGCCAGCAGGGATTGTAACAAGGCCACCTACCTACAGAGCCATCATGCCACTATGTGCCTGTGAGGGTTTCCTCACTGACTTTAGTTTGTGGGTTTTTTAGGGAATATCAGTCCTTCCCATGTTCTTCACAGATAACCAGGAAGATGTACCCCCCATAAATGAGTTAAAAACCTGACAAGTTCCTATCTGACCTATTGTTCACTTTGGAGCAACTTCTGAAATTAGTTGCAGGTAGTGAAACAACTGCAAGGTTTTATCTTCATCATTGGGTTTTCCAAACTCCTCTGCTCAGAAGCAGCTCATTGCCTGCCTCAGCCAAGGCTTTTGTTTCAGGGGCAGATTAAATGTTTTTGGTCTGAAGGTCAATCAGGTAATACATGGTCTGCAGGGAACAACAGAGGACTGAAGGTACGAGGTGAGGGGTGATAAAAGTATTTTGCAGAAAAGTCACTAGTTTTGTCTGAAAAACAGCTCAAAACATCATAGGCAAGGGTTGGTGTTTTCATCTGGATGCTTGTGCAGCACCTTGCCGGTGGGGCTATCAGATTCCTCAGTTTTGTTGTGGTGTTGGACTTCAGTGCTGGACTCCCACCAGAAAGGAGGCACAGTCATTCCTGTCCTGTGGGCCTGAAGGGAATGCTCAGCGTTCACAGGCCCTTTGCAGTATTGTGACAACATCTCAATTCTGCTGAAATTTCACAGAAAAACCTCAACAAAAACCTTAGCTGCCTAGCTAGATAGCTCCACAGGCAGGTTTGAAATGAAGGGTTGTCCTCTCTTTGTGTGCTGCAGTAAAATACATATTCCAAAATATATCCAAGTGGTTTGCTGCTCTAAATCTTCCTCTGCTGGAGTGGAAAACGTCTGTAAGATTTAATGTGTAGTATGCTGGGGGGACTTCACAGTAAATGGTGCTGAGCAGAAGACAAGGAGCTCTTGTCTGTGTTCCAGGTCGTAGATAAATTCTTTGCGATGATTGTTGGGTTCTGTGGGACTCTCCCAGCATGGTTGTCCCACCCCTGGATGTGACATTGAGTAATGGAGCTGTAAGTCAGCATCAGACCCTGGTTTGAAAACTATTTTAAGATTAGGATTAGGGTGAGGTTAGGGTTAGGGTGCCTGACCCATTGCCTTGACCAAAGCACAGGAAGAGCAATAGCTGTGGCTGCTCCCTTCTGTCTTTGTTTTCAGTGAGGATGTTTGAGAACTTGTGGATGCCCCATCCCTGAAAGCGTTCAAGGCCACATTGAATGGGGCTTTAAACAACCTGGTGAAAGTTGTCCCTGCCCATGGCAGAAGGGTGGAACTCAATGGTATTTCATGTCCCTTCCAACCCAAACCATTCAGTGATTCTTTGCTTACTCCAGAAAGTGGCCTAGGTAAAATCATACTGGGGATGCAGCATGTCAAAAGTTGGTTGTGTCACCTTCTCTTTTTAATCTCTGCATTCAGCTGCTGGTAAATCAGGAAACAGTGATTCATAGTGGAGTTTAGCTTTGCACTGAGAAGAAACTGGTACTGTGTCTTAACAGTTCCCACACTGAAGACTAAAACCTTTCCACTGAAATTGGGAAGGACAGTTGGATTGTTCTTAGTCATCTCCAATGCCTGTATGGATGGGTTTGAGGATGGGTGACAGTTGTGATTCTATATTTTAATGATTTTTCTTTTTCCCTTACATCTACAGATTGAAGTGTCTGCAGTGTTACACAAAGGGCTACCTCAGAACAGTGCTCAGAGGTCCACAGGTGCTCAGGCTTGCCCTTGGGACTGTGAGGGCAGCAGAAATAAATGAATAAAAACAGGAGAGCCACAAGAAAAGCGGTGAATAAGTGCACAAGGCGTTGTGGAACAAAACAGGGCTTAGCTGACCCTGGCACACTGTTGAGGAGATGCCTATCTGGATGCAGTGGGAAAAGCTTGCCAGGTGAAGTGCTTGTGAAGTATTTTAAGGTTGTGGCATTGTTCATCTTACAAAGATAACTGAAGTGTGAAACCCCTGGTGGATTTTTTATCTCTTAGAATAGATACTTGTGTGCTGCTGATCACTGCATCAATGGTGCTGTATTAATATAAAATATGTCAGCCACCATCCAGGAGAGCCCATTCCTTAAACTACGGTGCTTGGGCAACATCTGGTTCTGTGAATTCTGAAAACAAAAAGAAGTCTTGTGCCCACGTGAAACCACTTGGTCGTTCCTTGGGCAGACCTGAACTCTTTGCCTGATTTCTGCCCCGTCTCGTGACTTCTCCAGGCCTTATGGAAAGTTGTGTGAAGCAGCTCTCCCCACAGAGGGTCCACAGGGAGGGACTGGCTCCTGGTGCACATTCACCTTTTATTAGTTTCCGACAAATTCAAAACAGAGGAGGCTTCAGTCATTTTGCTGCTCATGGAACTGACTCTTCTCTCGACTAGTGAACTACTTGTATAACTGAGCAGGAGGGAAAACCCGCCCAAACCCTCTCTATCTGACTGCTGCCTATGAAAAGATCTTGACAACCTCTCCTGTGAAAAGCTCTCACACCTCCACTCTGCAGCATGCCTTTCATGCTTTAACAGGTGGGTAGTCCTCAGGCTACTGAAGTGCCTTTCCCTTGTCTTCCGTGCTGCTCAGGTCCTGCCCACCCACCCACTCTCCCATGGTGGAGGTGGACCCCCTGGATGCATCTGGAGCCCTCACTTCCAGTGATACAGGAGTGAGGAGGTGCTTGAGAGGCCCTTATTTTGCTTGGGCACTACAAGCTTGTCAGGTGCAGTGACTATAATCTGTAGATCATCGGATTTCTGGGGAAAGGAAGAAGATATTTAACACTGAAACTAAGCTTGGGCCAGATCCTCCATCCTTCCCTGGACAGGAGTTCAAAGCAATCCCTTCTCTGATCCTCAGTTCCTGCTTCATATTTGACTGTTATAAAGGAAGTGTCATCCACTGATGTAATGGGATCACAGAAAAACAAAGAGGCATGAAATTATTTTCCTTCTTTCCTTGTTGTAAATTAAGCAGTTTACCCTTTTAATTACACATGAATCACCGATACCTGCTTGAGTCTACTGTTAATAATGAGGAAGATTATCCAGGACAAACTTGCAGACCTCTTGGGTCTCTCTTACTAATGATGAAGTGATGTCCTTCACAAGATTTTACCCCAGGGAAGCTGGGAAAGGAGCACAGCGTCAGCTGCTCTCAGTGTGAGGAGTCTGGATGAAGTGATGATATCCCCCAGTATGAGTTCTCCATGAACAAAAGGAAGGTTCCATTCAAAAAAGCTTAGGATTAGCATAGGATCAAGTTGTCAATGCAGGCAAACCTTGGAGGAGGTGGACAGACAGCTATCCTGAGCCAACAGGAGCATCCCCTGACTGGGCTCTGCCAGCAGCAGAGCTGGAGCTCAGGACAGGGTGTCCTTTGATGGACTGCACTAAGTGACCCTGCAAGGTGAACTTTTTGTTTGTTAACCTCCCAGGTGAAATCTGAAATTACTTGCACGCTATAGCAAATGTAATCAATTATAACAAAGCTAACAGAAACACAGGATTCATCCTGGTTTTCACTGAATTGTCTTTCAAAGTGAGTTTGAAATACTGTTTGTTTTACACAGTGGGTATAAATTCTCTTTCAAAGTGATTGAAGCGTGGTGAGAGTTGTCCCTGTGTTTTATCCTCTGAGAAGGCTTGGCTGTAAGACAGGAGGGGTAAGAGATGGCAAACTTATTATTGAGAAGAGAAAGAGTTGAGCTGTTCAGACTGCTGAGTGCAGGATTGTCCAGTGCCAGTGGCAGGAGTCACTGAAGGTTGGATCGGGCTTTGAGCAACCTGGTCTAGTGGAAGGTGTCCCTGCCTAAGGCAGGGGCTTGGAACTAGATGATTTTTAATGTCCCTTCCAACCCAAATCATTCTTTTATTCTATGATTCTGACTGGTCAGGTATTAACAGGGTCCTAACAAAGATAACAGAAGATGACTGTAACTAGCAGGGTTCGTGGAAGAAAGAGGTTCTTGTTTCATTCCTCCAGCCACAGCTCTCCTGGCCTGCCATGATTCAAACTGGCTGTCATAGATTGTGGGTTGGAAGGGGACCTTGAAGACCATCTAGTTCCAACCCCCCAGCCATGGCAGGAACACCTTCAACTAGACCAGGGATGCAGAAACATTTCTGAGGGCAGCACTTCCCGCCACAATGAAACACTCTCTAGAAACTAGATTCAAAACTGATATTATATGTTCTCTTAAAGCCATGTAACCTGAGGATCTTATTGTTAATTAAAGATACTTCAAGTATAATTAAAGATAATTGAGTATTCATATCTGTATATCTAAATATAAAAATATATATAGATTAATTATATGTAAGTGTCTATATATAGTTATAATAAGTATAATAATTAATAATAAGTAATAACTAAAGATAATTTAAGATTATACTTTTTCCAGTTCTTGGGCAGTGTTGGTAGAATTGGTGTTTTCCTTTCAATCTGGCTTATAAACTACTTGTCTCATGTCTTGGTGGGTGTGTAAGGTTGTCTCCAGGCAGATATTTGGACTAAAATGTTTCCAAAGGCATTGAGTGACTCTTAGATTATCAAGACTATGAACAAGGTTGGAAATATAAAAGTTGTTGCCCTGGTGTTCGTTATGGAGGCAGCTTATCCTTCCTCTGGGAAGAGAAGTTCATTCAGGTGCTGATCTGGTGTTTGGCAACAACCCCTCAGGATTTACATAAGTGAGGAAAGCCCTGACATCCCATAAGATCTTGTCTCTTTGTACATGTCTCAGGGCTAAGTTTTAAGAGCTCTTTAGTCACCTGGTGCTGAAGAGCTGTTGGAAGTTCAACTCTGGATTTCAGTGGGTTTCTTATCTTCTGGTTGATTTAACAAACGGGGTTTGTTCACCATTGTTGTGGGTGAACATGTGGGTTCGTGAACATGTGAACCCCCACGGTGCATCCTGCTGAACGCTGCTGCCCCACATGTTACATCCAGCCTTAGATTCATACGACTAAACCAGACTCCCGGGCTTTCCTGCATGCTGAGCAAAGCCATTCTGCACTCCAAACTCTGAGCCCTCCTTTCTGTTGATACACAAATCAGGTACATTTTTCCTTTTGCAAAAACTTTCAAAGGTGGGGAGATAAAAATACTGCCCCACTTTATGGGAAAGCGAAAGGGATGAGAGTCACAAGAGGACTGCAAGATTCAGGGACTGAGTCTAAACCCATGCAATGCTCTTCAGTTTTAGCAGCATGTCCTGCTTCTGAGAGATGATATTGATGGACACACAGCTTAGAAAATTATTTACAAAGCTATTGTCAACCTACCTGTTCAGACAAATAATGGATGTGTCTATTGCTTAAACCTGTTTTCAGAAGCACTAATGTAGTATCAGAAAGCATCAGCTTCATGGATACATCAGGTTGAAATGTGGCATTAGTTTTTCCTATGCCTTTCCATTACCTTTACTTTTTTGGAAGCAAAAAGGTTAAATACCAAGGAGAAGCAATAATTTGGGACTTGTAGTCTAGTTTAGAAGAGTAAAGCTGAAGCAAACCTTAGTCACATTTGGAGCTTGATGCTGATATTAACATTTCTCCTCTTTGGTGGCATGAATGCTGCTGCAACAGCCTCATCCACAGCTAAAGTGCCCACCTATCAAAAATGGGATGCTGAAATCACAGCCTTTTCTGGGTCACCCACTCCCTCTCTGCAGAGGCAAAATGAGTCCAAAAAAGCATCTACCAGGAATGGATCCAATGGTGGCTCCTCACCCTCCCTAGCCACCTGGTGTTTCTCACTCTCATCATCATCCATCTCCTTATTGTATGTTTAAAGCTCTCGATACTTCCACCATTCATGAGCATCTTGAAGAAATCATTTCCTTCCTGTCAACAGCAGTGATTATTATATTGTATCCTCTTCTTCAGACCTGATCTTCCACTACTTTCTCCTGGACCATGTTTCCTGGACATGTGCTCCTGCCTGTGCTCTTCTTCAGTCTGTGTCTTTGTCTTAAAGTCAATGCAGTGCTTATCCAAGGACTGCTTTGCTTCTTAATGATGATATTTAACCTCCAATAATCCTGCAAGAGCTTCTTCTACCTCATATCAAGGACAAATTTTTCAAATTTTTATCCACGTGTTAGGACCAGCCTACCTCTTTCACAAAAGCTGGAGTCAGCACAAGAGATTGAAGTTAAGCAGCATTTTTCCTATTACGTAAGATATTTTTGCTTTGGACTTGGAGTAGAATTAGTTCTGCATTTATCACAAAAAGAATGTAATTTTTCTGCCTAAGTTCGGAAAAAATGCCTGATTAGTCCCCTAAAAACTCCCGAGTGCCTATAACTCATGGTCATGGCAGACAGAGGGTTCAGATCCAGCTCCATAACAAACTGCAGTGGAAATCCTACCCTAATGCCTCTGATTGCTTTCAGATCATTCCCCTCATCTACAATTTAATTTGATCTAACTATAGCTCCCTGGCAAATGACAATTCGTAGTTAGGTGATTTTCAAAGTCTAATTGCTCCAGAGTTTTCTCAGTACTTCAGAATTTCTTAATTGTATTAGCAAAGGTGAGGATAATTGCTGCTTTCATATCCTTGAAACTCCTCATACAAAAGAGGCTTATGCAAGAATCTGCTCATTCTCTCCAATAAATGATCTCTCTGTTATTAAGGAGCGTGTATTGAAGGACTGCTGGGAAGCATTCCACTGCACCATTATGTACTTGAACAAAACCTGAAACTTGCAGGTACAAGACTAAATTATAGTCTGGGGCAATCATCAGAACACTTTTTTTTTTTTTCCTGGAGGTTTCAGAAGAAGAATAAGCCCCAAATCTAGAAATAACCTAGTATTTTGCATTGGGGGTCTTCTGGGTGGGGAAAATATCTTATTTATAGGTCAATGGTGCTCTGACATTGATGCTGGTCAGAAATACCAACACTATTCTTTTAGGAACTTCTACTCTGTGCGAGTCATTGGCTTTATTTTTTGTTTTGTTCATGAAATCCTTGAGCAGGGACCATTTCTTCCCTGGGTTTGTATATCTTCAGGATCTTGAGCAATAAGCAGGGTTTCCAGACTCCTCAGTATTGTAGCCATGTGCCTGTGCCTCAAGTGCCATAAATCCACTCAGGCATGGAATTAGGCATAATGGTCTTCCTTAAGCTCCAGCAATTAAGCATAGACATCTGCATGTACAATCAAATGCCATGTATCACTTCTGGGGCTACAACTACCATTAGAAAAAGAAAAAAGAAGATGAACCATGTACTTTCTAACATGCCAATTTGATACAGTTGAGTGTGTGAAGGAAGCATTCAATGAGGCAAACACTTAATCCAAGAAGCAAGTTCTACAGAAATTGCTGATAAGGTAGACAAATTTCACACCCCCTTCTGGGGGAAATACTATATTTCACGGTGCTTTACAGATGATGAGAAATCCTATTAAAGTCCTGAAAAAATATGTATAAAATTAAATGTGGAGATTTAAAATGATCAGTGTTTTTGGATGCTGCATAAAAAGTAAAATGGCCACCTCTTAGGAATACTCTTAGCAATAATAAGTGTCATAGGGGTTTTACACACGGTGCTTGGGAAGAAGTAATTTTATTATAGCTACGGGACCAGTATCTCTAGCACCACATGAAATAATGCTCAGAAATAGTACAAGTATTTCTTCCAGTTGCCAGACAAACTCAGAGGATAAATGGGATGGAGGCTCTAATGGTGAGTGTTTGAAGGTCTGCAAGAATATCAAACCTTTCAGGTTCACTCCAGGGCTGTAAATCAAGGTGGGCTATGCCATCACTTTGAGGGAGCCGAGCTATAATTTAGGAGCTTTTTCCAGTTACCATGGCAGGCTGGAGTACAATGGTATGAGCTTTAGAGAGGTTTAAATTATTGCTTTTTAAAATCAGATGCCAGAGCTCTGACTGCAGAGCTGTGCTGATGCAGTGGACAGGAACGTGCCACCTACTGTATGCAGTGTCCATCCGGGCAGGAGATGGATCCACACCCATTGGTATCCGCCTCAGCAGCTGTGCCTTTTGTGTCAAACACTTCTGTTACTGATACTTCTGGATCCTCCATCTACATTATGTCTTTCCAGGACTAGATATGTCTCAAAGCAGCTGTAAGACTCTCGGTAATAATGTGAAATTTGTCCAGCTCTAGGGACCTCTCACCCCAAGTGAGCTGCCCTTGCTCTCCAAGTACATTGGTGCATTTTCCTCCACTATGTTGCCTGATCGTGTTTGCTTTTACACAAACCTCCAGAGTCAGGATTGTGATAGGCTCTGGTTTCTGTGGAAGAGAATAGGCTCTCTACCAGAGTCCTCTTGAGGACACATTGACCTCTGGTGACCAGCTACTTCTGTACTCCAGGAACACTTTGCCCTTCTCACACATTTAACCCATAACACTGGAAACCTCCTGAACACGTGGAGTACCGAATCTCCCCTGAGAGGAGCTCCTCCTGGTCACTGCAAGACTTGGCATTTAGGGAAACCCTTACATTCCTGGGAGTTAGTGCCATATAATGACCTAATGGAGGAACTCTGCTCCTGAGGGACAGATGTTTATAGAGGCCACAGCCAACATTTTTGGAAACTTTTTTAGCACTTTTTCGAATGCAAGTGAAGCAAGAAATTCTCCTCTAAGAGTGAGACACTTTGGATGAGAGGACAAACATGGACCCAGCCCAGCCACAACCTGTTTCCTTGATGTAAATCAGGTACTGCTGAATTCCTACATTCCTGTTTTTGTTATCTGTAGTACTTACAGAAAATAGAAAATATTCCGAGGCGTGATTCCTAGTGGTCTGACAAAGACTGTAGCAGATGAACTATATGGCTCTATCTGCCGTGGATCCAGGAGAAGCTGGTTTCCAGCAGGCTTATCCTCCACCTTGGCACATCAGCATGCTCCTAAATCCAAGCAGGAGCTTTCCTGTGATCTAATATGAAACTAATAGCCTGGAATAATTTGTCTTGGAAACTTAATTCCAACTTCTTTGCTGAACTTCAATAAGGTCCATCACTTCTTCATGACAGTAAGTACTGGGAGGTGCTAAAATGGTCATAAATGACCTTCTCTGGTGAAGGATGACAAATGATTGGCTTGTGGGGACTGTGTTGGTTATCAAACACCCAGAAATATTCGAGGAGAAAAACTGCCTCCAAACACAGATTAGTTTACTAAAAATAGCACCGGGAATGTCTCTTATGTCAGATGGTGTGAAATGATGTAAAAAACAAAGCCTTTTTGAGAGCCTCTATTACAAGGTATGTATGGGATGCTGCTACAATAGTCATTTATACAGTTGCCTGCCAGAAGATCCATATATTTGTTACCAGCAATGAATGTCCATGCTCTTGGAGGAAAATGTTTGTCCTCTAATTCTGGCAAGATAGGTTATCCATTTTGCAGGGAGGGAGAGCTCTCAAACAAGAATTCTGAGTTGCTCCCTCTGCCTCTGGAAGCTCTTTCCAGAGCATTTCAGGACTGTGCACAAGCCAGCTTTGCTCGTGTGAGGTTTCACAGGGCTACATTGATTTTGGGAATGGAAAGAGGACATTCAGATGAAAAATTTGACTGTCATTGTTCAGGCTTGAAATTCTGGTTGAACCCAAGGAGATGAGACAGGCAAGCTTACATTTGTAGCTTCCAGGAGGGCAGGAAATACAGCCTGGAAGGACAAAGAGAAGCCTTATAACAAGGAAAATTAGAGCTGCTGGAGTGTTGTGGTGGGGTGTGGAGGGGAGGTGAGGGTGGCTTATCCCCACCTGTTGCTGTACTGGAGGAGCAGGAGAAGGGAAAGGAGATTGCAACAGGATGCAGTGGCTGGAGGAAGCCCAGGAAAGCAGAGTCAGTGCTTCCTCCCTGCTCTGCTGGCATGGTTACTTACCTGACCCATCTATCACACCAGAAACATTTAAAAACATTTCCATTTGAAAAACTTTTAAGAAGGGAAACATTTTTAGTCACTCTAGGAAATTAAAAGTAGACTTGAAACAACTTTCAGGCATGATACTGGCTATTCAGTTGTGAAAATACATGGCTGTAGTGAGGAAGTATTTTTTGATTATTTTCAACTGAAAACTAACTCAGTGATGAATGATAGGAGAAAACACCATGATGTGCTTCCCAAGTGTGTAAACACGCACTTACAAACATGCTCAACTACATGAGGGTTAAAAGAAGATAAAGGTTGGCATGAAGTAGCAAAAAACTGGCAAGTGACTTTTGGCAGGGGAGCTACTGCCATCATTATTGAACAGGAAACCTTAGGAACTAGTTTTGCTCTCAGGAAGTGTGATGTCTGTTCTTATAAATATGCTCAGAAACATGTTTTAAGCTGTTTGTACAAAGTGAAAGGGGCAACTGTGGGAGAAACTGTAAACCCGCTTTAGATACCTTACTCCTGTTTTCCAAGAGAGCTGAGTGCAAAGCTGGACAATCCTCCTGCCAACAAGAACTGCTGGAGAGCTTCTGAGAGCACTGAAACTTCTCATGATGAAGAAGCTGGATTTGCAGCTAATCAACTCTGCCATTTCAGTGAAGGACATTCTCAGGCGTTTCTTCTTTTGAACTTCTCTTTTAATAGCATTTTTCTTACCCTCCCAGAGATACTTTCTCTGCCCTATTAAATCTCCTGGAGCACCGTTATCTCCAGGTTGCAGCAAGAACACCATGGAAGCCCCAGTGGTGTGTCCCTGGCTTTAGGAGACTTCACATGGTCCTCACTGCCTTGCCATGCTACAGGATGTGTAGATGTAGTACTTGGGGACATGGTTTAGTGGTGGACTTGTCAGTGCTGTGTTAACACTTGGACTCAGTGATCTCAAGGGTCTCTTCTGACCTACACGATCCTGTGATTCTGAGATGATGTGACACCTGTGATAGGAGAAGAGGAGGAGAGGCCAGGACTCCTGACTGGGGACTGGTTGCAGGTGAAAGTGATTTGAAAGTTACGTAATGACGTGTGGCTAAAATGAGCAGGTGGGGGGTTTATTCTTGATTGCCTGTGTGAGTTTTAAGCTGGGGGACCTGGCTGTGACCTAAGGCTTCCTGTCTCTTTGTATGTGATCCTCAAAGAAGGGGTACCTTCTGAAGAGGTACCTTCTGAAATATCTGTTCTTCACCTGTTAAAACATTTCTGCCCCCCCGTAGGGGCACCTTCAGCAGAGGTGATGTGGACCTGGTTTTTCCCAGCAGCCTGCTCAGCAGCTATGGAAGAGGAAACATCTTACCTGGTACATAGTCTTTCTTAAGCTAGGGGGATATAGGCTTCTCTCCTGCTTCTTGTCAACCTCAAAGGTGGGCAGAAATAGCATGTTGTGGCTTGGTTCTGTTTGGGGGAGCAAGCCAAAATCAGATCTTATCGAGGTACCAGGCTTCCACCAGCCCTGGGAACTTCTGATAAAGCACCTTGAGTGCCTGTTCATAGTGCTGTGATTTGTGCTGCGTTGCTGTGCCTTCTGGAAGTAACTTAATGGTCCCTTTATGGCATCTGAGGAGACAGGATTTGACATACCTTAGTCAGCACTTTGACGAGGAGAATGTTTTTATTTAATTAATGCTGCTCTACAGTAAGGGGGACGAGGCCATGAAAAGCTGAGTGGGGAAGAGAACAATGTTGCCCAATCCAGCAATGCAGAAAGAAATTATAAGTTTAATGGGGCATGAAATTATCCATTCTGTTTTCTTCAAAGTTAATTGTACTTCACAATACAGCCTGCTATGGCTGACAAAACCCTGTCAGGGTTGCCCACACAAGAAACCCAAAAACAACTGCCTTCACTGTCGGACTCTGATGTGTAGCTCTGAAGACTGTTAGCAGATTATTTGCCCCTGACACCAAAAAGGACCAAAGACTGCTCCCTGCTCTGCAGAAGATCCAGATAGAGAACCTAGGAAATACTGAATTTCCTCTCTGAAAGTGCCAATGACACTGGAAAT
This sequence comes from Chiroxiphia lanceolata, assembly GCF_009829145.1. Classification (NCBI taxonomy): domain Eukaryota; kingdom Metazoa; phylum Chordata; class Aves; order Passeriformes; family Pipridae; genus Chiroxiphia; species Chiroxiphia lanceolata. Next base: position 6,343,776 of record NC_045643.1, on the reverse strand, counting down.
GAGAAACTTTGTGGCTCTCTTAGAGATGATAGGTGATAGTTGGTAGTAAATTCATATGATGCTCTAAGGAGTTGGTTTAATTCTTCCCAGGGAGAGAAGCTGGGTGGCTGAGTTGCGCGCTGCTTTGGGCATACAGATGTGAGAATGGAACAAGGATATCGCTGCATATGTGGAACAGGGTTTTGTGTCTGCATCCTCATTTTGTCCCATTCAAATAGTTGAAAATTTGCCTAAACATGGAACTGCTTCAGTGTGACATTATTTATGTCCAAGAAGTCTTAAAATGTAAGTTATAAAACAAATGGCTAAAGGTCCAATAGCTGGATGAGTGAGAAAAGAGTGAGCAGAAATCCTGCCAGCTCACCCAATCCTAACAGTAGGAAAGTTTCAGACCCTTGCAGTCAATTTCTAACTGAATATGAAATTAAAAAAAAAAAAATCTTTCCAAATACTGACTTCTATCTCAGCCTTGAAAATAGCCCCATTTTCGCCCCATTTTAAAGCCACACTGCTATTTTTGACTCAGCATCCTTTACCTCTGTTGTCTTCTCTGTGCTATTGGTGGGAGGTGCTTCAGCAGAAAGGTTTCATGACAGAGGGATTTATTCCTTTTGCTATTGTGCAGATGGAAAACTGGCTGCTCATCCAGTGTTAATTGGACATGGATCAGTGGCAAGTGGCCCTTTTCTGCAGTACTGCCATAAGGAGAGATGCTATTGAATGTGATAGAAAGAGAAAGAACCTTTGAAGTTAAAATATAAACATAAACCACTTGCACATCTGTGGCAATTGGCTGAAATTACAGCCAATTGTTAATGATATTATATATTAAATTATTGGGAACCCCTTGCTTAACCAGCCCTGTAGGTCTCACTGTGATTGTTCTCTCACTGATTTCCTGGGGACCAGGTAAGAATGCCTGGTTTGAGTCTCCTTTGTTGGAGACTGTAGCTGAATTGTGAGCAACACTTTAAAAGGAGGAAATAAAACATGGGGCGGATCTACATGTGTTTCTACAGAAGCCCACCTTCAATTGTGCAGGACAGTGTGGATTTCTGCCTGCTTCTAATAGGAGACCTTGCCAGCTCGTATTTCTTCTGTGCTTTAGTGGTCTCCAAACCAGGAGACCTTTTTATGACTGATGTCTTTAGACAATAGTGGGATAGCTGAAGGCTCTTAGTTTTGTCTTGTCCAAACTAGCCTGATTATAAGAAATATGAGGAGTGAGTAGCCTGCAGCACGTGGATTCGTTCTGCATAGCCTGGTAGAAGTGACTGCAAACCAAAGGTTCATGGTTGGTTGCTTATTCATGAGACAGGAGAGCTTTCAAAAGGGAAAGGCTGACAGAGCCACAGTTTTCCTTCAGCAACACTTCGTTGTGATCAGGAGTTATTTGATGCTGGTGGGAGCTGTGGCCGTAGCAAACCACACACCAGGTGCTGACAAGTGGTTCCTGACACAGTTTAAAGATAAGCTTGTTGTGGATTGTTAAACTCTTGCAGTGTCTGTCTGCTGCCTCTGCTTTTGTTCCTGCTTAGCTGACTTGGCTTTTAAATAGAGACTGGATTTCACTACAACAAATTGAAATTTTGTCCTATGATACAAAGTTGAATTGTGGTTGATTGCTTGATTCATTACTTCCAGCCAATCAACAGCTGAAATATCAATTTATATTGTCCTTCCTTCAAACCTATGTTAATAGTGACCCTTTGAGCCTCTGTTAAAGCAGCAGAACAAAAGGCATCTGGGGGAGATCTCCGGTCACCCGCTGAGAGAGCAGGGACTCTGAAAGCCACGATCCAGTATGCTCTCCATCTATTTCTTTGGAGAAACCCCTTCAATGTGTCAAAAAGTTTTTAAATAAAAAGCCGCACTCCATGTTAAAAAGGGAAGAAATTCCTTTTTCCTTGCTTACGCTCCATCCTGCTGGTCCTGGGTCTACCTGACGTACCCTTTCCTCCCTGAAAACCTCTCTGCTAAGCATGAGTAGCAGATGCCAATCTTCCTCAGCACATCTTGGGATGTAATGCAGCCCATAGCAATTAAATTTGTTTTGACTTGTTCACTCCACACTGATTCAATACTGGGATTCTCCAGGCTGAGGGAACACTAATGGTTTTTCAGCGTTTGGAATGGGATGGATCATTTAGACAGTCACTGATAGTTTCATTTTGGTTTGGTTTTTTTCCTTACTCTTCATAAAGTAGACCAGAAAACTGGATTTTTTTTTTTTTAATTATTTTTTCCAGGCTTTGTCTAAAAAATAAGCCTTAAATGTAGCATTGTATTTGGCTGTATTATTATCTGAAGTCCAAAGGTCCTTGATATATTTTTGTAGAGGGCAGCTTAGCCTGGGATTTAATTTCAAATATGAGTATGTCCCCATCTTTTACGTAAAGTTTTCCAGTTTTCCGTACTTGCTTGGAGTCTGTACAACCTTTGCAACACTTCATTTATGAACAGTGACATAACAAGATTAGCACTGACCTTTCTGTAGCAAAGGTACCCCCCCTACCTCTCCCCCAAGGCCCATAGGCTGCTGTTGAGTACAACTAGCACCTCATACTTGAAATTCCATATTAAACATAATGCATAGGTAGCCTGGTTAAAAAAAATAATTAATTTGTTTTGTGGAGCCCAATTTCTCATGCAATGAACACATGCAAAGTAAGATAGAGCATACATAAATTAATGGACAGTCACCGCGGGGTTATTGCTGAATTAAGATAACAGAGAAACTACCTTTAAAATTTGAAGATGATGTTTATCTTTCTTTCACTCCTTTTTTTTTGTTTGTTTTGTTTATTGTTATAGTTACTTCACTTTTTCTAATATATGAGTACTCTGAATGGCAAAAGACAATCTGTTGCAGTTGTCAAGCATGGAGCACCTTTGGTGGTCGAAGAGGGAGTTGAGATGTCTCTCTCCTTCAGCCCTGTGTTGAGGAAAGACTGTGAGGAAAGGGGATTTGGGGAGAGAAGCAGAAATGTGATACGTCAGAGATAGGACCACCTGAAAGCCAAGAAGATACACATAACTGCAGAATTAGGATATCTCAGGAATTTGCATGGGTTAATTTAAACTGTATTTGTGCTGCAGCCCAACCTCAGTCAAACCAGTAGTGCTCATGGCAATTTGCTACAGCCTTTATTTCAGAAATGCTGCTCCTCAAGGGTTGGAAAACTTGGTTTCAGGGAGATATAAATTTAACTGGTATACGGCAGCCACCATGGGATAATGTGTCAGGAAGCTGTAATTCAGTAATAATCCCACAGTGCCTGTGCATTAGTAGACAACAGTTTCCTTATAATAAGATTTTTCAACTTTGGGCTTAAAAAACCCCATCATCCAAATGTATGCAGGCGTACTGCTTTTGGGACCTGAGGTATCATCTCTGCTGGCTAGCAGCAACACGCTCAGCAGAAAGCCCATGGCTCTGAAAGCCTCCCTGGGGTCTTCACCATGTGGGAAAAAGTCTGGGTAGATCCACATCCCAGCTCTGCATGGCTCGCGGTCGCACAGACTGCTGCTTTATCGGTGAACACATCGGCTTCAGAACCCTGCCTGAACTTCTGGAAAACTAGAGGAGATGTGTCCTTTCACCAGGGTTTTGGGCAGGTGAGCAGCAGGGTTAATGCAGTCCTTCTCCTGTCGGTATTGCTGTAAATCTTGGCTGGCACCTTGGCCAAGCGAAGATGGGACAACGGGTACATGGGAGGCAGAGTAGTGTAAGAAGTCGTTAGTTTTTGAGTTAGCAGTGAAAGTTCAGAGCATTTTCTTGTGTGTTTGGACAGAAGCAAAAAGCTTATTTATGATCTATTTTCCTTTCCCCCAGATTTTTAAAATCCAAGTCTATTTAGAAGTCCTTTGAACAAACATACTGTGTGTGCAAAATGAAAAGGGGTAGGACTATATTTTAAACCATGTAACATGTTGGTAATCTGAGACTGAGATGACGAATGAATACAATATCCCTGCAGGCAATTTTTCTTAATTGTTTGATTTGAGAAATTTTTTATTTTTTAGTTCAAACCGGAATGAAGGTGGCTATCCCTGTTTCATGATCCAAATGTTTAAGATACCAGCTTCAGTTCATGTTGTCAATATGTTTGAACCTGTTTTGTTACTTGAACTAAAACCCAGTTTAAGATCTCAGTAAAGTTGCTACTGACAACATTATGAAACTTTTTCTAATAGTTAAAAAAGATCCAATTTCTTTTTCCAGGTCAAAACCTTGATGAATGTTATGCAGTGTAGAAAAAAAGATTTCAAAGAAATGGGTATGTTTCCTTCCTTGTATTAAAACTTCCTGCCTAGGTCTGTTGAGCAGCTCTTAGTAAACAGGAATATTTCATTACTGTTGATAATATTGGCAGGTACTTTTGATATTGTACACCTGTTTCACTTAGCTCTTCTTTAAACTACTGAGCATAAACAAACTGGGAAGAAGGGAAAGTTCAACTTTCTTTTGGAAATCTTTTGGCCACCTGAGAGAAGGAGAGATTTCTGTCTGTTTGGGTGGGGCCTTGGTACTGAAGATACTTTTACATTATTTATTTACTTATTTATTTATTTATTTATTGGTAACTCTTCATCCCCGTGACTGGAAATTTCTGCAAGTGTAGGTAAAACACTGACATCTAGTGCCTAAAACAAAGCATCCAAACATGATCCGAGACTCCAGCTTTGGGTCTGCTGGACTGGGTGCTAACTGCCCACTAGTATTATGGACCAGAGTATATTATGGATATTATTCTAATGTTTAGCTCTGGATCAGTGAAAGGAAGCCATTGCTTTGTGCATTTGATGTCGGAACATGCAGCTGGAGGGTGCCTGGGGAGACAGAGTGGGAGATGAAGGTCTCTGTCTACTGTGGTGCTGGAGTGAGGGCAGCCAAACACCAGCAAAAACAAAGCTCTGCCTTATGTCTTATTGGTTCTGAAGATATATTACCTTTGAAATTCTTTGTGTTATTAAATAGTAATGAAACACATTTAAATACAGAATATAACAAGGGAAAAAAATCTGGGTTTGTCAAAGAGTCTGTTGTAAAGATTAGCACATCCCTTGGAGTCCTGCTAGATTCTGAATAAGCAAACAAGGTGCTGATCAGCCTGGGAGGACACAGCTCCTCCTCTGAGCTGAGGACCTTGCAGTTGGTCTCCATTGACTAATTCCCTGTGTAGCTAGCTGTGCCAAGCTCCACATAAGAAGTAGCTCTCTCTTCTGGCCTGAATTTTGCCTCTTGGGAGCTGTTCCATAAATAAATTATTCTAACGATGGTTATCTAATCTGTTTCTAAGTTCGAACTTCACATATTTGTAGCCATCTAGAGTGACATGCTCTTGGGCTATTGCTAACCATGCCTTTTTCCAGACAGAAGGAGAAACCAAGCTAAACACCAGGTGACAGGAGCAAGTTCTTAAGTGACCTATCTCACCAGATGCTTTGCTATCTCCTCCGAAAAAGAGTCTCCTGATCTCTTTTGGAGTTGCTTTTGTCTTTCTGTAGCAGTCTCATGCTGGTGGTCCAGAGGCAGCCTAGAGATCTCCTGATGAGCCATCAGAGGTTTCCCGTTCTCAGTTTCCAGCTGATGGACTCCTGCAGCAGAGCTGCAAAATATGTTACTTAACCTTTTTTTTGCCTTCATTATTACACAGGTCTTTAGAACTATTTATTTCCTTCTGTTTATGATGATGTATTTCAATGATGGCTTCTAGCAAATGCTTCCAAAGGATCTCAAAGACCTACAGTGCCAGGGACCAAAACTCTCAGGAATTAACAATCCTGGCAGCAGGACTTGTGTCTCCAGCGTCATTCTTTAAGCTGCCCTTCAACATACAAAAAACAAGCAAACAAAAACCCAACCAAAAAAAACCACAAAAGCTACAGCAAAACAAACAAACCCCATAAACTCTGTTTCTGCCCCTAAATTTGATCATTTTTTTCCCCATTATGAAGAAGCCTATGCAAAGTCTTCTTAAAATGCTTTTCTTGCCAAGTGAATTGTTAGAACTCTTTGCTTTCCTGTTTCTCATCCTTCTTATTATTACTTTCTTCTTAAGCCAGGACTGCCTACTAGTTTTTAACTGGCATTTAAAAATTATTATTATTTTGAACAGTAATTTCAAAGCTGTTGTGAAAATGGCGCAAGAAAGCTTTTGTTTGCTTTGTTACCACTGCTCTTCATTCTCTTACCCCTTCCCCCTTTTTTGGTATGCTTAATGAGATTCTTTTTCAGTCATTCTGCAAGAGGAGTAGTGCAGACATGCACAGCTAACAGCTAACACAGGTTTGCAGAGCTCTTTTCTGTAGTTCAGGGTTTAGTGTCTGGACTGCTTAAAAACATGTTATTGTGCCCCTGCAAGACCCCAGATCATGAAAAAAGCTTCTGAAATTCATGTTCAGGTTGATAATGTACCGACTTAAATGTCTTTGAAAACAAAGGAAATTTTCTAAACAAAAATCATTTGTCAGGAATTTCCATGTGCAGAAACCAGCAAGGCAAATATTAACTGGTGTGTTATTTCTACAGGTGACTCTGGTGTTCCAGGTACAAACTGAATGAAGCCAAGTTGCTTTTGTGTAGACTGCTTTCCTAAAAATCGTTTATCCGACTTCATGAATGCAATGTTCCGGAGATCCTTCACCTTGTTCCTGCTATACTGTGCTGATGGGATGACAGAAGCAGAAAAGCAAGCCCATAGCATAGGCTGGGAGCCACAGTGAGTGGGCTATTAAGTCACATAATACACCAATAGTTGGCTATACTTACTTCTCAAGAGGAGTTAGTTAAGCCTTTAAATCAGCTAGGAAACCAACTCAACAGCCTGGAATAATTATAGGGCATTTCTCACTCATTTTTATATAATCCATTAAGTATATCCTGTATTTATCTTCCTATCTCTGCTGTTATATGTCATTTGCAGTTTCTAGTCTAAATAACTATATTTATGGGATTAGCCAGCAGACAGGCTGATGAGATTTGGTACCTGGGATCTAAACTCAGGAGCAAGGATTTCCTTCAATCCCGCATGAATAACCCATTTTGTATTTGTTTTGCATCTCTTGTTGTCTAAATGAAAGAGTAAGTATGTTCTAGATACTTTTGTTTTATTCTGGCCACTAAAAGTAGGAACTACAGAAGCTTTCTATGCCAGCCTGTCTTTTAGGAAACCTGAAATAATATCTGAGTTATTAAAGTTTAATAGCTAGTGGAGGGAGGAAAGTAATTACTTCCCATAACATCTTTCTCTATCAAGAATTTCGTTGTAACCCTTGCTGTAAAATTACTGCACTGGCATTATAAACTGCCATGTAATGTCTTATAATGTTACTTCTTACTACCACGGAGAAACCTTTGTTATGACTTAAATTATACATTCATAACCTACACCAAAAATGAAGATGAATATAATGAAACCAGATAGCTAATGTGTCAAGGTGGCATTTGAGCTGAGAATTATAAGTTTTGAATACATATATAAGAACGAGAAATAAGTTGGCCAGATTTTTGTCTTGCCAAAGAGGGGCATAACTCAGTTGTCTTCAATGGCGTTTTACCCATTTTCTATCAATAACAGTGTTAATAAATCTCAGATTTCCTTTTGGCTTCACTGTTGGTTTTTTAGAGAGTTTTTTTGGCATGGTTGCTGGTGATTTTCCTTATTCTGTTACTTTAGACAGGAGGCGAAAAGCCTGAAGTTGGGTTTGTCCTTCCTTTCTTGAACTGATAGTCCCTTGTTTAAAGTCTCCCTTCACCCTTTACTTTTCTACCCTTCCTCATACCACAGTATTCAGTGTCATTCCTCTGGAATAAAGCCTGGCCAGATGTGGGTGGGATGGCAGTGAAGAGTTTCCCATGAAATGTTTTGCTGTTGGAAAAGATGGGCTTTGTTCAAATAAAACAAAATGAAGGAGTGTAGATGTAATGTCAGATGTAATCAGCAGTGGACAGAATAATGTCATATATTAAATCTTTATTAACCTGTTAATTCTGAGGTTGAAATGCTTCACTTGAACTCTCTTTAATTTAGTTTTGAATTTATGCTTCTTTTTGTTTAAACCTTAAATATAGGATATTGCACTGAAGACTTCCTAAGATAGGAAAATAGGATTATCTGTATGAAATTTCAGCTTTATTAGAAATTATTTGGTGGTTTTGAATAAGACTATTTTATGGCCTTTTTTTTTCTTTTGGGTCTTTGATTTGTCCTTAAACGCTATATTCTTGGGATGGAAAGTTAATTTATGACCTCTTCTGGACCACCACACCAGTATGAAAACTGAATTGTTTTAAGGGCATTCAAACACATCAACTCCAGGTTCTTCGGACTCAAAGTAGCTTCTCTCTGTCAGCTACAGCCTGAATCACTTTTATGTTTTCTCTCTTTCTTTCAGAAGCAGCAGTCATATTATAGCAAGGTTGTTTGCCTTGCCAAAAAATTTGCTAATGCCCATCAGCAGATACAGGTTTCTGACACACGCAGTGATTCTGCTGATGGTGTTTGAAGTGACCCATGTAATTGGTGAGCATCAACTGGCAGTGAAGTTTCAGCATTAAACTTGAACTTTGCTCATTTGGGGTCTTAATTGTGCTTTGAAATGTTTGATGGCTTGGCTGACCTTTCTCTGGGTTAACTGAAGACTGAGATTTGTCTACCAGGAGAGAAGCTGCTGAGGAAACTTCGGAGCATAGCACTTGATTGGTGTCAGTGAGGCAGTGTGGTCTGGTATCTCTTGCTTTAGAAATGCCTTGAAGCTTTTTATGGGTTTTGAATGGAGCTATAGGAAAAAGAAGACACTGGATATTTTACAAGAATTTTACAGAGTGGGCGATGAGTATAAATTGAAGAGCTATGTACACTGAATGCAGGGATTGCACACCGTAATCCCTTTTTGTACTTCTAAAGCATTTGTAAACCTTCCTTTCCCTACAGGAGATCTCCCAGGGGTGTGGCAAATTTCCCCTGCTAGTGGGAAAGTCCAGCATTGCCATCTACCCCAGACTGCTTCCCTGCTGCCCCGGGGATGGGTGCCCTGGCTCCCAGTGCTAGGCGAGGGCATATCAGGTGGGACTGGGTGAAAATCCTTATGGTTTCCAGAACCCTCCCTTTCTGACCCAAAGCTGTTTGGGAAATCAGCAGTTTTCTCCAAAATGAACAATTTTATCTTTTTTTTCTTCAGGTCAGATTCAACATTACATAGAGGGACAGATGATACCTACAATGAATGCAGATATTGCATTCTGTAGACTTTCTCCCAGCCCTATGAATGTTTGATTTCCATGCCAGCCTTCTAGCTGTGTGCTGACATTTGTTCTGCTGGTCCCCACGGAGCTCAGGGCTGGCACTGTGTCCTGAACCACCCTGTGGGATGCAGCCCCTCGTCACTGTGTAATTAGTCTGGGAGCCACGAGACACAAACCTTGCCTGGCCGTGTTTGTGCAGGAGGCAAAGGGCAATATCAAACACAGAAGGTAAGCAGCAGGGCAGGCAGCTGAATTCAGGCTGAGGGATGATTTGGGGCAGTGTGACTAATAAAGGGGGGCTCATTTAAGGAGGCTGCAGTGCCTGCTTGTCACTGGGGGCCAGGAGACAAACCATCCCTCGGGTTGCTGCTCTTCAAACCACCGTTCTCAATGACAAAAGGGAATTTGGGACCTGAAAACAAATCCTCTGAAGTCCTGCAGTAAGGATGCACAAGCTCATCCCAGGTTAGCTGCCTCCCAGCCTGCAGGTACTATACATATTCCCACTGGACTTGTGAGCCCTCTCATTGGCAGCCCCCAGGAGAGGGGAAAACCCTATGATGCTGGGAATGACATCGATAGCCAAGGATGTTGCACATTTTGGTAGAGATTATGAAATCACCTACTACTAACCTTGATGTGCCTGAGCTGGCATCTTACCTGGGACTCCCCAAGAGTCCCACTCTCAGCATAGCATCCCTATATGTTTAAAATCCTGTCCCCTTGGCAGACACCTTGTTAAATATTGGCCTCCTGCAACAGTATTTTATCTTGTATTTATAATCCCAGAGCATACAAAAGAAATACTGAGATGAATATAGTTGATTACCTTACCTCCATCCTTCAGAGCATTGTGTTAAGCCCAGCCACTGAATAATAATTGCACCTGGAAAATGGGTTTTATTGGAAGAAACAAGAGTAGAAGGACTCTGCGGAGTATGAAGAAGCGGAGATCAAGATTGGTTGCCTCTAAAACCCTTTCAAGGCTCCTGGCTTGAGACTATGTCATTAGCTTGTGTCAGTGATTAATTTGAAAAGTATTTATTCAGTAATGGACTATCTGTTGTATATAGTTTAGTCCATAATCTACTTACCTGCCATTACCAGTGCATCGCGCAGTAGCATTGCAGCCAATACTGAACAAAACTCTGTGTGGTGCAGGATCACCTTCTGACTTCTTCACGTGCCATTTATTTACTTAGCAGGGATAAGTCCTGGAAATCTCAGTCTCTCAGCAAACCAGTTATTTTTCCTGCTCTGGCAGGCCTTGGTCCTCAGGTCACTGGTGATGCTCTGTTGAGACCGTGGTTTAAGCACTGTTCAGTCAGAGCCACTGTGCAGCAGGGCAGTGACAGCGGCTGAGGAGCAGAGGAACGTGGGGCTGGAAGACCACAAGTCTGCAAGAGGAGGGTAGAAGTTGAGGGCCAAAGTTGTTCATTGAGTTGCAGATCAGGAAAAAACCTGAGTGGAGAGACTGAAACATTCTTGTCAATTAGGCTGCCAGCATCCAAGTGTAGCTTGCACTTTTACCTGCCTGTTTTATTTGCAGCTCAAGAGCCTGAGCTGTGCAACAGGAATGGCTGTACGGTCCATTTTTAGTAGCATCATACGCTGCTTTGTTTCCCTCCATCCCAGCTGTGTCTGCTGCCCATGCACCCTGAGCTGTTCTCCAGGGGCCTGGGGCAGCACCCAGCTCAGCTTTCCCAAGTATCTGCAGCAGCAAATCGTGCTGCCTTGTTATCCATCCAGGACACCACCTCTGAGCAAACATCTGTTTTACCTGGGCTTAGCGCTGACTTGATGCTACCAAGGAAATTTTTCCATGTGGAGAAGGAAAACAGTCTCTTTTCAGTTGGCATAACAAAGTCAAAGCAAGGAGAACGTGTGTCAACAGCACTCAATGTTGTGATGGGCTCTCCGGGTTTTTCTTGTAGGTGTAAACCTGGGGTGAAGATGGCATGGAAGCAGAGTGTAGGACCGTGCCAGGGATGGGTAATTGCCTCTCTCTTTGGTTCTGTGGCCGCCTGTATCAGCAACGAGTGGCTGCGGGGCAGGAATCAAACCCACCCATTCCGCCTCCAGCCGGAGGGCGGCTGAGGGATGCGAGGGGCTGGATCCCCGCAGCGCTCTGCTCCCATAGAAAACAGGGTGCACATCCCAGCGGTGCCAGAGCTATTGAGAGGACTAATCCGTTTTTCAGGCTGCGTTTGTGGCCCGTAAACGTTAGATTTGGGCAGTAGAGGAGCCGTGAGAGGGCAGTGTTGTACTGCGGGAGCAGCAGCTGCGGGAGCGGCACCGAGACCCGGCGGGCTCCGGGAGCGTCTTGACTGTGTTTTGGAGTGTCAAGCCTTGGTACTTTGCGACTGAGATTAGTTGTAATAGACATTCCTTTCCCTCCTTTCTCCTTTTTATTTTCTTTTTATTTTTTCTACTTTCTCCTTTTTTTTTTTCCTCCTCATTTCTCCTTTTCTTTTGAGGCAGCGCCCAGACCTTCCAGCAGTGTTTATGGAGCATCCAAGGGCTGGAGGGTGACTCTTTGTCAGCTAAACATCCGTGGAATCACTGGCTCACAGGTGGCCCAGCCAAGATATCTCTGATGCCCCACCACATCCCGTGTGTTCCTGAGGTTTTTGCCAGACAAACTTCAGCATCGCAGCCACCTCCGCTGCATGCCCAATGAGATTACCCTCTGGCTGTCAAGCCCTGGAGTAGGGTTACACAGAAGGTTTTCCCTCATTTAAGAGAAAAAAAAGCCACATTGGTCACAGTAACTGAAACAGGTGAAAATGTGCCGTGTTATTTTGTCTTGTGCAGTGCAAAGCTGCCCCTTTCCCTACTCTGCTTAGTTTTATATCATTTTCAATTATTAAGTGGTTGCAAATTATCTTATTTGTTTTCCTTTCATTTCCTGGAACTCAAAGCTTTCTATAGGTGCAAACTATTGCACATGTGATGGTGAGCTGCCTTCAGCTTTATCTGCTGCTCTTGGACAAATGAATCCACGATACAGCAGAGCACTTGCAGATAATTATCTTTCTTCTGTGAAAATTTACCTATCAGTATAAATGGCATCTGGAGATGGGAAACCAGAAGTTCAGGTACTTCACCTTTCTTTCACCGGGTCTTCAAGGAGATTGTGATTTTTCTTGTGCTATGGTAGCAAAGCCAGGAGCTCGTTTTTGATTCCTATTCTCTATGACAAAAATAAGAGTGGGAGGGAAGGACAAAGTTTGGAGGGACCAGCTCTGCCCCTTGCAGTTATTGAAGGGATATCTACCAAGGGGGGTGGGAGGCCAGGTCTTGCCAAGGCAGACAATACGATCATCTCCTGTGCTCAAATAGCTTAAATGGGTCCTTACCGTTCAAACCAACCTCTTATTTCACTGCAGTTGTCTGTGTTGTGGAGGCTTTCCTCAATATGTCAAAAATCTGAAGGACTAAACAGCCCCAGCAATGTCTGGATCAGGAGTTATTCCTTATCTAAAGCATGCCTGCTGAGGGGCACTCTTTCTGTGATGTTTTTCAGGCTAAGAAAAGTGAATGACCAAGGTTATTCCCCCCCCCCTTGTGCTCCTTTAAGTTAAGGTTTTGAGAGGATAATGATTATCTCTGGAACTGAATCCTGCTTCTGAGCTGATTGATGCATTGCAGGCCCCACTCCCTTTGCACCCGCAACAGGAGGAGATACCAGAAAACCAACCAGCGGCAGCCCTGTGTTGTTGGAGATAATTCATCTGCAAAGGCAGTGACATTTGTACCATCACCTTTCCTTGATGGCTCCCCCAGCTCTGCTCCTGTGAGGGAGCTCAGTGCTGAGAGGTCATGAGGAAGACTAACATGCTACTTTGTGAAAATCAAGAAGCTGTGCTGAAAAAAGCCCCTTCCAGCACTGAGTCTTACAGCAGTCCAACTGGCTGGCAGGTGCCGTTTGTTTTACCTGGTAGCTTGGTTGCTTTGATCTTTATTAAGTCTAGCAAACCTTTAAGAAGAAAGTGGTTCACCTGTTCTGCATAGCAAAAAAAAAAAAAAAAAGGTTCACCCCAAAACATGATGGAGGGAATCTCTGCTTATCTATCTGCATCAGTAATGCTAAACTGGTATTTCAGTGGGAGAGGGGCTCAACCCTGGGCAGGTTTTCCAGCGTAGTTGAAAGGAATGAGGTGGTATCAGAAATGCTACTTGCTCCGTGTGCTTGTGGCTTTGTTAAGCACAGAGATCAACAGAAGTGTATATGTAACATTTCTCTTTACCCCTGAGACTGTGAAGAGAGGATGGGCTATTTTAATGGCACTCTGTTTTTATTGAAATCCATCTTTTTTAGGTATCATGGGGTTTACAGTGACTTAATACCTTTCCCTAGCACATCTCTCTATCAACTGAGACATCTGTGTTTACAGGGCAACATTTTTCACTTGCTTGTCAGCATGTCAAGCACTACCAAAACACACAGTCTCCTTCTGAATCCCACAGCAAATCATTCATTTATTTAAACATCATGTAGTGTCAGTAATGGTATTGGAGATGGGTTAAGACAGCCATGATTCTTCCTACTGATGGAGAGACAAAAGGCTCAGAGCATCTACCTGGGAGGGGCCACCAGTTAAGAGGGAAACTCCTCTTGGCACTGTTTTGTTGTTTAATTGTTTGTTTGTTTGTTTGTTTCCTGTGGTAAACTTGAAAAGGAAAAGAAAAAAATGCTAGCTGGCTATTAGCAAGTCAGTTTAATGTTCTCAACAGCACTTTTTGGCATAGTGGGAGGCGTCATCTACTTAATGTCCCACAGCAGAACACCTTTTCAATTCACATCTCTTTTATAAGCACTGGAGGAAACGATTTCCCCAGATATTAAAGCCTTGTGTTTCATTTCTGAGGGAGGCTTATTCATAACAAAGGAGGAAAAAATTGATCATCCAATCCACAGAGGGGAAAAAGCACATGAGAGGATAAATTGCAAGAATTAAGATGGGCAGACAGATTTCTACAACTCATATATGTAAAAATCTGTGCCTGGTAGACTTTAGCTGTGTTAAAGGTCTTGTCATTTTAGATGCAGTTCTCCAAACCACCTAAATATTTCTGTCCATTGGGAAAGAAGGAAATTTCATTTTTCATCAAAGCACAACGGTGATCCCATTATTAAAAACAGAGGGAAAAGATATATTGGGAAGTCAAAGCAGTTGCAGCCACATAGTTGTTTTCAATAACCTGGTGAGTCACTACATACAACAGCCTTTCATCTCTCCCCGTGGTTCAGACTAAATTGTTTATTAAGATTTCGGTGCATTATTTAAAACACACATACTCACAAAAAAAAAGGAAATTGGAGCTCTTTATTTTAAAGACTGCTGCAATAAAAATTTAGATTATTCAGATTTGTCAAGTGCATTGTATAAGGCAGTAAACAGCAATTTTTTTCTTAATACCACAAGATATCCCCAGCTTTTCCGTCTCATTCATTGTCATACATGAGCAGGCTGTTCATGAGGCGTTGCTACAGGGAGGAAAAAATATTATAAAAGTGAAAACTTGATCCAACCAATGGCTGGAATTGTAACAAAAGACCTAAGTCGAAGGTAAACAGCAGCTTAATGTGATTCTTTAAATCCAATTCTTGAAAGTGATGCATAACAGCTGCAAAGGGGGATCTGTACTTCAGATCGTCACCCATGCAGAGGTGTGGAATAGAAGTATAGCTATATGCATAAGTAACTGTAATACACACTGAGCAGCCACAACAAACAAGCACAAATATTTGATATATTTCACTGTTTTTTAAATCACGTGAACTTGCTTTTTGTTTGTTTTTGTTTTTTTCAGAAAATTTTTTTCAGGAAAAGGAGGCCAGCTGAAAGTGTACTAGAGCTCTATGATGATTTCTTATGCCATTTCAGGGAAGGATTTGCTGTGCTCTCAAACGTCTAAGTATTGTTTGGGGCTTGTTTTGTTTTTTTTCCTAACTCTGATGCTTGTCATGCAAATCGAACCTTACAAACTTAATTAGCTAGGGGCTGAACATTTAATCTTAAATTCTGAGTCTTCATTAAGTTGTAATTCAAACCTTAGGAGGGAGGCTTGCTTGTAAGGACAGATGTAATTTGTGGCAGGCTTTTATGGCAGAAGAGGGAAACTGCTGAAATTAGGAAAGCTCAGAAAAACTGTGCTGAAGGCAGTAAGTGGTCAAGTGGTTGTGTCATGGATAGTGGGACAAGATGTAGACTCGAGTCACCTCTTACATGATCAAACCAGGCCTGGTTGAATGGGGCTTTGGACAGCCTGCTCTAGTAGAAGGTGTCTCTACCCATGGCAGTGGACTGGAATGAGATGGTCTTTCAGGTCCCTTCCAACCCAAATTGTTCTGTAATTCCACAACTAGGAATTTAGCAGAGTGATATGGGAGGGCTGGAAGGCTTGGTGGGTTGAAATACAAGAGCTTTCCCTTCCTATGAGGGTTACTCCAAATCAGGGTGGGCTGTCTGGGGGTCGTTTGTTTTCTTCCTTTGGGTGATCTTCCAACAACAAGCATTGTAATTTTTACCTGAAAAAGGGACAGTTTCTGAATTTGGATCAGTTTTAGTCCATTGAGATACTGTAGAAGTTGACATAAATTTCTAAACTAGAGATGGTAGAGAGAAAAAAACTGGGGGGGGGGAGAAAAGTCAAATAAAACAGAACCTTAGGTTTCCTTCTGCAAGCACTTCTATGACCTGGGAAGTTGTGGAGAAATGTGAAGGTGCTGGGATTTCTCCTACACCTTCCTTTTCCCTTTTTCCTTGATAAGAGCTATCAAGTGGCATCTTTCTGAGGAATGTGCCAGACTCTCTGCACATGGAATAAAGGCAAAGAAGCAGCAGAATGAATTCCTGTGAATGCTCATGCCAGATCTGTTCTCTTGTTCTGTGTTGTCAGGGTGGTGAGACCTTTGTCATAATTTGAAGTAGCACTCTTTTTTTCCTGACTGCCAAATATCCAGAAAAGCAGTTACAGAGGTTAAAAATAATTATGAAAATCAATTTCAAAATTAAATAACAAGACTTATATAGTACTAGTACTTGCTGAAAGTTTATTTTTCTAGTGCATGCTCTTAAAAACAATAAAAACAAAGAAAAAGTTGCGCGGGAAGAGAGCATTCACCTCGCAAATGGCTGGATTCCAGGAAAAAAAGAAAAAAAAGAAAGGGCAAAAAAGGGAAAAATTGGGCGGAGATTTACATGGCTGCCCACAGACAAGGCAACCAGCTGGCCTGCTGCCTGCTCCTGGCCTGCCAGCGGAAGTTTTGCCCTTGTCTTGGCAGCAGCACCCTGAAATCCTGCTCATCTTTGTGCTGCGGTTCCCAGTGGGCTCCGGCTCCAGGGGGAGGCAGGTGGAGGTGCCCTGCATGGGAAACCACCCACATGTGAGCCACCTGCCAGGCAGTGCCCAGACCCCCAGGTACCACCTCAGCCTCAGTGGCACAGCCCCATTGCCTCCGCTTTTGCCGCTTGGATGAGGGCAAGGGATTTCAGTCCCTAAATTTGTAGCAACACCTGAATCCCCTTTGGTGCAGTTTGCTAAGTTGAGTGCTTCTGCTTACATCCACAGCTTCATGACTCCTACAGGTACACAGAAAATTAAGAATTAATAGAACTATTTAACACAGGAACAACAACCTGAAAGGATCTGACTGTGCAGTTGTTCCTACAAATCAACTCGGCACGCGCTTATAAGCGAACGGGCTGGTCCCCTGCAAGCTTGTCTTGGGCACGTTAACTGCAAAGCTCGAATAACAGTGGCTTTTGGAAACTGATTTTGATAACCAGACTCAATTTGTAAGGTATTTGGAACTAATAAAGCTACTGTGGTCCTGGGAGTGCCCTTTTCCTCAAGCACAATGGGAAACTCTTCTCACTGGGATTGCTATAGAAACAATGAATTATCAGGCAAACGGGACCATCTGGCAAATTGTGCCAGACCAGGGATGTGTGCTGATAAAGCAGTGGCATTAATTTTCTCTATTTTGTTATAAGTAGACCTTGCTTTGCCTATAGAAATATAAGGAGGCAGGTGAGCTAGAGGGTCTATTATTTATAGACACATTTTGTGCTGTATAAATGAATTTTTCATAGGAAAACTTTGTGTAAAAAGAGGCTTCAGAAACTGCTTCGAAAATAATCGTGGCTGGGAGCTTCAAATGTGCTTTGGAGAATGGGTGGATATCCTTTAGTCCCTCTTAAAATTTGTCAGATGCAACTCTGAACATGTTGAAAGCACTTGGGTACTTTGACCCCAGGGGAGAAATCCCGGCCCCATTATTGTCAGTCTTTAGCCCTGGGTTTGTAAAATATTGAACCATGGCTTGTATCACCTGCCATCTTGCAAAATTGAGTCACCCATAAGCAAATGCAAATATTATTAGTATGTTGATGTGCTTGTGTGGCTTGAGAAGTGATATATGAGAACCAGACTGAATTATGATCCACCATGAAGAAAGAAGCAGGAGCTCTTCTGGTATCAAGTTGGATGAACACTGTTGTCTTTACTACTCCACTCAATGCCATTTGGGAGGAAGCTCCTTTATTTTTAAAAAGAAGGAAGATGTGAAACATGGCAGGAAATCATTGAGCTGAGAGGAGTTTGGCTGCAGATGGGAGACACACCACCAGGATCATGAAGAAGGTAGGGGAAGAGGTAGGAAAGAAGATGAATGAGAGAGGTCTAGGCAGGAGTATGCTGTATTTGGATGTCATATATGACTCCACTGGGAGGAAAACAAAAACATGCCCACATTTTGCACAAGGATGAGGTACTGCAGCTTCTACTGGGCTGAATGAGAGTGGTGAGGCACTGGCACAGGTTGCCCAGAGAGGTGGTGGATGTCCCATCCCTGGAAACATTCAAGGTCAGGTTGGATGGGGCTCTGAGCAATCTGATCTAATTGAAGATGTCCCTGCTTATTGCAGAAGGGTTGAAAGCACCTTTAAATCCAACCCAAATTATTCCGTGATACTATGAAATGTGAGGCCCTTGGAAAAGCAGGTTACCAAGGAGCTTGATATATACAGGAGGACTGAAAAAAAAAGGAACAATATGATGTCCTAATTCAGAGTGGACCTCATAGACCTGGTTTAAGCCTTCTTAAACTGAGAGTGTACTTAAATCCTTTTGCTAAAAAACAAGTACAGTCTAAAATGTTTTCTTGAGATCAGACTTTAGTTTCAGAAAACATGGTTATGAGGTCTGTGTTGTGTTGGGTACTGCTGAAATTTTGTCTTTATAAGATATTTCTTTTATTATCTAATTGTCTGGCCTCTTTCAGGTTCCCAGAGTACTCTTCGTGCTCCAGGGGAATTTTTGTTACTCCCCAAACAATAATTCTGGAAAAAAAAAAAAAACCACACAAAAAAAAGGCAAACTAGTGCATTGCACCACCCCACAATGGGCCCACTGTTGATGCCAGATTAAGTGTCCCCGGTGAATGGCCGAGCTCACATCTCTCCTCCCGCCTGGAGCTCTGCTCTGCTCTGCCTCTGGGGTTATGATATCATCTCCGAGGTCCTGCAAACACAGCTGAGCTCCACACTGCTCCCATTGTGGGTCCCACTTCTCTAAACGTGGGGATGGGGATCTCGGCCAAGCGGCAGAGCATCTTCTCTGCAGGAGGTGGGGGTTCATCTGGGCCACTCTTTTTCTCCCCACAGATGTTTTTCACAGTTATCCATGAAGGCAATGTACTTCTAAAGCACTGCTCACCTGGGCGTGTCCATATAGATCCTATATTTATTGTCCTGCTTTTCCATGTGTGAAGGGAAAATCCTGCACCTATAAAGAAACTTCCGTAATTGCCTTGACATCAGTTTGAGGTGGGCTAGTTGGCACTTCCCAGGGTCCCCACTGTCTGGAGGTGAGAAGTCATCTTCTTCTTGCACAAGCTTTCTTCTTGCTTGAGCTTTTGGCTGCTCATCATGCATAAGTGAGGCTGTGCTGGTAGACAAGAGG
Source organism: Chiroxiphia lanceolata (assembly GCF_009829145.1). Classification (NCBI taxonomy): domain Eukaryota; kingdom Metazoa; phylum Chordata; class Aves; order Passeriformes; family Pipridae; genus Chiroxiphia; species Chiroxiphia lanceolata. The sequence goes on along the minus strand of NC_045643.1, from coordinate 6,324,554 downwards.
ATACCCAAGTGAATACTTCTCTCACCCGAAGTGTTTGTATTTGTTTCAGGGCTGCTTGCAACTCTTTGCTGACCCACTCTGTGCAGAGGTGGCTGCGTCCAGCTTTATGCACTCTGGCACGTGTTGCCTAATGGACCAAGGCTTCTTGTTCAGCACAGCTGACAAGGAGCATCTCTGTCACCACAGCTGGCACATGCTTGCTTTGTTAAATGACATAAGATGCTGCTGTGCAAGGCACAAGTTCTCCCACACTTTCAGCTAAACAATTTACTACTGTGCTTTATATTTTTCTTTAGCCCAGCAAGCCAGAGGGACCTGGAGTTGGTTATGTGTGTGCCAGCCTAGCCAGCTCTGTCCCATCTGACACAGTAAAAGCAGTGGAGGCAAGGTGATGCACTGATCAAATGCCCTACATGTAAAATTCCAACCTGCTCTGTGTGACAGCTCTCAAACTGCCTGCTGGGGTTTAGCCCTGGGTGGCATTTTTTGCTCTGCTCCATTGTAGTTTCTCCAACCCTCCTACCTCTGCACCATGTCGGGCATAAGCAAATCCAGGGGTTTGGAAAGCATGTTTGTGGCTGCAAAATGCAGTATTTTCTGCAAATCAAATGTTCTTCAGTGATTGGGAACACAACCAAAGAGTTGGGGGAGGAGAGGAGGAAATTAGGCTTGATCCCACAGAAACCACAAGCCCAGTTTTTCCTTGGAAGGCAATTAGCCAGGCACTCATTTGGTTAGGGTGGCTGCGCTACTTTGTAAAACATGACCTTTTAATGAGCTTGAGTTTAGATCTGGGCAGTGGATCTGAGTTACTGCTGGTCTGTTCTGGCAAAGGAAGAACACCAACGGTAAATTATCATCAGGAAAGGGGAATGGGGTGATGCAGCTGTCAAAACCATCTCCCTGCACACCCAAGTCATACAATCATATGCTCAGTCCTGCACCATCACACTCAGCCTTCCTCCCAAAGCCACGGGGATGCTGCAGCATCCTTGGATGGGCAGTGCTGACTCAGGCACACAGTCCTGTGCCCAGTCCCTGGCACTGCTTTCTCCCAGATATTTTACAACTGGATATAAAAATCCCTGAGTTTGCGGTCACAATCCCTGCAAGGGGAAGCAGTTAAAAGGCTGATTTTTGCTCTGAACAACAAACACCTTTTATTTTTTTTAATGTAACTGTCTTGGCCTTAAATGTCTAATCGCTTTCTAACAGTCCCATGGAAGTGGTAGGGCTCTCCACAGGTTAAAGGTGGTGTTTTTCAAGAGGATCAAGTTGTCCGCCAGGTCCCCAAAGCCCCACTTGTCCTGGTGTGGCCGCTCCTCCTTCTGTCAGTGAGGGAAGGAGGGCAGCAGCAAGCTGTGTTCTGCTGGCATGGTCCAGCACGTTCTCCCAGCCCTCAGCTTTCTGGGGTTGTCGGGGGGTTATTCCATCACTCAGAGCATTCCCTGACAGTCATGGGAACTGCTGCTCCTTCAGGGGAGAATAAAAACCCCAGTCTGCTCTAACTGAAAGAGGGATTTAGGAGTTTGACTCCAGGCATATACGTTTAAAGATACTGCCCAATTATTTCTTAATTTTTATTAGTTACAATTAGTCATTTATGGCCTCTTTTTAATTCAACCTCTCAAGAAAAATATTACTTTAGGAAAAAAAAGTCATTTAATGAAAAATTAGCAAAAACTACAGCTGCACCATAAAAGATAAATGCTTGGTGGGGGAAGGAATGTTTCAAATCGATGTGGGCATGCGAGTTGTCAGGTGGATGGAAGGCCAGCTGTGATCCTAAGGAAAGGGTGACACTGGAGAGGAGCAATTCAGGCAGGAGAAAGTACAGAGTGTAGCATTGCTGGGTTCATCATCAGGCCTGCTGTTAATTACTGGCTTTATTAATGATTTGGAAGCAGTGGGAAGTGTTATGCTAATTGCACTGGAAAACGACACCACATTGGGAAGAGCTGAAAGCAGTGGTGAGAGCAGAAGAAAGAGCAGTGAGAGGTGCAAGGAGGGCTGAGGGGTGTAATAGAGGGATTTGATTTGATTCAGACTCTGGGGGCTTTTCCACGGTTTTCCCCTGGTAAAAGAGCACTGATAGTGTTTGTGGATGTGGAGGGGGCCCATGAGAGGTCAGACAGGAGGGTCTGGTTTGAAGCAAAAACCATGGGTACCCTTCCCACCAGCCTCAAGGGAGGGATGGAGACTTGCCTGTGGTATCAGGCAAGCAGGGTCCCTGTACAACAAACTGATCAGCTTGGAGGGGCAGCTGATTTCAGAAGCCCCCAGATTATATAGCAGAGCATAATCTAGGGTGTTTAAAAGAAATCTGTAAAAAGTTAATACATTGCTCTGCCTGCTGTGAAACCCAACTGAAGGAAGGGGGAAAACCAGAGCCCTAAGTCCAGATTAATTTAGAAATTGCCTTTAATGATCATCTTGAGAAGCCATAGGACAAAGCCAAGGGAGTGAGGTGCCACGAGCTGTCAGGGAGGAAACCCTCTGCCCACCGGATGCCAGTGTTGCTCAACATTAAATCACATGGAGAAAACTCCTGTGGCAAGAGATTATTTGGTGCTTAAAGACAGCCATTGCTCCATCCACCCAAACACCTCCCCTTTCAGCAATGCACTTGCAACTTATTTGGTGGCACATTTAAATCTTTTTGCAGCTTGTCATCCCAGAGGTAGGCAAAGGTGGCAAAGCCAAGGACAAAGGAGTGTGTAAAATTTTACTTCTCCTAGGCAGGCCCTAAGCGAGCCCAACTGGAGTTTTATTGCGCGGCTCCTCGGGCTGACAGTCTCCATTAACTATCGGTTAATACTGCAGCGTCAGAGCAAGCCCGGAGTCACGGCCCTGTGCTGTTAGAAAGCGTCCTTCATCCCACCAAGAGACCTCAGGGTGAGAATATTTTGCATGAAGAGCCACCGGTGTAAGAGCTGAGCCTCTTGGTTCTGCATTGCAGTCAACGTGTCGTGTGCCGTCCCTCCATGCCACAAATAAATCTACAATTTCTCAGCTGGGTGCCTTTGGAAGCCTCACACTAATACGCTTATATGGGAAGAGAGACCAGACAAGGTTCAAATAAAGAGCTCATGTAATAAATAAACATGAGGTCAGTATGGGAACAGCAATAATTGCTTTGTATGACAAGATTTGCATAGCAAACATTTGTGATTAATGTACAGTCAGCATTAGGTAAGGAGCCTTCACTATCGTTGCTCCATCTGCACCTTCCAATCTTGAAGGTACAACAGCTCCAGCCAGAGCAATTAGTCACTGTTTACTGAGAGGCAGATAGAGCAAAATTTTTCAATATTTGAGTGAGTTTCGTCTCGCAGCCTCCCGTTGGATCCATTTCTGCGACAGGCAGGAATTATGCTTCTTTCCTGGGGGTGATGAGGAGGGATGATTAGCATTGTTGCTAATCCCCTTGGCAAGGACACAGGCTGGCTCCTGGCCCCTCCTGCTGGCCTCACCCTTTTCTTTTCAGGGAAAACCCTAAGAAAGATGCTGAAGACCCTGCACATCAGGGCTCTGTTTCTCCATTGCTTTTTCTTTCACCTGGCTTTGCCTGCTGGTGAATTGCCCCTTTGCCGCTGCTGATGTACACAGAGCTGTCATGGGGCAGTGGGATGCAGCACCAAGAGCAGTAAAACCTCCTCCTTTACAGCCTCCTTTCTGCAGAGCCCAGCTAATTCTTTCCAGCTCAAACTTTCAGCTCTTTGGAGAAAGTCGTAATCCGACTTGAAATACTGTCTTGATTTGGAGATTTTTTTTTTTTTTTTTTTTTTTTTTTTAAAGACAAGCAAGCCTCTGGCTTCATTGGAAAGGAGGCAATCTGGCTGGAGGGGCTGGGGTTACTCCTCCTCTGAGCTTAATTCCTGTGGGAAAATTGTTCCATTGGAGCTGGCTGAAGGAAAGACAATCACTGCTGCACTCTTCCACTTAATCTGCTCCAGGGTGCCGGGGAAAGCTGTCAGCATCACTGGGAAGTCGCTCCAGGAAGTATTGTGTAGACTAGCTGGAAAGGCAGGAGGAGAGCTCCTTCGTGTTGATGAGATTCACAAGGGCTTGAGCAGGATGAGGAGGCTGCAAAACCCAATGCATACATTTCGGGGACATGAAGTAAAGAACTGAAGGTGTTTTTCTCTTGTGCATTTGTAGCTCTGACTGAGGCTCTGAGAATGCCAGTCAACTTGTCAAGACTATTAAATTGCAGCTACTGTTGCAAACCTGTGATGAGATGCTGAGATTTTCAGTTGCTGTCTTGCCAAAACGTTCCTTGCTGAGATGCTGGTCCCCTGGACCTGTTAGGATGTCTGTGGGCATTGTACCCCTGTGCTGGGGTGAGTGGTAGCAAGGGGGATGCTGAGCTGGTAGTTGCAGGACACCTGCACTGTAGCTGTCCCCACCTGGGTGCTTTTAGGAATGTGCCAGAAGGCTGGCAGGGGCCATCAAGATTGTGGATGCATCGGTGGAAGATGTCATGGCACCTCTGACCATGGACTTGCAGGTGGGCTGGAAAAAGTGGCTGCTTATCCACTGCTTCAGAGCAAAGTCCTCCCACAACCCCATGGAAGAGTGCACTCCAAGGTGCCACCACCCTACCCTGTTGCCCTTATAACTTTGCCCTCCTTTCCAGCCCTTCCACCCTAAAGCTTCCCAGTTACTTCTGCTGAGTGCTGGGAAGCCCTAAATTCACCCTGGAGCTGAGAGTGCAGGTGGGGTGCTGTGGTCTTTGTACGTGGTGTGGAGCTGTGAGCACCCAGCGAGGGCTGTGTGGTGAGGCAGAACCCAGAAGCACCCAAGGGAGGAGGGTGATGTGCCATGTCCTTGTCCGGATCAGGCGGGGGGGGGGGGCTCTCGCAGAGGAGAGAAGCCTGGGCGGGCTTCACGCTCCTCACGATGCCCTTCTCACTTCAGCTCCGGCTGCCGCTGGGACGGGCTCGGCCCGCACTGGGGCCACCGCCACTCACGCGGGGCTCTCTCGGGAGGCGTGCCCGTGCCCCTCTGGACAAGGGTCGCTCCCCGTCCTGGCTGTGTCGGGAGGTGTCCCTGTGCCCCTCTGAAACAGGATCGCTCCCCCCGCCCCGGCTGTGCCGCCTCACGGGACGGCAAATTTCCCTCGGGGGATCGTTCCCTCGGGGGACCCTTCCCTCGGGGTTTTTCGCAGCCTCCCCTCTGCCCCCCACGTTGGGGTCTGCCCGGGGTGTGCACTTGGCTCTCGCTTTTGGCGGAGCGGGGGGCGGAAGGAGCGGGAACGTCTCCCGGGCAGCGGCACCCGCGCCTCCGCAGGTGCGGAGCGCCCGTGTGTGTGAGGGGGGGGCGCCGGTGCGGGGCGGGGCGGTCCCGCGCGGTGCTCGGCCCCCGCCCGCCCCTTCGCTCCGTCCCGCCGCTCCTCCTCCCTCACCCCCCCATTCCTTCTTCCTCCTCCTCCTCCTCCTCCTCGCGTGCCCGCCGCTCCGCTCCGCGCGTGCTGGCGGCGCAGCGCCCGCGGGCCGGCACCGGCACCGGCGCGGCCGCCCCGTCGGCGCCCGCGGAGGGGCGGCGCTGGGGGCGGCGGCTCCGCGGCGGCAACTTTTGGGAGCCGGCGGCGGCAGCGCGGAGGCTGCGCGGGGGATGGCGGCGGGGAGGCAGCGGCGGCGCTGAGGCAGCAGCAGCAGCGGCGGCGGCGCGATGCCGGCGGCGGCCGGGGGGCTGCTGTGGTGGAGCTGCTGCGTCCTGGCGGCGGCGGCCGGGGCCCCGCGGGCCGCCGCGGCGGCGCAGGCAGGTGAGTGAGCGGCCGGGTCCGCGGGGAGGGGCGGCGCCCGACCGACAACTTCTCCGGGTCCCGCGGGGTGCGGGAGTTCGCGCGGGTCCCGCGGAGCGGCGGCGGCGGCCAGAGGGCGACAGTCCCCCGCGGGAAGCGGAGCGGAGCCGGCGGTCGCGGATCGCCCGCGCAGAAGCGCTCGATGTCCCCGCTCGCTGTCCCCGCCCGGCCCTGGGGCCGCCCTTCCCCGCCGGAGCCCCGGCCGGGCGCGGTGCGTGTCCCCGCAGGTGCCGCTGATGCCCCGACGGAGCTGCGCTCCCGAACTTCCCATCGCGCCGCGCCGGGCGGGCGAGGCAGCGTTCGTTCCCCTCACACCTGTACATTAGTCCGTACGGCGTGTCCCAACACCGCAGCGTAAACACAGGTCCGAGGGTGTTTGCGCACAGGGGAGGGCGAGCAGGCGGCTTGGAAGTTAACGCCGGAAAAGGCGCTTTTTCCTCTGGCAGGGTCTGCCCCGAATTTTTAACTTTCTGGAGGGAAACTTGTAGCGTTGTCTTGAATTTTGTTTTCCCGTTGGCATCGGCGCAGCGCTCTCCGCCGCCGTAGTACGGGCTGTGCCGGTTCAGTTGCCCGGGGAGGGCACGGGGATCGCCCCCCGCCGCATCGCCCCTTTGCTGTGAATAAAACATTAAAAGGAAGTCTCTTCAGTCTCTGTAACTTTGCTTTTTTTTTAATTATTATTTTGGATTTTTTTCCTTCCCTCCCCGTTGATGCAAAATTTATGATGTTTGGGCGGTATTGGTGCAACAGCTCCTCGTTCTCACAATTCAGTTTATATTTTGCGGCTTTATGTAACAGAGAGGAGAATACGTTTGGTGAGAAGCAAAAGAAGCGCGTCCCGGCGTTGCCTGCCTGGTTGGCCTTCGCAGGCGGTTTTTGATCTTGGGGCACAGTTTACTTTTTCTGCGTCGGATTGTTTCCTAACCCTCGAAATCAGGAGGGGTGAAAAGCTGGGCTGGCTATTGCTTTCTCTTATGTGTTCTCTTCCTGCAGTTTGAATTGGTAAATCCCAGCTAAAGGAGAATGGCATTCCTTGTTTCACAGGCTCTGCTTCGCTGTACCTTTTTGCCTGCCTGTTTACACGCAGCCTGTCGTTTCCCTTGATTTGGTACTTTTCTGTATCGCACTTTCCCCACAGCCTGCCCCCGTTTCAGGCAGCAGCCGTCCCCACTGGATTCTCCCTTGCTCTGCTTCCCACTGTTCGAACCTGGCTGTTGGAGTGGACTGTCACAAAGACTGGATTTATACCTCAGTGAAAATAAAAAGCATTGGTCTAGGGTCTCTCGCCTGCCTTCCTGCTGCCTCTGGGGAAGCCTCCTGGATCTGTGCTGCTGAAAAGCCTCTGTGCCCTGCACTGTGCAAAACAGAAAATCCGTTTATTAAAATAACAGGGTTGGAGAGACATTTCCTGTTTGGAGGAGTTTGGGCACTGCTCTGGGCACTGGCTGCTAGATTGAGTCTTGGTGCTTGCTGAAATAGCAAGGCAGGCTGGACAGGGAGCCATGATTTGCAAGTATTTAAGACCCCCGTATATTTGGCTTGCTTGGCTTTTGGGGGCATTAGGATGAGGCTCTGACTGCTGCCCTCATTTTCAGTGCATCAAGAGAGATGCTGATGCCTTTGTTCATGCAAGCAAGCTGTTGGCCAAACTTTTGATTTCGTTATCCCGTGTGTGCTAGTTAAGAAGCAAATACGTGAATACGCTGGGGTTTTCTGATTTCTTCTGTCTCCGTGCTTGGGCATATAATGTTTGCAGTGTACAGCTCAGCCAGGGTCACGTGAGCCAAACAGCTTGGGCTGTTACCTGGAAGCTGGCAAGTCTTTGTTCTGCTTGGAAATAGCTGATAAATTAACTCCATTTTCTGATATATGGGGCTGGTGAGTTGTTAAATAATTATAGCCAAATTAACTTAGTGCTATTTGAAGTATTCAGCTGCTCGGAGAAATTAATTTTACTTCAAATATTTTCCCAGGGTTTTTTTCTTTTTCTCCCCCCCCCTCCCCTCCAGTGAGGAGCGTGTTCAGCTGATGTATGGGCAGGCTTTAATTTCATGCCACTGCTCCTCTCCAAGCCATGTTGGATGGGACATGCCACATGCCTTTGGAGAGATGCAGCTCCTTTCCTTTGCAGGAGCCCTCTTTGGCACCTCTCCCATTTACTCCGCCACGATGTCTATTTGATGGTTAAAATTAGGCTGAGCTCTGAGTGCCTTCCAAAGGCACGATAAATATTGACTGGGAGTTTCAGCCTGTAACTGCCTCTGTATGGCTCAGCCCCCGCAAAGGGGTTGTCCCGTCTTGGCCCCTTTACCAAAGGGCAGTGGGTGCTGTTGTGGACTCAGCAGCCCTCCTGGAAGCCTCACTATCCCCCCATGCAGCCCTTCAGTGTGGGGGATCTGTGGGGAGGTCTCTGGAATTTGGCCAGGGCAGGCTGTCACTGTCCCTGTGTGTCCTGAGAGCCCTGTGAGCCAGCACTGCCGCAGGGCAGAGGAGACTGGATGTGGCCCTGCTCTTGGGGTCATTCCCAGGGAACCTGGGGCAGCTTTGGCTCTGGGTTGCACCGTACACTGGCACTGCTGAGTGCCCCAGTGACTTAGCTGTGACTTTTTTTTTTTCCTAAGAGATGGTAATTGATGTTTATGTGTATGGATTTTGGCACTAGGAGCTGTGCTTGTAATTAACGTGAAAACAGTCATAATAAGGACCTGAAATACATGCCTATGAGTAAACCAAATGAGACTTGGCAGTAGCAGCTCACAAAGGGAGAAGCCCTTTTCCTGAGCGTGCATGGTAAGGAAGCAGGACAGGTAACAGGGAAAGGCATGTTTGGTCCCTTGGAGCATGGCAGCAGAGGGCCCAGCACCCTGTGGGTGCTCTGAGCTGAGCACCAAGTGCTGCTTTGCACTCCTGACCTTAATTTGTAATGCTTAGTTGTTCTGCAATGTGCCCTCAGTTTTCTAGCAGGGTATTAGCCCCAGACGTTAATTTAACTAAATGTTTTCTTTTAGTTTTCAGGACATTTTAGTTTGTGGGTTTGGTTGGTTGGTTTGTTTTGTTTTAATTTAATTTAGGCAAACCTCAGCAAGTTCAGTTGCACTGATCTGAAAGCAGAGCCTGTCATCCAGAGCATGCACATCTTCAAAGGCTTTTTGGAGAAACACCTTTCTGTGAGTCACTGGCCAGAGCCGGTGAGCTGCTGAGGTGGGTGCTCAGCCCTTCCTGGGGTTGGTGCTGGGGTGCAGTGGGGTGTAGTACGGGCCAGTGAGCACGCAGCCTCGCTGTGTGAGCATCTCTAGGTGGCAGCAGCCCCCAGGAGCTCCCAGGCAGCAGGACGCACAGCCCGGAGTGTGGATGTGGTTTCCCAGCTCTGGTCCTGCTGCTCAGCATTCCTCCGCACCCCTTTCCTGGGCTGAGGAGCAGCTTTTCAGCCTAGTGGGAAATTGGCCATCACTTGAGTCCTGTCCCCACGTCCTGTGCCCTTACTTGCAGGACAGGGGAGGTGTGGTAACACACTAGGAGAGTAACCCAAAGACTGCAAAGTGTTTAATATGAACAACCAAAGGAGCTCAGATGACTTTTTCTGGAGGACTCGTTAAGCTAATCAGTAAGTCAGGACCAGACTGATGACTGGGTACGGAAGGTGAATGAGTTCAAACTGGGCATTAAGTGCGTGCTCCTAAGTGTAGTAACTGTTGTGACAAGCTAGGAAAGGAAAAAGAAGATACATTGTCACTCAGCACCATTAGCTCAGATCAGGTGGTCCTTCTACACTGTTAAAAAGGATGTGTGTAATGTTAATGTTAAATTCCTTTACTTGTTAAAAAGGATGGTGTAGCCCATAGGTTTCTTTTATTTTTCCTGGTTTTAAATGTTCATTCTGGGTCTTTTCTCAAAATGCAGGTGCTTTTGCATCACAGTAATCCCTCATTTCTTTAGGGGCAGTAAGGGTGAGCCGGTACGTGGTGGTTGGTGTGGGGCAATAGGATGGTTCCCTGGAAGCTTCTGAACTTGCGTTATGTCCTGCCTGTGCAGCTTGGGGTTTAATGCTGTGCAACCAGGCATTCATGCTCTTAAGACCCCTGGCAAGCAATGGCAGCTCTGTGGAAACAGCTAAGCCAGGTCTGCCCTTGTGCGGTCTGCACGCTCTCAGTGCACTGAGGCAATTTTGCTGGGAAAGGAGAGAGGGCTTGTTTCTGGGATTTGGTTTTTACTGTGGCAGGAGGTGATGACTGCAGCCAGGCTGTTACCGTGAATCACACGTGTGCTGACAAGTCCTTAGGGTGTGCAACAGGCTCTCGTTTTCACTGACTTAAAGGTTTTGCAAACAAGCACAGGCTGCTGGTGGATTTTATGTGTGCCCACGTAGCCAAAGCTGAATTATCCCCTGGGAGTACTGCAGTGTGCCAGAAAGATCCATCATTTCAGCAACTTTAGTTAATGTTTGTTTAGTGACTTCTTGCTTTGGAGGAGCAGTTTAAGCTGTGCTCAGTGGCTGTTCCCTTGTGATGAGCTGTGTGTCCACGTGATGAATGGTCTCATTTCTACTGTCCGCTACCTCTGCTGGGCATACAGGCACATGCCAAGCCTCCTGAAGTCTTTGAACAGCTGCTGCTATTTATAGCTCCTTATTTTCTTTTTTTCCCCAGCCTGCCAGGGAAAGTTGTCCTTCTTCCCACTTTGCATAAAGGGTGTGCAAAGTCCAGAGTGGATGAATATTTGCTTGTGCATCAGTGATATGTGAGGGTTTGATGCTGGCTGGTGTTTGGGCAGCAAAGTAAGTAATTCAAACTGCAGGAGCACACACTGGTTGTACTTTAAACTTGTGCTGTAAGAATACCAAGAATATAAATATGCATGAGGAGTAGAAATTCGTACTGCAAGAGTATCGAAGTATTTTTCTTTTCCAGTGGTAACTGCTTTCTGTTTCCACGCCTGAAGCCTATAAAATATAGCTCATGACAAAGGAGGAGGTGGGAAAATAAATAAATGGGAAAGTAAGCCTCAAACTTTTAGTGGATTCAGGCCTTTTTGACCTATAAAAAATGATCAGTCATCATACTGGGTTTCTATGAAGTCCTTTTTAGAGATTTCTGAGATCTATTCATTTCATGTTTCTTCCCCTCTTGTGATGTCTGTGCAGCTACACCTATGGTAACTGAATGGGCATTTATAACTTTATCTTTCTTAATCTTCTCCTAATAAATCAATGATGCAATGTGGGCTCTTGTCACATGATGACATGACTCCTGTGTCCCATCACCAACCGCTGTTGAGCTTACAGAAGTACAGAGCTTACAGAAGTCTTCCAAAAACCCATCAGGGACCAGCCCAAGCTCAGACCAGTGCTGAGCTGCTCCATGACAGGCAGGTCTCCCTCCTAGGCTGTACCACTATGGGACTGAGGAGGAAGCTGAGCTGTGGGACTTGGTGCTGACAGGCTTTAAATTCATATGGAGAGGCTACTGTGGCACTGCAGGGCATTATCTGACCCTTTGCCTGCAGCTGCTTGACTAAACTGCCTAATAAATGTCAATTAAGAATTGTGATACCTGACCTCTCTCTTTTTTTCACCCCTCACAAGTCCTGTGGCATTGTGATTCATGAAGGAAATGGATCGAGCCAGGGGAAGGTTAATGAAAAAAGCTTCCATGCTGTAAAAAAAACCCCAAAACCAACAACAAACCTTCTGAACAAGGTCATGTTATGGAGAAGTCAGAAAAGCCCTAAACTGTGAAATGGCAACGCAGCCTTGGCTGCGAGAGCACACTACACACCTGGCTTGGTGATGATTCACAGGGTAAAGCTCTGAAACCTATCCCTGTCCTAATGACTGCTGGCATGGTTTGGCTTCTGCTGCTCCCCTAGGACTCTCCAAATGGTGCTTTCGTGCCTTTGTCTCCTGTTTTCCCAAGAAAGCATCTCCTATGGGGCAGGCACCTCTCGGTTGTGCTTGCTGCCCAGTGAGGTCCCTGAGCAGACACTGCAGATGTGCTTGGGCACTTTACGCTTTGGCACGTGCTGAAATAACAGCACAGAGCTGAACAGAGATTTGTGTCGGTGTTTTGCTCACCTGAACCCCAGCGAGCTGCTGAGGACCTTCTCCTGGGGATGCAGCCTCTGTGGTGGGAGCTGGTACCAGCAGATTGGAGCTGCTTTGGTGCACACACAGGAAGGAAAATCATCACACTTAACTTGATACATATCCTAATGTTCAATTTCCATTAATTGAAATTACGTTGAAATATTGAACGTTTTAAGCATAAAAGTTTATGTACTGTGGTTAGTATGCTAATGGAATATTTTAGTAGTCTTTTAAGGTTAGCATTGCAGCCAGATGCAACGATAAGCATTTGTTCCTAAGAGTTATTTCGCTTTAACCCCTTTTCTAAGAGTATCCACGTTCTGGTGAGTGTTCATTGGCTGCACTGTGGCTGACATCCAGCTATCATTTTAAGGTGGTCTTTTTTTTTTTTTTCATCCAATCCACTATGCAAAGTTGAATTGTAGTTATTTTTGCTCATTATCTTTGGCAGTAAAAATGTATTTATCTAAATTTAAATTGCTGTTTGCTGAGGATATGTGACAGTATTTAGAATTCAGTATTATTTTATTATCTCTTTGAAGGGATAAAAAAAGGCTCATTTATTTCAAGAGATATTTCTGCAGCATGTAAAAATACCAGTGAAATAGCTAATGTTTTCCAGTTGTTGTTGACTTCAAATTTAGCAACCATTGTCCCTGCTGATATATTTGATGCTCTAAAAATGTACTTGCCATTAAATAGGAAGCTGAAGTGATTGGTAGGCAGATAATATTCTTTAGTAGCTATTAATAATGCTCAGAGGACATACGCATTGGAGCGTATGGAAAAAGCCATGGAATTGTGTAGGATGGAGGCAAAAATAATGTATATAGCTGTTTTATTTGAAAGCCGTCCTTATGTGCTGCAGCAGTTGCTGCCTGAATTAGCACATCATGAGCAAGAGAAACCGATATGCAAACAGAATGGTGTGCAGCTAATTTTGTTTAGAAAATTGAGGTCCAATCCCTGCTATTTCACGTCCTCTGTGAGGTGCCTCACTCCCGGTGAAATGCAGGGGGACCTGATTCTGCAGGGGGCTTTGGTGGTGTAAGGTGGCACTTGTTCCCCCCAGAGCCAGCTTAGCTCGTGGGGACAAGGGGATTAGTATCCCACTGAGAGAAAACAGAAATTTTCAAAACGAATATAAAGCCATTGCAACTCTTTTCTCTCATTTGTCTGTTCCTTTACCAGAGGAGGACTTTTGTGTCCTCACTATGAGTTTCTCCCTGTGTTTCTCAGCGCAGAGGATTTCTTTGTCTCCCGGAGTCTGGAACTGCTCTTAAAATCATACCCATTTGGGTTCTGTCATGCAACACGTTTAAAACTGCTGCCAGTTCACACAGCTGTGCAGCCCTGGTGTCACCCAGGGCTGTGCCGTGTGTTGGGAAGACCATATTAGAAAAATGTAGAATTATTAGAGCCTATGAATAGTAGTGATAATTTATACAGCATTTATGTCGCCCTCATGCTGCATAACACACTGAAGTCACGAGCTACGTTTGTTTCTAGTGTTGCTTCACGTGTCACTGTGAAACTTCATTATATCACGATATAACAAGCAGCTGCTGTGTGGGTAATGTGGTGCCTGCAGCACAGGTGGGGGGTTCTTTCTGGAGCTGCCAACAACTGTAGCGATGCTTCACATTTTCCCTGGCTTGGTCCAGCTTCTTAGAAAGGAAACACAATCACGTGCGCTGAAGGTTTCTGACTGCCCAAGGGTTTTGGTGTTCAACTCGAAACTTTAATAAAATTGCTAGTAAAAGACTATTTAAGAAGCTTTTTCTTTCTTGTGATAGCCAAAGACTGGGAACAGGAGGAGATTCCCTTTTTTTTTTTTTTTTTTTTAAGACTTCTTAACAGATTCACACAGTCCTACTGGCCACAGATTTCTTCGTTCGTTAATTTTTCCCCCAAGATAGTCGATTTATGAGAATCTGTCTTTACATAAAGAAGAAGAAGTGTCTTTAGCTGCTCTGTGTGCAGAGAAAAGTTAGAACTCACATAGCTTAAGAAATAGGGGGAAGACTCTAAGGATTGTTTTTATAAACCATGTTCCTTTGTATTATTTTGTGAAGAGACTGGTTGAATTATGGTTTTGCAATGTCTTGCAAATACTGCCGGTCGAATTGGAGATGGAAACATGGGTTTATTAAGGTTTAATAGCTCCAGTCCAATTGCTGCCATGACACATGGTTAAGGCATTAAAATACATGGGTTATGCCTCGTGCTACATTAGAGCACTTACTGGGTAGGTGTCCTTTGATACTGGAAAACGATCTTGCCAAACTGTTGCTGTCAATTTGAATAATCTGTGTTGCTGAAGGCCCATAGAAATGAGACAAAACATTGTAAATAGTAGCTTTCTCCAAATAAAGGCCATAGGAGTGTGTGTGAATTTTTAGGTCCTGTCTGTTCCAGGTGGATCCTGTCCATGTGGGCAGAAACTTTCTGCTCCAACACTCTATACCCTGGGCTTTTCCTGGTTTAGAAGTGCCTAAATTGTCCCAGGCTGCAGGAGAATTGATGACACTTGTTTCCTTTCCTTTTTTTTTTTTTTTTTTTTTTTTGGTTGGGCTTTTTTTTGTTGTTGTTGGCTTTTTTTTTTTTTTTAATCTAGTCTGGCTGGTTTTTGCAGTGATGTGATAAAAATGATATCAACTTCTGGTACACTCCTGACATCAGTGTTTGAGAGTGCATCCTTTTTGCCTCACTGATGGTGAGGACTGCAGATCCTTCTTCATGCAGGGGAGCTTTGGCACAAGGTGTCCTCTGTCAGGTTTAGATTTGCTTGTGTTGCCTTCTGGGGCCAGTGCGAGGTTTCCATTGTTTGTCCTGAGCTTTAATACTGCCGGTGTTTCCCCGGGGCTTGGATGGAGTTTAAGCATTTTTTGAAGCAGTGCTTCTGCAGGCTGGTGGAGGATGAGTGCTGGAGGAATGCCAGCAAGGAGGAGGGATGCACTACTACCTGGGTTGTTGCTCTTTGATTTGGATGGTGCTGATGCAAGCCAAAGGTTTCTTGGGATCCCAGCTGACTCTTGCAGAACATGCTTAGGATCACTGAAGCTCATCTTATGTGTGTTTCTTAAAGCAGGGGTTGAATAAATTCTGTGAGAACTTGTATGAACTGAAGCGTCCCTGTGTTTCTAGGAATATCTGGAATAAACCTCCTGTTTATTTGGTGGCACAGGCTCAGAGGCTTATTTTGCCAGGTAAAATAAGGCTTTCCTTGGGAGTCACCAGTATGAGGTGGTAAAACAGCATAATTTCTGAGATCACAGAAGCCTGACTTAGTAATGTTAAGGAGGGGGTATCTGTGTGCCACAAACTATAGGACCTTAGTGTCATGTGGAGGTGTGACAGAAATAAACATCAAGGCAGGTACCAAAGGAGCAGGGAAGGGCAGAGAGAGGAGCAAACACCAGCTCAGATCCTCTGTGGCCTATGGAATAGGTGTGGTGGATGAAATACAGGTCTGAGGGCATTGGAATTGCTTTTCCCTGGGTCTCTGCAAGTGTATGTGGCTCAGAGACTGTGATACCAGGTCTTTCTACTGACATGCATCCCAAGGGAGCTAGAAGTGACTACCTTAGTGGTAGCCTTTAACACTCTACTGAATTTCTTCCCACCAAGTTTGGGTTTCCAACAATATGATTACTTATGGATTTGTAAGTCAGAAATAGCTTGGTAATTGCTATATTGCTTTGCCTGCAGTAGCAACAAGAGTCTTAAATTTAATGCATCATCCACACAGAAAATTGATATTTGGCCAAAACTCGCAGGCTCTGACAGCTAATCTTAAAGAGCTTTTGCTTGACATGTAAAATAGAGACTTGTGGCTGACGTGCACAGGAAAATTGACGGTATTTAGGATTATTCCATAAAAGAAAAATGCTCCTTAGGATTGGCTGAAAATACTTGAGAATGATTAAATTTAGATAGAAACCTCTCCTTAGAGGTGAGCAATGCAAAGGCTTGGGACATCAGCTGCTTGGATCACATGCAAAAAAAACCTGTGTCAACTCATAATTCAAAGCCTGAATTTTGCTTTATCTTCAGGGTTTGTCTGATGAAACTGTACTCATGAGCTGCTGACCGGCTTGCTAATAGGTTTCTTTTAGTGTGCTTTTACTTTGATTTTCCTCCCTAGAATACATCCTAAGTAGCAAGAATGCCCCAGAAGTCTTTTTGTATAAGAATTACAGTAAGGAACTTCAGCGGTTTTCTGATGAAGATACCTGGCATGTTTGTACAGATACACATTTATTATGTATTTGGCTGTCAGTTGCAACTGAAAGGACTAGAAATTTCAGCACAGAAGCTTGTGGCTCAGTTTGGTGACCACATGCTGCTTTACAGGGTTACATGATGCTCTTTTTTGGGTAAATACGCATTTCAGTATGTTTTTTCAATATTTGGTTTAGAGTCAGTAGGTCTGGATGACTTGGCTTCAAAACTACTCAATATCTATTTATTAAATACAGCACTTGTGTTCAACACAAAATGTAAGACCCAATTTCAAAATTAGGCCCACACAATTATGCAATCAGGTAATCATGCATGTAATTGCTTGCACAAATGGTCAGTTAGATGTCTAACTGTCCATTTGCATGCAAAATTAACTGATTTTGCAAATTGGACTTGGAATACTCATGGTAGAAAACACAGCTTTCTAGAGGTGGCTGTGTTGTCACGCCTTCCCCTTCCATTGGTGTCCTCCTTTTATGAGACTGGTGTGTTTAGTCCTCAGTGCTAGTAAGAAGCTGCTGACACTGAAGGAGAAAGTGTCTTTTCACTTTGAAATTGAGTACAAATTGATGTAGATGTTTAGTGAGCCAACAGCAGGTTTAACAGGAAAACTATGGATGCAAGTGCATCCCATCAGTACTGCCCTCCATGGTTGCAGAGTGCCGTGCTTACATTACTCACAATGGATTTTAATAGCATTGGAGCTGAGGTTGGTGATGCTCTCAGTGTAATGCATGCAATCAAAGCAGGGGGCAGGAATATGGTGGGCAGCCCATGTGCCAAAGGGCTTCTGATTTCAAGCCAAAGATGGGTAGAAAAAGATGTGATATCAAGGAGCCATGTGGCTCAACCCCCATTATACAAGTCAGGGGCAAAGCCAAGAGCAGCAGTGAGCTTTCCTGAGTAAGTCCAGTGTGTTTGGACTTGGCTTTTGCTGAGGCCTTGTGCTCCAGGTCTGTGGCAATTGCTGAAAAGACCATGATGGGTATGTGTGCCTTACACCAGTGCGTATATTAAATTGAAGATCTACTAACATGCACACAACCTAATTGCTCTGAACTTAACTGTTTTGAAAACATTTATTGTGAAGCTTTTGCAGCAGCAAGAAAAGTTGTTTGATTTGAATATTTATATTTATGTATTTTCACATGCACTTCAGAGTTACTTTTTTTTGCTTTTTTTTAATCTGGTGTGCTGCCAAGATACTTCTTTTCAATGGAAGAATTCAAAGCAATAGCTGAGCTATCTGTAGAAATACTCACAATGACCACTTTGCAGTAAGAGCAAGTGATTGTTCATCTGGCACAGTCTCTGGGTGCTCATATGAGGAAGGCCTCTTGTCTCTCTGTGGCTGTTGCCACTCCATGCATTTGGATGTGAATTCTTCTTTTTCTAAAAAGCCAGAATAATTGTGTGATTGGCTCAATGTGTGTAGGCTCTGACCCCCAGAGAGAGAGGTGGTGGTGATTTGTTATCAAAATACGGCACTTCTGAGGAGGGAGTACTTGTTAGTACCTTTAGAGAAGGCTGTGCATTTATGCTTCTCTTCAGACTATGATGAAGGAAATACTCTGGTTCAAATTGTTCCCACAGGGCAGGGAGCCACGCTCCCATCCATGGCATCCTCTGACTGTGCACGTGCACATTTTAGGGCTCAGTGTGGCACTTCCTCGTGTGTGACAAGATGGATTTGGCAGGAATCGTTAGAATTTGTCTGGGACATCCACAGTTTTGAAACTCTGAACAGGTGAACCCAGAAGCTGGTGTGGGGAGGGTGCTGGTGGGCATTATAAATTAAATATATTTCTTTAAGTACTTTGGGTGGTGTTTTTCCTTGCAGCTTCAATGGCAGTGGTGCCCCTGTGCTTGCTTGCCTATGTGGGTGCTCCTGTGCAAAGTGCCCATCGCTCCTGCGTGGGTGGGCTGAGAAGCAAACCCAGTTTCTCATGTGTTCCTCATCATTAAAATCTGGCCCTTTGAGCTGAACCCTGCTGATTGTCACTGAAAACCAGCTGTCTGGAGTGGTTATCTGCACATCAGATCTCTGCTCTGTGCTTTCCAGCATCGTGTTGTGGGGGCAAGGACGCAGCTGCCCTCTTCTTGTCTTCCACTTTGAATGTTACCTCCGCTCCTGCTGCTGTGGTGCTCCCTCCTAGCAAGGGAATTTCCGCAAGGATTCATCCAGTGTGCATGTGGGATGGATGCTTTCACTGAAGGGCGAGGTGGCACCTTGGTTTCGTGCTGGGTTTTCTACCCAAAGCGATGGTGTGCTGAATCTGGGAAGGATTAAGCAGGAGCATATTAAGGTCACTTTTTATTCCTGAGCAAGAGGTTTATGTTCTCTGTGCATATTAATTTCACAGCTTGGGACATGGTAGAAAGGAGGGCAAATAAGAGTGCAAGTGTATTGGGTAGCCTCGGCAACTGAACTGGAGGAGAGAGCTCAGATTAAGAAGCTGCCTTTCCTTTCCGTGCTGCATTAGCACAAATGCTGTAAAAATGGTGGAAAGATCCAAGCCCAAAACTCAAAAGCTACCAGCATTATATTTGAATTCTGTTTATGCCTGTGTGGCATTTAATTCATTTTGGCTGGTGTTTGTGGGAGGTTGCGGGGGAGGAAGAAGAGGTGGTTGCAGGTTGCCCTACACAAAATTTACAAAATGAAGACATTTTCATGTCTTACATGCCTATAAGCCAAAGCTTGCAAAACTTCCTCACACCTTCCTGGTAGCTTTGATGAGGGTTATGCATCCCCAGAGGGTGAGAGAGGTGGTGTCAGAAAAGCATAGTTTGCAGTTGAGCTGCAGCCAGGAATACAGGTGGAGGATTACCCCAAAGTGATGTTTGATTGAGATGCCTGGGAGTGGTGTCAGAGCACGGGAGGCTCCTTGAGCTCTGTCTTGGCATGCTTTGACTTTCTGTGGGATGCAGAGGCAGTCTTTCCAAATTCCAGTGTGGGTGATCGTGTTTTCTTTATTCCTCTGTGCAGGGACCCATCAACCTTTAGGGAGGATAGGAGTTCGATAGGGGATTTGTGGGCAGGAGCTGCTGGCTCCATGGCATTAGCTGTGGGGTTGGTGTTGCTGGACCTCTCAGAGCATGTAGATGTTGCTGGAAAAATTTTTGTGGCCACCTGCTCACCTTTCTGCTGTGGGAGCCCTAAGAATTGGGAAACACAATCTTAAAGAATTGAAAGCTCTCCAAAGCCATGCATTTCTAGTCCATGGTATCAGTTCAGGCTCATGAGATGAAGCATTCCATAAAGCATTTCCATAAGGCATTTCAGGATAGGAACGGATAAAAAAATACACTATGTAAATTAGAATACTAATTATATTATCAACAGAGGAGCTCATAGCTATCCTTGCTCCTTAGCAACTTCTGTGCTTTGTTACAGATAGTGCTGTGAGAAAATGCAGATGAAAGGGTTAAAGTGTGTTGTCCAGGAGGACACTGGAATGTTCTCGGTCATGTACTGGTGCTGTGGGATTTCTGTATATAAGCACCGTGGGATCTCTGAGCTGTCAGGCTTGACCCCACAATGGGTGTTGGGGGTAAAAGTCAACCCCACAGGAAGCTTGCAAAGTATTTCTACATTCATGTTTGGGTCACTCTGCCTCCTCAGAGTCACTGCTGCAACTTCCACAACCTCCAATACTGACTAGTTTATCTCTGAATCTGGCCATGAAATAAAAATATTAGAGCTGAATTAAGAGATCTTTTTATTAAGGCAGTTCTGGCTTACTGTGAGCAATCTAAAAATAGGCTGTGGATATTCTTGATCTTTAGAGACATTAGCCTACCTTTAAAAAACAAGAAATGTGGTATTTTATATACGGCTCTCAGCACTGTATGAAAAGAAGCAGACTACAAAGCACAGCGCAGGGAAATTGATTCATCATCAATTTATTGCTTGGAGCTCTAGGCAAACTCATCTCAAGACAGAAGAGAGATCTATAAAATCTTTTCATCTGAAACTATGAATTAAATTGGGAGGAACCGTTGATGAGACCAGAACCAACCCTTAAACCAGGCATTCTTTTGGGAACGGGTCTCCTGCTGCAAGCCAAGGGGAGTTGGAGAGATGATGCCGATTTTCGCCAGACAAGGATGTGGAACTTAATTCTTATTACCCTATTTCTTTCCTTTCAGTGAATCTGGCTTATGAAGGAGCAAGCCTACAATACTCCCCCCTGCTCTACCCACCCTTGGCTTCAGCATAATTTTTCCTTTTTTCATCAGTGCATCTTGTTAATCTTGCAGTTTCTTTTCCTGACATGTACTTCTTTTCTTGTATTGCGTGTGTGGATTCTTAAACCGTCTAATAACATGGAAACTTGCTTTTTTCAGCAGGAAGCCTCTGAAAACAAGCTGATGCATCTCCATTGTCAGATCACTATATAGATAAATAAAATCTCTTTGTACATTCCCTTCAAAGAAGCAAGTGAGACAATGCTCAAGAACTTCTGCCTGGTGATTTTTTTGTTGTTTTTGTGTTGAGGGGGAAGCTGTGTGTGTCAGCGACCTGTAATAAATAGCACTGCAATGAGAAGCGACAGCCTCATTCACCTTGCATCCATGCAGAAATAACTAAGCTCTCTTCCCATGCCTTGGGAAAAAAAAAAAGTGAGAAAGAAAGGAATTAAAGAAAAGAATTGACCTTGGCTTGCAGTTGCTCCCGTACTAGCAGGGAGCAATCTACCAGGGAGACACTGAAGTTTGCTGGCCCTTGGTGCAGGCGGCGCATTGCCTGTGTCACTGCAAGCTATTCAGCCCAGAGTGCATGAAGTGTCTTTCTGCTGCTGCCTGAAAGTGTGTTTAGCTGAGCTCTTGATTGGCAAAGGACAGAGTTTTGGAAGGCTGAAGTATTTTAACGGGGGGGGGGGGGGGGGAAAAAGGAAAGAAAGAAGGGTTTATACAATAATGAGGTGCAGCATAGTCAGACCACTTCTCTGCAGTTGGTTATTTTTTTATATCCTCAATTTGTCAGAATTTATGATGAAGTTAAGGTAATTTGGAGGCTTTCCTGCAAATTAAAGTATATGCTAAATAAAAGGGGGAAAATGTAAAAGGCTTTTAGGAGAACCGGGGGAAAACAGACCAAAGGAAATGTATGTCTTTCTGTTTGTAACATTGGCTGTTAAATCTGTAGATGGTTTTCTTTATTGCTTTCTCATTGCGGTGTTTGATTTTTTAAAGTTCATAAAACACTGGAAAAAAAAGAACGTTTCTTTGATAGGGTTATTATGTGCTGGTTTTATATTAGCAGGTACCTGCCCTTTCCCTGTGAAGGCTCTCCATCTGTTCCTCTCTGTGCTGGGATATCCAGAAAGTTTCTAGGGGTTGGGAACCACAAACTCCACTGGCTTTGGGGTCCTGTGGGTCTGGATCCAGCCCTGAGCTGACACCTTTGCCCTGCTGTGTGGGGTGTCATGGGTGCCCCATGTCCCCTCTTCTGGTAACCTGTCATGGGAGCTGCTAAGCCCCCTGTAATAACCTGGCACTTGCTATGATATCCAGCACGTTGGGGGTGACTAAACTCCTCCTTTGCTTTGCCTGGGAAAGGCAAACGGCAGCTGTCATATTGTTTTAGCATCAGGCCACTTCTGAGCACAGTGTTGGTTTTGGTGTGTCTGTGTGTCTGCCTGTCTGTTGTCTATATACGACTGCACAGGCCTGTGTTGGAGACCTGCCTACAAAGACATGGTTTCCCCTGTCAAGGTGGGAAAGGTGGAAGGATGCAACAGACAGATAAAAACAGTGGGGAGAGAACACACAAACCAGTTTTGGGGTTTTTTTTTTGGGGGTGTGTGTGTGTGTGTGTTGGATTCTTTCTTTGTTTGCTTTGTTTTGTTTGGTGTTTTTTAGGGCCCCTTTCAGGCAAGCATCACTTGCTGAACATCATCATTGGCTGGGGCCATCCTGTAGTAAATACAGTTATTGGCCTTGCCCCTTGCTGAGCATGTTCTCTCCCCAACAGTGGGCCTGGTTAAGGCTCCTTGTGGTAGGAAAATGCAGGTTTTGCAGCAGGAAAGCCTCACTTCTCACCTCTGGGAAAGGCTCCAGTCCCTGTTAGATCATTAGAAGAAACAGATATGTGTGTTCCATTGGTAGCTGCATCCCTATGTGAAGAGCATCCTTTTCACTCAGAGGTGCCACCTCCCCAAAAAACACACAAAAACATCTGTTGAGGTTTTACATGTACTGCCCAGGCACGTCCTTTCCCATGGTCAGGGAGCAGAGATGCTCCCCAGAAAGGAGTTGACATCATCCCAAACTTCAGTGGGGGTAGGAGCAGCATGGGGTGGTCTGGTGAAAAGTGGGGTAGCGGGACATCAGACATGCTGGTGGCACTGCACCAGAGTGGCTTTGGGATAGGGATACAGGGAGGAGGAAAAGAGGTTTTTTGTATTTAATCCTCAGTATGAATAGAGTGGGATGCTCAACCCTTTCTTTCTGCATTTTCTCAATTACAGGGAAGATGTGCAGGAAAAACAGTTCTCCCGCTGCTTGGTGGGGCAAAATTTTCTTGCAGTAGTTTCTTTATTATAAATTTATTTGATATTCAATGTATAAGCAGTAAAAATAATGAAGCCACTTCATATTCCTGAAGATACCCTGTGTACTTATGAGGTATTTTGTTACATTTCAGCATTACCTAATGGATGGTTCCAGTAAATTGTTACCACTTGAGTTGCCTCTTATTTCTTTCTGCTGAATATTTTTCTTCTTAAACACAGAGTGCCGTGCTGTCTTAGTTAATGTGACGCTTAAAACATTATGTGGTGTAATCTGCAGAAGAGAAAGGATAAACACACACATATGCTGCTGGCATGATGCTGCCTGTGAGCTGCCCCATCTCTGTGACCAGGTTTGTGTTGGATCATTGCTCTCCATCTCACCCTGGGGCCTGGGAGGAAGTTGCCCACCTGGTGCTGAACTCATCTGGACGCAGAGATGTCTGTTTTTCTGTCCTTGAGTTCACAGCTGGGTCTGGTGGGCAGCCTCTCTGGGTTGCTGCTCTTTTCTGCCTAGTTAGGCTGGTGGCAACTTCAGCATCGCTGGGGTTGGGCAGTTGAACTTGGCCTGGAAGTGGCAGGATTTGGAACATTGACAGATGTAACCTGCTTTGCAATTATGCAAAATTAATTTCTGAAGGAACTTAGCTGGAAATGAAGAGAAGAGGTTCTTTATGTCTGCTCTTTTTTTTTTTTTTTCTAAAGAGTGTTTTTGGCAGGTCAAAACACTTTGTTTTGTTACCTAACTAATCGTTCCAGTGTTTCCCTGTTAAGCCCTTGTTAATTAACACTTAATGACTGGGCTATGACTGAACTATGGGAGTCTTATCTGAAGGCAAAGCAATTGGCAAACGGATTCATTATGATCAGAGCAACTCTAATGAATGTCAAATTAATTCATAATAATGTGACACTTAAATCTTAAGCATATTGTTAATAATTACAGATGTGCTTTTCCCTTATCCACTTTTAGTATTATTGCTTTTTACTATGTATACTACAGAGCCAGCTTTCCACTACCTATCGTTTTATACTGATAATTCCAGTCTTCTATAGCTGCAAATAGCTTAATTACCTATTTGTCTCTTTCATAGTAATTAGATACACGAGCATGAAAGCCAGGAAGTTGATGTAAATATATATAATTTATTATGGAGATTCTGTAACTGCGGGCTGTTACATAAAACTGACAATGTAATTAATGAGGATGGTCTGTTGCTTGCTGTCTTTCACGGGAGAAAGGGGAGGGGAAATATGTCAAACATTCTCCCACTTGTGATTAATACAATTTCTATGGTTAGTTATTGCAGTTATTTGAGAACACATAGTGATTTATTTTAAATAAAATTAAATATTTGATACTTGGATTTAATACAAAATGTCTAAAATTAGCTTTGCATATTAAACCCAGCTCTGAGTTGTCTTGCTCTTATGTCTTTGCAGCCATCTTTATTTTATTGAATTAGTTTTCATGCTTACTAGGCACTTTAAAGATGGGAACTCTTGAAAAAAAAACCATAGAAAAAAATCATTGTCCTAGTGTCTGTGAGATATAGTAGTGGCAGGTGGGAAGACAGGAGGCACATCCTGATAAGGTGAGACAGGACAGGGTATTCCAGCAGATGCCTTTATTGCTTAAAGATACCCTGCTTCAGGATTCAAAATTGTTTATTAATGTTCACTCTCTCATCCAAAACACTTCAGTATTCTCCTTCCTCTGGTCCCAAAGTACCTACACGGGGGCTGTTTGCCATGTAAAAATTTGATGGAGATGTTGTGTTTGTGTTTCCCAGCCTTGCTTGAACTGCCTGCCTGGGATAGGGGGACTAGGGGATGGTTTCTGGAACAGTGAGAAAAATAAAATAAAAAATTTCTTTTGAAGTGGAATTTCAAATTGTCAAAAACAAGCATAAAGTTACTGAGGGCCTTTGTGGGCATTTGTACAACGTTCAGGTTTCGCTGCATCTTCGCGGATCTCACGCTTTGCTTTACTTACAAGTCTGTGTGGATGTGCACATCAGTGGTGGTTTGGGCACACGTGGTCTAGCAGAGCCCACTGAAGGAGCGGTGTCTTGGCACAGTTTTGTCTGGCTTAATAAAGTGGTTTTGATGTAGAAGGCATCACCCTTGGGTTGTGCTGCTGTGCCACAGCCACGCTCCTCTGCCAAGACCAGCAGGGCTTGTTTCTGCTCAGCCTGTCTTTTGCTTTTAAATACTACCAAGAGCAAAAGGGTATATTTTCTTTTGTTCGTAAAGAAACAAAATAAGTGAATGCTTTTTCTGTTGTGGAAAATACTGATCAATAATAATTAACTTTCACCATCATCTTTCCCCTGTGCAAGGAGCGCCTCACGGTTGTTTTTGCAGAACCGCAGGAGGTGCAGCTGTGCTGCTTCCTGCTCCAACAGCTCTTCCCTCTTAAGGCTTCGGCAGCAAAACCTCTGCCAAGAAGGTGGCTGTGAAATCCCTTGAGTTACAGCTGCTGCGAGGCAGCCTCTCAGAGGGATGTTCCTATTTTATCTTCTCTTTTCCCTGCTGCAAACAGCGGTGTGGAAGCGAGAAGGAAGGCTTCCGTGGGCTGTGCCTCCAAAGGTCATATAACACTTTATGTTTTCTCCGACATGACACAGCGTGACAGAACAAAGTATTTATCTTGTGTACTTGTCAGCTTCGTTCTGCCGGCTCTGAAATGATGAAATACTACCGAATATGCTGCTGCTTGTTTCCTTTAGGGACTTGCGCTGATTTGTTTAAAGTGTCGTCTGCACCCAGTAAATGCTTCATTTATTACAGCTGACACCTGAAAATATCTGAGGGAAACATATCAAGGCATCACGCGAATATTGTTTTCTTTATTTGCTGTTGTTTACTTATGTCTTAACATAAATGCAGTCCCCTAATGATTAATTGTGTTTCTTGAGGGTGTCACCTGTGCGTGTGTGTGTTTTGAACTGCCGCGGTGTGGTTTCTGGAGATGCGCTCCAATTCCATCAGAAAAATGTGTTTTGACTTCTGATGGGGTCAGCCTAACTGTTAATTATCGTGGTGAGTCACTAATGAGCTCTTGCCTCAGGAACTTTGTACAGCCTCTCCTCAAACTTTTCTCCATTACTTGTTCTGATGCTTAAGCGAAAATAAAAATAGATCTCCTGCAAAAGGAGTGGGTGGGGAAGTGAATGTTTGAGATGGTTATGTGACCCTTGTAATAGTAATATTTGATGCAAAGGCTTTCAGATTTAAATCTCAATATCATATTAGGCTTCATGGGTGAATTTTTTTTATTATTTTTTTATTTTTTTACATTAAGCACTTCTCTATTGTCCCTGAAGAATAATGTGGAATCCAAATTCCTCTCTCAGCAAAACAATCAGTGTAAAAATAACAAACATCAAAGAGAGAAAGAAGCAGTTTGCCCACAGTACTAATTGCTAACGTTATCATGTGTCAAAGTGAAGAATTAAAATGTGATTCTAGGTTCCTAAAAGTGCACTTGCTGGGAGTTCAAAGGCTGTATGTAGTTGAGAGTGTGTGGTTGTGTGGACTAGCAGGGCCACAGTCAGTATTGGGACCTCCTGTATTTCAGTGATGAGGGCAAAGAGGACCTTTGGGCAGCTCAAGGAGCCCCTCTGACTGCTGCTTCAGTGGCACAGCTTTGCTTGGGCACAGCACAACGTCTGCACTTTGCTATGTCCTGCTCTGTAGGCAGGACACCTGTACAGTATACAGCATATATATGTATCTATACAACGTGCCGATGCTGTGTATGGGAAGTGATTGGATCTGTATTTTGAATGCTTTATGGTATTGAAAGCCCTGGCCCTTTAGCCATCTGCACAGGGTATGCTACAGAAGCTGTGCATTCACTGGAAAAATACAAATCTAGGAGAAATATAAATGTATTTATAGGTTTTCCTTCCCTTAGGTAAATAAGCAGTGCTGGGGAAAGGCCTTCTCTATATGATGGGAAGTTGTAAATGGCAAATATATTGCGTTCTTTAATGTTGTTTTGTTTTACAGCCATTGTAACAATTTTAGTCAGCGAAATTAGATTCCTTGCTTGAATAGCGTCCTTGTTTTAATTTCCTGTGATGTGCCTTCTACTCTCTGCATGCAGGTTGGAGAGGAAGAAGGGCCCCACTCCTCCTCTGATGTGGTTTTCTCACTGTGGCTCTGGACAGGGTGACTGAACAGGGCTTTGCAGCAATGCTGGGAGCTGGTTCCAGAGCCCCAGGTTTCCTGGCATCCCTCTGTGCCCTTCTTCCCCGCTTTGGTTCCCACTCCTTTCTCTGTTTTCTTCTTATGGAAAGGTTTTTTTGGATGCAAGGACTGTTTTTCTCCCGTGTGGCTGTGCCCAACAGCACCTGGATTTTAGCTTAAGGTGGGAACGTTAGGGAGACAGTTGCCATGATGGTAATATAAATTTATAACTCATGAAGATGGAGTTGAGGAGCAGGACAGCTGTGTTATCTGTATATTGTGGTGAGGAGTTTTGCTGCTGTTTTCTGCTGGGCAATGCGACGTGTGTGCCCAAGGTGGTCCTGGCATCAGGTGCTCCTCGTCTGTGTTTGCTTCCAGAGCTGTGAAAAGGTGTGCCTTGACTGCTGGCTGCTGAAATGGCCAAGTTTCTGCCCCAGATGGGGAGCATTTGGCTTGAGTGAGAATTGCAGAAGGAAGCAGGTGATCACCCCTGATGCAGCCTTGTGATCTGAGATAAAGCAGAGGTGGTGTTTGTGTCCTCTGTTTTATATGAGCCAGTTTTATAAGGAGCTTGTGACAGCTCCTTAGTCACTCAACGTTTGGTTAATCACAGTGAATTAAGAAGCGACCCTAGGTGTGGGGCTGTCTTTGTCACAGTGGGGCTGTTCGTCCTTCTGGAGAGGAGGACCTGACTGTTCCTGTGAGAAGGATGAATGCTTGCTTAAGGCAATCAAGGCCGAGGATGCTGATCCCATTAAATTGAATGTACTGGAAAGATCCATCACTGGTAAGCTACTGGCTTTATGCTCAAGAAGTTTTGGCTACATCTGCTCTTAGCCCCTTAGAAGAGAAACTGTCTCTTGTCACAGGAAGAACTTCAGTGAGGTGGTGAAATGTCCTCTGTGGTAAGGCAAACTCCTTAAAAAATAATTGGTGTCAATCATTTCTATGTTAATATTTCACTGCTGCTAATTTAGCAAACAGATGGTGGTCCATATTATGGCATATGAGTGGGGCTTTTCCCTGGGCCAAATGATTACCTCCCTGGTTTTCAATTAGCAAAGCCTGCCAGTTACCTGGAGTGGTTTTCATTTTAATTATACAGCTATTAGGGCAGGTAGGTAGCCAGCCTGGGGGGGAGGAGAGGAGAACTCAGTGACAAGCACGAACCTTTATTAGGAAAATCCATAAAATCAAACTAAAAGGAAAAGCCATATGATGGGAAAGAGGAGGAGATGCACAGCAGGGCAGCATGATGCAGAAGCCTCTTTCTGCTGGTGTGAGCATTGATAAATAGCTTTGAAATGCCTGTTTGGCAGGCTGTGGCGCGTAGGTGGCTGTAGGGGAGGAAAGGTGAGGTCTGGAAGATGCTGTGGTCTGGCGATCTGCTGGCTGTACGCTTATTTTTAGCTCAGTAGAGTTCACTGGTTGAAGGAGAGAAGCCAGAAAGGAAAGCCAGCCCTCGAGCAACCTGCAGAATCCTGCTGTCTTCCCGTGCTGGTGCAGCTGTGGGCAGATGTTTGTTTAATGCCAAGGTGCAGCAACGCATGGTGTTGACTGAATAATGAAGTCTCTGACTGTCATCTTGTTTCCTATCTCAGCTGATAACAGTCCAGGCAATGGAAAGATACTTCTCTCATAATTACAGACGTCTCGTTTTCCCTTTGAGTCCTACGTTTAAATCATCAGGTGTCCTCTTCATCTGAATTGTTTCCTTGAGCTTATCTTCCTCTGTGGATCAGGCTTTTATTGTATTTTATTTTGATGAGACCATTCATCTTCCCTCAGCTCTGCTGCTACCCAAACCTGTTCCCCTGCTGTCCTCAAGGAATGGGGAAGGAGATGGAAGAGGCTTTGGGCTTGAATTAGCCAGTGATGAGGTTTGGTCTCCTTTGGGATGAAGACATTAATGCAGCATCATGAAATATGAGGTCTGCCTTCACTTTGGGTGACTCTGATAATGTAAGAATGCAATTAATCATATTTGGCTCTGTAGAGGATATGTAATCTGAGAAAAACACCTTCCCTGAAGGTGGCAGGAGTACATGAAACAGAAAGAGGAGCTGCAAGCAGCCCAGGCTGTTTGTGTAGGAATACGCAGCACTGCTTGGGGCAGCCTTTAATGACAGGATTTTGTTGCAAATGTCACAGATTCTCTGTTTGTTGCCATGTGCAGCCCTTGTGCATGCATCCTACTCAAAGTCTCCTCCAGCTGAGCAAAAACTGTTGCTTAGTGCAGTTTATGGCGAATTAAAAAGCAGCACTTTGTTGGTGAAGTGCAAGATTGGGTTTGAGCTTTGACTTTACCATGGCAATGTAAAATAAAGGAACTCCTTGAACTCTCCACTTAGACAAAAGCAGTTGCTTTGCTTACTTGAGTAGCTTATTCAGACCCAAAATCATTATCTGTTATTTATTAGCATGGTAAAATATGTTTAATTAGGTTTTGGTGCAGTATCTTCAGTCTTTTGACTTGAAAGTTTTCTTGCTCATAACTTACTGGTCAATCCTTTGGTGTGGTGTTACAGCTCCGCAGATTATGTGTGGAGCTAATTAAGTGATAACGATTGAGGTGCAGGGTATTTCCTTGGGATTAATGACTGTCTGGGAGGAGTTGATGGCCCAAGGCGTAGCCAAGGGCCATTAGCACCAGCCAGCTATTAATTGTATGAAAATGCCATGTGCCAAGGTCATTGCTGCTATTAGAAGTTGAGGGCAATGAGGAGGTAGGTGTGTGGGGAGATGAAGTAACATGGGAAGTATATGGATTTCAGAAAATGTAATATGGTCTTAATGGGTATCTGCATGATATACCTGTTGATTAGCTAGTCTGCTTCATCCCTCCATTCCTCACTGTTCTGTCCAGAGCTTAATGGTGAGGATCATGGTGAGCAAAGATGATGCTTTTCTTGTCTGGTGTCCTTTTTCCTAATGGTGCCTCGTATTTTGTCCACTTTAGAGGACACTTAATGCATATTAGTAGTGTCATTTTTTTCCTCCTCCTTGCAAGAGAAGTTTTAAAACCCCAGCCTAGCAGCAAGCAAAAGCATTGAGAACAGCATGGCCCAGTGGGATGAAATGCTGTTTTCTGTATGAACAGAGTGGAGAAGAGTAGTGCTTTCAACAGACCCTCACGTCGGCCAAGTGCACGTGCTATATTGTGTCAAAGCACTTGTTTTTGTGGCAAAAGGACCGTGTTTCAAAGATGAACAGTAGCTGCAATGTGACATATACTGCATTTTGGAGTTTGGGCAGACAGCTAAACCTAACTGACCCCCAAAAGGTTGTAGGATATAAAGATAGATCTTCAGATAATTGCTTTCTATGTATTAAGTTAAAAGGTTGAGGTTGGATTTACACAACATGAATTGTTGCAATTGTTCCTTGACTTGAGTTACTAACTTAAAATTTCTGGCAGAGAAAGAGGCCTATTTTGCACAGGTTTTTTCTTTAGCTTAATATTCCCAGCATCAGGGGAGTAGGACTTCGGCTATGTGAGGCTGCTGTCCAGTGGTGAGTTTTCTGTGTGCTCTTCACCTCCAAGGTAGGCTCCGATATGAGTCCTTGCGTTTTGCTCTCAGTCCCAATATATCACTGTTCTGCAGCTGCTGACACGTGGATTTATGCTTTTGAGGGGTCAGAGCTACAGGACCCGAATTTCCCAAACTGGTGATACTGGAAGCAAGTTGGAGATGCCTCTTCCTGAGTGGCAGATATCTCATGGGTGGAAGCATTCAGCCACCTTTATCTTGACGTGGTGGTTTGTATGAGTGAGTAACTGAAATAAAAATAAAGATATTGAAGCTGGTTGCTGTAGGATCACAGGGGCCATCTCAGCTGGTGAAGGAGGGACCACAGATATGTTGGTATCCAGGGTGTAAACACATGATTACTTTTGCAGCAAGCCCTGGTCTTTGCTGGAGCAATGTACTTGCCACTGCTTTAAAATTAGATCCAGGATGCCTCTCCCAGTTGATTTATCCATCTTAATCACTG
This sequence comes from Chiroxiphia lanceolata, assembly GCF_009829145.1. Taxonomy (NCBI): domain Eukaryota; kingdom Metazoa; phylum Chordata; class Aves; order Passeriformes; family Pipridae; genus Chiroxiphia; species Chiroxiphia lanceolata. Next base: position 6,293,710 of record NC_045643.1, on the reverse strand, counting down.
TGAAACCTGCCTTTCCTATGTTTTCTCATTTACATGGAGCTCAGGAGGAATGATTCCTTTAGAGGCAGGACTTCAAGGTGTCCTTTTCAGAGCAGGTTTCACTGAGTTTATGATGGGGCACAGGCAGTCTTGGAATCCTCCCATCCTTGCAAGAGGTTCCCAGCAGCTCAGGTGAGCAGCAACGCAAAAAGCTGCTTTGGGAAGTGTCCCATTGCTGGCATCTTTCTACAGGCTCTGGTCATGTGCCAAAATAGGTGTGTCTGGCTAGTGAAATGTTTCTCTTTAGCTGTTTGTGGGTTTTTGGGAGGGGGGTTGTTTGTTTGTTTGGTTTTTTATTTTCCTTCTAAATTCTTCAATTCAGACATTTAAGAAAGTTCTAAACAGATTGGGGGCAGATGCAGTTGAAAAATCGTGTTTTTCTTAACTTTGTAATTTTCTTGCATATGATTGTAATCTTAATAATGATAAATAATCTGTTAAAAGCAATTATGGTCTGAATAATAATCCTAACTAATAAACAGAATGTACTGTGTAATTTTGGTCGTTTTCAGCCATCTGGCTCCAGTCTTAGTAATTGACTTAAAGCATAGTGACAATGTCAGCAACATACAGTGTTTAGTTCAACTAAATTCCTGAGCAGGCATTCCTTACAGAAATCCACTTTTTTTTTTAAATAAAAAATAAATCGATACGTCAAAATTATTACTAGCTCTATTACAGCAGCACAGATCGTGAATCCATCAGTATTGTCTTCCACTGAGCTCAAAAAACTTTATTTATAATGATTTGACCATGTACGGTTTCATTATTTTCCAGTGAAACTGCAACTGAAAGTCTTTGAGTGTATCCAAGGATCTAAATTCACGCTGGCACTTACTTCTGAAGCTGCCAGAATTTAAATGCTTTCAGTGTTGGCTGGACTTAAGGCATCTTTTAAAACTCAAATGCTCCCTTTGGTCTGTTGCTATTTGCAGTTTGGATTATTTTTATTTTTTTTTAATTAATGCATATCATTGCTAAAATTTCTGAGGCTTTCACTCAAGACTTTTAGACCTCTCAGTTTAATTGACCAAAGTGAAGCTGTGTATCTGTCTCTGTTTTTTCAGATGCAATGGTTTGCCAGCTTGGAGCTGGATTTTTTTCTTTTTTTTAAACTTACTGCAGAGGTGATTTTTTTCTATTTTTCTGGCCAAAATGGCAGCAGAGTGACTTCATGGCCAGTTCTGCTCAGTTTAGGTGTTTAGAGTCTTATAATTTCCATGGCAGAGCTGAAGTGATAGCCCCCAGTTTCACCACCCAACACTTATTACTGGGAAATAAGGTGCCTGCTTCTTTGCAGTGGGTGGGCTTTTTTGGGGGGAGTTAGTGAGGGAAACAGTTGAGTCCTGGGGAGGGATCGGGCTGTGGGAATGCAGAGCATAAAGCAGGGTGGAATGGTCCATATGAGAACATGCAGCTTGGCTGGGTCAAACCACGGTTTGCCTTGTCCCATAACCTGGCTCGGAGAGCAGGCGCCGTTTATCCTTTGAAGGGTACGAAAGCAAGACCCGCATGTAAAATTCCCCCCCTGGAAGACTTTTACCGGGCTCCCCCTATTTTCTGGCTCAGACCGCTGAGCAGGAGGTGGAGACTCACGTTGAATTGGGCTCGATGGAGGCTTTTTCAGCTGAGAATTTGTTTGCTTTTTTGAACCCAAGCAGACTTTGGCATCCACAGTGCCCTGCAAGCCAGCGTTTCCCTTCACTGTGCTGTGTGTGTGCTTTCTCTGTGCTCCTCCTTGCTCTGGTGGTTTAAGACATTTTTAGAAGGGTTTTGTAGAGTCCTCAGAGACTAGTTGCCGTTTAGCCCATGGCTGCTAAAGCCTCCGCGTTTACAGTGGCCATAAACTTACCAGCATATAGTTGTCATTATGGCTTGAATACTATACAAGACAGTTTTTCTGCAACTTGTACTGGAGCATTTTGTTTAGGGTTTTTTGGGCTTTTTTTCAAAGCACCGGTGGCCAAGCTTTGATGGGGAACCTGAGCAAAGCAGGGGCTCCCGCTGCTCACAAGCCAGTCCTTGGCATCACCCTGTCCTCTTCTTTCATCTGAGTCATGGCTGCCCTGTCAAGGATCTCTTCTTGGGGAAGACACAGTTTATTGCCTGGATTTGCTTAATGAAGCAAATAGCCTGTATTTTCCATTCCAGCCACTGACATTTTCTGCATAGTTTGCTAAATTTGATTATGTCATTTGGACAAATTCTAAGATTTACACACTGTTAGAAAGAATGGTTTCAATTTAAATGGTTTCAAGAAGTGGAAAGATATGAATTGAAGTTTCAGCCCTTAATTTTGTGGAATACTGGTGCAATAAAGCTGTGGTTAAAGGAGTTTATATACTACTACTGAATACATGGCATAGTGACTTATTTATTTTCATCTATGCTACTGCGTGTAATCACAGCTGCTCTAAAATACTGTCCCCTATCCCTTTATGTCTATCATCAGACAACATTCATGTGCTGGAGGGACTGGATGTGTTGTAGGCTTTCCTACATAATAATGATGTGAAGAGTTGGTAAGGAAGAAATGCAATTTCTGTGAGGTCTAGTCAGGATGCAAGGATAAAGACTTGAAGTTCAGCGGGAGCTCTGCAGTCTGATCCATGTTTTTGGATGTCTGTTTATGGATCTGGATGAATCAGTGACTCATCCCAAACTTTGCAGCCCTCTGAATAGGAGCAAAGGGCTGCTTTGGTTTAAACAAAGCCTTTGGGTCAAAGCTGTATGTGGGATGTGTGCCAAAATGTGGGATGAAAGTTTTTTCATTTTGGGCTGAGGCAATGAGATGCTCCCTGGCAGTATTTTTAAAAGACCTGTGAGAGAACCCCTCCTCTCTGGTTTGCAAAGAAGTGTGGACTCCATTCAGTGTCTTTTCTGGGTTTTGTGTTTGGTTGTTTTTTTTTGTTGTTGTTTTTAATTAATTTTTTTTTGGTGATTTGTTTTTTAGCAAGCCCTGCTAAACTGTACCCTGTTTGAGGAACAGACTTTACTGCTGTGTTTCTGGTCAGTGTAAAACCAGAGATCTGCTGGTAATACTCTATTAAAGTAAATATCCCTCTTTTTAAAAAAAAAAAAAAGGCTATATTTGCCATGTGGAACACTCAGTGTGTGTCTTGTGGTGGCTGACAGGGACATGTGAAAGCCCTTGCTCAGGTTGATTGCCTTCATGATATGCTCAATACGAGTTAACTTGTTTTCTGTACCTTATACCATTTCATTTCGTAGTAGCAAATAAGGCTTAGATGTAGTAAATGTAATGTCTACTGCTGCTTGATATTACAGGGCAGTGAATAAATGAACTTCCTCTGATATTCTATATCTTCTCCTAATAAACAGAAATGCTGCAGCAGGATTGTTTGTGAGTGACTGGGAATTATTTATCTCTACCTTGCCTCCTTAAAATTGTTTTTCTCATGCACTTGCATGTTTCCAGTTTGCCTAGAAAATAAATTTTGACATCACATTTAGGATGGATGATTTAAAGCTGAATTGGGGCACTCGCCCACCTGATTGTTGAGTTGGGATCTGTGATTCTGCAGTGTTTCAAAATCAGAGGTGCTCGAGAATGAAATCATATATCTAGTTGAATTTATTAAAACTAAAAATGCTGAAAAATATTTAGAAATTTTCTGTGTTGGAAAGCAAAGGGAGTAGCAACAACAGCTTTTTAGGTGGGTCTTGATCATGCATTGTTTTCCAAACATGTATTTAAAAAAAAATCTCGGTGTGGGAAGCAATAGGGAGGCAGAGATTGTGAAGATTTTGGTGCATTAAAAGCCAGTCATCCTCCAAAGATGGGTGCCTTCCCATGTGCTGCTAGGGGACATGTGGGAGCAGGGAACACCCTGCATTTGCTTGCACAGAGCCAGATGGGAAGGGGAGTGATGCCCTGTGCGGTAGATTTGAAGTCAACAGAAGAGGGAATTGGAGTGCCTTTGTTAGCATTGCATACTGGCAGTAAATTCCCTGTGCTGTGGCTTGCCCATGCTTCCCACGGCGTGAGCTGGGGTGCCCCTTGCCCACCCGGCTGAGCGAGCGGAGAGATGTGCCCAACCTGGGTGCCTTGAGCCACGCAGAGAACCCTTGGCACCTGCTGCCTTGGATCCCTGCCAGAGCAAAGAGCAGCAACGTTCATCATGAGCACATAAGCGAGGACAGGGTTTGGAGAGGGACCTTTTGGGATTAATGCTAAAAATATTAAGGTGACCATCTGAGTGCTTGAAGTTGTATTTGTTTTCTGTTTTTTTTTTTTTCCCAAGGCATGGTGAGGAAAGAGATGAAGACTCCTCATCTGTTTGCTGTCCTCATAGCACAACCTGGCTGCTGAATAGCTGAGTGACAAGCAATCTGGCCTATCCATATGACCATATTGTTTTCCTCCCCTAATTAGCCTGGTCCTTACTGTGCTGATGAGGAAACAGATGCACTGAGCAGCAAATTACCTTCATCTCGCCTCTGCACAAAAAAGACACAGCACTTAATTGACTCATTTGATCTCTGGCAATTCAAAGCAAGTAAAGTGGAAATATTTGGAAGTGGCACTTTATTTCTGAAAGGGGGAAAGTATGTTGCAAGTGTACATGTATGCATTGTGCATGCTTATACTTTTACAGTGGCAAATGGGAGGGTGATGATGAGGTCTGTGGTTTTGCTTTTTCATGTCTTCAAAGAGAGGCACAAGGAAAAATGGTGAAAAAATACTCTATTCCTTCCTTTGTCAACAACAAAATATTTGCATACTTAACTGCACCGATATTTCTTTACAGATCCTTGGCTGTGAATGTTCCTTTTCTGTACAGCATGGCATGCTGCATGTACTGGCAGCTGAAATGGCGCATTCCTGCATCCCTGAGCTCCTGCCTGGGCACTGGCTGTGCCACAGGGGTCCTCTGCTGCCCCCATTTTCTCTACTCAATTTTTGCTATGTTTATATAGATACATGTGTATTTTTTCTCTGCTTTTTTTTTTTTTTTTGCTTCTTTTCCTTTTTTTCTAATACAAATATGTTATGTGTATGTCTCGAAGGTGCTACTCAAGGGATTGAGGAGAGCTCTTAATGGCTATGTGTAGCTGGTGCCTGACATGCACCCGAGTGCTGGTGTGGGTGCTGTACCCTGCCAGCAGGGTACCTTGCAGCTCTTGGGATCACTAGGAAGCTCCCAGCAAAGGTGCACATTGCACTTTGCCAGAATTCCCATGTGGACAAATAGGATGTGTCTGGTACACTGCAGTCTAGCCTTGAAGTCTGGGAAGGAACTTGTCTTTTACTTTATAGCCTGGGTGTGTTTCTGCCTGCGGCCACCTCTCAGGTCCCCAGGGTGAAAGTCATCTGGTAAAAGTGTTTTCATCTGATAAAGGTGAATGGTTACTCTCTGAATTTACCAACTTGGTGTGGCTGGACTTCTTTCACTGTGTCTTAATCCTTCAAGAGGTGGTTTCTCCTGCAACTCTCCATGGCAAGGGCTCTGCAAAAAGGAAATTATCATCATGCAGACATTGTAGTGGCCACCCCCTTTGTTGGGACACTGTATCTTAGCAGATTCTGAGGGATGTTTAAGGTGCAGATATTTCTTGTCCTCTGCCTCCAACCTAACGTGGCTTTCCCCACGTATGATGTACATCCCATAGATTTGGCACTCTGCAGTTTAGTAAAAGCTGTTGCCAAGTCTGCTTCCATTTCCATTTGGCTTTGAAGTGTTTAAAAGTTAGCATAAGTAATAGTACCCTGTTGAATACTACCAAAGCACAAATAGGAATTTTTCAGGTTAGCTTGCATTTGTCAGAGGAGGGATTTCTTTGATTTTGGCATTTAACCATTTAGAAATATTAAACTTTCTCTTTAAATGACTAAAATTCCATATTTATGCCTGCAAGATGATCACTGAAATGTGTTCAGGCAGTAGTGACTTCAGTCAGTGGACTTTGCTCCATTATGCATACCTTCTGCTGCTTCCCCTTTTCCTAAGCTTTCCATCTTCTGTGTTGCTACAAATACCTCTTCCATGGATTGCTATTGCTGGTGGGTTTGGGATGGCTTTTAAAGACCTTTTTCTGTTTGTTTACCTTTTCTATTTAGTGTTTTCCCTCAGTTTGTAAAGTGCAAGTGTGGGAGAAAACTTTTGAAGTGGGTCAGTTCCATCAGGAAAGCTTCTGGGCACACACCAGCCCGAATGTGCAGTGCTAATTCAGTAATCAAAGTTACCATGCTGTAGAGAAAGGCTGACTTAATTAGGAGGGGCTATTTTGCATGTGATGTGACTTACATATGATAGATTTGCCATGGTAAGAATCCCAACATGTCTGTTATCTGGGTGTTTTTTTGTTTTTTTTTTTTAAACCATGAGGTAATAGGTACTACTTCTAACAAAAATTAGATATGCTTATTCCATTTTAATTGGGTACAAACCTTCCAGGGGAAAGAAGTGGGCTCAGGTAGTAGAGTCAAATAACTGTAAGCATCATTCTTGCAGGTGTATTTTCCAAGCTGTTTTTTCCTCTGATTGTATGATGCTGAATTTCTTACACCGGAACAAAGAAAGTAGAAACTAACAGTTATTCAGCTACAAAAGGCAGAAACTACAGGGGCAAAACCAAGGATAGCTGTAAAACAAGGATAATGGAAAGATCAGCTTAATTACTGATAAAGTAAGTGGCACCTTTTTACCTAGCGTGGTATATTCTCATTTGTGTAATTATCTGTTGCTTTTAACGTTGCATGTGCTTTAACAGAACTGAATAAATGAAAAGTGCGCCTGCTGTTGAGTCAGACTACACCTGTGATGAGCTTCAGATTTTAAATAATTTGTTGAAGCAATAGTCCTGCAGTTTATAGTAGTAGTTGTTTTTTCTGAATCAGAGACCATTTGAAATGCAGTTGGTACGTTGTGTACCTGTGTGCTTGCCGTGCATCCTTTTGAGAAAATCAAGTGTTAATGAAAGTAAAAACTCATCTCTGCTTTTATGGGTTATTTTAGGTGATTTAATTTTATTTTTTTTAAGTGACTGTGTTGTGTTTGGTCAATAATAGACCAAAGTGAAAGTTGAAAGGAGCTGCCTTGCTAGTCCTGCATAAAGAAATGTATGAAGCTCCTGCTGGGTTTCAGCTCAGGAGCTGTGCTTGTCTAGGCTGGCGTGGGGCTCTGGCCACCCGCTGTAAATCAGAGCAGAGCTTTGAGTGTTACCTTGGGACAGCTGCCACTGGCAGTCAGGACTCTTGTGCCTGAGAGGTGTTTTGCAGTGGGTCTGAATGTGTCTGCAGGTCTGGATTTTGTTGCTCAAAAAACCCTGAAAGGTGCTGGGGGGATGCAGTGGGCAACCTGTGGCTACAGGCACCAAGTGTTACCTGGGGCATCCGTGAAGCTTGGAAGACTGTGTTCCTGTCTTTTTCAAGATATAATCAGGAGTGGCTGAGTCTGAGTTTGTTTTGGGTGCTGGTTTGGTTTGGGTTTGGTTTTTATTGTTTGGGTTTTGGGGGGGGTTTTGTTTGTTTGTTTGTTTGTTTGTTTGTTGTTTTTTTGTTTGGGCTGGGTTGCTGACAGATGAATCCATCTGGTCAAGGTGGTTCTTTGGAAGTCTGGAAAATCAGGGGTGGGATTTCAGACCAAACAAGGCCTTGAACCTGTCTGGTTCCTCAGTCCTTGGACATCTGACTCTGAGAGTCAGAGTTCTTGGGGCAATGCTGGAGGTGTAGGTGCTGGTACTGGATGCCTGACTGGATCTGGAGTTATGAGGGCAGGCAGAGCGAGCCTCCTGCAAGTGGTCAGCAAAAAGGTTGGAATCATCACTCTTAAGTTTGTCTTACGTTTATCTTTATTTTCCTTCTGTTCCTCAGCCTAGGATGAAAGAGTGCCCTGAGCATCCTAAGTGACTGATTTGTTGAAAAGCACCTGCATTTGTAGGTTACCCTCCTGTCAGGTACAAAGGAAGAAGAATAAGAAGCTGTTTAACAATGTAACAAAATAATAAAAAACCCAAAAAGCCTTAAGAGCAGGGGGAAAAGTGCCATTAGTCTGTAAAGAAGAGTAGCAGTTTTAAGACCTGGCTCAAAGGATCAGCTTTCGGGTGCAATGGTTGCCACATGCGGACTTTGAGGCATTTCTGACAGTACATCATTGAGGACCTGTTTTGGTGCTCTCCTGCCTGAGGTTTTGAGCGCTGATAGACAAGTATTTATGTTTGCACTGCACCACTGTGTCAGTCATCTCACCACAAGAGTGGGAAATTAATTGTTCCACCGTGGACAAGATCTGAATGCCAAGTGCCTTCTTCCTTCCTCCGCCTCTCTGCTTTTCTTCTTTCAATATTTAGCCAAGGCAGCAGAGCTTAAATCTAAAATCTTCCCATGTCTTTGCATACATCATTGAGGGACTGTAATTCCAATTCCATAAGCCAGAATAGGCCTCCATCACCTTTTGAACTCAGCGGTGCAGCTAATTGAATGAAACTTGTTGGGAAAGACAGAAAATAATTAGTTTGTGTCTGTTAGGGTGTCAGTGTGTAGCTGTTGTAACAAAGCTTCACTCTGCCTTTTTTTATTCCCATGACTACAGTTTATGTATTTTTTAAAGTATAATTAAAAGGAGAGTCAGAAAATATGTTGTCTTTCATGATGCTGAAAATGGCTAGTTGTTACTTGTCAAGAAAACAGAATTTCAGGAACAGGGAGATAAATACTGCATATTTCATGGAGCACTTACCAAATGCATTTTCAGAGTGTTCCGAAGATGTGTGGCTCTCAATGGCATAGAGAGGTGGTGAGGCTCCAGTTAGAGTGTGGCAAGATGAGGGTGACCTGGATTACAGTTTTGTCTCATTTCTTGACCATTGGCAAGGGGTTTCCTCTGTCCAACTTATGCACTTTCCCTCCTGAATTTTGCTAAATAGGAAAGAGATAAAAACACAGTTCCTTGTGTTTGTAAAGTGTTTTGAGATTTGTGGGCAAAACTCTTCCTAATCCGAGTAGTACTCATTACAAATGTGGTCTAAGCTAAGCCTTGTGGTCCTTAGTTGAGTAAAACACCTTTGATTCACTGAGAGTTGGTCTCAGGCAAAAAACGCATGGTGCTATTTGTGACTCATGTTTCTCAGTGTTTTACTCATTAGAAAAAAATGTATTAAGTGTCTAAAATGTTATTTTTATTTAGCTGAGTGGGATCACCTCATATATCCAGATCCTGTCCTTGTGCTCATTGCTGCAGGAGAAACTTCAGTGAGCAAAGCACTCCAGAGCATAAAGAGTTTTCACCTGTATCGGTGGGGCTTTAAGTGCAAGTTCAGAGCACTTGGGGAAAGAAGGATTGAGAATTACTGGTGATTCTCACTTACTGGTAATTTATTCCATACAAGCGAGATACCCAGTAACTATTATCAGTGCCTGTGGTAAATTGCAGTGTTTGGAGTTTGCAATTTTGCAGGACTATGGCAAGGATAGGTTTCTATCTGCAAGTTAGCAAGAGGTAAATCCTCTTACAGGGTGCTCAGCTGGAGCTGGGACTGTCCTGGCGACTTTCCTACCCGTCCAGCTGAAGTGTTTTCACTCACAATTCAATTTCTCTGTCCTTTTTATGGAAAAGTAGATGTAATTTCGGTGACTATCCCGAACGTTACAGTGCACACAGGGAACCTGAAGGCATGATGCATTTTGTGGTGGCTTGCAATATGTGTTTGTGCTGTGCAGGATGCTTGGAGGTGGTGTGCACCTGCAGGTTTTGTTAGCAGAACAGAGCAAGTCTGCCAAGAAAGTAGTTACTTAGTTTATTTGAAAACAGCTGCCTGTCATAGCATCTGACTTGCTAAATGCTTTCTGTGTTTGCAGGCAGTGCTGGTGCAGGGTCCTGGGCCCCTCGCAGCGGGTGCTGCAGCGTGTTTGCTTGTTTGCCTCCCAGCATTTTGGTCCCCTCCACCTTCTCTCAATGGCACTTTTCTTTGCAGCGTGAAAGCTTTGCATAGTAAGGACCTCACAACGTAAGAATGAGTGTTACTTCCTTTTCTTTATTCCTTTTTGTCCCCTCTCCCCATTCTGCTCTCTACATCCACAGTTTTTGCTCTGCACTGCCAGGCCAGAAGCTCCTTTGTTCTGTCAATAGGGCTGGCCAAGTCGGGGGGCTGTAGCCCTCTTTTACCCATGATGGCTCACTAGTAATATGTGTGTGTTTGCATGTATCGCTTTCTTCTTTCCTCCCATTAGCCTGTCAGAGTAATTAGTGGGGCTTTATGGCTGAAATCGGTGAAGAGGGGAGCAGTGAAATCTGTCTGCACTGAAGTGCAGCAGAGGCTTTCATTAAGCTTATAATTGAGGAAAAAATCAAAATTAAAGTAATGCATAGTAAACAATGTCACAATTTACTGTTCTGTTTGTGAAGGACAGCAGGCTGCAGGGAGGTTCAACCCTGTCTCTTGTCATGCATGTCTAATCCCCAGCAATTTGGGTCTGCAAGAGAGTGGGCTGCAGATTGTGCTCCTTTTGCCTCCCCCTCTCACCACAGATCTCTTATTTTCACTCCTAAAAATTAATTTGCAAAAGTTTCAGTTCAAAATGGTGCACAGGGAGCTGTTTTCCAATACTGTATGGAAAGCCTGATGTTGTATTAAAATATATGCTTAAGAAAAAAAATAATGGTAGCATGATGAGACTGGACTTTGGGAAGATTTTGGCTCACTCAACTCCTCCATGTCTGAGAACTTATTTCTGTGTGAATGCCAGCTTTTCCCTCGTTGGTACCCCTGGATTTGAATACCAGTGTGATATCCAGTTGACTTTATGCTTAGGTAACTTTCTTGTAAAATACTCAATTTTCATTAGCTTTCTTATTAGACTTTTTTTTCCCAAGTAGAGTTTCGCGTAATAATAATTGGACAAATGTAAGTCAGCAGTTTGCAGCCTATAGAGCATTTTGTTTTGTTTTGTGTTGGGTTTTTTTTGTGTGTGTGTTTTTGTTTGTTTGTTTTGTTTGTTTGTTTGTTTGTTTTGTGTGGGTGTGTTTTTTTTACTTTTTGACAGATGAGATGCATTTTGGTAGAGGGACTTAGGTAATTTCTTCTGATCTGCTTTCAGTAGCCATACCCTCGAAGAAGGGCTCTCTGCTATTGCCTGCTGTTCATTCATTTATTGAATGCCCAAATTGCCATGGGAGTCTCTGCACTGTAAGACTGAGCCTCGTGTGGGATGGGAGAACGGATGCTGTAGATGAAGAGCTGTGAGAAATGGGGCACATGGTTTCCTGCCATACCCAAAAAGTCCATTTGCTGCTGAGTGAACATGGGGAACTGGGATTGAGAGGTGGTGGGTTGGATGCTAAAGGTGGTGAGCATTCAGCTCCTGTATTTTCATGGACTTCAATAAATTAATGTCCACAAATCTGAATTTAAAAAACACTTGTTGCCCAGTTCATTCATTTGGCCAGTTATGTCTGTTGTATCTAGAACTGGTCAAACTTTTTCACATGAATAACTTTCCACTAGCAATATCTTGTTTGGTTCAAGTCAGAGTTTTCTAGAAAAAAACTGGTCTTTTAAGTTTTCAGACTGCTATAGCTGAATAACTGTAAAGAAACTGTTAATTCCCATCAGCCCTATCCCCCACTCAGCTTCTTTGTATCTTTTTTCTTAAACAAAACCAAAATAAAACATCTTAACGTCCTGAAGTGGTTATCCAAATGTTTTGCAAAATTGGAGAGCAAGTGATATTCTCAAGTAATCTGAAACTGGAAAGGCACCTCTTTAAAAGGGAGAAAAATAACTATATGCTTGTAGAAGGAAATTCCTTGTGAGAAATCAGATTTTGGAATAGGATCCTTTCTTCTTGCTCTGTATTTTGTGTGTGATAATATTCTGCAAAAAATCCCAAATACTCTGTCTGGTTTGTGTTTGGCAGTAAGGGAATAAATGAGCAGGATTGTGCCCATGGCACTGCTGAAAGATAGAGAGGAGATGATTCTGCTCTGCCCCTGGTGCCTCCCCAGGCAGGAGAAGGTGAAGGGGGTGACAGTGGTTCCTCCTTAAGGCAAATCAAGGCAATTTCATTTTGGGGAGCTAAGTCTTCTTTTAGTAAGCGCCTACCCAGCAGACACTGCTGTGGGAATACTGCTGGTGGCTCTCCTGGTGACATCCCACCTGTGGGTTACCTGGATCTGGTGCTGGTCCCATGAAGCTGGGGTTAAACAGGTGAGTACAGCTACATCAGTGCCCATGAGGAGTGAGCATAGCCAGTGTAGTTTGTGGTCCAGATTATACATTACATATGTTCTTTGGAGCTTAAACTTGATTGCTTCCTATGTTTGAGCAAACAACTACAATTAGAAGAATGACTTGGTTTGAGGTGTACATTTAATAAGATAATTGAAATGCCACAAGTAAAATCCAGATTTGGTAAACAGTGTGTGAACTTGCAGTATTTTACTGCTTACATTTTGCTTTAAAATCTCCTTGTATGACAGGGGCATGTCTTATACAGCTGTGTAGGATTGTATATGATTTTCAGTACTCCCCTTTTAAATGAAAACTTTTATAAAAGGACAGAAGTTATTACAGCACTAACTCTGTGGGTAGTTAGGAAAAAAAAGTAAATAAAAAGTCTAACAACCATCATCAGTCTGTAGGAGTTGGAATGAGAGAGCTAACGATCGCTATCCAAGTGATAAATGGGTGAGCATCTGAAAGGGCTTTGGCAACAAGAGAAGGCAGATGAAGGCAAAATGGCTTCTGTCTGCCTGCCTTTCGTTCTTTAAGGACTATTATGATTAAAGCATATTTAGCAATCTAGATCCCAACTTGGGTCTAAATGATGTTTTGAACACTAATAAATTAGAGCAATTAGTGAGTATGTATCAATGTTTCATATAGAAACGGTGTGCCACTACCTCATGGGGAAAGGGAGAACCTGATTTTGGAGTGTGAAACATGCACTGGGGGGTCTTCAGTTGAGGGTCCTGCCTTCTCTAGTGGATGGACTTTGCATCATTGTCCGTGGGATTGGAATGCAAGAGGTTAGGAATAGCCCATGTGGAGCACTCATGCTGGAAGGTGGCTGAAAGGATTGGAATGGGACTTAAGGAGTTCATTTTGGGGAAAATTTTGATCAGGTCTGAGTGTGTTTGATTTGCTGTGTTTAGGCTGGTTTTGATGGGTTCAGTTAATGACAATCCTTCTGGGGGTGAACATTCTTCTTTTAATGCCAAACCAGCCCAGTTCAGCAAGCAACCAAGGACCAGGTTCTCCAGAGGCACCTTGGTACATAAGGTGCTGCTTAAAGTTCAACTTAAGTACTTTAATGTGGAAGGATGAGCTTAAGTGTGTGTAAAAACCTTTATGGGATTGGACTGCAAGCAGGAGAGGGATGTGCTTTTTTTCCTCTGTGCTTCTGGAAAGGTCACTGAGTTGGTGGGATCCTGCCCTTGCAGGAACTACAGCTCTTTTCTTTGTCAGATTTACCTGGAGCAGTGTTTTGGGAACCAGGAGGTTAGATGGGACATCTCGGTGCTGGCATGCTGCCTGGTCCTATCAGCACCAGCAAGCAGCGTGGGGCTGCAGCCATCCCAGGGAGAGCTGTGTGCTGTCTCACCCACTTTGTCACCAGGGTGCACATTGCCTCTTACAGAGCATGTTGCTGTTGCCTCCAGTTCGAGGTGTCATTGGTGTGTGGCCTTTACGGAGCTTGTTTCCCAGCTGCTCCACCACTGAGGATGTAAAGCCTGAGTGCCTGTGGTCTTGCCATCATCCTTTCCTTTGTAAACTGTGCTGACAATTTTCCCTTGCTCCCAGAGCCTGTAAAACTTAACTCCTGTTAAAGAGGAGTGTGATGTTTTTAAACTGGTGAGAGTGAAACTCATTCACTTATTTACTTATGTATTTGCAGAAGGGTGTGCAGGAGAGACCTGTGTGAATTTGTGCACCCGTAGGAGCGAGGACTTAAAGCAGATTTTGCCTGGCTGTTTGTACCCAGACATTGCAATTTCTGAACATGTTACTTCTAAGCTTATTTACTCTGCTGCCATGCTGAGCCATAAGACTTGGAGCTGTAGAAGAGAAACCATTGCACTTCTCTCATTGTATCATTGGGGTTGAAAATACCAAGGAAATTTGTCACATGGGAACAACCAAGTTTCCTTCCCACTTTTAAGGACAGTGTAAGCTAAAGTTACACACCTTTTTTTGTGCTACTGCTCAGCAACTGCAGCAGGAAGAGTGGTGGAACAGGACCACAGTGGTGTCAGAAAGAAGGATGTGAAGAAAAAGTAAAAGGAATTGCATTCTAACAATAAATCTTACTGGAGAGGTACCTCCTGCTTTCCAAGAAGATAAAAGGCTTGAATAAATAAGGTAGGCAATGAAGTTTAACTGCAAAATGGAATACAAAATTAAAAATGCAAGTGCCAACTCACTCAATACAGTGTCAGCCTTCTGATAATGTGCTGGTCCCTTGAACTTTGAATTGATTAATCAGTCAGCTATTCTTTTTTTAAGCAAGCAGTTAAATAATGAAGGAAGGAAGTATAGTGGGGTTTGATTCTGTACATCAGTAATTTAACTATATGTTCTAGAGTACAATTCTATAAAACCACTGATAATAATGATCGTAAGTGTTAATTAGTTGATATCAGTTTTATTAAATTGTATAGCTGCTTCTTTAATTGAAGTGACTCATTTCCTTAGATAAGCCTTAATACTCTCCTGCTCACCTGTCACAGTTCCCAATTTAGAAGTAGCTCAGTCTCACCAGATTGGCAGTGATTTGCTGTCATGCTCAAAGTAGGTATTTTGATGACTTCCATAGAAGAGAAAATAAAATAGAAAAAAAGTAGTGTATGGGGAATTATAAGGTTACTGGTTAATACTGTAATTTGGTCTCCAGTGCAGTTATCAAATTGCTCAAGTTCCCCGGGGGGGAACGTTTTGGATACCCATCCTAGCCTTGGATGATCCTCTTCTTGTTTCATATGTGCAGCAAACTTCTCTCAAAGCTGTTCTTCAGCTTATTGCCTCTTGTGTGGCCTGTGAGTGTAAGGGATGTGCCCATCCACCTGCTGAGGTTTGGGTGCCTGTGCATTCACAAAGACTCGAAGAAGTGGAGGCTGAGGTTTGTTATGTTGTTGGGCATGGTAAATGGGGAGAAAAAGGACTTGGTTTTACCTCCTTTCAAGATTTCGGAGGTACTTGGTGTTTTATCCAGGCTTGTGGGAGCCTTGGTGGTCTTCAAGTCTAGTTCTTGAGAAATAAGGGAGAGGCAGGGGTATCTGTGCTGTTGACTAACTTCAGAGATAAAGGTGTTTGGCAGATGGGATTCCTGAACTGTTCACACATTCACATTGTGCTTAGGGGGACTCATCCTGCTTAGTCTGGTGTGGGGGTACATGCAGGATGTGCTGCTCCATCTTTGTGATTTCAGGGGGATTCATTTTTAACAAAAATACATCATTTTGTTACCGAAATGAACTTGTGCAAGTAGACAATTGATTGTCACATCCACTGAGATGGTGCATTTACTAGCTAATATTAGAGTTATGTGGTAAATTCCCTTTCTCCCCAGCTTTCTTTGGGAAAGGTCCAAAGTCCATTAGGACTTAATCTGTCACATTAATATTCTGTAATGAGTTGATTCCTCTGGTTTTTTTCTAATTTCTCATTTCCCTATTTGAAATCACTGTAGACTCTGAAGGCATTATGAAGGCATTAAGCTGTCAGCATTTATGACATTGCAGTGCCCTAGAGCACAGGTGAGTTCTTCACCTTTCAGCTAAGCAGAGGAATTTCCTGCCTGCAACTTGGTGTCTTTTAAATGGATTCATGTCTGAGAAGGGTTGCAAGGAGGCACGAGGAAGGGGATAGTCAATTTGATCAATGAGGCAGGTAAAGCTCTGGTGAAAAGCCCTGACACTGAAGACCATGAGACCTTGGCCTCCTCCTAGAGGAACAGGTGGATGGGGACTAGCTGGAGAAGGGAGTTGGGAGCAGGTGGGCAGAGCTGAACACTGGTTGGGGGAATAAGAGGATTTTGTCTGAGGAAAGACTTTGCTTGTTTAGGTCTGGACAGCAAGAGGGGTAAGGTGATGCTAAAAGGAAGGAGCTGGAAGTATATGGGTTTTCACAAAACCACAGAATGCTTTTTGAACTCTGTCAGGCTTGGTGCTGTGACCACTTTCCTGGGTTCCAGTACACAACCACGATCTGAGTGAAGAACCTTTTTCTAATATCTAACTTAACCCCCTACTCTGACACAACTTCAGGCCATTCCCTTGGGTCCTGCCACTTCTCACCACAGAGAACCTGTGTTGTTCACATTTATTAGGTCAAAATGACTGAACGTTCTTGTATGATTCATCAGATTCGTATTTCTGGGTCAGAAATTCTATTATATGACCATAATCTTTCTGGTCCAGTAGGTTGTATATATTGATAAGTTTCAATCCCATACTTTGCTTTCCCATAGCCTCTGGTATCCTCCCTGGCCCTCCAGCCAGAGATAAGCTGCTCTGACCCCCCTCCAGTGGTTGGGAGCAGTTGGTGAGCGGCGCTGAGTGTTGTTCTCTGCAGCCTTTTTGGGGTCGAGGCCTTCAGTGTGAGCAATTATCTCCTTAAGGGGGATGTTGTGAGACTCTTAAATTAGAGGCATCTTATTAGCCACACTTCGTATGCCAAGCGTTAGTTATAAAAAGATGCACCTTGCTGCTAAGACTGAGTGATTAATTTTCAAGCCAGCAAGTTGTTAGGTTGTGCTAACAATTACCATATTTGATAGATTAAAGCCCGCACTAGGGTATCTGTTACCTTGGGAGTTCGTTTACAGTTCCTTATCTGTGGCAGGCAAAGAATTCATGGTGTGACAATTACTATGCAATGTCTCGATGATCCCGTCACATTTAAAAATAATGTCCAAACTGAAAATTCTGCCCATCTGTTTGATATGTGGGGACCACTGGGAAGCTTGGCTTCTTCCTACAAGAAGCCGTCAGCCAGATGTACATCTCTGCAGAAAACTTCCCTTCTGTGAAAATGGAATTAAGAAACCATGAGACTTGCATTTTGCCCTGAAATTAGAATGTTACCTTTTAGACTAAAACTATGTGTGTATATATATATATACACTGTGACTATGACTGTATTTATGTATGTGTGTAAACTACACATAGCTTAGTTTGCTATTTAAGAAATAGCAAACTATAAAAGAAATTTAACTTTCTCTTGTTGGAGTTACTTCAGTTTGGCACCAAAAGCGCTTGATTATTTATGCTCAGAAAGAGCACGATTGACTTCATGGTCCAGTGGTCTCAAAGTTTGATATTCTTCAAAGCACACGTTAAAATGATTGGGGGTGATGGAGGCAAAGACAAAGAGAAGAAAGTCACTGCTTAAGCTCTCTTTCTGATCAGAAATGTTGTCCTATAAAGTGACAAAATTCTCATTGTATTATTTTTTGCCAATTGATGTCCAGCCTCCCAAGAGCTGTTGTCCTCTCTGGGACTTGGCATGAGCATTGAAACTAATGTTAGCAGTCCTTCTCTGCAGCATCATCACCTAGGAAGACAAAATTAGACGTGCCCCAAAACACCCATCCCTTCAGGAGATTTTTGACCTGCATCCTTGCTTATGTAAAGTTTTTGTACCTTTTGTCTCCCTCTTCTCCAAACAGTTTTATTCATTCTGACTTGTGATCAGGCCCTGTTTTAATAACTCATGAGCCACTGTTGTCCCCGCAGAGCAGAGAGGAGGACTTAGCACGTCAGAAACCTTTAGCAATGGGCAGCTCGCAAAAGGTCATCATCCAGCCAGTGAGATTTATGGGCCCTGGGCAGCTGTGCTGCATCCCTCCTCCTCATTCCATGCATACCTCTGTGCCCATGTCATTGCTGGGCACTCACCCTCTCTCCTCCCCTTGTATTACTACTATTATTCTACTGTTATTTTTTTTTAATGTCAAAATGAATGATGGTAACTGCCTCCTGTAAACAAGTTTTGGGGAAAAATAGCAATGTGAACTCTGGCAACCCGAATGATGAGCGGGGAACAATGTCGCCCTTGTTCTGCTCTCTCTCTGCCGGGCATCCACAGCTCACCCAGCCCCGGAAACCTGGCTCTGCCCTAGGGTTGCAGGGCAGGCACGAGGGCACAACACACTGTGCCAGCCAGGGGTTTGCAAAGTCTGGCATGTCTCTTGGCATCCCAGTGATGTGGCACTTGGGATGGCACCACATCCTCTGCACCAGTTTAGTAGCTGCGGGGCTCAGATGAGTCACTTTGGGGTTTTTTGTGTTGTTTATTTGCTGTTTTGGGCAGTCCTGCAGACCAGCTAGATTTAACAAGATGATTCATAGCCATTTAGTCTCTGTCGTTGTCGTATCGATTCTTCAATCATCACTAAGAGGTCTCTATTACTATCTCTTTCCCTTGGCTTTTGGTAAATTTTCTGCCTTCTGCCCCCAGTAAAGCCAGTAGCAGATGACAAGGATGCTTTGAAATTACATTACAAGAACCACAGCTGGTATAAATAGATTTTACTTTGATGTATCTGATCTGATTTATTACCTGAGGATCAGGCCTTAACTGTTTGTTTAACTCTGTTACTTCTGTTAAAAAATAGCACTCAGCAATAAATTCCCTCTCACTGTCAGAGCCATCTCCATCTCAAGGTCTGAGGTAGGCAGTTGGCACTATGTCACAAAGGTGGCTCAGGTCACAGTGGTTTGGGGCTAACCATGAGAATGGTACGAATATGTTTGCAAAAATAGCACAGCACTTGGTAGCATCTAAAGCAAAACTGAATGAGTTCACAGTGCAACTCAGCATTTCTGTTTGGAAAGGTTGATTTCTTAGGGAATGTTCGTAGTCAAAATGTTTTGGATAGATTGACCTGTAGTCAGTTCTCCTTTCTGCGTGGACATAGGTTTTCTCCAAGGAGGACTGTCTTGTTCATGAGAAAACCAGGTGGCTGACACACCAGTAAGACCTGTCACGAGCAATTTATGCAGAAACCAAGAGGAAAATTGCCTGGAATGGGAAAGGAAAATGGAAAATTGGGTGGGCATTTTTTTTGATGACAAGATGTGGAGTGGAGGTAAAAGAAGACAAGACTGCTATGACAAGACTAGACTAAGCATTAGCTAATTATTAGCAGTTAACAAATAGGGGTAATGTTACTGCTAATAAGTTGCTATTAACTAACAAATACAAATGTGAGAACAAGCACTAATTTTTCCTCCTTGCTTCTGAACCCTCTGGTGGTGGTACAGGCTTTGCACTGGCGTGTTGTGGACATCCAGAGTAGTTAAGGGAAAAAAGGTGGAGATATAATTGGAGTTTAGACAGAAGAGATGCCTGCAGAGAGAAGTGTCATATAGATTTTGGTATTAAAAAAAAAATTAAGGTAATAAGTCTAGACACAGAAGTGAAAGAGAGGCTATAACCTCAATGGCCATATGCTACAAAAAGGAACAGGAGGAGGATCAGTGTAGTGCAACACAAACTGCAAACCCTCTCCACTGGGCTTAGCAGGACTTAAAATAAATGGGAAGATAATAGTGCAGCAAATACAACAGGAGAGAAGAATACTCCAGAGTCACTGAAGAGGTCAGCCAGTGTCTGCTTTAAAGCTGTGATAAGCAGTGCCTCACTTTCTGAAACTGTGATCTGGGATCCTTGGTTTGTGCCAGGATGTGGTGCACAGCATATCCGAGCTGCAGAACTGAGACAGGGGAGGAGGAGGAAGATACCCCTTAGTAATGTCAGGAAGGGATATTTGTATTTCCCACAAAGGGAAACGTTTAAAGAACCCACGGCTTGATATCTGGGGTTCTGCTGATGCAAGAAAATGTGCCTCAGTTTCTCCATCTGTAGAATTATACAGGCTTCTTCATGAAAAGTGCTTTGAGATCCCTTCTATACAAAGCTGTAGTAAGGACTGAGGAGATACCTGACTGGACCCAGGAAACATTTGAGAGCTGAGCTCATGCCCTCTTGAAAATGAACCCAAATTTCTGTGCTGCTGCTGTGCCTTTCAGCACCCCCCAGGAGGGGGGTCGTGCCTTTCCTGAGGAAAATGGCACTTGTCTTAATTCTCCGCAAGGGACAGGACAGTGTTTACAGCATTACAGAATTGTCTATCTGAGGAGGAAAAGTAGGACTGTTAATCATGGGCCCTTTTTTCTTTTGGTTTTGCTTTTGTCCTTGATTGTTACATTTGTCTTAAGTTCATTTTAGTTCTGTCTCATTTCACATACTTGTTACTTGCACTGTTGCTGATTTGAAAAGCACTCCCAAAATCATGGGGACTTTTCTGGCTTTGTACCATTCTTTGAATTATGTGTTCTCTGAGTTTTTCATGCATCGCAGACTATGTTTTTTTGGCTGTAAGTCAGCATAATGTTCCTGAGGATGATGAGAATCCTCTTTTTCACCCATTTGCTTGTCTCCCAAATGCAGCAAGAAGCATTTTTGTTGAGTACTTGATTCCATCCTCCCACGCTCTTCTGGCTTACAAAAAGGGCAATTACCCAAAATTCGCACTTACCTTGTCACCTGTAGACAAGGCATCTCCTGTGCCTGGTGCGAGCTGATCCATGTTGTCTGACAGGCTGGTCTGCACCGAAGCTGGGGTGGGGAATTGCCTGGTTTGGGAAGGACCCCATGGATGGACTGGGCTCTGGCACACTGAAACCATCCCACACTTGCATGTGTGTACACAGGTAGTGGTTGTCTATGGGTGTTTACCTATGAAATAGGTGACTGTGTGCATATGCAGGGTTTGTGGGATCCTGTGAAAAAGCCTGTCTAGAAACCCCTCTGAGGCTTCCTAGACTTGCTGGCACTGAAGCTTCCTACCACCCACTGCCCTGAGAGCCGGAGTGCTGCTTTGGGGTTAGGGAAAGTATTAAACAGCAAAGAATACATCAGGGGTTTTCAAGTGTGCCTGGAGGGCTCAGAAGCTGTGGTCTGTGGTCCACATCTGGCAAGGGACAGTGATGGCTGTTTGGGGAAGCCTTCCTCCTGAGAGCATTTTGGGTTTCAATTGCTGCAGTTTTGGTTCAGCTCTTCCCAGCTGCTCTGGACTAGAGGTCAGTGCACACCCTGAAGCACAAGCATTTGTGTTTCTTGTAAAGCTTTTAATCATTGCAGTGGTAATTCTAATTGGTCTCCTTTTCATTTGTGGATTATTCACACGTAGTAGAAATGGCAAAATGTGTTGAATAAGTTTTTCATGAGTAACGGTTTTGTCCAGAATTATTGCTGGTGAAGATGTGGGTGTAAAGGCAGTATTTTATATTTTGGCTGACATATAAAAGCAAAAGAGAGCCAAATTTTTTTCCTTATTTAATAGAGAGGTCAAATGTCTGTCTCTTTATTGGCTTTATTTTTAGAGATATAGAAAGGGCAGATTGTAAATTGTGAGTAATTTAATTTTAATTAGTTCTCCTAAAAGCTTTATTACTCTTTGCTATTCTCTTTCCATGAAAGTGATAGCAAAGCAACTGTTTGTGATCCTGAGCGCTGGAAGAAGGTGCTCTTTTTCAGATCTCCTGGCACAGCTTGTCAGCATCCCTGAAATTCTTTGTGATCCCCAAAGCCTGCACTTCTGAAGCGCTCAGCTCTGCCCAGAAAAGCTATGACAAATTATATCTGTACCAGGGAGTGGGCTGAGGTTATTAAGAACTTGTTGTTATGGTTATTTTAGCGAATGAGTTGCTTGTTTGGTGGGGTTTTTTTTTCCCCCCTCAAGAACCTTGTTACATGGAGATTAGCAGTATCTGTTATGTGTAAGCCTTTGAAGTTGTTCTTATCAAAAAATGAAATAACTAAAAAGAAACAACAAAACAATCGAAAACCCCCCAGAAAAAAAAAAACAACCTGAAAAGAAAAACAAAATCAAAAAAAAAGCCAACCCAATGTAAGAGTAACCACTAGCACACAGAGACAGATTTTCATTGCTCTCCCAATTGCTCAGACCTCTGCTGACGGAGGGTGGGGGGAGATGGCAAACCCTTCAGGCAGTGCTAGGGAGCACAGCCACTTGCTCCTCTCCATCTACTTCTGTGAGGTCAGAATTAAAAATCATCCTTCATGGGATATCCCACTTAAACCTCCTGTTGCTGTTGTTTTATGCAGATATTAATTTGCATATACTAGAAAAATAGAGTGCAAATTCAGAAAGGAAATGATTTTTTAAGTTGCAGGACACAGTGGTCTGTGCTGGTTAGTGGGCTGGTTCAACTGGTCTTTGGAAACCTTCTCTGGTAAGGTCCTTCCAAGCAGTTGCCTCTTTTCCTGGAGTTTGGTGCTGCCTGCTGCTGAACCACAGGGCAGGGGCCGGGACCACGCCTGGGAGCAGGGGTTGGTTGCTGGAGGACATCAATGGTGCCTTTCCCAGAGGGTGGGGACGAACATACACTTTTAAATAACTTCTCTGAGCCTGCTGTGGCCCCCAGCTCTCCCTGCCTGCTAGCCAAGATTTCAGTCTTGCCTTGAGACTTTGTGCTATTTTTGGATTAACCCGGGGACGCTTTCTAACGTCCTTGCTACTGGAGAGCTGCTGGGCTCGGTGGCAGAGATGCTGCAAGGTCGGGATTTACCTCGTTTGTCACCGCTGTCTTCCCCAGCCATGATGTGTGCTCCTGGAGCACTGCCCCCGAGGATAATGTATGCTCCTGGAGCACTGCCCCCGAGGATGATGTGTGCTCCTGGAGCACTGCCCCCGAGGCAGCTCTGCTCGGTCCTCGCCCAGCCCTGGGGAGGGGATGGGCCGTCCCGAGGTGCTGCCCCGACAGGCTGCAGAGCCTGGCTGGGCTGGCAGACTCGAGTGGTTGGCACCAAGTGGGCTGCCACGTATGTCCTTGTGCGTGTGAATGGTGTCCTGCTGGTCCTCCTGCACTGGTTTCATCTAAGTGTGACTCTCATTGTGCCTTTCTCAGTGAAAAGTTTGTCTGGGGCAGGTTTTGGTGTTGAAATGACCTGCTGTGCATCCTGATATTTGGATCCCTGTGATTGCTGTGGGGGCTTTGTGTCAGGAGGGATGCTTTGCTTTTATTGCAGTTGCTGTTTTTTACTTGTGGTGGCAGCACAGCAGGTCTACCTCTCTTTGTTGTTTGCCCAGAAACTGATCTTTCATATTTTTGGGAGGGGGAAAAACCTTTGAAACTCTCTTGTCTGGCCTGGCCTGCAGTGCCACCACTGGCCTCCCTGGGCTCAGTCTTCATAAACAACACCAAAACCCACCTCCCAGATGCCCATTTGTGTGCCAGGAACTCGGCTGCACAGCTGGAAAATGCAGCTCAGATGAGTGTGGTGATGGCTTTAGAAAAACAAGGAGGGGAAAAAATCCCTAATGGGATTCTCTCAGGTTATCTCTGAAGGAAGCAATACAAGTGCTAATTACTGCTATGGGTGACAGGTGGAATTATTGAAGTGTAATGCTGCTTTCCGGGTTGAAAAAAAAAGAAAGAACTATATTTACAAAAAATAAGTTATTTAACACTCAACAGGGTGCATCTCAGCTAGCATTGCAATACACCTATTAAATTTTTAGTGCCAGATTATGATACACAGCCAGGGTACAGACATTGTTGAGCATCATAACCTAAGCAATTGTTAATTAATCAGGTGTTGAAAGTGCCTAAAGAGAGAGCAGTAAGCGAATGATAAGAGCCTCCCTGGGATACAATATACTTTTTTTCTTTTGGATAGCAAATTAGTTAAAGCGTGTATCATAATGTGATGTCCCCTTACTAGATATTGCTTCCATTATTCTTTCTACTCATATTAATAAACCGATTGATGAATTCCCTCATTCTTTACACTGTTCCCAAAAATGATTTGCAGTTATAAAACCTTTTAACTTGGCAACTATTTGCACTGAAAAGAAACTTTGGGAGATACTGTAAATTATTTTGACAGATTTGAAAATGCTGTTTATATCCATTAGTCACTACAAATGCTAGGATGGTGTGATCTGACTGCCTCATTTGTCCTTACTGAAAGAGGATGTTTTAGATAAATTTTGAAGTTGGTAAAGATTGAGGAAAAACTTCCTGTAAGACAAAAAGTCATCAAGTATGTATGTAGTTTTAGTTCTCTCCCAGGGTTATCAATTAAGTTACCCTTTAGGGAGGGACTGGTGGGTCTCTGGAGCATCCTGCAGAATGTGGTGCTGTGTGTGCAATTCCTGGGAGGAGAGAGGTGCCGTTCCTCACAGAGGTGATGGAAATGTTCAAGAGTCAATGTGCTAATGGTCATTTTTGGTGTCACACTGGTTCTGTATAGCTCATCATTTTCAGTGTAATTAGTTTGCTTCCTGGGAGCTCCAATGCATAGGCATTTGAGTGGCTTGACTTCTCAACTGTAATTTTTTTCTTTTTTTTTTTTTTTTTACTAGTGAGTCAACAGTATATGCAGGAGGATAGGGGGAAAACCAGGACACTGAGACAGAAAGTCCTGTTCCTGAAGAACAAAGCAGTATCTTTGCAAGGATATATTAAATAGCAGCACCTCTTGGGTTAAACGATCCCACTGAGTAAAAAACAATGCCTTTCTTTCCCGCGAGCAGCTCAGGGCAGGGAGGTGTAACTCCACAGTTAAACACATCCCATCACAGAGCTGGAGAATTTTCCGCTCACCTTATCTGTTAAAGTGGAACTTGATTAATTCTTTCTTAAACAAGGGTTCCATGGTGTTTTTCCTGGTACAAAGTCAGTGTACATAATTGATGCCCGCAGTGCTTCTTTCGGCCTGACAGCTGTGTCCAGCTGATCTTCTGAAGGCGTCACGTAGCTCATAGGATTGGGACTGAAAACTGGAGATGGGGCAGGGTTGGGCATATCTGCTGTGTCGTTGCAGGTTTAGATGAGCCCCTGCTGATGCACAGCACTTGTTTTGCTTCTTCCCTACAGCTTTCTTGGTAAACTTTGTGCCTTTGGTATGAGTCACAACTTGGGAAGGCAAACGTGTAACTTTTGTACTGCAACTTCTCAAAAATTTTCTTGTGATACATGAAATTTAGTTGGGAAACATCCTAATGTTGTGCTGGAAGTGGGCTGGGCGACACACTTGGTGTATCCTAAATAGGTTTTTGGAGCCTTATCATGGAGTGGATGTTGTTCTGAGCTGAGGAACTTTTGTGGTTGTTTCATAGCTGGGTTTTCTGTGTGGGGGTCCTGGGAGCGGCAGTATGATCAATGGTCATATCTTTACTATCCAGCTGTCATTCTTGCTTTTCATTTGCAAATGAAGATGGCCCTAACCTGCTATTTAACATATGGCCCATTAGCTACCACCTCCTATTCAGATGGTAATGTAGTGGACCAGTGGTGATTTAAGGCTCTGACTTGTATGGAAAATAGCAGATTGTTTACGCTGGTAATTATACTCATTTCCATATCAATTGCTCCGGCTAGACCAATACCTTAAAATAAAAAACTTACAGCAGAACAGTACTTACCCAACCCTGTTAATGGCAAAGCCTTGTGTTTGTCTGGTTCCCCAACAATTCAAAGCAGTGCCCAAGACAAAGAGACCAAAAGGATCTTGCAGACAAAACACATATATAAGGAGTGAAGGCTTAGGGTGAGTTAGTAAGTCCCAGCATGCACTATGGATGTGAGGAATTTGATGAGGCTGAAAAAAAAATGACTTTGAAGGATTACTCAGAAAATACTGTTCTAGATCACTAGCAGATAAAAGTCAGCAGGGGACTCTGGGGATCTATATATTTTTAATGTGAGCAAGGGTTTTGGCCTCCTGACTTCCCTGGAGTGGCAATGAATCCTACCAGTTGAGTATCTGAACAATTTCAATGAATTATTTGTTTTGTAGCTGTACCAGGAGCAGCTGAGATCTTCCTGCTGTGCTTGGTAGTCAACAAGAGTTTGTCATCAAAACACAAAGACTCTTTTTATTTTTTTATTTTTTTTTTATTTAAGGGTTTGTTTGACAGGTGGCTTGTGCCCATTGCAAGAGTTTTGGACCTGATACTGGCAGTGTATAGGCAGCTTGTGAAGAACATGCTTGATGCTGCTCTCTGGGCAGAGGTTGTCAGAACAGAGGTTGTCAGAGTAGGTGCTTCAAAGAGGTCAACATCAGCTGTCAATTGACAAGTTGTTCATCCAACCCTTTCCCGTCTTGAACGCTATGACAGGTGAAGTTAGTGGAGGTGTTGAGCCCATGAATTAGTCAGATGCTTAACAGAATGGTGGTGATAGATGAGACTGCAAGGCATGATCAGCCCGCAGATGTGCACCAAGTCTGCTGATGAATATAAACAGTTGGACTGCACATTGCCCTCCGATGTACTGCTGAGACTTTGTTACTTTTGTTTGTTTCGTGGGCTTTTTTTTTTTCTTCTGACCAGGTCAATGCATGTCAGGTCTCAGTCTGAGCACTGTTCTTCAGTGGACATTGAATGTCCCAATGGGAAAGGGCAAGTGGGAAGAATGTGAATGGAACAGCAAGAATGATTGGGAGCTTGGGGGACAAGATATTTGGTGAATGCTGATTGTTTAGCTTATGGAAAAGACAGAAGGTAGACCTGTGACAACTTTGGGGTGGCAAGTTGCTGCAGAGAGGAGAAGATATCCACATCTGGCAGGACAGAGACACAGCCTGGAGCAGTAGCAAGGGACCATCAAGTTACATACTTGGAAACACATTCTGTTGGAAGGATTAGGGACACGTGGGAGACCCTATGTTACTCAGGTCCTTCAGATATTTTTACATTAAACTTGTGGACACTTCCAGTCTTTGCAGATCTATCTTATTCTATGTTCCTGTTATTTTAAGCTTAGAAGGGAATACCACAAAAATGTGCATGTTTATTTTTAGGGAGTTCGGAAATGGTGTGGGAACAGAGAGCTTTACAGAATTTTGGTATTACAATTGCACTCCATTATTCTATTATACAGAAATACTTCTAGCTCCTGGGAAGAGGTGAGACAGCAAATTGGAGGCGTGAGTTGGTAATAGGCCTAGAAAAGTATTCTAGTATTAGCAATAATGAGAAAGGAATAGAACCAGGGAGTGACACATCCCACGTTTACTCTGAGCAAACAGCCACATGAAGTTTTGCAGCACTTTGTGCATGGGACACCACATGCTTGTGTGTGCAAGAGCTGCCAGACAGGAAGCTACTCGTGTCTCAGTCAGTGAAGCTGGAAGTGGCACAATAAAATTCACCATTGTTTAATGGCAATCAGTTCCAAATGAAAAAAGCAGCAAACAGCGACAAAATGGGCCCCCAAACCACAAATGAAATGTGCAACTCAGTGTTTGACCAGAAATGATGGTCAGACCTTCTGCTTGGCAGGAGGTGGAGGAGGTAGGTAAAGTATGAGAGAGAGAGCTTGTTGCTGCGACTCTCAGGTTCCATGAGTTTCCCGAATATCTCAGGTTGCCTTTACTACAGGTTGATGTTTGTTACATTGTTTTTATGCTGTGATGTGAAAGGCGGGAGTTTAGATTTTTGCTTGGAAAGTTGAGACCCTGATGTCCAATAGCCTGTTGGTGTCTCGTAATGAGACCCTTCACCAACAGATTTGCAAGGTCGGAAGGTACCTCAACCACCCTTGTTTGGGGCGACTCAGCAGAGCAAAGACCCCTCAGCGGGTCCTGCCAAGGTGTTATGTGCTGCCAGCAACTGCAAGGACTCACTTTGATGGTTTATGGAATAACACTTTTTATTAATACAATTTGTGACAAGTTAATAAGGTTCAAAGGCTGTCAGTGATAGCGTCTACTGCAAAAATATGTTTTGAAGCAATCTACTGGTACAGATATTAAGCAAGCACAAACTTAATATGAAGCAATCTACTAATATGCTGTGGGGTAAGCACAAGCAAAAACCCTAGTCCTAAAAGCAGCATTTAACACAAAGAGAGGATATTTCTCACCCAAGGCGTCCCTCTGGGGTGGGAGAAGGTGAACTCAGCCTGTTGACTGGTCCCAGCAGTCTCGGTGGAGATCTTCTCCCACTTTCCCCCTATTCTCAATTTACTTTTATATTATTTTCTGTATGTTTGAGTGGAGTTTGAGTGGCTCTAGTCATAAATACCTTTTATTTCTGATTGATGTTTTTAATGGGAGGGGGGTGGTGGTCGCGGTTTGGCACCTGAGGAGGGGATTTGACGTGGTTGTTGGCTTCAGCAACAGACCATCTTGATTCTCCCTTGCCAGACAGGTACTGTACAGCCTCAGTACCACAATGTTCTCCCATTCTGCTGGGATTTGAATGAAGGAGGGCCAGGTAGTCTCCACTTGGTTCCACACTCGTTCTGTTTCTCTGAGCACATGTTTATCACTGTATTGGGGAGCGTGTCGACCTCAGTCCATCCAGGGAGTTGCAGCTGCTTTTTACCTTAAAATTTTGAGTCCCCTCCAGGTTTAACTCTATCCATCATCCCAAAATGCAAAACATAGAAATTAGATGTGTATATTCCAAATGTGATGGGCACATTATATTTTTGAAATGAAAATGATCTAGAAGAGAAATAACACAGAACAAATAGGTTTTACAGGGCAGCTATTACAATTATTGTAATAGGCTGTGCAGAGCTTTTTCCTTTTCTTCCACATTTGGCTTCACAGCCGTTTTCCGAAATGGAAGACAATGACTCAGACTGAATGGAATAAAGACACTTGGTTATTAAAAAACCCAATAGAGTACAGTTGAAATACCAATAAGCATTTGTCCTGTGGTATAATGACACATGGGTGTACTTTTGAAGATGTGCAGAAATGCTGCTTGGCATTGCAAATGCAGGAGCAGGTTTTATTTTGTTAAGCACTCCAAGATGTGCAGCATCCATCAGCAAGTTTTCCATACTAGAATATCTGATCATTTGTGGAGCTCGTGGAAGGTTTCTCTTGGGGTACAGAAGTGCGTAACGCAACATTTTGAACATTAACAACAACTTTTTTTGGACATTAGCATGTTTTTGGTTTGAACGATACCTGTTGAGGAGCTGTCATTGCTGATCTGAAAGGTGTCAGACTGAAAGAGGTTGGGTAAAACTCATTGTCATAGCGTAGTTTGGGGTTGATGGTTGATGTGTGGAGATTGGGGCATGGGAGTTGCTTTAGCAAGGTGACCTGATGCTGGGTGAAGCATTTTAGCTTCTTGCTGTTTTATCTCCTCTTAAACAGGTGAATTTGAAGTTGTTGTTTCCCAGAACTGGAAAGGGCTTTACATAAAAGGTTCCATTAACTACAGCTAATTAGGTAAACATCCAACCTGCAAATGCTGATCAGCCTCACACCATAAATTTTGAGGTCTAAAACAGAGGGGGAGAAGTAAGTGCGTTCCTTAAAAGGAATTCCTGAATAAATACAAGTCTTACTCATCAGAAGGAGCTCCAATAGTTGATTAGTTTTTCTAAGAAATATTTTTTTCACCCATTAGTATACTATTTTTAGTAGAAAAAAGGCAACTGAAAATTTGTTTCTAGGAGTATTTGGATGGCAGTCTCTGTGGTAGGATACTGAAGATAGATTAATTAACTACTGTGCCAAAGAAGAAAAGGTAAATTGCATCATTTAACAAAAATGAAGACAAGCAGTGAAAAAGACCAAAATGAAAGCATGAACAGCTGCAGACTGCCATAGAGAGCTGGTGCTAACTTAGAGCATGAAGATGCACTACAGCATCTCACCTTGGATTTACTCTGACAGCTTTCACTTTCCTTCATCCCTGTCTCAACTCTGCTACTAAAAGCTTTCCCATAGTTACTGCTAAACTTATCTCTCCTTTCTAGAGAGACTCTTAGCTACAGCTCCTTGTAAAATGTGGCTGATTATAAATGACTTAAAGATAAGAAGTTTCAAACAACCTGTTACCCTGAATGTCCCTGTTCTCGAGACACATGGTTATACAGCGGAAAATGTGAAATAAAAGAGAGGAAAACATCTGTATCTCACTGAGAAAGCACAGTCCCTGTATATAAAATCTATGTGTTCCTTTACCTTTTCTCAGCTCCCTCCTCTGGAGCAGCCTGGCAGTAAGGACTCACTCTTTCATGTACATTTTCCTTACTGTCATCTGCAGTAGCCAAATGCAATGTGAAAGTCACCTCAGTTTTAATGTAGGCG
This sequence comes from Chiroxiphia lanceolata, assembly GCF_009829145.1. Taxonomy (NCBI): domain Eukaryota; kingdom Metazoa; phylum Chordata; class Aves; order Passeriformes; family Pipridae; genus Chiroxiphia; species Chiroxiphia lanceolata. Next base: position 6,263,614 of record NC_045643.1, on the reverse strand, counting down.
TTCAGGCTCTCACAAGAGAGGAACCCTTGAAGCTTGTCAGAGGCCAGCTTGTACGTTTCCGTGCACACTTAATAGGTTTTCGTAGGAACACCTTCAAAAAAGTGTATTTAAATTATTACCTTTTACTTCCGTAACCCTCCTGTAGGCATTAGGAATGAGGATATTGTGTGTTCAGTCCTGTCAGACACTAAAGAGATTAAATCTGGTTTAATAATCTGTGAATTGTCATAGCGTTGGACGTGCCTTTGCATTGCTTCCCGGGCTCTTCTTGGGCTGAGCATTCCCAGGGTGAGGCCCTGCTGTGGGTGTGCGTGGGGCAGGCTCATGAATTCTGAGACATGCCTACCACTAGGGCCGTTTACAGCTCACACATCTGCCTTTTCAAAGCTACAAAAGAAAGAACACAAGGAGGTACACTTGGATCTGATTTGTGGATAACCTTTAAGCCAGAAACACAGAGCTCCCGATGCAATGCGCAGTTTTTTGTGTCTCTGAGTAAGTCCCTTCGGCATCATCTTGTGAGAATTACAAGGTTTTTAAATTTTTGTTAGTGCAAGCAATGATGTTTGGTTTGGTTTTTTCTTTTTTTTCTTTCTTTTTTTTTTTTTCCCCCCCCCTGTCCTGCAGCATTGCTTTCCCTGCAGGAAAAATAATCTGTGATAAAATCTTATCGGGACTATTCCAAGCACTGTGTGGACCAAAGGAACTCGAAACAAATCCAACTTATGATTTCTGGTCGGAGTCAGCAAAATGCAGAATGCCAATATGCCGATTTTTATCTTGGGCATTAAAGAAACTGGGAAATGCTGCTAAAAAGCAGTTTTCTCCAGCCACCATTTAGGAGTCATGTTTATTTTCACTGCAACTGTGCATGCTGACTTGACCTGTCTGGGAAGGGAGACTTGCTATTTAGGGGCCACATTCTTCAACATTAGCCCAGCTCAGAGGGAAGGAGAGCCCTGGGTGTTTGTGCCAAAAGCACTATACCAAGGAGCGTCCAAACTCAGCCATTTCAGTTCAGGTGCCAGTAACAGAGTGGGTTGATGGGCCCTTTGCCTTTGGACACAAGTTTGAGCTTGCCCAGTACTGGAAAACAGCATGGTAATGGGTTTAGTGGGATATTTTTAAGCCCCATTGCATACTGCGCTTGGCAAGTGTTTTCCTATCATTAGGTGGGTTTGTGTTTATTAACCTAGCAGCTAACATTAAGACTGCTGACTACATCTGAGAGGCAGTAAAATGGAAAAACAAATATTCAATAGGAAATATTCCCTTCTTTACTGTTGAAAACCTTTCTCAACACATTTTCCTATTTCTTCGGGTTTCCATGTCAGACCTCTCAGTGCCTGTGGTTATGCTCCTTTTTAGGAAGCAAATATTTTCAACAAAACCTACACTATTATTTTTTTTCCCCCAATTTATCAGAGTGCTTTTCCAGGATGAAAGGCTCTATGGAAATTTTCTTTTCATTCAAGTACCTATATTTTATGGTGAATTAATACCCCCTGTACGCTCCTTGCAGGTATTTATATAATCTCTATCAACAAAGGATTTTGGTTATTTTTCCTGCTCTTAGCTTTGTGCATGTAGGTGTTTCTGCTTGGGGATGAGAATAGATACATGAAACTTGTAGCGAGATTGAGACTGAAGAGGAGTGTTACTGTGGTAGAGGGTCTGTGAGGACCCTGACGTTCTGTAGAGGGTTTTGCTCAGGAAAGTTCATGGTATTGAGACAGAACCAGAGGTCGCTTCCAGCTTGTGGAGCTTCCTTCAGGCCATAGCTTCTGGCCTCTTCATTTTTTAATTAATTTTTTCTGAAATGAAGCAAAACAGGCATGTGGGAGAAGGGGCTGAGCGTTTGGAAGGTTTACCTTCAGCAGGACAACCACACAGACATAAAACCGCGCATCCTGGCTGTCTGCTGTGGCATCACAACATCCCTGGGCATCAATATAAATCCATTCAATATGCTTCTTGCTTCCCAGTCTTGTAAAATCGTTGGAAAATAGAGTGAAAAATTCTGCACTGATTCCTGGTAACTTTACTCTGCGGGAACCAATTTGGAAGCATTTGAGTGCACATTTGCAGGAGGATTTGAGCACGAGCTCCACAAGGTCTCCAGCAATACATTTCCTTTTAGATGCTGTAATTGGAGCCCTGAAATTTCTTTAGGCACTTTATTTTAGACATAACTGAGGGTTTGGAATGAAGCCGTATAAAGTTATGGCAGCAGTTCACAATTTTAGGAGACTTTTAGGCTGCCAAATTGGAGCCCTGGTATCGGTATGCACGGGGCTCCTGCTTGGTGTGGCAGCAATCATGCCGCCAAACGGCTGGCTCTAACTCACAGCTATCGGCTGGAGCAGTGGAAAATGAGAATACAGGGCTTTATGACCTTTTGCGAACAGGACTATGAACCTGTCACTTATGAAGTTTTACAAAACATCCCCTTAAGAAAGGGAGTCGCACTGGTGACATTTTATGTGAGCAGATATCGTTAGCGAACTTGGCTGCTGGGGGCTTGTGGAAGCTCTTACCATGTTCTACATGTAGCTGAATTTCGCAGACATTGTTGGTATTTTCCTCCTTATAGTTTTCTTATTACTGAAGTATGAGTGCAGGACAACAGGGCACAAGAGCTGGATGTTTGTTGTTCTCTGTATCCCACTTTCTGGGGTTTTTTATGGGTGTTACCTTTCACTGCTGGGTTTTTTAGCAACTGTTCTTTTTATCTTTTTTTTTCTGATGGAAAACTATTACTTGCTGATCATTTTCCCTGATGTGGGCAGCCCACCCAGTACTGCAGGCTCAAACCTGCTCTCAATACTAGAATTGATACCAGCTCCCTGGGAGGTACCAGGGCAGATCTCAACACCAAAGAATGTCTTCATGTCTTTGGGTAAACACAAAGCTAAACCTTCATATTGAGCTGTGATTTATACTTCTAGCAGTAATTTAAGGTCTCGGTAAATTGACCCCCCTGTGGAACCAAATCTTTATTGACAGAAAACAAATGAATCAAACACATCAGTCGCATCCTTTGGTTGGGCTTCATGGGGAACAGAATCAAATAAATCCAGTGAAGACCCAGGTTCGTATGTGGGCTCCCTTCCATGAGTGTGCTTGTATCCAGAGGGAATTTTTTTTCCTCTGCAGGACTGGAAAACCAAAAATCAAATCTGAGACAGAATCAGCAGCTGAAATATGTTTTTAATAAAGCAAAAAAGCAAAGATACCCTCTCAACCCAAAGGGTCGTTTTGACTCTATCTTTCTGTTTTTAAAATGTGTTTAGTCTCTAATTACTTTGCAAGCCTGCGTGCAGCTATAATTTTGTCTCCTCACTGTACTCTGTTAGCAGGCTTGGTTTTCCTGCCATGCCAGGACTTTTGGCAAACATTATGCTGTTATGCCTTCCCTGTAGTTCACATTTCACTAGCACATAAGGGAGCATTTTGGTTCAGAGCAGCAGCACAATTTTAGGGCAGATCCTTTCAGTGCCCTCACAGGCATGTGCCAGTTTGGATCACAGCCTGTCATTGGAGGAGGTATCCTAAATTTTCTTACCTTATCAAGTCTAGAGCTCTAATTCAGATGTGCACCATATGCACTCTCTGAGAGACCAAAGAGTCTGAACCAGTCCTGCAGGCACTGTCAGTCCACACATGGAGTCAGGCTGATGGGCTCATGGACCACTCTGGACCCTCCTCCTAAAACTGTAACCAGTTGTGGTATTCAATGGTTTTGACCTACTGATCTGCTCCTCCTGTTGCATCAAATTACTTTCATGAGCATAACCTCAGTTGTGCAGTTTGGTCTGCCCAGTTTCTGATTGCTGTGTTTCCCCACCACGCTGTCTGTACAGCAGAATAAAAGAACGGAGAGGAGGGAGTAAAAAAATGCTCAGCATGTGTCATGCCTCGTATCTGTTTTATAAGGCAAAAGTGTCTCGCTGTATGTGCTGTTAAAATTTTTGGTGTTATTATGAATATAAATATAGCAAAGCATTTGGAACCAGGCAAGGTTTTATCTGGAAGAGCCTTCCCTTTCTCCCAGGAGGCATTGGGCCAATGAGCTGTCACAGGGAAAGGAAACATCAACATTTCATAACCAAAACTCTTTCTTCCAAGAAAATAATTAGGTTAATTTGACATGATCCAGGATGTACATCTTGTGGCTGGCTGGCTGGCTGGCTGGCTTCAGCACTGGAATATAAGAGCACCAGATTTATGATCAAGTTTACACATCCTCCTAGTGTTTATATATGGGGAGTTTTAAGTCATGTGGTTGAAATTTTTTTTATTGATGCAAATCCCTGGTGCCTGAGTTACCCACAGTGGAGGAAGTCAAATCTGATTTACACTTGACGTCTTAAAGAGTAGCCAGGAAGGTGTCTCACCATGTCGTAATATTTCTGAAGTATTTTATTTCATGTCAGTGCTGTGGTTGATATTGTGGGCATGTCTTTTTTTTTTCCTTTGTACACAGCATTTTCTTTGCTGGTCAAAGGAAAAAAATGATAGGAATATATTTCTGTAGCACAAGTGACTTCAGGAACTTGTAAAGCCATTAAAAGAAGAAAAGAATACTTGACTCTTGCCTTCCTTCTCTTCTAGAAAAATACTAGACCTTTCTCTGTATACGTCAGATTTTGAATGCTAAGATATCTGTCCCTTGAGGGTCAGAAGCCTTTGTCTTGTAATCAGAGTGATTTTTTTTTTTTTTCTGGTTTTGTAAAGGTTAACAATTCCCACTGTCTAGGTTTTGGTGGGTTCCAGCATGCACCTGTTTTGTTTTCCAAACTGAGGGCGGGTTCCTTGAGAAAACATCATGTAAAATGAGCCAACCGTGCTACCTGGTGGTGTGGAGGGTCCTGGCAAGGTGTTGGTGGGAATGGCAGAAGTAGGTATGAAGTACAGTGTGTGTTCATTGCTGTGTGACATAACCATGGTTTGGTCGTATTAGCTCAGACTGCTTGTCTCAAGTGAGAAATATTTTATTTCATAGTCAAAAGCTCTGGCTCTGATCTTGGGAAGGTTCTGTTTGTGGGCAAGAACAGCTCTATCCTGAGACCAAGCCATCCTATGCACTTTAAGATATTTATTTTGGCATAGGATCAGGCACCTTTGTAAGGTGCTGACTGTGTTTAGAGCACAGGCTCAAGTTTTGGATGTTGGAAACTGTGGGGGGGGGGAAAGTTCCTCCGTCTCCAACCCAGGGATGTGTGGGAGTGGCCCAGTTCAGACTTCTCCAAGTCTGAATTACCTGTTTATTTTGTGCAGAATGTTGGCCCAAACCCCTTCCTAAACCTTTGTTGGTTTCAGCAGATTTTAGTCCGTGTCAATTTAAATCTCTAATGACCTTGCAAAGTCATTCAAGCATTAACTCTGCTCCTCCTCCAACATAAATCTCATGCCCAGCTTTGTGGGTAAGGAGGGAAGGAGCACAGTGCATTCATTTAAAATGAGCAGATGGGGCTTTTGATCCTGACCTTGTAGTGGGAAGCACTACAGGAAGAAATTTGCAGTCCTTTTGCGTGAGGGTGCAGTTGCAGTGCTGGTTTGGGGAACCCATTGGGATGTGTCTTCAGACACCAAGTCAAAGGCCAAAGTACATCTGATGCAGGACAGTGCCTGGAGTGCATCACTCTCTTTAGACCATTAAAAAGGTCTTTATATCCTTTGTTGTTGTTATTCCTTCCTTACTTCTTCCTTCTAGTACCCTGTATCTTCAGTACTTGTCAAATACAGAACAGGGTTAGTTTTTTCTGACTCAAACCCCCAGATGGTTATATTTATTCCAGAAATCTGGTGTACAAAGCATAAGAGCCAGTACTGGTGGAGGGATGTTGTTTCTGCTCTGCAGCTTGTCTTTAGACATTAAACAAGGCTTCAAAGTTGGAAAGGAAGTGCAGTATTTTAAAATTGTACAGAATAGGTAGGGTTGAAAAAGTAATTTGGAAATGATGAATCATTTCATATGTATAAACAGAATGGTAGTGAGTAAAATAAATAAAAATATAATTAAATTAATATACAGATCTAAATATAATGACAGGGTTGAAACACAGCTGCTCTGTGCTTATTGAACAGACATGTTTTGACAGTATTGAAATGACAAAGCAGAAACTGTTATCTTGAAGTTTTACCCATCACCTTTTTACTGAAAATTATCTATTCCATTGAAATACTCCTGTTTTAGTGAGGACAGACTTTGCAGTGCATACAATCCTTGCTGAAAAAAAATGAAATTCAAAATAACTAGTGGGGTTTTAAGCGTTTTTGGCAAGTTTTTGTTCCCGCCACAGATAGAATAAACCTGTGCAGAATAACCAGTGAGTCTCTGCTGTTGTAAAACATGAGTCTCTGCTGTTGTAAAACATGAAATACAATTATCGTTGTACCATCAGTGTCCTCTTAGGTTGAAACAAGTGTTTTAAGGCTTGGATAAATAGTTGTGCTTTGGAGACATATGGATAAGAATCAAGATTCTCACCTGTCTCTTCCATAATGCTGTTAATTGTGGAAGAAATTTAAGTGTATTGAGAAGTCCAACCATTTCTCACTCAGGAATGTAATCATAGAATCTTAGAATGGTTTGGGTGGAAATGAGCTTTAAAGATCTGGTCCAGCTCCTCTGCCATAAGCAGGGACACCTTCAACTAGGTCAGGTTGCTCAGAGCTCTGCCCAGTCTGACCTTGGATGTTTCCATGGATGGGCATCCACCACTTTTCTGGGCACCTTGTGCAGGTGCCTCACTACTCTCACTGTAAAAAAAAAAAAAGAAACAAACAAAAAAATACAATTCCAGTCGATCTGGTTCTGGTGCATCCTCACTTGGGAGAACTGGTACTGATGAGCTCTGGGAAAGGACAACAGAGAGCAGCAGATTTCATCCTAGTTTGTGCTTCAGTTTGGGGTACAAAAGGATTTCTGAGCTCTGGTGGTTAAGCCTGGAAGTAATCCGACTGACAGTCCCTTAGTGAGCTGCCAGTGGGATACCTTGCTATGCTAATACGATTGGTCTTCCTCTTTCTTTTAAGCTTGGCTTTTATGGGATCAACTGATGATAGTGAGTTAGAAAAGCAGTTGTTTTGTGAAGTTAATAAATGGTGCCAGCATTGAATGACTTTTTACAAACCTCTCATTACTGCACTGAACAACCAATGCAATGTCCAGTTCTGACATTTACTGGCAGCCAGGACCTACGGATAACCCAGTATCTTTTCCTATCAGCGTGAAAGGGGAATAAATAAAACATCGAGAATGTACAAAATGATGCCTTCAGAGCAAGTTTAACTGAACTTGAGGCAGCTTTTGAATGGAATATAATAAATTAAAGCTCTGACTGCATTCAGTGATACTTGCCTTTCATGGCCACTCATTTTGGGAAAGAACCTTCAGAGGACTCTGACATGCGAAGGTGTTTGTGTGCATGCAGTTTTCATGCTGCCGATTTCCATGGGATTGCCACCCATGTGAGTTAAATATGTGTGCTGGTGTGTACGGGTTGTTTCATTGATGAGAAACAAATACTACAGATAAGTTCGTGCTGGTGGTACAGGCCAGGAGAGGATACATCCACTGCCTCCTGCTTCTGGCAAGTCTTTGCAAGGTGTGGTGCTGGCATATGACATTGAGTGAATCTATCCAGGGAAAGGTGTGACTTGCTTGGGAGAAAAGCTGTTTGTCATCTCAGAAATATGTTGCCAGTGAATGCTTGTGCTTCCTCTGCTGCGTGACTTGAGGTCTGGAAGGAGAACAGTTGGATGTGCTCAGCCAAAGCACTCCAGTGGTGGTTCAAGGCTTTCATCCCGTAAGCTTTCAGCCCGTAGTAAGCAAGGAGACTGATAACCCTCCTCTTGGAGACGAGGAAGGGTTTTACTCCGGTGTAAAGTGTCCTTAAGGGGATCTTACCTGTGTATTTTCACACTGCAGCCTTTAAATTGTGCTCCTACAATGGCATTGAAGATACCCAGCTCTAAAGCCCTTTAGTAGCTTTGCTTGAGCTCACTGCCATGGCGGCTGTGACACAGACCTGCTTTCTGCCAGCACAAAGGTGCCCCTCACTGCAAGGTGAGTGTGTTGTAAGTACCTGTAGTACATCATTTGAGCAGTGCTTTCTTCCTCTTAGTTCAGGAGATCTGATTATATCGGGATTCAGATTTATCCTGATCAATATTCAAAGAGGTCATTACATGAAAAGCAATATTTCAAGGCTACTTTTGAAGTCTTAAGGTTTTGATACTGTTAGTCCTTCCTAAATAGTACTGATAGTGCTACATATTTGAAACCACAGCATCAAAAACTTCAGGTGTCATATCAACTTGTTCAGTAGAGAAAATCCACCATGCCTGCAGTTAGTTAGACTTTTGCCATCCCTGTCATTAGTCATGCTGTTGTCATTATTCATGCTGTTGTCATCCTCTGCAGCCCTCTGGGGCTTGAATTCCTGTTTTGTTTAGTTTAATAGGTATATAATCCTGTGAATATTGTCACTGTTTGCATGCTGGATGGTGATGTGCTCTCTAATATATATGAAAATGCTTAGATAGAAAGAAAAAACTCTCGGTACATAGGCATTAATTACTATCAAATTCTCATAGTGGAGACCAAATCATTCCTGAACAGGCACACATTTGTTTGCTCTGCTTAGGCACTAGTGAAATGCTTCAGTATCTGCCATTAATAGCAAAAGAAAATAGTTGGTTTAACTGGGGGGAAAAAGGAACAGTGGAGGATGAAGGTCCAAGAGCACTTGCCAAATTTCTTTCAACCAAATTGGCTGCCAGTGTGTAGTGTGAATGAAGAAAATTGAGAACGGCAGCTAAGGCTTAACTAATGCAATCCTATTTGGGGCTGCAAACAAAGGCTTTGGCCTCTGTTCATAGGGTCTGACCTTCCCGTTGTGGATTGAAAGCCAAAATTATGTCAGGATTCAGTTTGACTAAGAAGGTGCGAGGAGAGCGAGACAGAAGCAGAAACCTTGGTCAGGTGTCACTGAAAGGACATTTTGTTTAATGCTGGAAAAACAAAAAGCTTTGTCTTCATTCACACGTGTAATTTATAAGCAGATTGAACAAAATCCTTCAGGATTTCAGTAGGTGACAGTGTCCATCCAGTGCCACGGGCATGCTGGGCTGTATAATAACCCACAACCCTGCCGGCCTCAGGAGTTATTAGCCATTGTCACAACTTGCCTCCAGCTCTGTCTCTTGGGGCATTTTTTTTCCATTTGCAGTTATTCACACGAAGAGATGTTGGGTCTCATCCAGTATTAGCTCTTCATTTTCTCTTTTGTTTGATGCCCAGGGAAAGGCTCTCCAACAGGGGTCTTTCTTTGCTGTATTCACAGATCACTCCTGGCTCCCTTGCTTGGAAATACACACACCAAATAAGCAAGCCCAGCTGTTCCCATAAAGCAGGTGATAGTAAAATCAGCCTCCACAGCAAAGATAAAATAAAACTAACAAGTGACGTGCAGCGTGCAGGTATGAAACACACCTGCAAATGTGCTGGTACAGCCTCCTGCTGATGCTTGTACACTCCCAGAATCTGGTGAGACCATAGGGCAGGCTGGAAGACCTTAGGGAAAGGGGTAGAAATAATTTTGTGGGCATACCCCAGCTGGGCTGTCCAGTAACACTGGAGGTGTTCTGGCAACAGGGCATGTTCTGGGTTTGGGTCTGAAACAATGTAGGGGTTGTCTTTAGTCAAAATATGTGTGATTTTTGAGTGCTTTCCTACTCATGTTTGTTTGTTTTTAACAAGGCTAAGAAAATCTGAAAATCTGGAATTGTTTTAGATTATTGATCATAAAAATGTTTTAAGAGCTTTATGACTGTAAACACAAAAGTAATTGATAGCAGGAATGTGTGTTAGATCCTCATTCTAGCCAAAATCTAAAATTGTCAAATGTGGTGGCACTTAAAATATTAAAGCCAACTTTCTCTTTTTTTTGTTTCTTTAAAGTTTCAACAAGATTTTACAGAGTCCACTACTGTCATATTCACTGGATGTCTTTTAATGCTGTGTTTGTGAGGCTTTGGGAAGGTACAGGCAGGCTATACATTGCTTTTCTATCAGTAATGTTGAAAAAGTGGTTTTGCTTTCCTAGAGACAGCAAACTGCTACTTTAGTGGCACTTAAGTTGACAGGAACCTCCCAGTTTATTAGGGAGTTGTGGCAGTTTGAGCCACATTAGAAATCTAAAATCCATTTTTTAGACTTCCCCCACCCCTTCGCACAATTTATCTTAACACCGGAGAGAAACTTTCAGACCAGAGGCTTCTGTAGGGGAAGAGGGAAGTATATACATTTATTTACACAAATAAATACTATACAAACTAAAGGCAACTATATATATATATATATATATTACATTACTATCAGTCAGTCCTTTCAAGCCCCTCCTTTAACTTTAGTACAGGAGCAGCCTTCAAGGCTGACATGTAACACAGTCTTTTGCTGTGGGAGTGTTCTGGGCTCCTGAACACTCCCCCTCTCACTAAGTTCCAGCAGTTGTTTTGTTGCAGTCTCTCCCCATGAAGTCCGAGAAGATAGCTTTGAGTCCTTGCTCTTTTGCTGATGATTTCTCCCTCTTGGTGTCTCACCTCGGTTCGTAGGCTGCTGCAGTGTCGCTTATCAAGCGTCCACATCCTGGAATCTTCATTCCTCCACATCAGTTCTCAGCTGCCCCCGGTCAGCTTCGGCAGGCAGCTCCCGAGCTCTTGGCTCATCTCCAATTTCGCCTGGGACTCTTCTCCAGAGCGCCGGGCCTACCTCCATGGCCCGTCCACTTGGCTCAGCTTCAGGGCTGAGCCTCTCCTCCACTTACAGTGGAGGGAAAGAAAAGCCCCCCTCTACAGCTTCACTGCAGAAAAGGAGGGGGAAGAGGGCTTGGCTACAAAGCCTGCCTCTCTCCTCTTACCTCAGGTGCTGTGAATCTCTTCCTTCACAGCACACACTCCAAATGCTGACTCTAGCTAAAGACTGAGTTGGGGGGTCACAGGGCTCCCCTCTCCCCCCTGGAGGGGTCAGCCACCCCCTGACCTTGTCCACCTACATGCAGCAGACACCAACAGCAAAACAACCAAGACTGCCCTGCCAACCGTTTCCGGTGCTGTGATGTATGATTTTGAGCAGAAGCGAACAACATGAGTGGTGATCAGCTCTCCAGGGAACACTGCCCTGGCACCCAATCACCTCTGAGCCCCCCAGCCTCTCAGGGGGGCCAATCTCAACCTATGACAGGGGTGAACAGTCAGCCTGTCTGCAGTTGCCTCCTTACTTTAGGAGGTGACATGGATCCATCTTTCCATGGATCTGCCGGAGTTGGTGTTGATGTTACTGGGCTGTGTGACGAGCTCTGTGGTATGGCTGGGTATTAGCTGAGAAGGCATCTCCTTCAACATAAAGAATTAAGAAAGAATAATTTCCCTCTACGCAGCAAGGGAGTAACTAGTGATAAGCAAAAGTTATAAATAGAAGACACATCCTGGTTGTAGTGAAAATCTATCTGCATATTCAGCGATACAGCATTATGTTCAGAAGGGATGAAACATCATCTTTTTCTGGCTTTTTTTTTTTTTTTTGACCTAAAATACACCATTTACATGGGCTTCCCACCGCGCTGCGCTCCAGCTTCACGGCCTGTAGACCCCCATTGCATTCCTGCAGAGGAACATCAAGGAAAACAATTTCAGTTTTCTGGGAGAACTGACCTGCAGCTCCAGTGGGGAGATGAAAGACTTGAACATTGAACAGTTTTTGACTCAAAAGTACCAGTGCAGGTGTCCCGTACTCACCCAGGCTGTTCCTCCCTGCTGGCCCTGCTGCTCTGGGAGGACTCTCCTTGAGAAGAAACTGCTGTGACATAACAGCCCTGCACTAGAGGATCTCAACAATTGGGTTCTGGGGAGTTTTTCTTGTTTTTTTTTTTTTTTTCCCAAGAAAACTAATATTTTCCAGTAGGGAAACATAGTTTTTTTCTGTCCAGAATGTTTTCCTTTTAAAATCAAAACAGAAGCAAAATGCAATCTGTTCTGACAGGAGCGGGGAGGGAGGGAGGGAGGGAGGAAGTATTGGCTGACTGTGCATGCTATTTTTGGTTTGACTCATGGAAGACAAGATTCTGGGAGTCTCCTTAGAATCCTGGTGCATCATAGGAGGCTCCCAGGGAAGAGCAATGGGGAAGGCTTCTTCAAGACATATCTGAATTCTTTCTGAGAAAAAGAGTCAAGGCTTTCCTTCAAACTGGAGTAGTGGTGGGTTGCTTTTCTTTTGCCAGCTACTTTTTCTTTTGAAATTTCTTCACAGTTTTAAGAACTGAAAATCTAAAAATCTTTCTTGTTCTTTTTCCTCAATGTTTTCCATTCTTCATTTTCCGTGAGATAAAATTGAGAGATGTTAATAGTGAGAAAAATGTAAAAAAAAAAAAAGGGGCAACATAAAATCAGTAATTGATTTCTTTTTTTTAATATGTAAACCCACAGAAAACTCCCTTTAAGCCCTCTTACATTCCAAGGTATGATTGCAACAAACTACTCAGCATTTTACTTTCCAAAATATTGCTGTATTTAGCAATAGCATAAGATCTCATTGCTTTCAATGTTTCCTGATGGGTCTTGGAAATGAGATGTTTGTTTAACTGTACTGCACTTCATTTGCTAATTGCTTGGGGTTTTTTCCTGTATGACTGAAGATCTGGGTTTTAAATGACTGGTAAATAGACACACACACACACACATAGCACGGTGCACCCACACATAGGCACTGGCAGGCCAATCTGCTTGCTGCATGCTCGCTTTTTTAATGCTTTTTGTTGTTGTTGTTATTTGAAAAATCATGTAAGCATAATAGGGATAATTAGCTTTGACTATGAGCAAATCTGGCAATAAAACACATTAGCTACAGCTTTAAATCAACATCTCAGCCTGCAGCCTTAACTCACAGTCCCGGTAAAATCGAACTGAAATGATCATCTAGGCATTTGATTTTAATTGCATGTGCATGCGTGTGTTTGGCTATTTGGCCTGTACAGGTGATTTTCTTGAAGTAGCCGAATTTGCTGAGAGTTGCTTTGAAGCTGGTGCTATAATCACAGGGAAAAGACACAAAAACTTAACAGACACATGGCTGTTAAGTTCAATTAAGTTCAAAGCCTGCTAATGGTGTTTTGAAAAAACAGTCCTAGAGGTAGCATGTCTGAGTTGCATTATTAGATGCCTAAGAATATTAGTTATGCATTGCAAAGAAAATAGTACAGAAACTTGAGCTGAAATGTATAATAACAGAACTTCAGCTTTCCCCTACCCTTGAAAGAAGAGCTTTGGGTTGACTCCAGCCGTGAAAAGACATTTGTAATACAGATTAAATCTGTTCACATGAGGAATTTGTGGGGAATTACAAATGCATGTTAAATTCACACTCTCACTTCCTAGGCACTAATTTCACCTTGTAGATCAGCTCCCTCTACTTCAGGAAAAGCCAGTGGGGGTCTAGAACTGGAGGCACCAGATCTGCTTATGCCATTAGGAAAACCTTGCTGAGCATCTGCTGGCATCCCCTGTGCCTCATAACTCTGGAAAACCACCTAAGGATGACGCTGGGTGCTTGCCTCTTGTAAATGTGTGTGTTCCCACTGATCTGTCCTGACTGGGAATATCACCTCAGGTCTCTAACAAGAAACACAAAGAGAACAAATAAAAACAATGCAAATTGTCTTGTATACTTCCAGAAGAGAGACATTTGCCATCAGGGGACATTTCTGGGAGCCTGATACATCCTTGGGAACCTTGGAAATCTCCTGAGGTGTTTCTGGACACCCTAAAGACAGACCCTCTGGTTGGGATTCATGCAAAATGCAACTTAAAACTGAAAGGAAGGACTCTGGGGGGACATCACTGGATTTAAGCGAGGCTAATGTCAAAGTGTGTTACTCCCATTTTGTTTCCCGGTGCTACTCAAAATAAGCAGAAGCAGCTAGGAAATTTCCACGTGCTCTGAAAAAACACTGATGCAATATTTTAACATGGGGTATCTAAAATAGGCTGAGCGTAGCCTGAATTGTGCAAGGTGATGGAGTTCAGGCAGTTCTGCAAAATGCAAAAACCCCCTTGTTTTAATGGCTACAGTGGTTGAAGATGGGTTGAGCTCAGACCAATGGAGTTGCTCAGATTCTTCTTTTTGCAGACTCTTAATGGTAGTAGTTTATGTATGCAGAAGCCTCTGTACTGCAAGAAATGGCTTCAGGTGCAACGTGCTCATAGCATTTGGTGAAACCAGGAGCGCTGGTCTGTGCCCCGTGATGCCCTGAGGTTGTGCTGTGGTAGCAACCCTAACACCAAATGCAAGGTGTTTTTTGTGAAGTGTGGTGTGGATTTGTTCGTTTGTTTAATTTTTTTATTCATATGAGGCGCTCAGTACGGGCCAGGGTTTATTATGCATTCAGACAAATTTTAGAAGTTTATTAGGCAGCCATAGTGTGTTGCCCTTCTAGTCAAGGGTGTGGGGGCTTTTGAAGCTCAAAGGTGGCCTCCAACCAAGATGATCCAGCTTTAGGTCTGCTGGTAAATGTGAGACCACACCATTGACTGACTTGGCCAGGCCAGGTGGGTTTGGCTTGTTGTTTCAAGATGTAATGTTGAGTTTGGACCCTGGGCCTCTCTTCTCTCGGTCAAGGGTAGGGAAGTTCAGCTTGAATTAAGGGATGAGATAGGGGTGAGTATGGGTCATGATGGACTCAGCCCTGGAGTCCTGGCCTGGTCTGTGGTGCCACAAAAGAGGCATTTTAAGAAGAGGGACATTGATGGGCATATGGAGAGAATTTGTGTTTAGATTTAATTTACCAGGCCAAACTATTCAGAGCATTTCAGCTGATGGTGCATCGTGCTCCCCAAAGAAATGGTAACTCATTGCCTAAAGCCAGCTTCAGCACGAATGCTAATGATTAATGCCCGGAGATCCCAGTGGTCTTGGAAGCAATATAGTTAAGTAAAAGGCAATGGGTTGGATAAAAGGTCTTAAATCAGACTAATGTTGGCAAATGTCACTTGAAAGAGAGGGATTTTGGAGGGGGAAAAAAAAGAAATAAGGAAGAGTAATTTAAGAAGAAATTCAAAGGAGGGAAAGCAGACATTCCCACAAACTAATAAAATTTCTGCAAATGAGAAAATGGGCCTGCTCAGATTGAAATTTAATCACAGAAAGGATTTCATTGTAACAAGGAGAATTATAATTACCACTCGAAAAAGGAGAGGGTTTTCTGCCTCTCAGCTGGCACATGGCTGCAGGAGCCTGGTGTTGAGGAGGGATGGTGTCAGGAAGGGAATGAAGGGCCACAGCAGTTGTCCTTCCAGTAATAAAAATTAAACCAGATTCATTAGAGAGGCAGCTGTGGATGTTGCACGTGTGAGTACCCTGAAAGCATTGCTCTAGAAACAAGTGTCTGTGTTTCCCAGCGGTGCAGTGCCACCCAGGGATGCTCCTTGTGGGTTTTCATGGTGCTTCTCTATCCATGGAGGCATGACTTGGGAGGGATTTGGGACACTGGAAACCCTTGGGGATTGTACCACAACTATAGTTATACTTCAGACTTATTTAAGGCTATCTGAAAGGTCAATAAAACCAGACACAAAGCATGATATAAATACAGTATTTCAATGGCCAAAAAAAGAGCACCAGTGTGCACACCTTGTATTTCCTTTTGAAAATTAGCAGGTATTGTTATTTTTGTTTTAAGAGAAAAACAATGATAAAAATCCCACCTGTTGTTTGTAGTTCAGCTGCACGAATCCTTCCAGGAGCAGGCTGACCGTGCAGTTGGACTTTTAGCTTCTTTTAGAAACAATTACAGCCACCTCAGAGCTCAAAATACACCCATAGTTTCTCTTTAACAAGTCAATATTTTCTCTGTTATTCCCCTGTTGTTTCCTTCCTTGTTTTTGTTATAGATGCAATTCTTCAAGCTGGGTTCGTTTGATTGATATGTTCTGTTTCTTTTCTCTATTTATGGTATTGAGCTCCTGGAGTCTCCACTGACTTCATTAGAGTATTTTAGAAAATAAGTATCCTCCGTGTTATTTTATAACTCTCTCTGTCCTAGTAAAGGAAAAAAAAAATTAGTACCATACTGAAGCATACTTAGAAAAAAAGAAACAAATAGTTTGTGCATACGGTGGAGTGGGGAACGATACCAACAACATTTAATAAGTTCCCCTTTAGCATTCTATCAACTGCAAGGTTATTAAAATAAATTAGGATTAACATATTCGACAGCTTTGACTGCATTTAAAATTGCTGCTGAAGTGCTTGGTGGGCAAAACTCGCATTCTGCTGATTTAATTTTTTTTTTCTTAAATTATTTTGCATCCACTTCTTTCCTCCTGAATTTTAGAAATGTTGTTTGCTTCATCCCAAATGCTCTTGTGGCTGATCTCATCAGGAGGAGGGGAGAGTTTCAAATGATTTCAAATGGTGGGGAGTGAACATTAGCACCTGACATGGTGTGAGATAAGAAACTAATTACAGTCATCGCAGTTAAAATGCACGGAGTCCCACATCGATGGGTGCTCCAAGTCCTTCCCTGAATGCAGTGGGACACCAGTGGGTTGTTTGAATAAAGTCCTATTAACCTTTAAAAGGAAAGTTCAACAGGAGTAGATTTCCTTGTGTCAGCACTGGAACAGTTAATAAGACTAGGTTAAAAAAAAAAAATTTAAACTCTTTAATTGTCCAGAATATGCAATGCTACGTCTCCAGCTCTCTGTGCCAGCAGAGGCGTTTGGCTAGTGGGAACTAAACAAAGAACTGTGCAAACATTGGGAAGTGTCGCTGAAATTATTCAGCAGTCTTTTTTTTTTTTTTTGCTTCTTTAAGATTAATTTGTAAATTTGCTCTTGATAATCATTTGTAAAATAACCATAACCCTGAAATATTTCAGCTCATGTCAAGGTGGTGGTTTAAATACACTGAGCCCAGTAAAGTGAAAAGTCAATCAGAATAGAAATATGACTCGTAGTATTTTATATTGCTTTAAAAAGAATAGTTTCAGGGAATTGTAAAAGAGAAGTGTTTCCCTGGCCTTTTACATTCGTGCCTAGTGCTGCTCCACTCAGTGATCTGTACTTCTAGGAACTCTCTGAGAATCTAAATGCTTGATTTTTTTTTTTGTTTTTTTCTTTTATCTGTGAAAATCCTGTCTTTTTCCTTAATTAACTCAACTATTAAACAAAGAACAGTGAAACATGCTTTTATGGTGTGTATTTTTACAGCAAAGTATTTAAACCGGCCTGTTGAATAATTTCATGCTACATTAAGTTCAGTAAGATCTTTTCATATGCATCATTTTTAGTGCTTCCTATATCTTTGGCCATAAGCTTTTTAATTGCCACGTGAAGAAATGTAAAATGAAATTCAATAAGAAATAATTCTTTGGTCGTTTGGCTTCATGTGATGCAATGTTTTTCAGATGATGAAGTGAGCATCTGTTGCATGTTTTGTTCGGAAATCACTGGATCACCTTTAGAGTTCCTGCCCTTGGCTCACCAAAGACTTCAAAAGTAGCTGCTGTGTGAAGAAGAGAGGTTTTATTAGGGCAGAAGGCTCAGCCTCCTGAACCAGAAGAGTGCTGGTAATTCTAGTGCTCGTAGCGATTTGTTAAATCTGAAGGATTTGGGAATGACCGTTCCAGCGGCACAGGGAACACGTGGCTTAGGGGGTGTCTCACCCATCTCATTCTTGGTCTGGATCTTGCACCTGTAGCCTGGATAAGCATGTTGTACTCTGCAACGTTTCTTGGCTTTTGAAGGCCACCTCATTTTTGTTCTGCTTTGTCCGGTATCAAAATCACAGTGTCTTTCTAACAAAGCTTTCCTCAAGCCCAGCGTGGGTGGGTTTTGAGGAATCAGCATTTTCAGCAAAGGAAAATGTTCTGCCTAAATGGATTCCTGGCATGGTCTAATTTACAGCTGCAGCCTTAGGCTAGGCAGGGCTGGGATGCTTTCCTTGGAGGTGTTTTTTAGACTAGACCATTCCATAAATACTTATTAAGTTTCTAATGCTGACATTCCTGCAGCCTTTATGAATGAAAATATTGTGCTCATAAATTGAACAAAAGGGAAACAAAAAAAATGGAAGCTGTTCAGCCTGTCATACGTTTTAGAGAGAAAAAAGGAGAATAAAAGGTGAACTGAAGACCTGGTTTCCTCCAGCTCTGAGCTGCATGTCTCTTTATGTCCCCTTCCATGGCTCTCTGAGTGCCTGTGGGTGAAAGCCCCTTCCCAGGGAGCTGCTGCCTGATGGGCAACAGAGAGATGCCCTGAGGTTCACCCACACATGTTTTCATGTAGGACTGGGGCTCTGGCTTGGCATTTTGGCATTGAATAGCTTCCACCCCATTTGAAAGATTTTTAGCTTGATATTTACTCACTTTTGAATGTACACATTTTTAAATGGTAGCAATCAGTTAGTGTTATATCCGGAAAGCCTTTTCTTTTTGCAAATTTTGGTGTTGCAGATTAAATGTACTTTTGAGACCCAAATTTAACCTGGATCTTGAATATGCAAAGCCTTATTATGGCCCTCCATCCTGCACATGGTCTGACACGTGCTAGGAATTCACCTGTGAGGACGGGTCCTTTTCAAAGTCAGAGGTACCATGTGGGGAGCAAGTCTCACCCAGTCTATCCGTGTTCCTTGGGAGTGATCTGAAGGCTTTGCAGATTGTCACAGGTGAGGATGCAGACAGACAGCTCCCCTGTTGCCTGAGATTTTTAATTGGATGATAGCAAAGGGCTCTTCTCTTAGAAATGTGTTTTGCAAACTGCTGAGCAGTTGTGGCTGAGCTGATGAAGAAATCAAACCTTAAAAAGCCAAATCCTCCCCAGGCTGAAATTAGTCGTAGTTCAGTGCTAAGCCTACATTTTAGCCACTGAAAGATGATACAAAAAGTATGGTTTTCTTATTGTTTTGCATTCTCTTTTCTCTCTGTGAAAACATTTCATCAGCCACACTGACCAAAAGACTTGGGGACTGGAGGGGGTATGTGCATTTATTTTAGCCCTCCCTGTTCTCTGGGGCTTAAGCCAATCCTAGAGGACTACAGAGGCTGCTCCAACACTGTCCCCTTCTTATCCTCAAGTGCACATTGGAGGGAAGCTTGTGGCACCAGTCATGGTTTGTCTTTCATGCTGCACATGAAGAATGCAGGGGTGCCCCTGTCTGGGTGAAACTTGGAGGATTGAGCTTGAAGGTCATCACTTGCAACGTGGGAAAGGAGGGCTATGCTGTGGCTGTGGGGCTGGAGGTGGGTCATGCGGTGTGATCACTTCAGGTTTTGTAGCTTCCCTTTTGCATGGACTCTATGCACCCCAGGAATGTAAATCTCTGCTGCTGGCATTGTCTTTAGATAATTATTGCAGTGTTTGGTTATAGACTGGTTGAGGTTGAATAGACATTGTTTTATTTCCTCTTAGTGGGTCTTTTTTGTTCATTTTTTTAATTCTAGTTCAAGTAGGTGGAATATTCCTTATTTTCTTTCATTTTAAGGTAAACACAATTACCGTGATATATCCTCTCCAATTTCTGTTATGACTGTGCTTTGAAACTATAACCTATTTTTAGTTGAATATCCTTAGAGAAAGTCTAAGAAGCCAGAAAATGCTTTAGTGGGAAAACGATACGTTCAAATAAAGCTTACAGAGATAGTGCTCACCCAGCAGATGAAAATATGAAGTCTGAGGATTGTTGGGCAGAGTATCTCTGAATCTCTCATTCCTTTCTAGCTAAGGTAACCTGATTATCACTGTAATCTCTTTTGCCCTGTCACTTTGAAAAACCAGTATCATCTGTCATTCTGTAGGAAAAAAACACCCCCTCCCCCAAATAATCGTAGTCAAAAGCAAATATTCCTTATTTGAGCATTGGTTTAAAAATGAGAGTAATATTCATACAGCCAGAAGTGTATTTTATATATAGTTTTATATATTTATAAATATATATATGAATATATATATAAATATATATATAAATATATATAGAAGGCACTGTTTGTTTTGAGCAAATATATGGCACGAAGTTTATGCTCTGTACAGTTTCTGTGGGAGATATCTGGGCTGTTGGGTCATTACCTATGAAATGATTTATTTCCTTAGCAGAGATCTGCAAAGGGGCACTGGCACTACCTGAGTGTGTCTAAGCACGTGTGTGCCAGCATATACATTTATCTTCCAGAGTGGACTTTGGCCATGGACAGGCACTCAGGAAATATAAGGTATTTTGTTCCACCAGCTAAGGTGCTTATGAAAATAGAATTTGGTTGTGTTAAATAACGAATGAGAGGAGTTCAATTATTTTCAGTTTGTTGATCCATCCTGAGAAAATTACCCCTAAATCAGTATTAGCCTGTATGATGTGATAACTTACTTGGCAGGGAATAAATTGAATGGGTTGGGTTAACTAAGGATTTTTATCCTCAAGATGACCAAAATCAGCACTGAATTCCACTCCCATAAACAAGGGGTGCATTAGCTGGGCAGCAGATGCATGTGCATATACAGATTATTGTCCTCTGTGAGCATCCAGCTGCTGCCAGGCCTCTCCTGATCTTCCCTGAGTGCTGGATGCAGTTTTGGGGTTTGGTGAGGTGTTGGATTCTGGCTGTGCTGAGCAGCCCCCATGTGGACGAGGACGCCCAATTCAGGAGCGTGGGTTTTTGGCTGACGTCAGTACAGCTGCTGCCCTTGCTGGCGGGCAGGGAGGACACCTGTGAGCCCCTCTGAATGAAGGCAGCCTTCACTTTGGGAGGAAGGCTGCCGAGGTTGCCACAACAGCAGTACCCAGTGCGGAAGCGCGAAGAAAAGGCCGATGCTTTCTGCCACGTGTGCTTGGTCGCATACTAAGGAAGGGACAGTGGAGGAATAAAAGGCACTAGCTCCTTGGCTGGCCTTGCTGCTATTCAGAGCTTGCCCAAATGAGCAAGACTGGTGTAATCCATTCTGCACACCACAGTAATATGGTAATATTGGAAATACGGGAAGGGAAATCCTGGCCCCGTTAAATTCGTGGGAGCTTTTTGCAAACCGATCAGTGGAGCATTCGTCTCTTCTGCTTAGTTTTCAATAGAAGTAGTTCATCAGCATCTGAAACTGATTTTGTTGAAGTAAGAGACTAGGGTGTTATTTGTTTGTTTAAGAATGCATGGTAAAGAACCTGGTGATTTTACAATCTGAAGCAAAATTGGGATGGTTTCTTCTTGGTCTTCTACAGCGGTTACAGTTGGTGTGAATTCCTCTGGGCAATGCCTGTCAGAGGGACCTGGAGCACTTGGCTTTGAAAATCAGTCAGGGGTCCCCTCTGCTCTCTTCTGCTGCTATTTCCCCCTGGCTGGAGAAGCCTTCTCCCATCAGCAAAGTTTCAGTGGCAAAGCCCCGCTGACATCGAGAAGCGATTTGAGCAGCAGTTCCTGTGGTCACATTCAGCCCAGATGGTTTCAGCTCTCTGCTCTTCTGTGCTGGCCATAAATTTGTCCTTGCAGTCTGAGCACATGCAAGTGAAATCTTCCAGCCGTGGCTGTCTCTTGCTAAAGCTGTCTGCTTTAGCCTACTGATGGAGGGACATTTCCCCGTTTCCCCTCAGACACTTATAAATAAGAATTTAGCATGAGTGAGTGATGTCTAGTGATCTCCTAGTAATTTCTTCAAATGCTTAATCATATATGTGTCCCTAAATATCTTCTCCATCTCATCCCTAGACATTCAAGCTGTGACAACTGCTTCAAGATAAGTGTGGTGTGTATAGATTTTTGTGGTTTTGATAAGAAAAAAATTATATGTGTTTGCCTTGTGCTTTATTCCTTGTATTTTTCCACCTAGTGCAATTGGACCTGCTAGTAAACCACTAGACCTCTAAGACATACCTTTGTAGGTGTTACCTGTTTTTCAAGTTGTGGCTATTCTTTCTTTGCATCACCTCAACAGAGCCAAAGCATACGGAGCGTGATAGTCATTATAATTAAACAAAATTTAACTTACAGGAGCTTAAAAAACAAAGAATACTGTTCCTCAGGGGACAAGGGATCGTAAGTAGTTCTGTTTCAGCGTGGTAGTTGGTGTCCCTGGAGGTCTCTGTAGGCTGCAGATAATGGTGTCACAAATTTTGCTGGCAGGTGCTCATCTCTCAAGACAGAAAGCAAGCTCTCTCGGCCCACCTTTGAGCCTCTGTAGTCTGGAAAATGGCTTTCAGCAACACTCCAGACAAGCTTTCTTGCTTCGTTCAAGCCTAACTTACTGGTAAAATGACTGCCTAGATGTCTGGATAGCTGACTTGATTTAAATTGCAGGGAAAAAATAAATTAAAAATTAAAATAAAGTAAAAATCTATATTTGGATGTGATTCTATTTTTTTATCTTGCTTAACCATATAGCAATTTTGTAGACTGTTTCAATGAATTAATTCTTCTGTTCTAATGGCATGCATGGATGTGTGAAGGCATTTGCCTGTTTGTAATGACATGCAGCAGTTACATTTATTTACTGAAGGAATCCTCCTTACTTGGGAGAATTCCTTGCCTACTTGTTCTTACTCCAAGTCCACAGGATTTGGCTGTCCTTTGTGTCTGCCTGACAGGGACTCACTCCCAGCCTAAGTGGGATGCCTTATTTCTGGTCTCTGTTTAAAGAAGAACAAAAAAAAAAAAAAGTTGTCTTTGCCAACATCATGGCACTTTAGCCAAGTATTTGCATTGCAATTTGTGATGAATTATAAATGAAGCAAAAATGTGTCATAAATTTAATATTCAAAAATATCCTATCATGTCACACTACCTTAATTTTCCCCTTTATTCCTAAAGCGTAGGCAGACTGCTAAGATTGGCAGATGCAGAGTGTGAACGAGGTAGTTTCTGAGTCAGTGGGTACAGCTTGAATTCCTCAGTGAGGATGGTCTCCCTCATTTTCAGCTGTCAAAACAGCACTTGATTGAGGCTGCAGTTAGCACAAGCACTGTGTGATGTGGAGAGTAGCCTGAGTATTTGAGTCACAGCCAGATGAGCTGTCTCTTCTTCCTCTCCTTCCCCCTTCCTCCCCTGTAGTCTTGCACGAGATGGCCAGCTTAGCTTGGGTGGGACCGTGGATGTGATCTGCTCCATCCCTGGCCCAGAGTGGGGTCAACATGGACTTTGCTCAGGGTGCTGCTGATCACTGGGTAACTGAGATGAAGGCAGACCCAGGGATTTGTCCAGAACTCCTCAGAAACCATAACACGAACATTGTTGTTATGCTGTTGTGCAGAAGGTTTACTAATAAAAACGAGTCTGGTTTTTATGCCCTGTTGTACCTGATTGATGGCTTCAGGGTTGTTGGCTGAGCCGTGCAGTGGGGACCCTCGGGCTGGTCCCAGACCGTGCATTGGTGGTGTTAATAAGCAAACACACTCCAGTGTAGCTCACCAAGGGCCTGCTCAGGTAGTGAAATGTTTACGGTGTCTGTTTTTGCAATTAAAAACTAGCTGAAGACAGAAATCCTGTACTGCTAACTCCAGTCTCTGCTGTAATACCCTAGTGATCAGTACTGGGCTTTCCAAACAGTCTGAGATGATGAACTGCTGATCGTGTTCTTTCTAAACTCTCCATAGTTAGGTCTTTGTGATTATCTAAACAATTCAGCTTTTTTTTTAGTGTTTTGTAAGCACAATCATTAGTTCCTGTGCTTTGCTAAGGAGAGTGAAGTAAACCAGCATGTTTTCTACTTTGTCTTTTTAGTACAATTAAGTCCAGTCTGAGTTTCAGACTTTGCCTGAGGAAACAGTAAGCTCAGAAACTCTGAATAGTGATACTTTTTCTGTTATACAAGTTCATAACTGATGTGATTTTCAAGATGTGGAAGTTGTCAGGAGTTTTGCTATCTACTTCAGGAGCAGGAAAAGGAAGATCTTTTTATGGAATGCTGGGCTATCACTGACATCACATGAAATACTGTGATGTAAGAGCCTGCTCTGGAGTGGAAGTGTCCTGGTAACGCTCCAGCTCAGAGTACACCTGTGTTTCCATGTCCATTTTTTCCTCATAAATAACACCAGATTGATTAACTCATTCCCATAATTAATCAAAACCATGTTTTGCTGGCATTGTTGCTTAGCTGAATTCCAGTGTTACATTTCTGCAGATCCTACTAAATTATCTTGGAGGGATTAAAGCTCATCTAATTGCCCATTTTGTTACTGCTGCAAGTGTCCTAATCTTACCATCTTGTCTCGTCTGCAAGATTTGCTTTCTGTTCTCAGATAGCTGGGAGTCCCAAAAGTTCACATTTTTTATGTTGTTTGTGTTGGGTGCTGTCATTCTTGGCCCTAAATTTCCATGCCTGTATGAAACCTACACCTCAATAGCTTTTAATCTGGGGGAGGTAACTTAGAACAAGTCTACAGCCAGAGAGCTTTGAGGGGATGCTCCAGATCAAGGTCCTGTAACAGGTGTAATAGATACTGATGCTTCAAAGGAATCTGCCAATAAAGACCTTTTCTCTGCTGTTAATGCCAGAGCAGCTCTGTACAGGACTTTGCAGGACTCTTGGTGAATTTTGGACAATTTGTGTTACGGAGTAAATGGATTTTTCTGCCTGGAATTAGTGAGAAATGCTCAATATTCTGTGTCATAGGGAAGCAAACTGTTAGGTACATGATGAGAGTGCTGTAGGGATGTTCAGGACAGTGAAGAAAATGAAGAAATAAGGAGTGGGGAGAGAAAAGATAAACTGATGCAGACTTAATTTTTGTATATTATTTTCTACATGCATGCATCTTCTCTGTACAGTTTTTAGGGTTCTTGACAGATATGTGTGCAGCCATGAAATCAGCAGACAGGCAGCTTTGAACTGTGCAGTGGATGCACAGAGAATATTGATTTAGCTAAGCTTTCACTAACCTTGGTAATAAAATACTTCGTAGTCCAGAATTTCAAATGGCCAAAGTGTGCTTCAACCTTGTCTGCAGTGTACTAATGACAAACTGGCTTTTTTTCAGCAAAAGGCATCAGGACTTGTCTTTCCAGCAACCTTTTTTATTAAAAAGATATGAATGTAGTAGCAATCTGCCTTTGTTGTGGCCAGGTTTGAGGTCTTTTCTATGCCCCTGTTCTGTCTAGTGCTATTTATTTGGTTAGCTGAGGTCCTTGGAGGGTGATTCTTAAGAAAAAAAATTTAAAAACCATCTGGAACACTAATGTAACTTGTTACTGTCTTTCTTCTCTGTTATGGCAGCTATTATGAGACTTTGCTATCGTTTAAATGAATTTTTTTCTTTACAGAATAAAGAGTTGTTTTCATTAAATCCCCCCCATCATTACAGGATCTGTGGGGTTTGTTCCTGCTCTGACACTGTGCCTCACAGATGCAGCGATACAGTGAGAAAGGCATTTTTTCCTGAAGCAGTGTAGGTATTTCCCTCTTCCAGGTTTTAAGCTGGTACCCCATCCTTATCATCCAAGGTATGCTCTCAGCTTTAGACCCAGTGGTGCAGAAGGAGATAACCTGTTTAGGGCAAAAAAACATTTTATGATTCCACACAGCTTTTGATTATTGACTGAAGGAATTGTGGTTTTCACAGCAGAAACACACATAAATGGTGACTTG
Source organism: Chiroxiphia lanceolata (assembly GCF_009829145.1). Lineage (NCBI taxonomy): Eukaryota > Metazoa > Chordata > Aves > Passeriformes > Pipridae > Chiroxiphia > Chiroxiphia lanceolata. The sequence continues at coordinate 6,237,991 of NC_045643.1, read as the reverse complement.
TTCTGTTTCTCTACTTCAAATGAGTAATTGGTAAGAGTGAACTTTTAGTTGTCTGCCAGCTCTGTGGCAGGAATCACAGAATGTAGAATCATAGAATATGCTGAATTGGAAGGGACCCATCAGGAGCATTGAGTCCAACTCTTGGCCCTGCACAGGACACCCCAAGAATCACACCATGTGCCTTAGAGTTTTGTCCAAATGTTTTTATCCAGGGCACCAGGATGTATTTCAGTGTCAGAAGCTCTCTCAGAGGACTTGTTTTGGGGTGGACAGCCCATGCACAGGAGTGTGTCTGGGTGGTGATGGTGTGTGCCTTCACCTCAGCAGCAGAATTGGGCAAGTCTCTTTGCAGTGGTTTCATTTTCTGAGCCTCTCTCTTTGGATTTTCCTGCCAGATGTTTCCCATTCAATCCATACTGGTTTCTGTTACCACCTTGAACGTTGACTTGAGGTGCAAATGAATATATTTCAATGATATCGTTGACTTTTGCATGAATTAATGTAATTTTCTCTTAAATACCCTGCAGTTTTGGACAAATGTGGTTTACTAGAAAACAATTTTACCAGTTTGAAAGTGCTGTTTCTGAGTTCAGGGAAGGGCTTTGACACGTGTGGCTCCCAAAGCAACGTGCTGCTGTTGAGGCAAAGACTCTGGAAATTTCAGGTGATGGCTGGCAGGGACATGCAAGGCGAGCCCTGCAGCCCTTGGCCTGTTAACCACAGACATCCTGAGTTGCCCTTCACATCCGTGCTCCCATGGCTGCCCTGGGCAGGGAAGGAGCAGTGGAGGTTGAGTGGAGGGTGCAGAAAGCAAGCAGAGGGCACAGCTTTGTGTGGAGGCACCATTTGTGGGAGCCTAACGTCAGTACACAAGAGTTAAATGGAACTATGTAAAATCCTTAATGCAGTACTGGATGTTCTCTTTAGGAATCACAGAGCATGTAACATCCTTATGTTCTCCAAAGAGTTTATTTGGCAGCCTGTTAGCATCTCACTGTGACATGACTGAAGGGGGAATAACCAAAATAACAAGGTGGCGAAAAGAAGGCAGCAGTCACCAAATTGGAATAACAACTTCATAGCGTAGTACCTTTGAACCTGTGACTCTCTGCTTTCCCTGGATGGGTAGCAGGGCTTAATGACATTGAAGACAACATTATGCTGGTCAAATTGTGATGGGGACTCAAGTAATTTTGCCTAAGGCTCCCAGTTGCTGCTGGATTTCAGTATGTCTGAGGATGAGCTGGTCCATGTAATTCAAGGCAGTCTTTGCTCATTCACTTTGGTCTTGTGCAATTATTCAGATTTTAGGCCCAGAAATATCTTTGCAGCTAACCAGGAGCAGCATGAAGTTGCAAGGTAAATATTTCTGTCAATGGGAAAGGAGATCTGTGCTATAGGTCAAGATTTCCGCCTAAGAAGAGGCAGTAAGTAACCAGTGTAGGAAAATGAAAGAAAGGATTGGACAAAGTAAAGGATTAAGATATTCAAATAGCTGGTAGATTAACCCAGCACAATGCATACCTTTGGGTCTTCCCTCTTTGGATTTAAAAAACAAAACATCTTCCAGCTCATCTGTAATATTATTTTCATGCAGATACCTTTAATCCTGTAGTTTCCATTTTCAGAGCAAACAAAGATGTGTTTATTTTCCTTATAAGCCCTTTTCCTATCATCCGTTTAGTGTTTTTGAAGCTAATGATTGAGACAGATGGAAAGCAGGAATAGTATGCAAATGACAACTTGTCAAAGGCAGTTTCAAGCCACAGGCTGGTTACCCCCCAGCCTGGGAGCATCCCTGCTTGGTCCCTGCAGAGGGATGCCAAGGGCCAGCATGGTCCCTACACCTCTGAACAGGGAGTTACTGGCATGTGGGCTACCCCAGACTGTGTATGAACACACACACACACACACACACACATACATATGTGTATTTATATTTTACTAAGGAAGTGACTGTTCTGCTATCATTGTTACCATTTTCCATGTGTTTAATGGAAACAGCAAACCTCTGGCTGTCCCCAGCAGGTGAGCATCTCACCACATCTGAGCAGTCCCACCCAGCACATTGGCCTCTCTCATTACCTTCTATGTTGTGAATCTCCTGGAGTTCCTTTGGGAACCACTCTGCTGGGGAAGGTGTTGCATTACAGAAAACCAAGGTAGGAGGCCGTGCAGTGCAAGTGAGGCTGTAATATGAAAAGATGGCACATGTTATCTGGCACATATCTGGAATCCCAGAGAAGAGGAAGCTGTGGCAAACCTCTCAGGGTTTCCCTAATCCTCCAGCTATTCTCCTTTTTTTTAAATGTTTTTTCTTGCTCTCAGTTTGCTCTGGGTTTGTACCAGGACAGCTTTTCCCTTCTCCCTGCTTCCCAGCATTTGTTCTTCCCTTGCAAAATGCAGCACCATTAGATAAGGGATTGTAGACCTGGCAGTTCCATGCAAAACTTGGGGAAGGATGACACCTCTCCCTGGTAAGCCTTTTCTGTGTCATCTATGATTTTCAAAGTCTGCATCCTTTTCTGTTTCCTTTTTTTTAACATCCCTAAAATTAATGTAGCGATTTAGTGTCTGTGTGCTTAAATGTGTGTATAAATGAGAGTACACATAGAATCTGCCCAGTCAAAACAGTTTCCTAACACATCTGTTGCTGAACAGATGCTCTCTGTATTGGCCAGCTTGGCTGTTGCTGGCTTTCTGTGCTTGACATTAACATGAATATTTAAGAGTTATGAAGACCTGATTGCTGTGGTATAATCTAACGTAACAGAGGAGAATCCCAAAGCTTTGGCTTGCCTGAGAAGTGCCACCTACCCCAAAACCACGGGCAGTTGATTTCAGTCCTTTAAATGATGGAATCAGCTACGTGACTTTGATTGCTGGCCTGCTGCACTGGATTTTGGGCCATTTCAAGGGGAACACGATGCAGATTAACTTCTGAACTTATTTGTAGTGCTGCCTAGCAACGGCGTGTAGGCTTTTATAAAAAAAACCAAAATGAAACAATACAGAATAAAATACTGGAAAAAGCGAAAGGTACTCCAAGAGGTGGGCTCTAAGAATCTGAATTTTGCAATATTTAAGAACTCTATACATATTAAACATTTACTTGCCTGACTTCAGGATGTCTGCTTTTAAAACCTTTAGAAAGGAATACTTTCAGAGAAATAATGCAATTATTCCTTGTGCTCACATCCATAATGTAGGCATATTCCAACTGTTCTTAATTAAAAAAGATAACGTTGGTGGAGAAAAGAGTATCACTAGTACTGTAGGTGCTTGTGTGTGGTTCTGCATTCATGGATCTCCAGAAACTTCAGCAGGAAGAAGAAATAGCTCTGTCCTCACCCAGCAGCTCCTTTTAGCAGGGAAAAGTGTTGGAAAAGAAGCCCCCATAGTATGAGCAGTGCTCTGTGTCCTGGGATATTGCATGCACACACACACACACACACATATATATATGTATTTATTATATACACCTGTTGTTCCAGATGGAAATCCTGCAGATTCATCTTCATCACTTGAAAAGTAAACACCCAGCCATAATCTCTGCAAATACTTAGGTTTGCAGTAATAATATTTATAGCATAATAATTAACCAGTCCCTTCCCCCCCAACTCAATTATTTTATGCAGTGCTTCAACTGACTTCATCAGTGCCCTTTCTAACAGGTCCATCCTTTTTAAAACAAATGGAATTCCAGCAAGATCATATTTTCTTTCCAGCTCTTTTTACTGCTGCTTTCTTTAGAGATGATTTAATCGCTGTAAAACTGATCTTCATACTTGCTATTCTTGATTATATTGCCACTTAACAAGCTGTATTAAATGCATGAAAAAATTAAATCAGAAAATTGAGCACTAGACAGTAACAAGGAAAACATTTTTTTTTCTTCAGTACTGTTGCCACTGATGGGAACCGTGTGTAACCAAGTTATTTTTGAATTATGTTCAAGCTGGGAGGAAAAGAAAACTTGAAATAATGGATAATTTGAAAGTAACTACACAGAAATGCCACTAAAAATGATGGCTCATAACTTGATCTTGTATAGCTCAGTCCCTGCCTCCTCAGCTGAACCACTTGCTTTACCTTGTGCACTCAATAGGACCATAGTCATCTGGAGCATGGAGATTTCAAGGAATTTGGAACGAAGTTAATGCTGTGGAAGGGGTCTCTCTTCCTTGCTCTGGTCTTGGGAAATATTCCCCAGGCACAGCAGTTCTGGGTACTGTGCAGCAGATCTGACCCATGGTGGGCACATAGGCCGCTGGGCAGCAGCTGGAGCAAGTTTTGGGTGGTCTTATGATCCTAGAATTGGCTGTAACAAAGAGTGGTGACACATGGCTGCAGCAGTGTTCTCTGGAGAGAGGAGCCCTCTCAAACAGGTCCCCTAGAATTGAAATCAGGTTCCTCTGAGGTCCAGAAATGACCGTGGAGCTTCATTCTGGTGGGGCTGAAGGCAGTGGTGAGAAGCTCTTGGGGTTACGCGGCTGGGGTTGGAGAACCACAGCCTCTTTGGGAAGTGGGTCTGAGCTGCTAAATATAAGTAGTCCTGTCTTCTACCGTGGTCCTTGTTGTGACCTCCACTTGCTTTTCTGCGAGGGGAAATGCATTGCAGGAGGCATCAGGGGCTTGCAGCTTGCAGACACCTCCTCTGCAGGAAGAAAGAGCAAGTCCCACGTGCCAGGTAGGATACAGGGAGGTGGACAGTGCGGTACAAAAGTATTGTTCTCCAAGCAGAAATGTGAGTGGCACCGCTGGGACATAATAACTTGCTCACAAGGAAAAGTTTCTTTCTAATGTCCACCATTTAACGGTTGGCTTATGCCCTTGAAGTGAGATGTGTTATATCTGTAATACAGCCACGGTAATTTCATTCTAAAAGTACCCTATTTGATTAAGAACCAGCCATGAAGGCAAATATCAAATCTCCAGATGGAAACTTGTCCTGGCAGGAGAGGATGAGAAGCTGCCATTAAGCAAGGCTGGGCTGGGGCGTCCCCTCTGACCAGGGACACACCACGGCACGGCCCATTTGTCACAGCAGGAATATAAATTTGTTTTCTATTACTGACATGTATTTGTCCTTTCCTTTACTGCAGCAATAATTTCTCAAAAATACCTTTTAAAAAAAAAAAGACAAAAGAAAGTCCCAAGAATATGAGCGTTTGATCTTAATTTTGTCCTACCCTTTACAGAATGGTTTAAATAATTCCTGCAGGTAACACCATCAGCCCTAATCGCCCAAGCAGCGATGGCCTGTCACGGTGCTTGTAGAAGGGGTAAACTCTCCACCTTGTCCTGCTCCTTAAAGCATGAAATCCTGGGTGCATTTAAAGAACAAAAAAAAGGTGATATGGTGTGGTAGAGAAGCACAGAAATGTTAAACCAGTCTTGTTGAGCTGGAGGTCTCTCTGACACCAAGGTGGGCTTTTTCGTAAATTTTTATGCTGTTCTATGTAATACTGAGACACTCTTGTGTGATGGTGCAGCATCAAAGTATCAGAGAAAGTGGAGGAAGGAAGGTGCCTTAGATCAGAGGTGACTAATGGCTTTTCTCAGAGGCTTATGGCAAAGCTGTGTGCCTGGCAGTGTGCTGGTGCCCAGGACAGAGCTCTAAGCAGGATTCTGGGGTTTAGCTCTAAGCAGGATTCTGGTTTTATGGAGCAACCTGTACCTGTGAAACTATACCCCCAAAGCAACTGGACACATACTGAGCAAAGTGAGAGCAACTACAGAAAGTACAGGAAATAGCCTGGCTCAGGCAGTTTTTTCCCAGTACACCTGGAGGATGTTTTTGCTCTTCCAGCTAATTTAAGATTATTAAATTTAGGGTGGTGGTAGAAGAGTAGAAGAATAACATGGTTAATTTTTGGAGTGAACTCCCTTTGGTAAACCTGTGCCTTTTAAATTCAGATAAAATATTTCCCTCCTCTGCAGCACCCAATCGTAGGTCCTGTAATCTGCTGTGGTGATTCATGGGTCTTGGGAAGCCCCTTGCAGTGTGTCTTGTGTTACATCTGATTTATGGGGTGGAGAAGGTAAGGGAATGTGTGTTGGGAAGTTAACTATCATATTTACATTTTCTGAAGCTATGTAGGTGTGAAATCAGGCTGGTAGTTGCTGAACTGGCTTCTCCTTGCATTCTTTGACTGGTGGTCTGCTCCCAGCCTTGCATTTGTGGTCTTGGTCCCATTTCCATCCTGGGAGAAGCCACACGATGCTTCTGGCCCTGTTAAATGACTGCAGCATATTTTCCTGTAATAAATCTTGGTGATGAACCAGTGCTGGAGGACCTGATTTAGCTTGGGGGGGGGGCAGAAATTGGTTTTGTTGGTTCTTTTATTTTCTTCCTTTTTATAGGAAGAAAATAAAATGGAAATATTGAAGGAGAATGTGTATTTGTTCATCAGCTTTTTTAGTTCTTCTCTGCAGTGTTTACCCCCGCAAAAACAGGCTGTCCCAGCCTGTGAAGTTGCTGACTGAGGCTGCAGGAATCAAGAGGCATGAGACAGAAGTGCATGTTGATGTTTTTAATAGATAAAAGCAGGAGGTCCAGTTGGAAACACCTGGCAAAGAGCATTTTTTACATTTGTAAAAAATCTTGGGCAAAACACCCTGTATGTGGGAAGAGAGCAGAGGCAGCGGTGCTGGCGTGGCCTGGGGGGATCACTGGGGATGTGGCAGCTCCATCTCAGGCACTGGTTTCTCAGCCCTCCTTCAAGATGCTCCAAGAGATTTCTCTGGTTCCTTTGCTTTGGAGTCTCTGTGCGTGGCTTAACTGTTTTAAGCATTTCCTATATTAAAAGTCAAGCTCTGTGTGTGATCCTCTAAGTCATTAAAAATGGGTCACTGGGAAGTTTGGCAGCTGCATGAACTGGTGTCTCCCCCTTTTCTGGATATCATTATTCATCTTCACCTGCTTGCCTTCAGAATAAAGGGCTCAGAGTTACCTTCTGAGCTGTTATTGCTGTTTTGCTGAAACATGCTGTGTATGGGCAGGCAGACACATGCCACTGTGCTGCAGGAAAGGTAAAAGTACACATATGCTCACACAGCTTCAGTGCAGGATTCATCAGCATAAAAATCACAGTGGTATTGTTGGGAAACGGGCAATATTTTGAAGCCCTTAATCACTCAGCAAAAAGCAGCTTTGTGGTTGGCACATAGAAACTGGTAATCTGTAGGCTGTGATTAAAAATACATTTATATCTGCCTAAAATATCCCTACTGTTGATGCTTGGATATTTCTCTTAACTTTTTAACCAAGGAAGTTACAAACAAAGGTGCAAAGCAAGGGGACTGGGCAAAGGGATAGAGATGTAGGGACAGATTTCTTCAGCCTGATGACCAGCTCGTGAGTTTTGTGCTGTGGTGGTTGTGTTATTCTGAAGTGGATGTAAGTGGGACTCAGTGGTACATACAAAGTGGTGTTCAGACGTTTTTCCTGATCTTGTAATGGAGTGTTGGTTTGAATCAGCCATGTGTAGAGGTGTGTGGATGTACCCATGCAAATATCTCCAAGGAAATGGCTTTTCAGTGGAGCGCCTGCAGCAGACACAGGGGTTGGGACTCCTTCCCCATTTCCCCATCTCACCCTGGGAAAGTCATGTCCCTGTGGCTTACCGGGGTGAAGGGCTGTGAGAGAGGAGCAGGATTGGATTCTGCTGTGATGCTTTTGCCAAAAGTGGAGAATTGGCCCCAAATGTGGGAAGGCACTAAGTCCAATTGCCTCTTCAAGGGATGCTGGCTTGTCCATCTGCAGTGAATGGTAGGGACCAAATTAATCTTTAACAGGAGTAGGCACAACTCACTGCTGGAATCAATCACTTATTTATGGTGGTGACAGCTTTAGGCCCAAGTTCCCAAGGTCATTTAAACACCATTCAAATCCATGACACATTTTGAAATACAGCAAGGAACACATTCATAGAAGAAAATTCCATAGAGAGTCATTAAATGCAGAGAAACAACCTGTGGCTCAGGAGGTTCTGCTCCATGAGCGACTGGGGGAGGATTCATCTCAGGGAGAGATGAATGATGGTACCTGCTCCAAACACATCCCTGGTGGACCTTCATCACAACAGGGCGAAGCCAGCTGGGGTTTTTAATGTGCCTACTAGCTGCCTTTCAGGCTGGTTTTGGAGCTGTGTGTTCCCCAGACTCACCTGTACACCCCTGAGATTCCCCACCCCAAAACCCTCTCTCAGCCGATTCCCTGTCTGCTATCAAGGGAGTGTTTACAGCAGCTAAAGCTCTTAAGTGCCTTGTCTAGGAGACTGATGGTGATAATTAAAGCAATGCTTTCCAGCCATCTTCTGCTCTTTCTTGAATTGTGGGGAAGTGGGGATTGGGCTTGTGCCAGCCAACAAGGAACCCTGGAAATCCCTGGCTTGTTAGTGAGTCTTTGCTGATGGGTACAGACACCTGACTTGTCAAAACCTCCAAATAGAGGAGAGGTTGCCCAGCAATTGTAGGTAATACTTATTTTTCCTTCTGTGCTGAAAAAATAGTGCATAATTTTGTGATGTAATTTATTAATCAAACCCATCCTGTGTTGTTTTATTAAATGATGGGGAAGGGTAGTGGGATGTTATCTGTCAGAGTAAAAAAAAATTAAAAAATGAAACAACTGATTTCTCCTGTGTTTCGATTATGGATGAAATAGCTCAAACCAGCATCCAGCTAAAAAGACAGGCACAGAGGTCGTGGCTGGTAATCACAGTGACACTAGGGTGAGTTTTTCTAGAACTGCTGTGAAATTGTGCAGTAAATTACATTACACGAGATGTATTATTCCCTGGTTTAGAAAAAAGCCTCCTGACACGAGGCCTCAGCAAGGCAGCTGCAGATGCTTTACTGCTGGAGCTGGGACTCAGTGCCCTCTGGTGTGGCTCCAGCACTTTGGGAGCCCAGCACTCCCAGAGATGCTGCCGTGGGCTCATGTGCTCACACAGCTGCTGTTGTCCTTTTTGCTGTCTTTTACTTTGATCATCTTTTAGTTGGGCTCCTTTCTCCTCTCTTCCCAGCTTACTCAGAGTCTGGTTGTGTGTTATGGCCCTGCATTGCCTGTTTCTGTGGGCAAGCAAGGATCACCTGAGCACCTTGGGGCTGCTGCCCCATCTACAGCTGCCCATGGCATGGGCTGATCCCTGCTCAGAACCATGGGGCACTGGTAGTGCTTGCTTTTGCCCCAGCTGCTCTGGGCAGGAGACCAGAGCTGCTGCTCCTGGCCATGTCCGAGGCTGGATCCTAGGATTTAGCTTCTTTTTTTAACCTGGGAAGCACGGAGTAACTGTTAAAGCAACTGAATGGAGGCCATCAGGGTCTGACCTCTGGATAAGACAATTTGTTCTGAAAGCAATAATGCAATGAGAACATCCAAAGAGCCAGTTCATGTGTGAAGCCACAGGGTGCATTAGATGGAACCTGTTTCCATAGCCTCCAATGCCTGTATCCAGTACCCAAGTTAGCAGAAGAGGGGCTCTTCCCCACCCCCACCCCCCATGCTCAGTGTCTCCTTGTTCCTACTGGGAGGGGATGAGCAATCATCTGTCTGAACCCGCTATGTGCTGCTGTGTGTGACTGCTGCACGTCACCTCCCTGGCAGTAGGTGCTCTCCAGGAGCTGAGGAATGATATTACAATATCTTCAAGGGGTTAAATGATAGCATTAAAAATGTGATCAATATTCAGTTGACTCGGAGTTTCAGTATTCCGTGGTAGTGTTTGATTACAGATAGCAGCTCTCTTCCCTGCAGTAGCTGTTAGCATCATTGGCCGTGGCATCCTTGTGGTATGGCACTGAAATCTCAGCTGTAGTTTGTTCTCTGAATCCTATTTTTGCTGTGACACCCCCATAAGCAATGAAATAAGTGTGCTGATATGTTTATTTGAAGGTTTCTTTAGTAAGGAGGTGTTTAATAAGCACCTACCAATGGAAACAAATTGAGCTCCTTGAGTCACAGCTGGAGTTGCAACTTTTTCTCCCTTGATTATCAAGGAATATATTCTGCATGGAAGAATTCACAGCTTCCAAAGACATCTGGTTGCTAAATAATATAATTAAAGTAAATACAGCATAACGGGACCTACTCCCATGTTCCTAATGAGCAGAAAGTAGAGTTTGGGTGAGGGAAACACATGAGCTGGTGGAGGGAAGGAAGAAGGGAAGAGCAAAGAAAAGCTATGGAGGGAAACCAGAGGGAAGGGGGAAATGAACAGAGGGGAGGAGGGTGCAAAAGAGAGGAGATGAGGCGTCTTTGTGCTGGGGTCTGGAGTGACACAATGCCCAGAAGCAGATGGTAATTGTGGTGGAGGTGGCTGGGGATAACAGCTGTAGACACAGGTGGTCCCTCAAAACTGGTAGGGCACTGTCTTATGAAGGATCTAGCTGTGTTGCTCAAAGTTTAGAGGTTCTTTTTCTCCCTAAGTGACTGTATAAAGGGTATTTTGCTTCCTAAGCAATTGACTTCTTTTTACTCTTTTAGTAATTTAGAGAGCAGGAAGCCAACTGTCGACAAATCTGTGCAAAGTTGTTTTATTTAAATTATGGGAGACAAACGGCTCAGGTGGAAACCAGTTAGCTGGGCTCCACTGACTTGCTGTTTGCAAGCCACGGTGTTTGAGTAGTCCACTTGGGGAGCTCCAGAAGGGCTTTTCCAGTCCTTCCTGTGAAGAACCAGGGTGGAGGTAGTGGTAGGCTTGAGGTCTTATCTCCCGATAGTGTCTTTCCCCATGGGCAAACAGGCACTGTTGTTGTTTAATGCCAGGGGAAGAAGGTGCCCCCTTTGCTCCAAAATAAAGCCAGCATGGCATTCAGGAGGGGGTTCTGAGGGGGTTCTTGGGGGAGTCTCATCCCCAGAGCTTGGCTGTATGAATATCCCAGCCCTGCTGTGGGATGGGTGTTGCTTTTGCTAGTTGAGCTTTACTTTCTCTCACTCAGCAGTTGCAGAGCTTATATTGGGGTCCTTTTCATTCTGTAACTCTCCTGAGTGATAGATTTTAAGAAGTACTCAGAGGTGGTTTCTTTTTGGCATTACAAAAGTTGCATACTGTTCAGTCATAAGGAGAAATCTGTAAGTTTTGTAGGAATCTTCAGGGCAAGGGTATTCTTCCTGCTTCATTGTAGACCTGGGTTATTTTGGCTGAAAAACATGTTTGGGAGATCCTGGCAGGGCAGACTATCCTGAGGGTAATTTTTCAGGCACGATTTGGAGGATCTCTGTTGAGATAATAAACCCCACGTCTGTTTGCCTGTGGGCCTCGTGCTGCCCATTTGATCCTCATTGTCTCCGGTATTGCACCCAGTAGGAATTAAAGAGAGCGGTAACTTACCTTGCTCTGGCATCAGCACATCTCCTAACGATCCCAGGGCAGGCAGCACTTGCTGTGTGTGCGCTCCATGCAGGAGGACGATGCATCACGTTGATGTGGAGAGGCGAAGCTCAGAGAGGCTGTCACTGGGGGCTGCCATGGGAGACGCAGCATGGGAGGAATTGCTCATCTGTTTTCTTTACCTACCACGGACAAATTACAGCGGATAAAAGTGTGGATGTGGGTTCGTCTTATTCCCTTACTGACTGCACCTCCTGCAGAGCATCCTGTGTTTACGTTATTCCTCACCTCTTTGTTGGAAAACCATCGTGGGGTTAAGCAACTTACCAACTGTCTGCAGTTCTTGAGTTGGTATGAGATAGAAAGTTTCATAAGGTCACTCCCTTTCCTCCTATACATACGTGGTTTTGTACATGGGAGCAAGCTGGTCAGACCGATGCAGGAGCAAGCAGAGGTATCTGTATTTGCCTTGCTCATGAAATAACCACACTGCCAAATACCATCCTGGCATTCTTGGCTGCCACGTGCCTCTCTGCTGTGTGTTGCTGCATCCTGAGAAATAGAAGCTTTTCTTACACGTCTTTGAGTTCACAGACCACATACTGAGTAAATTCTCTATTAGTGTGTTCCTGCATTGAAACCTTTGTGTGAGGAACTGATTTATTTGCTGCTTAAACACGCAGAGCAGCAGCACATGTGAAAACACATGCAGGAAATGTAGGGTGCAGGTTTTGTGTTGGTTTGTTGTTTGTTTTTTTTGTTTAATGGGGTTAGTTGTCCTCATAATGGAGAACATTTGTTTGCATGGTGTTCTGATATCTCTGTGAGCTGCATGGGGAAAACAATTTGCCTTTGGGGACAAATGTCTAAAGATAAATTAATTTTCATGGTGTTCATATCTGAGTCACAGAAGGTGGAAATTCAGTACACTGCTCCCCAAAACCACCTGTGTGAAGTCAGCTGTCTGCTGCAGAGAAGGATTTGGACTGTGCCTCCAGGCTCCCCACACCTGATGAACAAAGCCTGGAGTAAAGGGCAGTATAACAGAGAAGGAACTTCAAGTGCTGGTGTGTTTTGAGCCTGTGGACGGCATGTGAGGGGAATTTCCAGCCCCAGTGGAGCTGGGAGGGGTAAAGCAGCACTTCGCAAATCCCCATCAAGGAGCTCTCTCAGTCTCTGGTGCTCACCTTATTAAGTGGGCAGCCTTGCAGACTGTCTAGGCTTATTATAGGTATTGGCTTTGTAGCCTTAGGTGTCCTTTTTTTGGTTTAGTTCCTTTTTCTTTGTGTGTATATGTGTTACACAGAAAAATGGTAGAAGTATGGTCCAGAGTGGGGCAGGCAAAGTGAGTACCTAAAAGGAAGATAAGCCAGCAGCGACAGCTCTGCATGTCCAGACAGTGTTAGCAACACTTCATCTCACCTCCGTAGGGTTTTCCAGTGCTCTTCAAAAAGCTAAGTTTGGGAAAAAGTGACACAGCAGCAATTTAAGGACTGCCGGAGGTTTTCAGTGGCGTAAAGCATTGCTGTGAAGTGACGTATAGAGACAAACACTGGTCCTGGAGCCAGTCTAAATTTATCACTGTGTCACAACAGATAGTTAAATTTAAATGTGTGTCCAGTACTTGCCATTTCAGTAGGTTGCAATCAGCTTGAATTGATATTACCCGAGTAAATCAAAGAGCTGAATAGCACATCCATTTCTGATACAGCAGAGCAGTGCACATTATCTCAGGGTGAAAGGAGTTGGTATGGAGGCTCTGACTGGTGTTATTGTAACCAGCTCAACACTGCAGAATAAAAGAACGAATTTTGGTATATGATGGACTCCTCCAAAATGGAAAGTGCTTGCCACTGCAGTGTACAAGATGGTAAATTACTGTGATTGCTTGTACAGGGATCAATGTACAATCTGTTGAATGGCTACTGAACAGCCATACGTGCTGTCATCTGCCCAGGCTGGCTCTGTTCACATGGGCATTCTTCAGTGTAATTAAAAATTACAGCCAATTTTATGCAGCTGCATTTGGTCTTTGGCCAGGTCAGCCTTGGACAGCACCCAGCAGAGTTAGACCTCCCTGTGATACATCTGTATTTTTTCCTAGGGAGAAGTTTTTTCTTGTCACTATTCCGGGTCACATCTGGTGTGTGTTTTTGAAGTGCATTTCCTGTCTCCACTGATTGTGCTTGGGTTTCTGCTGTGAAGCTGCCTCTCCATACCAATGTTCAGTTTCTTTGGGCTGAAACTCCACTGGATGATGTGCTCCAAATCCCTGTTAAGGTTCTCTGGTTGCTCAGAAGCATTTAGACCACAGGATTGGGTTGGACTGGATCAGTAGAAAGTTACTCAAATGCATGTGCTGCGGATGTTGGGCCCCAGGTGCTGCTTTGCTTTTTGTTTTTCAGGTCTCTTGGCAGTGCTGAACTCCCTTAACTAATGTATGTGCAGGTGCCTGGAGCTGGGTGGTGTACATGCACCTCAGGACATGCATGTCCCACAGGGGGAAAGGAGTGACTCAGGTTATCCCCGCTTTTCCTGCACTGGGATATTTCCATCCAATGTGTGTAGGAGTGTCAGATGAGGGAGGAGGTCTCCTTGCATGCTGTTCATGCTAGACAGCCTTTTACTGCCTGACTTCTCAACTCATTGCTGCTCTCTGAGATACTGGGAAAATCTCCATACTAAATGTACCTGATCTGATTTTGTCTGAGGGAAACAAACTTCTTCCCATCTTACAGTTCCATCAGCTTTGTAAAGTCTTTCTTTTTGCTCAAGTTCAGCTCTTACAGACATTTAGGGAGATAATCACATCCCTGTTTTTCTCTTCTCTTTTCAACCCACCATGAACCTTCTGCTACTGTCCTGCCTCATTTGTTTCTTTCTCTGATTCTCCTCATTAAATAAATTGCATCCAGAATGTCCTGTCAGATGAACAGTAAATTAATATACTGTAGCCCAAACTTCAAAAAGCAAAAGAGAATTTAGTTACAATGACTCGTGTTCTTATCCCAACACTGTCAGTGATAAAATGGCTATTGACTTAATTGGGAACAAGGCACTGCTCCCCCTAATTTTGTATTGCTTCTCTATTATCATTAATAATTTGGCTTTCTCAATTTGTGTGGCAAGCAGTCATGGCAGTTAGCCAAAATCTCCTCTCTTTGTTGGTATAATGGTTAGGGAGGTTTTTGTAGGTAGGCCAGCAACCTCCTTGATTGAGCTGGTACAGGGAAGTACCACCTCCATTGGGGAAATCGAAAGAACCTTTGCAATGTAAGATGGGAAATAACCTACCGAATAGGTATAAAATGCACTCTTTTAGCTCTGACATTTTTTTGTTAAGTTCTGAAGAGAAAGCATATGGAGATTATCTTTCTGTCTTGTATATTGAAATACAGGAGCTTGGGGGCAGAATTGTAAATGATGCAGTTATGAGTTTACACTGCACTCATAGGTATGTTCCCTTATCTTGTTATATGGCTGCTTCTAGGAATCAAATATTTAAGTTTCCATTGTACTGCTTTTGATGGCTGGAAGCCTTCGTTTTTTTAGATGACACTATATATCAGGTTTACAGTTCTCCTGGTAGTTTAAAGGAAAGGGAGAACATGCTCTCATGACTCTCAAAAAGACCTTAAAATTCTGGCGCTCTCTTTTTCTGGAGGACAAGATATACTTTGGTCATCTACACGCTTATGTTTTTCGGTGACAGCAGTTTTTGGTGCTGTCTGGAAAGCAAGGCTACTTACTTTGATAGAGGGTTTCTGTCCTCCTTGACTTTATGAGAAAGAAAGGAAAGAGTGCTTCAGTTCTGGTTTCTTCTTCAGCATATACACTGGGTCATTACATGTAAGCATGTTATTCCCTTTTTCTCCTGAAACACCTTTTCCTTTCAGTCATTTGATGTTGTGGAAGCGTTTCTGGCACTACACACTGCAGCATCTTTGTTGTGCAAACAACAGTGAACTAGAGGCAGCACTGGGGCTGGATTTGAAACCCTTCACTGGAAAAAGAAAAAGGCAAACTTTACACTTGTATTTTAATGTGTGAGTCATGATCTAGAGCACATCACAGACTGGATTTTTGTTTGTTGTTTTCCTATCATGCATCCTGGTCATGTTCCCATGATCTGATAGAGTAGAAATGAGGAATTTGTGTGTCTGGAGGGCTTTTGCTGTAGCACCTGATCACCTGCCAGGAATGTCTTAGCACCTCTTTTTGTGCCATTTCCAGTTTTTCAAGTGTATTGGCAAATTTTATGGGATTTCAGGGGATCAGAGGTAAACCTGGGCTTACCTTTGCTGCTTTGGGGTGTTAGAATGAGCTGTATGGGGCTGGTGCCCCATGACATGACAGCCACCAGGCAGCATGTGTGAGCTTGGGAGCACCTACTTATCTCCCAGTGTGCTGTAGATTCAATCTGTACCGTGAAGTCACTTTGCTTATTCAAAGGTGTTGCTCTTTGTGCCAAAATCCATGTGTATCTGTCTGTGCCTTGGTTTTACTTGGGTCCATTCTGAAAAGAAATAGTGTGTGCAATATGGCACAGGTTGGATGACTTGCTGGGGGAAATGCTGCCCCCTGAACTGTGGCAGAAGAGAGGGGTTTGCCAGCTGAGAGGGGTTTATTTTGTGAAGGGAGAGCCATGGGCTGCAGCCACAGGTGCTTGCGTTGCCCCACTGCTGCAGGTCATCAGGCAGCCCTGGCTGGGTCTGGCCCCTGGGTGTGTGTCTCAGTTTCCCCTAAGATGTGTCCTGCCCTGAGCTAAGTTGTGTGACACCTCTGTCCTGGCTGAACTTTACTGCAAAACATCCATGGCTCCAGCAGAAACCAGGTGCTTGCATGCACCTCCTGGGCTTCCTCTGCACCTGTGGCATAAGGAACTGGCTGATTTCTTCATGGCCTATTTGTTACCCTGAAACTAAACCAAAGGAATGAGACGAAATTAATAAATGTTAATATATTCTCGTTTAATTGAGAAGCACTGTTTTCATCAACTGCTGTTTGAAGAACAGACTTAAGTATGTTTGTAAGCCCAAACAAATGTTGGCTTTTTAAAGCTGTTGCACAAATACAAGGATCTTGCTGCCGTTAAAGAGGTTTAGAGCTGTGAACTGTTCAGAACTCAAAATCTGTGGATGAATAATGTGGCTGGGATTCACTAAAGCCTATTAAAGATAATATTTTTCTATTCTGTAGCTTAAGCCAAGCTTAAGCCAAGTCAGCCTTAAAATCCTGGCTTATTCCCCTTATTTTGTGGGTAGCTCCAGCATTGCAACACCCAGCATTCTATGTTATTTGGAACAAGCAGAAATGATCTCCATCTCATTCCTGTTTTTATGAGCATGAATGTGTTTTTCCCCCACACCTGAGTCTTCACCTCTAGCTGAGGAGCAGAAAGAGTTTGTTCTGCTGCTGTTGCTGCCCCTCTTCTCACCCTCTCCAAAGCAGAGGAGTCCTGGGGCAATGAATATCACACGAGGGAATGTGATCCCTCAAAGCAGAAGTGAGTTATGTTTAAAAATATTTGAGAAAAGTCTTTCTGCTTTCCCAGGAAAAAAACGGCTGAGACATCTTTGCATCCTGAGGCTCAAGTGACATCCACTTTAAAAATATTTTAAAAATTGTTTTTAGGTGAAATGAAGGTCATTTCTGTAAATTAATTACACTTGAGAGTTGAAGAGCAATGCAATTTAAAAGTTATAAACCAGAGCAGCCTTTCAAGATTGGTGCAAAAGTCTGAAGGCTGCAGACCTCTTTCTAAATGTAGTCATGGTTACTTGCCTTCTATCTTACACAAAAGTTTGTGCCTAATCCACCAGGCAGGTAGGAAAGATAAGGCCTATTAACTACAATGAGCAGCTAGAAAAGCTTGAACGAGTGTGCTTTGGGAAGGGATGCATATTAATAAATAAACATGACTTCAGTAGGTGAATTCACTCACAGCAATATGCATGCAGAGCATCACTGCCTCTTTCCCTGCATGCAAACCTGAAATAGGGATGTCTGTTGGAGACGTGGTGTTCCAGGTATGAGAATTAGGATGACCTTGAGTTCGAAGTTAAATCCTGGCTTGAAAGCAGGATATGAGGGTCCTTGTGTTCTGGTTGATTAACTCGTGTGATTTCCTATGGAAATAGCCCTTTCATTATTTCATCGATACCAAAATTCAAATGTGGCCCCTATTCAATAGCAAGAACAATGAGCCATATAGCACTGACCTTTCTGAAGTCAAACTGCAGATCCAGATCTGTGATATTAGGCACAGCATGCTGATTATGCTGTTCGAGAGCTCTGCAAACCAGTTTTCTCTAATTGAGATAAAACCTGGCAAAGCAGACTATCCTGTAGCTCTGGTCTCACGGGGAGAGGAGATGAGCGTCCCTTCTTGCGGCACGGGAACGCTCAGGGCAATGCGTATATCTGTGTAGTGCCTTCTACCCTCCTCCCTGCCCGAACCAGGGTTTATTTTAACTTCTCGGGGCTCATAGTGAGTGAAGACCTTTTAGGACCGAAGCGCAGCGTTGAGCCCCCGCCGCCGGCTCTGGGCTCTGACACGGGCTCTGTGTGCGCACAGACCGCTATTGATTTGGCGGGCACAGACGCCGATTCACAGGGAGGGGGCTGGCGAACATCACCCGTGGCTGGGGATTGTGCGGGAGTGCCCGGAGTTGGTGTCCTTCCCCTCGGGAAAAATGGGCCACTTCAGAGGCGTTTGTATATCAAACCCCAGCTGAGGGGCAGGGAAACAGAAGCCTGAGTATGGGCACGTTTTTGTTTTAAGTGTGCAAGAATGGTTGTTGTTTTTTTTTTTTTCACTCTTGGCAGATTAATTTCACTTTTTTGTTTTTCTTTTTTTTTTTCTTTCTCCTCTTACTAGTGCATTTAGCAACGTTAAATCAAAATGCAAAAAGCTGCTGGATGTGGTCATGCTGTGTCAGGTATTTCAGGCAGCTCCAGTTGTGACCAAAAAATCTTGCAAAAATCTAAACTGGGCAAGGCACCCCAGGCATCCAGAGACTAATGGCATCCCCCAAGGGTAGTAATTTTTTAGTAATTAATCCCATGTACTTGTTTGTTTTCTATCACAAATAGCATCAGGAAAGCTTAGAAGATATATCAACCTCATTTCCTAGGTGCTTTGATGTGCAGGATATAGAAAAACAAGGAGAAGGAACCAGATGTGTGTGTGTTGCTTTTCAGAAATCATAATTTTTCTTTCTTTGGATACATATTTATGTCAAGTACATGTTCTTTGCACATAAGGCTCCTAGGGCCAAAATAATAAAATATTTCCAAAAGAAGACAATAGAACTATTTGCACAGATTTGTCATAGAACGGACCTTAAATCTCTTCTCATTCCAAGCCCCTGCCATGGACAGGGACACCTTCCATTATCCCAGGTTGCTCCAAGCCCAGTCCAACCTGGCCTTGAACAGTTCCAGGGGTGGGGCAGCCACAGCTTCCCTGGGCAACCTGTGCCAGTGCCTCCCCACTCTCACAGGGAAGATTTTTTCCCCTATATCCAATCTAAACCTGACCTCTGTCAGTTTGAAACCATTACCCTTTATCCTGTCACTCCGTGCCCTTGGAGAAGTCCCTCTTTGGCTTTATTGTAGCCCCCTGTAGGTACTGGAAAGTGCTCTAAAGGTATTTGAGATGGTTTTCTAATGTTTGTGGATAACCAAATGCCACAATGCTCAGGTATTAATTCTGGTGTAAGAAGAGGTAAATTGGAGGCTGGGGACAGTTTCTGTAGATGCATGGGGAGGGTTTCATTTCGCTGCCTGAGGGTGATGGGGAATGGAGAGATGCTGTTCTCTTTGGAAGATTTTGGCCGTGCCTGCAGCAGCAGAAAAGATGCACAGGACCAGCTGGGGAAGGTGGGGGTTGCGTTGCTTGCTGCCCACAACATTCAAGACCAGAGTACATGAAAGTGAGGATTGGCATCAACTGAGCAAACAGCACAGTGTGGGCCCTTGAACCAAACAGCAGTTAAAATTTGGAGGCTGGGAAAGGTTGTTTCCATCTAGGGCAGCCCAGAGAGTCTATGGGATCTGCTGGGCAGGGATGGTGGTTCAAGGGGACAAGGGGGAGGAAGGGCGAGGAGGGAGGGAGGCAGCACTCTGGGGAGAGGTTTCAGGAAAGCTGAGCAATGTGCAGTGTTTGAGGGTTTGGGAAAAAGAGAAGTGAACATTAGGACTATAAAACTCAATGCCTACTAACAGCTGCTTGCCACAAGTGCTCTGCAGAGAGCTATGGTGGTTATTTTCCCCTTCTGTTTTTTAATTTATCGTACCAGAAGCAGGAAGGCAATGCCCAAAGTCTAATGCAAAATAAAATGGAGCAGTTTTTGATTGCGCCGAACAGTCAAGTGGAAAAATGAGTTAACTGGGACTCCAGTTTAAGACCCATCTAAACCAAACCCAAGAGGAGCCTGGCTCCAGGTTGTCTGGCAGAGCTGTTTGGGCTACCTGCAGGAGGGGAGCTGAGTGAGTTCTGCTCAGCAGCCTTCAGCAAGGAAGGTTGATCAGAAAAAGTGAATTTTTTGGTAGACTTCAGAGTGACTGTGGTGTTTTGAATGTACCTTTAATGTCTGAAGTTCATCTGTGATGGGCAGAGTCCAACATCCTGGCCTTACAAAAATTGTTGGAGTGCATAGAAGATTAATGGTGCTGGTGTCAGAGGTATTATCTACGTGAAGAAAAATTAGCTGATCAAATACTAGATTCTTTTAGAAAGGTTGGTAGAAAAACTTCCTGTATTTTTTTCCTTCCCCTGGGACTGAATTAGTCAGGATGCCTGGGAAATAAAACTGAGTCACAGTGTTTGCTCTCTGTGAAAGCTAATGCTCTCTTTTCCCCTCCCTGAGGTTATGCTCTTGTAAAGGCCAATGCGGGAGCAGTGCTCGCTCCTTTGACACCTCGTGGTCCCAAGCATGGGAATGTGCCTGCGGGAATGGCTACGGGAGATGGGGACTGTTCTTCCCTCCCATGGCCTCCCGCTGTGCTGCACCCACGGCACCCATGTGAGGAACGATGGATGGAAAGAGAAACTGCTGGCTGTGATAGCTCTGGTTAGTTTTGGAGTAATGTGCTTTATTTATTGATTTTGCTGTAGAAAGGGTCAGAAACAGCAGGAGAAGAAATGCTGTATATTCCAGAAAGTTAGAGACAACTGTACCTGGCACTGGGAAACCAGTTGTGCTCTAGGAGAGGCTTCCAGCAGGCAAGCACAGCACAGCAGGGTCACCCTCTCCACACTCTGCCTTGGCTACTCTGGAGAATGACAGCACATCCCTGCTCACAATGTAGTGCTGCATTGAGGTCAAAAACCCTGCTCAGACATGAAAAATTATTTTGGAAGTTGATAGGTACCAGCAACACCTGGAGAATTGTTCTAAATCAATGCTCAAAATAAGAGGTGGCATCAGAACTGGGCCCAAAATAGGGATTTTTAGAAGGTCTTCTTTGTAAGAGAACTTATACAATTACCATAAATGAAGTCCGAACAAGGGCGTGGTGCCCTGGAAAGGGCTGGAAGATTTGCAGAGCTCTGGATTCACTGGTTACTGGAGAGAAACAGGGTGCTGTGCATCAGGGCCTTCCCACCACCATGAGTATTTGTACTTTTTGCATGTGCTCTCCTCTCAGCAGTCTTCCCTTGTCCCCAACTTGAATTGGTACCGACCTGCAGCACGTCTTGCCCTCTCACGTGTTGTAGTGTTACTTCAGTCTATGGAGAAATTCAAGGGATCAAAACATTGTGTTTTTCCTGAATTCTCTCTGAAATAATATTATCCCTTTTTCTTTGACATGCTAGCTAGCAGGGATGCCAAATCCTAAGCAGTGTTTGTGGGTGAGGCAGGTATTCCCCAGAGGTTTGCATTTTTAGTATTGCTCCTATTCTGGGCACCCAAACCCAGAAAAAATCAGAACACATTATGCAACCAGTGACCTTGATCAGGTTCAAAATTATCTTAAACGTTAAACAGTAGCAAGCATGACTTTTATTGTGGGAAGTATTTTATCTGGCATTCAAGCATGATTGCTGTAGTCTGGGGTCCACGTTTAACTTTTTTATGCTTCAAGTTTTTCCAGTTAATTTATCAAAATGACATGCAGCTCTGGGGGCAGCTCTGTGGTGTATGATTGACTAAATAATACTCTGAATTTCTGAAAGGCTTTTAGAGTTCACTGCTTTCACACCAGGTGTATTTGTTGTTCTAATGCAGGTCACTTCCTCTCTTAGTCATGCCATCCTCCAAGCAGAGCCTAGCAGAAACAGTTTCTAATGACATAAATTGGATTTCAGGGTTGAAGAGCAATGTCTGAAAGGGATTTTTCTTATCCAAATGCTGTTGAGCCAGTTTCTTTGTTTACTTTTGACACACACATCTGTTTTCAGATGTGATTAACAGATTAAATGGTGAATTTTGGTAAGAGGTTTGGAGGCAGCCATCATTTTGTGGAGTGGCTGCAGGCATTGTAATATCCTTCTCGCTTGATTTGAAATTCACCCATTGCTTTCAGTAGAGAATGAAATAACTTTTTAGACCTTTTAAGTATTACTCATTGCACAGTAATTTTAATTATTGTCAGTTCCTGGCTACTGGTGAAAGAACATGAAATTGGAGTGTCCCATTGTAAATGTGTTTGTATTTCAGAACAGCACTGAAGAGGGAGGGTTGAAGAGGAGATGTAGCCTGGGCAGTGCTGATTAGGGCAGCAAAGT
The DNA here is from genome assembly GCF_009829145.1 of Chiroxiphia lanceolata. NCBI lineage: Eukaryota > Metazoa > Chordata > Aves > Passeriformes > Pipridae > Chiroxiphia > Chiroxiphia lanceolata. The sequence continues at coordinate 6,215,917 of NC_045643.1, read as the reverse complement.
GAGGACGCCGACATTGTTTCAGGATGGGGCTCATTTCTGTTTCTTCCCAGGGAACATTGGCATTTCTAGTTCATTAAGCTCCAAAATAGGATTTTAGGCAGAAATTCCGGGTTTTGACAAGTTATTTGTCTTTTCACCTAGGAAAAGACAGGTTTCCTATTGTATTAGGGAATTTGGCAGGAGTGTATTCTGCTTCCCCAGTCATCCATAGTTGTTGCTGCACTTCACTAGGTGATATAGTTGTATGCAGGGATTTCTTCCTTCCAAAACCTGTTTTCTAATCATTTTCTAGCAGCATACCTCAAAAGAGAATGGTTATCTCAGGAATGTGCCAAGGGTTGGGTAAGGACTGAAGGGAATAACAGAGAAGAGACATCTCAGGAACAAAAAAAGAGGTATTTGAGGAACAAAGTAGATTAGATTGGGGGAAGAAAGTGGAGAACAGGTTCAGTGATGTGGAGAGGAAGTGGAGTTGCCTGAGCCACAGTTTCCTTTTTTCTCTAAAGTAAAATTCACAGCCTGGCTTAGATCACGTTGTGTGTTACGTGATCTATTAGCAGACAGCGCACTGCAAGCACTGGCTGTGTGCCTTGGAAGGTCGACACAACTTGATGACTGTGTGAACAGCTGTGTTACTGTAACAATTTCTATTTTAGAAAAGCTAATGAAGCATTTGTGAAGGCTTGAGAACAAGGTTGAGAGGAGAAGTTCACGCCAAGCGGTGCACTGAACAATAAAGGGGCTTGGGATATAGAGCTGGGGGTGTAGGGACACTCTGCTTTCAAACCTTATCCAGAGAAAAAACGAGGTGCTTGATACATCATTGTTTCAGTTTGGAGGTCCATGATCATGTGCAAGGTAACTTGGAAGTGAGAGGAGTTGGTGTGATATCATCTATGCCTGAATGAGTATGTCTGGGGTTTTGTAACCTCAGCACATGTACAAAGCCAGAATTGCTATCACTTGCAAACAAGTATGCTTACTATAAGCAACAGAAAAATACAAGCCCACAAAGAATTGTGGGAGTAGCTTTTGAAGACAGTGCATGGAGCTTTAAGCTGCCTCCAGCTGACATTAATAGGAGGGGTGTAGTAATTCTTTTCATCCCTTCTCCTAATTGCAGATTCTTTTTGAGATGTCTTGATGAAGATTTTTGCAAATCTCCTGAGGGTGACATCTGCTCCTGGTAGGAGGCTCCAAAATTGTAGGTTTTGTTTGCTGCCACTGGGCACTCTGTGGAGTCTGCTAATTCTTTCTTGCTTAGTCAAAAATGGAGAGTTTTAATTCAGTGACTAGAGCGAGTGTGAGACTGGTGATGTAATTGAAGGAGCCGTACATTGCACCAATCCGCAAATGTCTCTGACCACTTTCAAGCAAACTTTTCTATGTTTGTACCTATTGCAAGTCTAAAAGTCAGTGCCCTGTGACATGCTCCACTTTGGCTCCTTTGGCATTTGCACTGTCTGCAACTGCTGTAGTAGATTAGATCGTATGTGATTCAACCAGGGATTGGGGCTAATCTGACAATAAATGTGTATTTTAAGTGTAGCTGTTGCATTGCGTTAATGTTGTTTTTCTTGCGATGGTAGCTGTGCATTGGCACATGACATGAGTGATATTAATGATGTGGAAAAGGCCCTTTTTAAGGCCCCTTTTTGAGGGGCCATGGTGGTGCAAAGTCACGTGTGGTATAATTAGAGCAGTGTCTGGTCTGCTGATAAAATAAAGGCAGCTAATTGCCAACACTTTCATTTTCTTAGTCTCTCTTAGTCATCAAAGATTTTGCTCAGCTTGGTAGATGTATCCCTTTCAGGATAAGGTAACGCGTGTGCAAGCATTTGCAAGATTAATTTTCACTTACTCTCAGGAGAACTGGGGAAGTTAAAACAACCATGTATGTTCCCATTATTTTTTTGGGCATATTTGCCCACTGGGGCTGTTTTTAAGATGCAGAAGCAGTAGGTAACGTAATTATATAAACAGAAAACCTTCAGCCTGTCAAAATACAGATGCAGAAGTTGCATGGCTGAGGGAGGAGGGTGAGACAGGTTGAGGCTTTGGGGACTCAGGGGGCCGGTGTCGTGCATTATTCACGTTGAGACGAGCTCAGCACAAACGGGCGCGGGCACACAGAGCGGGACAGGAGGCTGCTCACGCTCGACTGGGGCTGGGAGATGTGTTGACAGATCAGGCTAGTGATGCTGGGATCAGCAATGGCCACCTCCCCTCAACACCCTATAGGCAGGTTTGACCTCTGGTTTTCCAGGGAAAATGATGCACAGCACACCGCTGTGGAAGAGCTGCCAAGCTGCGGCCGTGACAGGTGCGGGTAAGGAGGCTGAGTGAATGAAGGCTCTGTTTTTGATGAAGCAAACCGTGCAGTGTGCTGAACAAAGCCAGCCTCTTCCCACGTACAAGGCCTATTAGGAACTTTTCAGCTATCGTTTATTTAGACAGGAAGTATATTCTCCTTTTACAGTAACGTATTGGCTGATTTATAAAGGTTGTTAGTTAAATTTTTTGGAGTGAGGGGACTGAAAAATGGAGATGAACAAGCAGCTAACTGAAAAGCCAGCCCTTCTTGTGTGAGCCGTGGTCCATGCCACTTTCCAAACTGGAATGTTAGTGAAAGAGTCAATTATTTCAACTGGTTTTCTTTCAGCTTGTTGGAAGCTACATGGTTCCTGTGCCACTCCACACACTCTGATGAGATTCCTGAATTCTCTGCTAGTTAAATCAAAATTTTGAAGTTGGTTAATGTTTTAATAGGAAGGATTTGTAAGCTTGGGTTTGGAATCTGCTTAGAGGCATAAATTTAGTAGGCTAAAGAAATAATTAATATATATAGATGTTTACTGTTACGTGGAACTCCATGAGTTTGTGAAGTCCATTTCTATGGAAATAACCTGGCATTGTTAGCATCTTCCTCAAAGATTAGTACCAAGGTTCTGTTATTTTTTAGATATTCTTCTTTTATTTAAAGAAAGAGAAGATTATAGGATTTTTGCCAGCCTGTATCACATTTAAGTCTGTTAAATCCCCTGTATCTCTTCAAGGCAGAATACCAGAGGCTTGGAGGAAAGTGTTAAACCTGTGAAGCTGACATAAAAGATAATATGGCCATAGGCTTCACCCTGAAGCTTTAATAGTGAGAGACTGCCTTTCCCACCAAGGTTTACAGTTTAATATCACTCCTGAGACGTGCTGTCATTAACCATGACTTTGGAACTAAATCCTGTGTCTTGTTCTATCCTAGGGACACTTTGAGGGCTTGCAATGTTTATAGTCTGGAAATCAGAAGTTTCATGGCATCACCAAGACTGCAGTTATTTCAGTGCATTAATTCTCATGCACTGTCAGCTGCAGTGAGATGAGGGGGCCAGACCTCCTTCACTTGTACTGCACTGCTACCCTATGAAACACTAGAAAAACTGAATAGAGACTGCTCAGGATTACTAAACTTGGGGAAAATTATACTACTTTTGGTATATGCTACTTAATTTGTTTCTGGGACATGCAGAATTTTTGTCAGCTCTCCCTGTTGTGTAATGGTGCCATAAAAATTGATGTTGACTGCTTGGGTTGTTCTTCTTTCATATTTTCTTCCTGAGAGCCTGTGTTCATTTTACCCACTGTAGGCTCTGCTGACCTACTGTATTCATCAAATAAAATAGGAAGAAGAGTCATAGAGTATTACGGAGTGGTATTTTCTGTGTCTATGGAGCCCACATTACAAACCTCCCCTCCTTGATTAATCTCTTCGAGTGCAAGAAGAATAAGAGCAAGGATCAAGTCATTTAGGAGGGGAAACCAGTTTTGGAATTGTGAAGACAACTTGCTAGAAGTAAAAGAGGGGCAAAAGTTTAACTGCCTCGAAAGCAGAGCTTAGTCTTCGGCCCACTGTGGTTCAGGGACTTTTCTTGGAGAGGCAGCAGCCTCAGGTGATGGCACCCCTCACTCTTCTCTCCCCTGGAGGATCTGTGCTTCTCTGTGCATTTGTGTTCTGTGCTTCTGGGTCTAAGTAAAAATCGAAGTTCAATTTGCCCTTTCAGTCCCAACATAACTGAGTAGGAGAGGCTGAAAAACAAACCCTGGGTAGAGCTGAATGAAATTTTTGCGTGGGATGTGGAGTTCTGCAGTGTTTAGTAACAATAACAGGCTGGAAAATAAAAATAACCAACTTGTGTAAGCTAGCACCTGTGACAGCTATAATTTTGCTCTGGTCATGAGATGATCATCATGTAAGAGGCCTTAACTCCAGTTTCTAATTTTGTAATTCCTAAGCAATTGTAACTGTCAAGTGAGCTCAGTGTAAGCTATTGTATAAACCCTTGTAACATGGCTGGCAAAGAAAGTGCCAGTGGATGCTGGAAGCATAAAGGATGTTTAACTGCAGCATCTCATATTTATATCTGCTTCAAACCTCTTATTAACCTTCCCATAATGGATTGTCTGCTGTTCTTGCTCAGGAATGCACTTAGGCTTGTGCTTAGCTTTGAGTGAATTTGCAAATCTCACTGACCTCTGTGGGAATTAAATGTTGCTTAACTGCTGTGTTCATGTGAGACCTTGATTCAATGGCCACTCTTTTTGGCTCACAAGCTTTTCTTTCGTTGTCAGCTGTCATGATGTTATGTCTTTGATTCCCATCTGCATCAAGTGCCCAATACAGGTCTGTCAGACTTGTTCCAGGTGTGCCTTCGTCTTTCTCATCTCATATAGGCTGTAGTCTTTCAAGAAGTTATCCTTAGTCTTGGGTCTTACTGACGCCAGTGATGAGGTCTCACTGTATCTGTGGAAGGCTTTTGAGCACAAACTTTTGCCTTTGGCTGCCATCTGTGAAAATATAAATATATATTATGCACACATGCATACATGATATGTACATGTATCAATTTACATATATTCATATGTAAACATCTGTGTAAACATATGCATGTATGTATACGTACATATATATTGTTGTTGCTGTTTGATGAGCAGCATTTTTCGTTATGTTTCTGAGGCAAGGACTAGAAACACCCACTTCACAGGTATCTGCTTGAAGAGAACTACCATACAGAGGCTATAAATTATATAAAAAGTGTTTGTTGTTAAACTGTGATAAACTTAGCTATAGGGAAGCAGCTGGCACTTTATTGCTGACAAGTTCCTTTGTGTTTCCCTAAAGCTTTAGCCAGACAACGGCACATTTATAACTTCTAAAAAATTAAATGTAGAGTAGAAAGAGCCATGTTGGATTTGAGATGTGAGGTGCTCCAGTGGGATTGCTTCAGAGTTGTACAGCTGGTTATGCATCTTGTGAAAGCATTTCTTCCTCCTTTCATTCTGTGTTTGGATGAGTTGATTTCCTTGGGAAAGGGTAGTGCGAGTGATTCCTGCAGAGCATCTCAGCACCTTTAAGAAAAATGGATGTAGAGATGGAAGAAAAATGGAAGTAGAGATGCCCATTCAAAAACTATTGGTGATTCCCTTTTGTGGACCAGTGGTGACCATGGCCGTTAACACTTAGTAATTGCTGGACTTTACCATTGTTGCAAGCCTTCTGCAAAGTCTCCCATTGGAGTTTGGGACTGCTCATATAAATATGCAGATACATCCTTCAGCCCAGTTACATCCACTTTAATATTGAGCTAATTATGCTTTATTTGAATTCATATATTTAAAGTCAGTGTATTTTCTCTTCAGAGTTTCAGGGTTTTTGCAGTGTTCACATATGACTATCTGATAGAAGGCCTCAGTTGTGGCTCTTAAACAGAAAGAAAAAAACATATTTCCAGAGGCATCTAAATATCTCTCAATAATTCCAGTGTGAGCTGGCATGTCTAGTGTTGTTACAGGTAGAGGAGCAAGGCACAAGCCAAGTAGTTGCCCAGGTAGTGAAAACAGTATTGGGTGAGCTGGGAACTGGTCCTACTCCCCTTGAGACACAAACTGATGTTGTCACTATGCTTATATTTCTCCTTCCCTCACAGCTGTGGCACAACAGCATGAGCTGGATGTTTTCCAGTAAAATAATCAGAAGTGAAATGGCTTATAACATTATGATTTAAAATACCATCAATAGGTTGGAGCCGATGTGCCTGTGTTAGAATCTTGAGCTGCCTGTAGATGTGAGAAAGATTCCATGCTCCTCTTAACTGTGTCATAGCTGTCTCATCTCTGGCCTTTGATCCTTCTTGTGTTTCTGCTATACTGATACATGCAATGATACTCTGATTTTTCCTTTCTCTGTTAGGTGGAGAGCTGACTAGCACAAATACATACTTGGTGCAAGCCTCCTGGAGAGGGATTGAGGAAACAGCAGTGTTTTCATGTAGAGATACAAGGCTTATGTGAGGAAGAGGCAGCACATTGGTTATGGTAGTCATGTGTGTCTGAAACCCACTCAAAAATCAATATTTAATGGTACATTTCAGTATGCTGCTAGCAAAGACTTGGAAAATGCTGTTTATTCCAATTTCTGTGCACATGTCCTATGGGCTTGCTAATGCAAGCCTTTGAAGGCAGATAAGAGGCCAGCACTGGTGTCTGTAAAGCACTATGTGTCAGTGGGGTTTGCCTGGTACTTTTGCAGTGTGTTCTGGGCCTAGAAATTCAAATGAGAGCAGGGCTGAGCAGACAGACTGCTCTGACTTATCCTGAGTAGTCGATGGGAATGCATTTTCCATGCCGAGTTCCTTTTTGCAGCCAGTTCAGCTTCCTTGAGTACAGAAAAGGTGGAGGAACAGTGGTCTTGTCACACAGGTGATGTCCCTTTAGGAGGATGAGTGTTCAGGCACACCTGCAGCCTCCCCTCAGCTGTGGGTAATTTCTGTGATTGCTGGGTGGGGCTGGAGAACATTTAAGTCAGCCTGGTGGGATAAGGGGCTCTTAGTCCTCAGGTGGGGAGCAGGTGAGGAGATGTTTCCTAAAAGCACAGCAAGATTTTAATATCTTGTTCTGTGCTGTGAAGCAAAGGAAAATTATCCTGGAAAGCAAGGAAGGATGAAATGAGAAGTGGACTTGCATGGATTGGAGGTAAGTCCTGGCAACTATGGAGCAAAGATCTCTAATGGGCAAGTGGGAGACAGTTGTAAACCTGAGGAAGAGTTTATTTCTTTTCTAACTTGTACTGTTGTGGTCTGTATGTGTTTCATTATATGGTTGCAATAAACTCACCTGCGTTCTGGAGTGTAAACCATGGCTAATGAAACCGGGGCCAGTGGTAGGATGAAAGCACGATTTGAGAAATTCTGTTACTGGTCTCTAGCTTTGCTATCTATCAGCGATTGCATAGAAAACAAACCCCAGCAAATGAAAACAACTTGGCCCAAAGTGCACATTTGCTGTGGAATAACTTTGTGAACAGGCTTTCCTCTCCTTTTGGACTTGTCAGCACTCAGTTTGAAGTCTCAAGGCTCAAGTCATTTTTTTCTGCTGTAAGGAATGGCAATGCAGTAACCTTCAAAATGTGTGAGTAACACCAGTTGTGTGTCAGAAAGCTGTATAGCTGAAATGGCTTGGCCAAACTACCCAGAGCGCAGACAAAATGCGCTTGGCTACAACTCAGGTTTTATAGGTGTGTAGAAAGAATGGAGCTCTCTCTGATGGGTTTTAAAGGCTGGTGGAGTGAGTTACTGACAAGTTGTCTTGGTAATTCTAAGGCAAATCTGGAAAGTGTCTCCTGAAGGGATGAGTGTCCTGGTTTCAGCAGGGATGGAATTCATCGTCTTAGTGGCTGATATAGTACTGTGTTTTGGATTTAGGATGAGAATAACATTGATAACACACTGAGGTTTTAGTTGTTGCTGAGCAGTGTTTGCATGAAGTCAAGAACTTTTCAGGTTCTCATGCTGCCCTGCTAGTGAGGAGACTGAGGGGGCACAAGGGCTGGAAGGAGACATAGCCAGGACAGCTTACCCAAGGGATATCCCACACCACAGGACATCAAGCTCAGTGTATAAACTAGGAGGAAAGCTGGCTGGAGACCACTGGTAGGGCATCAGTTAGAGGGTGGTGAGCAATTGCTTTGTGCAACACTTGTTCTGTATTATTTGTATTATTAGTATTATTTTCCCCTTCATTTCTGTTTCGTTAAACTGCCTTTATCTCAGTCCATCAGTTTTACTATTTTCTCTCCCTCGTTCTGTCTCCCATCCCACTGTGGGGGGGAGTGAGTGAGCAGTTGTGTGGTATTTAGCTACATGCTGGGTTAGACTGGATCAATGAGTCTGTACTGAAGGGTGTTTGTGTCTTGACCAGCTGTGAGTGAACATGTGCTCATCTGTGTAAGGGGAAGTGTGATATAGGAAAGGTTATCCTGAAGGCATGTTTAGGGAGAATGAGCTAGGTTTTGAGTAGTGAATTGAGGGTTTCCATTTTAAGAGACAATGTTGCCTTTTTCTTTGAACAGAATTGGGCCTGTGGTGGTATAAGTGTGTTTATATTTGGAGAAAGCTGATATGTCACCTGATGGGGAGCAGAAAGCTGTGCAGTTTGCTCTCAATTCTTAAAAACTGTTGTATTATGTAATCTCTTCTGTAAAATTTATTATGCTTTGCCTTAGAGTGCTAGGTTGCTGCTTTTGTTCTTGCTGTGGAAGGACAGTTTTGGGATTCCTGGGATGTTAAGAATTTCTTATTGCCAACCTGAGTCTACTCCACCTGCATTACTCTTGCTCTGGTGCCAGCATTGTATTCAGCAAGTTCAGTTTGGGATTTTTTGTTTGTTTATTTTGTGAAAATTTATTCTGTCTCCTTGGTAATGTATATGTAGGAAACAACTAAATGGCCTCTTAACCTTTGTATTCTGAGTCTGAATAAGTTCATGAGTCTGCACTCTGAATTGGGCTCCCTGGTTACTCTGCACACCTTTCTCTCATTCTCTTTCTGTTTGAAACCACCTGCGTGAAGGAATTTCCTGTGGCTTTCTCACAAGGCACTAACGCAGGTCTTTCTCCACCTCTGGAGAGACCCTGCTTGCAACACCACCTGGCTGCCTCATGGTATTTTCATGGAAAAATCAACAAGAAAAACTCCAACAAAAACCCAAAACAAAACAAAACAAAAAAACCCCAACCAACCAAACATCTCCTTGCTCCTCCCCTTGCGCCCCCCCCCCCCAAAAAAAAACAAAAACAAACCAAACCAAAAACCAACACCAAACTCAAACAATCACCATTTCTTCCTTGCAGTTGTGTCTTTGGTGTGTTCCAATCAGTTTCTCATTTCCTGGATTGTTTTCTTCCTTTTATTTTTTTTGGGTGCCACAGATGTATTTTTCATGTGTAAAATAAGTACCTGCAGGTCTTGAATTGTCCATGTTGCTTTTCTGCTGTTACAGCTTTGTTGTCTGTGGGTGAACTTCAGAATCATTCCCAATGACTTCTCTAGTTTTTTTACCACCTGAGGTGTACTTCCTGCATAAATTCTGCCAGATATTTACTTAATGTCCATCCTTACAGACCCTGTATCCTTTCATGTTCGTTATAATTCTCAAATGTTTTCTCAATACTGTAATCTTTTTTTTCCCTGTACTGCTTGCTTGCAGTCAGAGAGAAATTGAACAAAATCCTCAAATCTGTTTCCCTTAAAAAAATGTCCTGTTTTGCTTTCTGAAGAATCACAAATTTCTTGGGTTTAAACCCTATTTTTTCTTGCTCTCCTGCTGCACCACTTAAGCTGATTTCTGTGCTGTAGCAGAACTCAAAGGCAGGAGGGTACCTTCCCCTATTAGGGCCGTTCCACTCTCACTGTATAGCCACCACCTGAATGCATCAGCAGTCTTCAAGTAGCGGAATGGCCAACCATACAGGAACATGGTGACGTTCATCCACGCCAAAGGAATACAGAATGGGAAAGGAACAAGTCCCAAGGAAGCTCCCTTGGTGATTTTGTTGTTGTTCTCAGCTTTTTAACTTCTTATTATCAGGGATATTGGCTTTTTGCATTCCTTCCTGAAAGCCAGCAAACCCACAGTGGTAGTTTAGTTTTCTGGTTGAGAGGGAGGCCCTACAAATCTTGCAGATACCGTCCTCAAAAGACATATGTAGCTACATGTCTGAGTTGATTTCAAAGTGTCTTCCATAATCTGGATAATAATCTACTATTTACAATTAGATGTCGTTCCAATTTCTTGAATGCTCAAGCAATCATCTTCTTTGGTAATTGAGTTCCCCTTAGAATTCCGCTATTCTGATGTCCTGCTCAGAGAACTAAGCATATTAATTTGAAAAGCTACATCAGTGCCTGGCCAGGGTAATGGCAGCAGAATAATTGCAAGGAAATCTCTTACAACAGATTTATTTTTATCTAATAAAGCTTTCCCTGATGGTTACACTGCTTGCCATGAGTATGATACAAACTCTGAAGTCTGCATGTGTGTGCTTGCATGTGCAATTTGGTCGGATTTTAACATTCTAAGATATCTTTTTAGTATTTTTTTATGAGTGTTTGAAGATCAATTTTTTAAGTGTTTACCATTCTGTCTGTCTTTTTATGATGAATTTAGGGTAAAGGAATTGCGCTGAGAGAAGTGATACCTTCTGCCTGCAGGATGTACGCACATATAGAATGTGTTTACGCACACTGGAATAAAAGTCATGTTCCAGTCTCGAAATGGAGATGAGGTTGTGTTCTACTAGATGTAGAGCAAACAATTAATAAGAGACCAGAGGCTTTTGCAAAGAGCTTGTAGCTCAGCAAGGCAATAAAGGAGAGGAGAAAACACAGGTATAGAGGGATGAAGCTACCCCCAGTGTTGTGCAGCTGGTGGTAGAGCCTCAGCTGTCCAGGTCGGGGTCATTGGTGTTTGATACCAGTGGGTATAAACCTTGACCCTTCATGTGAGCAATCATACTGTCTGGTTTATTCCTAGTTGGACTAGGTAATGTAGTTCTAGTTCAACAGTTTAGAGTGATATCAAGTACCCTTTTTTCCTCCTGGGGATTGCCTGTGAGGACTGTCTGTGTACATTCAAACCAAGTAGCAGATGCCATTATCATATGAGATATGTCTGGAGAATGGTCTTCAAACCATGAGTTCTATCTTATTAATTAAGGCTGTTGAGCTCTGGGCTGGAAGTTGAATGATGGGCCTGCTGTGCTTCACACTTATGGAGTTACTCTCCCTATTTTACTTGATTTTATTTTTTGGGTTATTGTTCCTCTAGTGTTTCACCTACTGGAGTATTTTGTGAATTGGCTGCTTAAATAAGATGTGAAGAAACTTAAATAATAAGCATGTGATTAGCTGGGTCCCTGATATATATGGATATATGGGGTTTGTGCTTGTCTTAGATTTCTAGATAGGACTTTTTGTTTTCACTCATCACAAGGTCAAGTGGCATAATCTTGCATTTTCAGAAGAACTGGGTGGCTACTTCCATGGTAGTTGACTGGAGTATGTGAATCTATACCTCTTGAGATCCCAAATGCAATTGGGGCCTGTTTTCCTTTCATGTGTATTTGGTAGTTTGATGGACTTAATGAGTCCTAAGGATATGGTAGAAAGCAAATTACTTGAATCAGCATAAGAGAAGAAAACATCAGAATTGTGGCTCAAAGTGGAACCAAAGTACTCTAGGGATGCAGAGCTGGTTATGAATGAAAGATCATTCCTTTTCAGATTTGCTGCACACCCCCATTTTCTATGAAAATATAGTTGAATGCCTCTGTAAATATGCATTGTATGTCGACAGTTATGGAACACAGTTGTGTTAGCTTTTTGGTATTTACAAGTAGTTTCTGTAGAGGTTTTGCACAGTAGTCCTACAGCTGCAGCATTTCATACAGAACTTCTACATCGTGTCAGTCAGATGAGTGATATTTCAGATGTCAGACTTTCAAAGGAAAACTGGTAATGCAAAGCCCTGTTCAGAGCCTCTCCTTTCCTCTGCCACTAATACTGATAAGCTGAAACTATTTCAGAAAAGAGTTTTATTCTCCTAGTGCAAATTTTAAGCAGCGCCAAAGATAGATGTTCCTTGTCATTCTCCCTGTCACCTGGAGCATGGACAAGGAGATCCTTGGACTGACCAGAGGTCTGAGGCATGGAATATTTCGGTTGGAAGGGACTTAGAATGATCATCTAATCCAACTGCCTGATCACTTCAGGGCTGACCAAAAGTTAAACTGTGGTGTTAAGGGCATTACCATTTCTTGGTGGAAAATGCTGTCTGTAATTCCTAGGATGGAGGAGGTAGGATTTGGGTCCCCGCTTCTGGAGTCTGTGCATAAGGAATAACAGTGCTTTCTCCTCTAACTCAAAACAGCTTTCTTCCAGTGTCTTGATGCTTGCCTTTGTCCTGTGGTGATACTTTCCTCATACAGTGATGTGAATTCATCTTGAGCCATGTTTGTAGTGACATAGAGACTTGTGTGTGCTTGCTGATAATGTGGGATTTTATACAGCAATAAAGCAAGTGGGGATGTCAGACTCAGTAGCTGAAAGGGGTTGATTTCCCACCAAAATGCTAGAATAAGAGATCTCTGAGTTACTAACTCAGGTACAAATTTGACTATGCAATGGCAAAAACATGTTTCTGTACCTAATGTAATACCCCATCTAGGTACTACAGTGTACTCAGGTACAGCAGGGCCAGAGGCTTAAATCAAAGGGCAAATCATCTTTGTAATATATGAATAAATAAACCCAAGGAAAATAGAGTATATGTACCTAGCCACAACTTTGCTATTACATTTCTCCTTGCTGGCTTGGCTTAATGTGATGTAATGATAAGAGGCTGAATATTAAGGCACTTTTTTTTCTGCTTCCATCAGCGAAGTCGCTTTCAGTTTTGGCGTTGCCTCCCTTGCACCAGTCGTAAATGTCCTTGGCAAAAGCACATTTATTATATATACAGAAACCAACCTATCCTTGGCATATTTAGTTTCTGTTTCCTGCCTCGCTTTATTGGTTGGTAGAACAAGCTACCTGTGTCTGTGCAGGTATGTGTATAGATGTGGAATCATAAATACTTAGCTAATATTGAAGATGACATTTTATATAAAGCAGAGGGTAAAGCTGCAGAAGCCAAACTGCTGTTTTTTGCTGGTGTGTTTTCCCTAGTTCTTGCTGTCAGAAATGCTGGTGTGTTTTCTTGGTATGTTCCACATCTCTTTCCTGTTGCTATATATGATCCATTGCTGCCAATATTTACCAAATGGTTTTGTTGGGAGGGTTTACAGTGTATTTTAGTGGAATCTTTATTCTGTTGGACAGTAGCGTCGCCTGCCTGGCAGAAGGCTTTGAAGGTGATGGTCTCTCCTGTTTCCTTGTGCCCTTTCCTCCTTGCCAGCCCAGGCTGGGAAGGGGCATTGTGCTGGAACACCCAGGGACCTTTCCCTCCGACAGAGTGAGACATCTGAGACAGCTGGCTCTGGTCCTTCCCTGCAGTCGCCTTCCTCCTTCAGCAGGAGACATCTGGGTTGCTTGGCTACTCTTCTCTGCACCAGCTGCTGACTTGACCTTGCACTGCCAACCCCTTCCCCACAGCAGCATCCCACAGCTTCCCTCCCCTGGCCCACTAATTCTCTATGAATTAACCTTTTGGATATATTTAATTCTGTTTCTGTGTGAATTGTAATAATGTGCATACCTGTGCAGTGTGCATCTATTTGTATGTGTGCTTTTGACTTGGGCTGGTGCATTAGCAGTTTCAGATTGGCAGTAGTAGTCTCAAAACCCAGGTGTGGAGTTGTCCAAGTGTAAGCCCTCATGTTGGAATGGGAGTTGGCATTCTATCTGGGGAAACTGCCTTTGATTTTGTGTGGTGGACTCCTGTGGCTCTGTACCCAAATTAATGGAGAAATGAAAACTTTGCACATTTTGGAATTGTAAACTTAGAGGTGATGATAGGTTAAGAAAAATTTACATTCCTTTCATCCTCTCTCTGATGTATTGGCCCCCAGAGAGTAGATGAACTGTGTCCTTAGGGCTGGCAGGATCTCTCTTTAAAAGTAAAACCCTTCTGTGTTGTTCTTAGAAGCTAGACAAAGTACATCATGTAGGAAGGGGCATGACTGAGGTAGGGGTGGGGAAAGAACAAATGTGCTGAAATAAAGGCACTAACAAGATCCATTAGGCCAGCTAAGAATTCCTTGATGTCCTCTGTGATTGTGTCAGACCTCTACATAAAACACTTGAATTTAGCAATGGACTCTGGAGTTCAGTTGGTGTTTGCTTTGTTGTTTGGGTTTTTTCTTTTTATCTTCTTTTTTTTTTTTTTTTTAAAAACAAACCAGTGTGGTTTTTTACAGGAAACATCAAAAACTGAGCATGTACCCTGCACCCACAGAATATATTTGTTAATGTATTTTGGCATTCATACTGTGTCAAGTATTGAATATCTGCTTTCCACTCCACTGGCAAGTCCAAGGAAATGGCAGGACATTGGAGAAGCATTGATTTCTACCTCATGTCATTAGAAGTGCATTATAAAGTTTGGCACAAGGTTTGTCTTAATCCATCTTTTCACATCCTTTAGAGGAGAGACAGAGACAGAGAGATGAGTGCTGTCAAATCACCAAGTGCCTCTTCTGTTCAAAGCTCTTGCATCTGATTGCAGGAGTGGCCGGGCAGAGCTGTTCTTCCAAACTCCTATCAGTGATCACAAGCGAATTGAGATGCTGTCCTTCCAGCCATCTGTTGACTTTGGCATCTGCTGGTGAAGGATGGCCATCGAGATGTATCTTCCCTTATTTCTTGTATGACAGGGAATGTCATCTGGCTCCCTAATGACAGGTAGATGTTGATTTAGCTGACTGTTCACTTTCCATGTTCTAACAGTAAACACTAAGTGTGATGGAAAGAAATGCAGCAGTAAAACTGAAGGACAGAGGTAGGATGGGGGTTGGAAGGAGGGGCTCATAACTCTTAAAAATTTGCTTGTTTTGCTTTGGCTAAATGGGGTTTAGTGGGATAAATATTACAGGACATAAATCCTGGGAGCTGTGATTTTCCTCATGGTGCTGCCTGGAGTGAAATGTGCAAACTTAACCCTGTTCAGTTTTCTGAGGAAACTCGTGGGGGGTTTAAAATCAGGTTATTTTCAGATTTGTTCCTTTTTGTTTGTTAGGAGTTTTTTCGCTTCCAGTCTTGTGTTTTACAGCTGTTCCTTAGAGGTCTTGTGCTTCCAGTTGTGTCTTACTTGATATGCAGCCGTGTATTCATTTTTTTCCTAGTTGGAAGAGGTATAATATGTCATTTCTGCCAGTATTTGTCTACTTCACCTAAGACAACCTAGTGTTCATCTGAGAGTCCCTTTCTCATGCTGACAAGTACCTAAAATCAGTGAAATCCTGTATTGGCAAGACTCTTCCTGTCGTGTTTCAGATACTGACAATATAAATATGACCTTTATGTATAGGTACGTGTAGGAGCATACACTTAACGTATGTATATATGTGTAGGTATATGTAGGAAAAATCAAGTGATGATTAAAAAGAAATCAACAAACCAAATGTGTCTTGAAAGGGAGCTAATTATAAAGAGACAATAAGCTGTTTCTAATTAGACCAAATAACAGGGTGACCTTAATTTTTAACACTCCTTGACTGTCTAGGTCCTCATCAGTTGCAACTTGGAGATAATGCAAAGACACAGGGGTTTTGTCTCCATATATAAGGTTAGAGCTAGAAACTGCTGGAATGCCATAGTTAAAGAGGAGGCATGTTCAACCTGTTGGTAGGTTGAAAAATAATAATGCCTGGAGCTATACAACCATCAACATCTTCTTTCAAACTAAAAAGAAAAATATCCTGCTCTCCATTAGAGAGAGACCAAGCTGGAATGCTGAATGAAAAATTACTTTTTGAGGAGTATTTTAAAAAAATGAGCCATCCAGGTCTGAATTCTTTCCTGACACTTAAAAATTATCCTACTTTTGTCAGGATGAACTTGTTGCTCAGTTCCTGTCCATCAGCTGACACTACACACTCCGAGCAGGCAATTTTTTTCAGCGCTTTATTGACAAACCACTTTTATCCAAATGCCAGTGGCAGTGTGGGTGCAATTCTGAGCAAGAGTGATGGGAAACCTGCTCACAGTCACTGGGGACTGCGAGGTTGAGCAAGTTTCAAGCTGGCTTCCCGCCAAGTCCCTGAAACCTGACAACAAGGACCTGCTTCCCAGAGAGGGAAGAGAAAAAAAAAAACCAACCTAAGCAGCCAAAGCTATAGCAAAAAATATATTTTTTTTTCATATGAGACAGATATATACAATGAGAATACTATACACCACAACTCCAGAAATCCTAAATAGGTCCCCAAAAGGGGAGAGTGGGAGGGAGAAGGGAAAAGGACAAAAAGGGACAAAGACCAAACAAGTCAACCAGCCAACTGAAGGTAAATTAGCAAAATCTCACCACTTCCCTTTGAACAAGCAGGATGACTGGACACGGCCCAGCACTCTCCCCTCACGCGTGGCAGATAACAGCAGTCGCTGTAGGCCTCAGCTCCAGAAAAGCAAGACCGAGACAGGGACCCACCGTTCTCGAACCTCGCCGGAAAGGAAGAGAGCGAGGTCCCTCCTGCTGACTTTATTTATACCTCCAGTTACGTAAAGGAGTAGCATGGAATACTTCCGTGTTCACCTTCCTAGTTCCTTCCTGGTTTCAAGCTGGTCTCCAGGAAGGCCTAGAGTGAAACCATCACAGAGGTGAATTGGCCACAAAGCTTGTCTCTGCATGAGTGAGAGCTACCATGCAGCTTGTGTACACTGAGTAGGAGAAATCTAGTGATAAAACAGAGTGAAATGGAGTTGGAGTAAGTATTTGCTTGCTGCAAATAGACAATTGTTGACTCAGGTGAAAGGGCAACTTTGAGGGGCCTGGATGTTTGTCACAGCACAAGGCCAGCCAGCTGATTTCCATCCAGAGAGGTGGTGTTGGTGTCTGAGTCATGTTTTCCTCATAAGTGAGGTGTGGTGAAAGCTCTTCGAAGTGCAGTAGTTTCCTGAGCAAGACTGTGAGTGCAGTGTTTGTCAACAGTTTTTGCTTATTGAAAAAATTATCATGACAGTAAAAATAGGAATTCAAGACCAGAACTAGAGAAGCTGGGTGCTAAAATATACGTAGAGGCCTCAGGGGACCTTTTATCTCTTGTAGAAGCTTAGTCCAGCCGGTTCATGCATGTTCAGAGTTGATTCAGTTTGCTGACCAGTGTACACACCTGGCACTATGTTAGCAGGGTTAAGTGCTGTTTCCTTAGCTGGGCTAAGTAGAGACCTGAGCTTGATTTGACTTTAGGATGCAGAGCTGAGATCGACTTGGGCAGAGGCTCCCTGCTCTTGTGCAGGCTGCAGGTTGGAGAAGGCTTGGGATTGATCTCTTTTGTATGAAGGTTGTACCTGGCAAGATTGGGTTGTAAAAGCACCAGATACTATGGATAAGCCTTTCTTCTCTTGGTCACCTGGAGAAATGGTATTTGGATTGGTCTTATGCTGCCCCAAGATCTATTTAAATGTTCTTGACTGTTGAATAATTACAGCTTCAGTGGGGATGGGTCATACAGCGTCTTTTCTTGTAATACCAGATCAGCTTTATCAGAAATGTAGTCATATATTTGCACTGTAGTATTATATGTATGTGTGTCTTTCTCTTCTAGAGGGCTTGGGTAGTTGTTTTTTTAAAGGCATGCAAAAATATATCAAGAGGCATTTAAAAAAAAAAAGGTAGTGAATTTGGACACTAAAAATGTAAATCTTGTTATTAATCTCAAAAGCTATGAAACATAATCATCTCATCGACAATTATTGCCTCTTAACAGCTCCATCTAAGACTGCATTATTAGTTGAATAGTCTCGTTTTTGCTGGACATTTAACGTTATATACATGTAATTTATGGTGGATTAATTTAACAAGTTTTAAAACTTCCAGAGTACAACAGGGGTTGTGATCCCAATCCTGACTGGGAACAAGCTTTATTCCTATTTGCTCTGTTTCCCTTTGCTTTGTGCCAGACTCTTTTGTGGCAGTTCACAATACCTCCAGTGAGTGGCTACCTGTAAAAGCCAGCAGTGTGCTTGGATGGAGTAGCAAAGTGTTGTGTGACTGTTGGCAAAGGGTATAATTCACTCTATGCTCATCCCACACAGGCCCAGGGCATCCGATCCATGTCAGATTTGGAGCTTATCTCTGTTTTATGCAGTTGCCTGCAGACTGGGGTGGCCTTGATCGTTTTTGTTGTCCTTGAACTATTCTGTGTTTTTGTGCACGTGTGATTTTTTTTTTTTTTTTGGTTGTTCTCCTGGCAGCTGTCTTTTGATATGCAGGAAGCAGTCAGGTGAACAGACAAAGAAAACCAGGGTGTAGTGTTGGTGGGGGGTGAGATGAAGAAACGTTCAGATGGAATCACTCTGCTGTGCTCTCAGCAGCAGTACTGCTTTGCATTGGCTTCAGCTACTATCTGAGGCCTGTTGCCACTAAGAAAGTAGTTCTTGTGGCAGTGGGTGCTTCAATATCCAGCCTATTCTCTTCCTGAAATGCCCATTTTTTCATTGGAATGCATGGCTGGGTCCTGTGACAGAGATGGAAGCCTGCAAGAACACCTCCAGCCATAAGTAACCCCTCAAAAACCTGTAAGAAATTAACTCAGATTTTCTGTCTAACTTGGATCATTAATTAATTCTATCTCTGCCCCCATTACACAATTAGAAATATTGCCAGTGTCCAAATGTGCGATTACTACATCTGTTGGGAAAGGGAAGAAACAAAAGAATTAATGTTGATGATAATTTATACTGACGTACCAAGGATGGGGAAAGCACTGAGGGCACTGAAGACCTGGCTGAGGCTTTCAGCTGAACATTTGGAACAGTCTAATGATTTGGACATTGTTCTTCTGTCTTCTTTTATTGTTTTTTCTTTACCCCCTGACACCCAGTGACCCCAAAGTCTTTTAAAGTACATTAGTATACTGTTTACACATCAACACTGGAAAATATTCCAGGACTTTACAAAGATTTGGTTAGCAGGGAAGTCTTTCAAATAAAAATAAATAAAGCTGTGACTTTTTTAAAAATTGTATTTGTTTTTTTAATTAACATTTTGAAGGACCTTAGGAGGCCCTGCCTATAACATGCCATGTTTCTGTCACTGTGCCTGTTGG
Source organism: Chiroxiphia lanceolata (assembly GCF_009829145.1). Taxonomy (NCBI): domain Eukaryota; kingdom Metazoa; phylum Chordata; class Aves; order Passeriformes; family Pipridae; genus Chiroxiphia; species Chiroxiphia lanceolata. The sequence goes on along the minus strand of NC_045643.1, from coordinate 6,196,830 downwards.
GTGAGACCGGTTTTCTGCCCCTTTACATGGGAAAAGGGACCGGTGCTTAGGGAAAGGAGGCAACCTGTCCTGTCCTACAGCATCCCCCTCCACCCACAGTTGTTTAGGAGGTGTGAGATCCCTGCCTACCTACTGTCCATGAGTTTGTTCAGTGCCTTTTGAGTCACTTGGCACTGCCTGTGCCCCCAGCCTTGTGCCAGCAGCAGGTCTCGGGTATTCATCTCCTCCTGTGTGTTTTTTTTTATTTCATCTCTTCTAAATTATTCTCTTTGTAATTTTACCAGTTCCCCCTACTTTTTGTTCTGCAGCACTTGGCAAACTGCTTCCTTACACTACTCCACTGCACCTATGTTTTTGTAAACCTTACAACAGCAAACGCTCCTCAGCTTTCTCCCCCTAAACTGGATTTTCTGAAGCCTTGTGCTCTCTCCTTGTACAAGACAGCAGCTCCATCCCCTTTATCCTGCCAGTTGCCTTTTCCTAACTGCTGCAACATCCTCAAGACCAGGAATGGGCACATGCCAAGGGCTTGTGAAGCAGCAAAGCAACACCTGTCCTTTTCACAGTATACCTGCAGATGATTCACAGCATTTTGTTGATTCTTTTTGTGGAGGCCACTGCACAATGAGCCAATGATTTTGAATGACTGCCAGTGATCGCTCCAAGATCTGAAGTTGTGACTCTTATGAGTTCATAATTACAAAGGCATGGTTTAAGTTATTATCCCTACATGTATTACCTCTAAGTTTATTTAATGAGGCTCAGCTGCCTCTTCCTTGCCTGCTCGCTTGACTTTTTTGCTTTATGCTGGTGTTCTTCACCCTTGCTGTGACATGTAACTACCCACAATGGTTTAATTTTACCTGCAGCCTCTGAGATTTCACTGTTTCTCCCTTCTCCAGGTCTGTGATGAAGGTACTGAATGAAATCCTCACGTGTATCTGTGGGGGACCCTGGTGCCAGCTTTTCTTCATCCCCAAACCTTTTGCTTCTTAACCAGCTTTTGGTCCATAAAAGAGACTTTCCTTCAGGCCCGTGACAGCTTAGTTTCTTTAATAATCTTTCACATGTGGCTTTGTCAAAAGCTTTTTGAAAATCCAATTATTTTGAAAATCCATTTATTCACACACCAACTGACCACCTCATGTGACTCCCAGGTAATTGAGACAGGATTTCCCTTTGTAGAAGACATCACAACTATTTCTCAACAAGGTCTTCCTTATCTGTATGACTAGGAGGTTTATTCTTCATAATAAAGTCTACCACCTTAGCAGGGTTGGAAAGGGGACTTAGTGGTCTCTATCTTCCAGGACCCCCTCCACTGCCATTTACTGGGGTTTTGGTGTATACAAATGCCTGTATACAATCAGGGCAGGTCAGGACCCTCCACTGGCTTGGGGAGCATTGATAGAGTTTTCTCTATCTCCTTCAGGTGTATTTCTTGTCCTTTTTCTTCTGTTTCTCCTGTGAAAGTGCTGCTCAAGGCAATGGGGTCTCAGAAGAAATGGTGGCCATGCTGTGGTTGGCTACACCCCCACCTCAGAGATGGGCTGCTCTGAAGGGGTTGGCAGGATGCTGGGCTGCACAAAATGTCACCCTGCATCCCCCTTCTCCTGGGGGAACATCACTGTGGCCACATGTTAGTGTTCTTCAAAGGGCACCAGAGATTTTGGAGCCTTTTTGAGGCTGTGGGTGGCCCCTGGGCTGGAGTAGCTCTGAGGGACTGGCTTTGCAACAGGCAAAGCTGGAGGCCAGTAACAAAACCACGCGTCCACTGGGGAAGGACACTTAAGAATCCATCCCAGAGAACGTACATAGAGCAAATTAAAACAAAACAAAACCCCTCAAGAAAAAAAGAGACTGTGCTTCCACACAGTTCTTCCTGTGACTCCAGGAAACGTGGGGGGCGTACAGAGCAGTTTGTGTCCCTAGAACTTCACGGAGGCTCCAGAGAAGCATCACCAGCTCTTAAGTGCGATGGTTGTCAGAAAAAATTCAAATGTGGCAGATCTTGCATGTTAGCAGCTCAACAGATGCTAATGCAAATGTGATGTCCCAGGCAAAACCATGTGATTAACACTGCTTAATACACTGGCATTTGGATAAATGCAAGTGCAAACTGAAAAACCATTAAATAGTGTTGCTATTAATGCATTCTGTTAATAGCAGGGGGTGGTGACTCTGAGATTTCTCATGAGTTATGATCATACACAGTTGATAGAAAAGGTGCAGTGTGGGTAGTTTTGCTGCGTTGCTCCCTTACAGCCTTCTCAAATATTTGGTAACCAGAAGAAGGATTTGTTTAGATCCTAGAGAGCAGGTGCCTGCTGCAGGCAGAGCATTCTGTTACCCTCCCATTAATAACTGCTCGTGGTGTTGTGCTGGGCTGTGTATGTTGTCCTTAGTGCCACCACCACTGCTGTCCCTGTGGAGTTTGGATGATGGTGGGAGAACCTGTCTGCGATGCTGTCTGTACCCTGTTGCCTTTGAGGTGCTCTCCCTTTTAAACCTGGGGAGGGGGTGAATCTTTACAATTAAAGGTGCCGTGCTTCTTTTTGATTTCTCCTTATCAATAACTCCTCATGATGCTGTGGCAATACATATTCCTTATGAAAAATTAATAGCTACAGGCTTCTTGTTACTGAGGCAGCCAACTAGCAGGCAGTGGGGCTGCAAGTCAGGATTGAGATATTCCTCTTGATATAGAAGATGGCTGATCATCTCACTGTCTTTGACTTTAATTTGCATATCAGTGCCACACATGCTTTTAAAACCAGGCTATAACTTTAATAAATGGTATCATGGATCCTTCATGAGTCGACTTGTACATCCAATCCTTTTCTTCCTCCTTCAGTGAGTGTAATTACAGCGGTCCTTCTAAGGAGCCTGTCTGCTTTCAGGAGAGGGAGGTTTTTGCACCATGCTGGCCTCTGCAGAATATGCCAGGCTGTAATTCTGGCCATGCTCAAAATTATCACAAGCTTTCCATTGATTTCAGTAGGACAAGGACATTATCTAACCTGTTAATACAAACTAGTATGCTAGCTCAGATCTGTTCAAATGTACACATGCTTTTTTGTTTATGTTTGTGTTCTTTGCCACTGTATATACTGATACACAAATTAACAATATCATCTTGTAAATTCATGATACAGCACTGTGTCTGCTCTAAAGCTGAATTGTCGTTGCATTGACTTGGCTGTAGGAATTGCTAGATAGGTGAATTTGTTACATGCCTAGCTGAATTTAAGCTCATTGGAGTAGATTTCATTGGGATAACTTTCCTTTTTTCCTTCCTTTTTATGATTTCTTTCCTGAAAATTTGTAGTCATATGGTGAGATAAATGGGAATATTGACACTACGGAATATTTGTCTGAAACTCTAGCAGATCAAAGCTTTCAAAGCCCTCTTTCTTCCTTTAGAAACTGAGTCTGAAATTGATCTGTAAAACTTGTTTCCTAAAATTGGAACAAAGATGGGTATCTTTGTTCAAACTGAAATTCTGATCCATGAAAAACGTTCTTCGTTCAGGTTGGAATTTCATTGCATTGGTATGACAGAGTTCTAATTGCTTCAGCAGTAAGTTTATGGCTGAAATGCAACTGAGGAAAGTTAGGCACATCTCTGTAGGTTTTCAAGGATTAAGCAGTATTTTCCTTTTCACTGGTGCTTGTTTCCTTGTTCCCATGGTGATGGCTGTTAGTGGATGGACCAGCTTCGAAGCTGTGAGTAGCAGTAGTCAAGCTGTATGTGAAGTGCTGCAAGGTAAGAGCATTTTAGTAATAGATTTTCAAAATATCTGTAGTTTTTTAGGACCAGCTGGAGCCATTGGAAAAAGATTCTTTGCAGTGCCCTGAAAGCAAGTTCCTTTACAGCTTCTTAAAAATCAGGCATTCCAAACTTGCCTGCTTTAGGTTTTATACATGATGTAGGCTTGCAAACAGACGTATTTCAAGTCTTAGGTTTTGGTGGGTTTTTTTCAAATTCACTTGCAAAAAGGCAGTGTTTGGGGGGAAGTTAGTCAAAAGAAGGAATTATTTAGAGCAAGTGTTTTGCACCTCTATCGCTCTACATGCTGCCAGACCAAGTGGCTATTTTAGAAAGGGAGCATTTTATCAACCTCAACAGATACACAATCTGTCAAACACAACTGACTGTTAGCTCTGTTGCTGGAGAGTCTGTCAGGAACAGCAACTCAGTGACTGAAACAGAGTTGATAGATCTGTTCAGAGCAGCACCTGTTATTAAAGGGGTAAGGAAATATTCAGGCATTGGTTAACATAAGCAAATAGTGAAATTTATCTTGAAATACTGGAGTGCATGCGCTCAAATTTAAAATGGCAGCAATGTTCTCGTGTATCTGAAGCCCTCCTCTTCAAATCTCCTGGAAGGCAGAAGAGCTGCATGTGGTGTATTAAGCATAGACTCTTTTTTTTGCTTGTTTCTAGAGGGTCTGGTATAAGACAATCCTGGTTGTCTTGGGGAAAAGGAATGTCATGGCTTTTTAGCTGCAGTCAGGAATTGGATAAAATGTTGACTTCCTTAATGTCTAATTAATATTTTTTCCTAATTAAAAAAACTCAGGCAGCAAACTAAACCTGGCACCCTGTAACTGCAGCTGGCATTTTCAGTGCAGCAGGAGCAGGAATAAGCTAGCCATGTGGGAAATGTTCTTTGCATAGTGGAAAGGAATCTCCCCTGTGGTGTTAGGCAGGCACACACACATCCTCTCAAATAGTCTCAGCTCTGGGCTGGCAGGAGGCTGGGCTGTGATGGATGGTCGCCCTCCTAGAGGAGTTGGTCGTGGATGCCCCTCACTCGTTTCATTATTTAATTACACAGCAATCTGAATGCTGGGCAGTAAAACTGCATTTTCACCCATAGCTGATTTCCATTTAGTCTGTCATGTTAATAGTGAAATAAATTGCTCTAATTGCCTGCAAACTTCATCAAAATCATATTTCTTCCTTTTTTTTATTGAATATTTATTAAACTTCATGTCATGTCTTGCTTGGTTGGTAAAAGTGGCCCAGTCTCTGCATAACATTATGCTTTAAAATGCAGGGTATCACATTTTCCCCTCTTCCTCTTGAATTTTAATTTAGATTGTGAAGTTCTGCATTTGTGTTCATATTAATCATGCCATTTGAAAAAAGAACAAGTTTGCAGAGCATCCTTGTCTCTATATGAGCTATGGCTCTAATTGAGCCTCTTGTTTAAGGGAAGCCCTGTTGTGGCCAAATCTGAGGCTGGTGTGAGTTTTCCTGACAGAGGGCTCTGCTGTTGGTGTGCCTGCACTGGGAGTGAGCGGCTTTTTTTCAAAATTCAGTTTAAATTTGTGAAGTGATGATCTCTGGAGCTGTGTGCGTTCACATACTTTTCAACTGCAGATACATGCAGGAATGGTCAAGTGATGCGTGTGGGGCAAAAAGTAGCAACAACTGAGTATTAGTCATACTTATTTAGCTGTTAGTGTTTTCCATTCCTATTCTAAGTATCTCTTAGCTATTTACTTATCTACTGACTCTTAGATACTTTGTTTTCTTTGAGAATCTCTGCCCTTGCATTTGTTTACCTACATGAGATCTCTGCTGCCACTCTTTTTCATGTCTTGAAAGTAATTTCTAGGCTTCGTGTTCATGGGGAAGATGTAATAAAAGTGAAAATGAAAGGCTCCAAAACGACATGGCAAAGAAAAAAAATTATGAAAGGACTGAATAGTATTTTCAGCTATTGATATTTATTTCCTCCAATCTAATAATTGTAGGGGCAATTTTGATGGTTTTATTTCTGAACAGTTTGATTCTTGATTTGCAGGCTGTGTGCATTTGTAAGACTAAGAAACCTCTAGGTAGTACCATACTTAATGCATAATACTAAGCAATGTGAACACTTCCTGCACACTTCTTCCAAAGATTTAGTAGCTCAGATAGGGTCAGATGTTTACAGGCAATTTTAGGTACCATAATTCCAAGTGAGTATTTGCCTGAGGAGGAAGACGAAGCTCCTAAGTTCTCGTGAGAGCGATGAAGAGATGTTGCAGTGGTTAGAGCATCATTTGGCTGCTTTGTGAACTACCTTTGGTTTTTAGCTCTTCCAGAGTTATTTTCTGTTTGGGTAAGGTTCCTCTCTTGACTTTTGAGGTTGAGAGCACTTCTCTACCTCTTACATCTCTGTAAATGGGTATTCACCAGCTCTTCTTTCATGCACCAATCATCTGGTTCTGGGAGCAATCTTCCGATTCTGTCCAGTGCTTCAGATGGCACCTGTCAGCATGTTGGTGTTGCTGGGCAGGTGGGTGGCCACACAGGGACATCGTGCTTCCCCTGCTTGCCGTTTTAGAAGATCTTGGAACTAGTTGTAAGAACAGTTGCATTTTCATGCTCTATTCCTCAGATAAATGATTGTGTTCAAAGGCATACTTAGATCGCTATATTTTGCCTTCCAAGTCAGCTTTGTCACTTCCAAAACTCACAGGAGGTAAAATTCAGCTGCTCAGACTCTGAGAAAGGTGGTTTCATGTCAAGGAATCCCTTTTCTAAGTGCTTGTAGGTTTAAATTGCTGCTCTGCCGTTTATCCATTGAAAGCATGTCCTTTAAAAATTGTGATTAACTACCTCTTTCTTTGATTTTTCGTTGTGTTGGTTGTTTCCTTTTATCTCTCCTCCCAAGCTTCTAACCACACTGGCATTATTCTTTATGGATATAATTAAAATATGGTACAAAATGCTGAATTGATAATGTATCTGCATTTAAAAATATATAAAGAAATTAACTAGCCTATTGATCAACCCAAGTAGCAAATGCACTGAAGAGAGTTTATCTCTGTGTCAAAGGCTTCTGTCAGAACTCCTGTGGAATTGTATATAATGGTTTTGTGCACTATTCATAGTCAGTCATGGTGTCACAATGGCACAGACTTGCTGAAAGAGTCCTAGGCCTATTTAATTTAAAAAAAAAGAAAAAAGGAAAGAAAAAAAAATTAAAAGTATGATTTGTATTCCAACTAAAGAAATGAACGTGTAAGTACTTATCAACAGGCACAGCTTTCATGGTTATTCATCCGAGGACTAGAAGCACATATTTTAGCATCTGAATGATTATAAATATGTTTACTAGCTATCAAAATAAGAGCTATTTAATGTGAGAATACCAATTCATATTCTGATGCGTTTTGCTTTTCACTACTAGTGTTAGTTATCCTGTTCAGCATTCATAGTTCTGGCATTCATCATTTTCAGCTCACAACACATTGAGATGTAACTGAGGACCAGTGTCAAAGAGGTTAAGGGACATGGTTGTATGTTTTGATTACTTTTACATCAGCGTGTCTCATCAGAAAGATTGGATGGAGACATTATGAATACATGTAGTATTACCCACTGTATCAGAAAAGCAGCATTTTCCAATTTTTCTTTTTTTAAGTAATTTACTTGTCCAAGGAATGAAGTCAGTAAATAAGCCTTACTCAATTAAAAGTGATTGATGCTTGCCTTGAAATAGCCATTTCCAAAACACACCTTTTGTAGCTGGAACAAAGCAGTTGATGATTGTGACCTAAGAACCTACTGGGGCACACCTGTATGATGCTGCATTCATTTCTTATTTTGTCTCATCCAACATGATAAAATGTTCATTTGCTGCAGTTCCCCATTTTTGTTCTTTTGAAGTGCTTGGTAAGATGTCTTTCCCAAAAGTCATCCAGCTGGAGCTTACATCAGCAAAATCAGCTGTCCATCAAAGTCTGGCATCAGTGAAAAAAAAAGGGGGAGACAGGGAAAGAAAGAGCAAGTCAGCAGGAGAGGTCAGCCCAATGCCCCCAGGTTCTGGATTGAATCCTGACAGGCTTTAAGAGCAGCCTCTGATCCTGTAACCAGTCCACTGAAAACAATGGGTAGGAAAACCTTTCCTCATTTTGCACAAGTGGGTTTTGCTGTAGGACTTAAGAACTCACACTCTCATTTTCAAAAGTTAGAGGCAAAATACTGTGTGTAAAAAGGTCTGTTTGGTGTATAATTCTGTCTTTGCTTCCTATCTCAGTCTTATCTGATCTCTCTCCTTTCCTAACCCTTCTATCAGATTATTATAAAATATATGTGGGTATAATAATAATGTTTAGCAGCTCATTTTGTCCAAAGCCTTGGGCTTGCCTCACAAACCAGAGCACAAATCGCGCTCAGATGGTTGCACAGTGATTTGTGAACAGCACTTTCCATTTCAGCAGCTCTGTGTTGACCTCTGAGCCGGAGGGTCTTGGCAGTTCCTGTCACTCTGGTGCTGATTTTTCCAGGTTTTTGGGCCTGCTGAAGTTGTAAGAATTTGTGCCAGTGTTTGTGAAATCTACCATGGGCTACCCTTTCTGTGTCGAAGGACAGCTGGAAAACAAACTCTCCCTGAGATTTCATTGGATTCTGAAGGGTCACTCCAAGTGCTTTGCTAGCAACTATGAAGACCTGCTGATGTTTTATGTCCTTGATGACTTATAATAACAAATATGAGCTAAATGTGATTGGGCTTTTCTGCCTTGTCCCTCTTGTTTTTTACGTAGGAGCACTTTGATGGCAAGTGGTGTATTCCTTGTTCTCTATGTGCTTCCTCTAGTAGTTTCCTACTTGCTAAGTATGGCAAAGTTTTTCTGAACTACAGACAGCCCTTTGCTGTTATTCTCTTCCTTTCCTGGTGGTTCTTTCCGAGTCTTTATTTTTCTAGATGACCAATTCTTCTCTCAATCTTCCATTGCTGCTAATGCAGACAGCGAACTGATGTAGTCTGAACATGTGGTCAGACTTCTACTCTCATTAGACCTAATGTTCGATCTCATTTGAACCCCTAAAGCCGAGCTTCGAATGAAATTCAAGTTTTCCTTGCACTGATGTTCTGGCTAGAATTCCCTGTAGTATTTCCAAACTCCGCCTCACTTCTTGCAGGTCTTAAAGATTCCTTAAGTGCCACATATTTTCCCACTGTGCATCCATTCAAAGGATGGGTTGGGGGAGCAAAATGATGGGAGCATTTTCTTATCGGGCAGTGAAAATTCTGTAGTTCAATAATTTTTCTTCCTAATAACTTTGTTCTTTCTTACCTAGTTCATGTATTAATCATTCTGTTTTCCAGGGCATAATATCCTTCCTCAGGAGATTTTTGTTTTCCCCCCCCACGCCTGCCTTACATACAGTCTGTTTTTGTAGTTTGTGTGATGCTAGCAGTGACTGAAGGCAAATACTATTAATTTGAAATCAAGGCATGCTGTGTGAAGGCAAGGGGAATGGGGGGGGGGTGTTCCAATACATTTGTTTTGGAAGAAATACGTTTGTTGTGAAGTGTTGTTATCAGGCACTTGTTTCACAGACTCTCTAGGGTTCATATTTTAAAGTGCCTTGTGGTTAACAGATGGTTGTTGGGGGTGAATGTCCAAAACCACTTAATATCCTGCAGCTCTATTGGGAACAACTGTGGTCACAGGAGGTGACCCCTGCTATGCTAGACAGGAATATTACCAAGGCCTTGGGTATAGGATATGTAAAGCTTTTGGTGTAGCTGCTGTCTGGTAATGTTAGAGGAAAATGGTTAATTTCATGTAGTATTTCACATGGGATAGTCCATTGTAATAACCATAACAGCAGCAATGGTTTAAATCCACCGGAGTCAAAAGAAATTGCTTGTCCATTATGATTGTCACTAATTACTATAGTTTTGATAGACTAAGAAGTAAACAAATTTAGTAATTTTTGAAGAATCCTCAAAAGGTGAAAGAACAGCTTACTGAGGGAGGGGAAGCTTTCGGCTTAGTGATGGATTTAAGTCACAAGAATGACTGTTTTGCAACAAAGCAGTATGTTTTGCGAGTTCCATCTGTCCTTTTAAAATCACCTTCAAACTATAATAGTACAGTGTTGCAATGGTGATTTCCCAGAAACATATCTGGTTTTGGTCCTGACTGTCAGTTAACAGGAAAATTGCCCATAATTCTGGAGTTCAGATTCCTCCTCAGATAAACCTTGTAGTTTGATCTAATTAGTGGTTCTGAAATGTGTGAGTAGTCCCAAATGTGGAGGCATCTACAAAGTATGTGCTTTATTTGTTTTGTAGGCAGGGGATCCTCAGCACCTTCTGAAGATTGATCCTTTTTCTCTGTGTGGGTTTAAGTAGCAAAAGTGGTGCTACTATAGGAAAAAAATCATTTTCTTTGATATTGCCACTTGAAAGGAAAGTTTCAGTACTGAGCTTCAGTTATTCCCCACTTTAGTCTTTTTTTAGATGGAAAATATGGAAGGATAGTATTCAGCATTTGTAGAGAGATACTTGTGTTCTTCTGCCAGATACAGAGGCGTGAAAGAAAGAATTATGCATAAGATATTCTCAGGAGATCTGTTTAGTGGAAGGGGCACCGTGTTAGATGTAATTTGTTTACTGACAGAGTTTCCAACAATGGTGCAATGGACCAGGAAACATCACTAAAGTAACGAGTTCTTTCCTTTTTTAAGCCGATTATGTTTGAACAGTGTAAATTAACCTGCTTTTTGGGGCGGCTGCTTAGGTGAAACAATTTGCTGATGAAAAGGCATCCCCCAGCTCGCTCCAGCAGCTGGCATAGACTGAAGGTGGAGAGGCCATGCATGCACAGGAGAAAAGGTGTTACCTGTAAATCAAATGCAAGTAGCAAACAGGCTGATGTATTCTAGGACCTACTGTAGTGAAATGTGAAGCTGAGAACAAACGTGTTGTATTGTGTATGAAGAAACTACTGTAAATGAAATTAGCTCAACTGGAATATAGCAGCATTTCCTGGGGGAAGGAAAGGAATTACCACAAATGCTGCTGATCTCCTCACACAGCACAAATGTCTGTCAGCTATGCCTGCTTATTTCTGCCTGAGTCCAGGATTTCTGCAGCCCATTGTTGATCCTCATGGCTTACTAAAGTGATTGGGCACAGATATTATTGGGGATGTTATCTGTGAATAGTGCAATGTCATTACTGCTGTGTCTCAAACACCATTTCACATAGCTGGCAATAATGAGCTGCTATTTGAGCTCTCCAGAGAAATCACCCGGTACCTTGCAAAGGACATGTAATTTAGTAAGAGAATGTATAGCCTGTTTTATGCAGATGCTATTGGTTATTCATGCTTGATGAAAGCAGAGGTGTACATCAGAGCATTTATAGCCAACTGTGGTTGTGGTCGTCTGTAAATGGCCTCATTCCCTTTACCAGGTGGGGTTTTTGTTTGTAAGGCATGCAAGAACCATGTGCTCATCTGAAAATTAACTCGAAAGCAGTATTTGGCAGTCCAGCATGAAGAGTCATATAGGAGATTTCCATGTGCCCTGCTGAGAACTAGGCTCGAGTATCAGTGGGAACTCAGTGCCCAGCTGCTGTTTATCTCTGCTTTTAAAAGAAGTTTTTCCATAGAAATGGTGCTTAATAGTAAATGAATCCAACTTTTTCTTTCATTTGGTCAATTGATGGTTCTTCAGAGGGAGTAGAACAATTCGTCCTCTTAACAAATCCTTACAAAATGATTTGGGCATGTAGTTTTGATTTCCTTAAGTACTGGAGTTGGACATCAATGACTGAAACCAGTGCATACTGTTATCTGATGCACTTGAGACTCCTGATGGAGATAAATAATTCAGCCCTTCAGCACAATGTTTCGTTAGAAACTAGTGTGCCTACTGGGTATTAAGCAAAGAGATACCATTCACAGTAATGCAGACACTACCTGGGATTATTGACTATCCCCCAGGGAGACCTGCTTGCTTGAAATGATCACCTTTTTCATAAAAACACATTTACTTTAATGGCTTTCAGTCTCTCTGGCTTAGTGTCTTTGGTGACTGTTTCCATTTCAGTGATTAATGCTGTTAATGACTGTAATCAGAATTCTTTCTAATGCCATCCTCTGGTATAACTAGTAACACTAGCATTTTTGTTTTCATGGCTAAATGTATTTTCTGTATAAAAATTATGTGCATATGTATTTCTTTCCAAAGTAGAGCAAAGGTACTCAGTATTAAGCACTGCAGCTTCTACTTCAATGTTGGAAAAGCCAAATATTAACACACCCTTTTTCCTTCTCGTAGCTGAGTTACACATGAAAAATCAGAAAGTGTGCATTAACCTCATGTGGCAGAGCCTTTGAAAAATTTTCTGCTTCAGGCTGAGCCCAGGTTCTTCCACCTCCTGGCATATGGGAGATGATGATGACCTTCTAGCAACTTTTGGAGTATTCTGTGATGTTTAATTCTCAATTAAAAACTTTGGGTTTTTTTCTGATTGCCAGCAGACGACATTCCCACAGATTTCCCTGTTGTTTAGCCTCGGGGTTAGCTAGGGAATACCAGACAGCATCTTAAACTCAGTGCTCAGGAGTGATTTTTGGCAGTAGGTGTTTTAAAGCCATATGGCTTTTAACTTTTGTAAACTCATCCCTAATCCTGTTCTTCTGTTTTTCTTAATTTTTGCAGCTTTAATATTAGCTGGCAGAGAATTAGGAATTAAATCTGTGAGACAATCTGTCAGAATAAGCACAGGAAAACAGAAAGATGGATTGAAAGTGCCTATTCAGTAGTTTGCTACTCACACCTGTTGTGATTCTGATGTGAATAGATCAAGCACAGGTCTAAAGAGAATTCAAGAAAAACGCTATGGCATTTCCATCAGTAGTGAATAGATTCTGTTTTATTGAATTTTCTATCCTTGCTCTCCAATCTGTGACATACAGTTTTGGTTTTCTACTTTTTTTTTTCTTTCATGACACTAAAATTTAGAAATACTTATTAAAAATCCTTAGGAAAAGTAACTCACTGAAAGTAGCTTATTTTGTGGAAGAGACTTTAACATAGGCTATAAAGTGATGTTTTGTTCACAGATAGGCAGCAGAGGACAACAGTGAATTGCAAATGCAATGGGTATCTGGAAAATTATCCTTGCTTCTTGTCCTAGTGGTGGGGATGCTTTTGAAAAGCACCAGTTTGGTGTAACAATGATTTTGTCTTCATGTCTTGCTATACAAGTCCTGGAAAATGTTCACAGATATTGGTGCAATAATTTCCAGGAAAAAAACCCCCAAACATCTCTGTTCAGACTTTTGTATTTAATATGCAGGTGAATGCAGATGCAGTTGAGCTGGAAAGGGGCTTTGAAGGATTCTTCCTTGTCTTTTTTTTTTTCTTCTTTTTTCTTATTGAAATGATAAATAGTATCTTTATGAATTTGCTGTGAAAAGTTGAGATTTCACTGTGAAAGTTGTTTCCAGAGTTCTTTCCCAAACTCCACCTTCTTGCCCCATGAAACTCCAACACCCAGCAGTAGTTTGAATCTGCTTATGCAGTTTTTGTGAATGGCAAAGCTCCTCCCTAAGGGCTGTAAATCTTCAAGTTGTAAATATGAGGGGCTTTTCCCTCTGCTCAGGCAACAGAGGTTGCCTGATCTGTGGTGATTAAGTTCCCAGAAGCAACGGGATTGGAATCATCAGGTACCTGAAGGTTTTATTTCAATTTTTTTTTTTAAGCACTAGCATGTTGTATTTATTTTGATATATGCTAAATTGCTTCTCTCAGGAGATATCAAAGCTTCTTCCAATTACTGATGCCACTTCTCTTTAGCAGCAGCTCATGACATAGCAACATAAAAGTGGTATCTTACATTAATCTGCAGTAGAGCTGTTTAGTTCCCAGGGATCTAAAGAAAATGCATGTGTTTGAGTTTGATTGCTTCTCACTCCTGTGTGAGTGAGAAGACAATGAGTGTTGGGGAACTAGTTACACAAAATACATCAAACTATTTCTTGCTATTAAAAGAAAGACTTAAGTAGTACTACAGACTTACTTTTGAACTCCTTTGTGTGGTTGCCTTTTCTAAAAAGGGGAAAGAGATGACATAGTACAATTAGCAAATTAAAAAGAAAAAAAAAGGATAGATTGGATAACCAGAGAGATATTCAGTACTTTGAAATTAAGTATCAGGGTTTTGGTCCTATATTTTGTGGCACTGTCAATTGCAAGGACAATACCATAAAATGTGGTTCATTCTGGATTTAAGTGTTGGTTGGTTATCTATCAAGTGTACCACACATGGCAATCAAAAAAGTAGCAGTATCTTGTTTCTCTAGTAATTAGCTGTGTATTAGGAGACTATCTTCTAGAAACTGATTTCAGTTTTTGGTCTTTCTTCCTTTCTGTTTGCATTGGTGCTCCAAGTCAATCCATAGGTACAGCATTTCTTGCTTCTGAAAGATCTGTTCATTGTTTTACAGATTATGCCAATTATGTACTAAGAGTTGGATGGAAGGTGGTGATCACACCCTGTAATATGGCAATGAAAGATGCGTAGCAGACCCACATCTGGCTGCGAGTTGTTGGGAGGCTGCTGTGAAGGGAGAGATGTTTCTGCATGCCATGGTGTATTGGGTCTGGCTGACCTGGAGTTCATTTCCCCACAGTAGCCCTCACACTGCTGTGCTTTGCATTGGCAGCTGGAAGGCTGTTGATAACACACTGGTGTTTTGACTACTGTTGAGCACAGCATCAGCACTGTAACATTCCTTCCTCAAGTGAGGGAAGATCCTGGGAGGGGACCAAGTAGGCCAGCTGACCCAACCCGACCAAGGGGATATTGCATACCATGTGATGTCAGCTCAGATATAAAAGCTGAGACAAGGAGCAGGAAGGCAGGCATTCATTGTCTCCAGTGGCTGCCTACTGAGAAACCCTCACCCATGCTGAAGCCCTGCTTCTTGGGAGTGGCCAACCATCGCTGCTCATGGGAAGTAGAGAATGAACCCTGCTATCTTTGGCTTTGCTTTCGCGCGCACAAGCTTCCACCTGGCTTCTGCTTTAATAAACCGCCCTGTCCATACCCACGAGTTGTTTTACATCTTACTCTCTCCTCTGTCCAGCTGGCAAGGGGAGTGATAGAGCAGCTGGGTGGGCACCTGGCATCCAGCCAAGGCCAACCCACCACACATGGTCTTAGCCCTCTGTAGGCATCTGCTTCAGCTGTGGCTACAGTCCAGGTGAAGGCTGGCAGCCCTCTCTCCTGGCCTAGAACAGAGGCTGCTGTCTAATGATCATTTCACTAAGTGGTAGTGGTGCTTGACCTCTGCCATCACTGCTTGCTGAGCTGTCTGAA
This sequence comes from Chiroxiphia lanceolata, assembly GCF_009829145.1. Lineage (NCBI taxonomy): Eukaryota > Metazoa > Chordata > Aves > Passeriformes > Pipridae > Chiroxiphia > Chiroxiphia lanceolata. The sequence goes on along the minus strand of NC_045643.1, from coordinate 6,181,697 downwards.
GGGGATTTCTAACCTGCATGGACTAAGGACTGGTAAGGCTTTTGTAGAAGAATGTGGAACTCCATTACTTGAGTCTTAGAGTTTTCCAGGAGCTGCACCTAGCCAACACAGGCTCAAGGTCCTGATTGTGGAACTGACGCCTGTTCCACCAAAACACAAGTTGTGAGAAGGCAGAATGTGAGTCTTTGCCTATGATTCTAACTAGAAAGAGGGAAAAATACTTAACCTGGTCTCTCAGGAGTAAGAAAAATATAATAATGAAATCTATTTTATTTGTTCTTCCATGGGTGTTTCTTTTTTTTTGTTCCAAGTAGTTGAACACATTATCAAATGGGACTGTTAATGCTTTCCTCTCTAGCAGTAAACCATGGACCTGTCACTTGGGGAGTTGTTCAGGCTGTTTTGGTGCTTGAAGTTTGTAGCTAATGACCTCTGTAGTGGTCATACCACCAAATGTCACACTCAAAAGGCTAGAAGTCAATGAAGCATCCAGGCCACTCAATATATCAGTGTTTAATTGACAGTGTGCAAGACCTGCTTATGATTTATAGTCCGATAAAGGGACACACTTTTTATGTTCTGCCAACACAATTGGCAGAATATTTTAGGCACAGATGGCACATTAGCCTTGGACAGCTGGTTCCCTCTCTGCTGTCACATCCTAGGACCATCTAACTAATACTGTTGCACACAACCCAGATCACTGGGTAACCAAGAGCGGTTCTCACACATGGCTTTGTGTGAGCCTGAAGGCACATGAAAATCAATCTGCTAAAAGACTGCCTCAAAGAGATTTCCAAGACTTAGCACCCTACTATGCCCTTCTGCTGTTCACTTGCTGACCTCTCTCTTTCAGCTGCGTGAGCGTAACCGAAGAGTTTGTTTCTAGTTGTGCAGTGGGCACATGTGCAGCCTGTAGAGTGTGGTGGTTCTCTCCTTGCAGTGTCCTTTACTTTGCATCTGTACAAATGTGGACTGAAAAAGGAAAGAGGCAAAACACACCTACATAGCATGAATTTCTTTAAAGCTAGGGAATAAGTAGGGATCACTGAAAGGTGACTGTTTTGAAAGGTTTATCTTTAATACTTAGTAGAAAAAAAAAAGAATACATGGTAGAGAGACAGTATATAGTGGCAGTATAAATTATATGTAGATGATGGCAAGGATAAAAGAACAAAAGAAGAAGTCAAACTTCAAATGTATTTGGAAAGAAAAACATCCAGCCCCAAATGTTTTCTGGAACGCAGTCAGGCAGGAAAGGTCTGAGGTGGAAAGCTGAAAGCTGTGTTTGTTGGTAGATAAAACACATTTTTCACATCAGAAACTTAGTATTTCAAGCTATGATCCCAATAAAAATACAATAGTTTTGTTTTTCCAGAGCATAGGAAATATGAGGCCGATAATTTCTTACTGTTCTATCAGAGCTTCACTGACTTTGCTACAAGCAAACTGCTGTGCAGAAAGCCTTTAAAATGTTTTTTATTTTAGAACATAAGATACAGAGTCTAAGAAGTGGTGATGGGATTAGGACTAGCTTTTATTGGTGCCAAGTAACTAGACCTGAAAAACTGGAATTTTGTGTTTAAAGACATCATTTAAATAAGGTAGAATACAATTTTTCATAAAATGATGTTCTTGGGTTGTGGAGAGGTAACCAACCAGGAGGATGTGTGGGCACTGAGAGGGAGAAAACACCATCCTACCAGGGAAGCACTGGGAAAACATCCACTTGCCTTATCCTGGAACTCTTCTGTCAGCAAAGTTTCACTGTCTGTGCCTGAAGAGCCATTTGCTTTGTCTTGGAGCAGTGAACATGTGGATGTATGTATGCAACACAGTGTTCACTATATCCAGGGGATGACATGGAAGGTGTCTTGATCCCAGCAGAATTTCAGTTAACTGGAGCTGTGAACTGTTCGGGTGATAGTTTTAGAAGTTTTGTGCTGTTTTTGAGGTTAGTGATAACAAAAGATGAACTAAAGAACCATTAAAGTTCAGTCGTTTTCCAGATTAGGACTATAGGTGGTAAAGGCTTTGATTTGTTTTGGTGTGGTTTTTTTTTTGTTGGTTGTTTTTGTTTGTTTGTTTTTGGTTTTTTCTTACTATATTAGCTGCTGTTTTCATTAGGGTTTGCCCCCACAGGTGAGCATCTCATTGGGCTGGATGGGGGTTTAGTGAAGAAAGCTGCTTGAACGTACTGTGAAGTTCTCCATTTAACACTACATGAAAGCAGATAACAGTAGTTGAGCTCTGTTTTAAATTGAATCAGTATTAAAGTTCCTATCTTCAGGAGGGCAGAGCAGACTTAAGACAATTCTTTTAGCTGTACAGTGTATTACCTGCCTCTGTAGAACTGCTGTAGAAGTTACTGGCTTTCATTTTCATGGATTTTGGAATATTTCAATGTGGGATGTGTAGCTCTGGGTTTAAGACCATAGCGTCAAATTTCGCTTGCATTGGAGTCACTTGCAGGGAGCTGCTGGTAGCATGTAAACATAGCTTTTAAATCTGATTTTGGAGGCATTGAAATAGAGTTCTAAAATTTCCAGTATACGCTGCATGTGTATAGTACTTGACTGACCAACTGCCTCTTAAGAATAACGTTTTTGAAGGCTGTGTCAGGGTTAGGTAATCTTTGAAAGACTTTGTGCTGTAGTAACACAGTGAAGTACATTGCACTGATTTAATACCCCAAGGGATTTGGTAATCTATAGCTAACAAATTAGTGCCAGTCAACAGCCTGCTTGGACTTTAACAGTCGATTAACATTGGGACTGACACTGATGTGCTCCTGGGTCCTGGTATTTCCTTTAGCAGATGAGGACCTTTGTGTAGCAGAGGATGAGAATCTACTGTGGTCTCAGTAAAGTGGAAGGAGTTGTCAACCACAGGTAGGAATTAATAAATAATTGGTTGTTCCCAAGCTGAACAGGTGATCGTGGGGGCTGGGAGAGCCAGCCTGGGAGGAGGGGGGGAGAGTAGTGTGTGTGGGACACATACATTAGTGTATGTGGTGTACTACTAGAGTAGTAGTAGTGTGGGAATCCTGCAAGTGAAATGATCTTCCCTCCCATTTGTTTTTTTTCTTTTGACTTCTGCCTATTTCCCCCAGTATAAACAGTGAGGAAGTGCTGATCAGCTAGATCCGTCACATGTGAGCTGTAATTTCAAGTCAGGCCATTATCCAAAATTGAAGCATATGTGGCAAAGAAATTAGCTGTCTGCCATGGAAATGCAGGTTTGTACTGTACACCTGGAGGTGTTACCTGCCTTTTGTGTTCTCTACTTCAAAATTAGGCAAAGAATTTGGCCTGAAGTAAGTGTGGCCATGTGTAAGAAAAACATCTTTTTGAGCTTATTTGATTATTTATAACATTGAAATGAAAGATTTTAACTACATTGAAAACTATATGTTCCATTTGGTTTAGTTATGTAATGGTCTTTTTGATTACAGGTGAGCCATAGGCGAGTAGCAAATGGGTACACTCCTGCGTACTTACTGCATAGTAGTTATTCTTTTGTCCTTTCAGATCATTTATGTGATGGCAGAGATCATTAAAGCCTCTGTCCTAAGCTTTTATTCACAAAGAACCTGTGCTTGATAAGGTAAGGTGTTATGGCTGATAAGAACCACACAACTAAGTGAGTACTTGAAAGTACCAATGTCTTAAATGCTTGCTGTTCTGGCTTTTCAAGCACAAGTGGATGAGTAATAGAATTTCCATTTCAGTGTCCAAGGAAAAATTTACTTAATTTTTAAGAATGGGTTATTTTCTGATGCTGTAACTTTCTTAGTACCCAGAACTTTTTAGTTACCTATGCGAGTATTTTTATCTCTAGCTGCTTCTGAGTTTTGATTTGGAGGCTTTGCTACAGTGTGAGAAGGGTGTTAATGGATGAAACCAGTTCTCCCAGATTACTGTGGCAGGAGTAGTATTGCTGTTTGGGCTTTGCACTTGCTGAAACAGTCTTTTGTATAAATCGGCATTGTTTGAGACCTCAGGTTGCTGCTGGCATCCAGCACTGAGCATCCTTATGATATGAAAAAGCAGCACTTGTTCACTTAGTGCTGGTTTAGGCTAATGACACCACATGTGTGCTGGTGCTGCAGCCAAGCTCAGGGCTTTGCTGAGAAGGACCTTTGCACCATCCATGAAAGGTCTGAGTGCCTGAGGCCAACACAGTGAGGACTGAGGAGGTGTCTGGAGGTTGTACAGGTTGTGGGCTCTGACATATTTCAAAATGTTGCTGCTGTTTTGTCCTGTAACAGAGGAAAAGGGCATGACTAGGTTGGGCTTGGCACTTCAGAAATGTCCTAGGTTGCCCTGTGTTAATACAGCAGGGAGCATTTCCTGAGGAAAAACTCTGTCAAGAATTGACTCCAGCTGAGCTATTAAGATTTTTGGCAAAATGAAGATTGTGTTTTAAATGAAAGTTCACTCCAGGTGAAATTTCAAAACCTTATTGATCACCTCCACGAGTTTTGTATGGAGTGTTCTTTCGTTGTGTTGTAGTAATTAGCTTAGGAAAAAGAGTGGTGTATCAGGTTTGTTTTGTTATAGTTGGGTACTTTACCCAAGTATCCTTCTCAAGCAAAAAAATGAAGGGAAATCCAGTGTAGATGAGAAACTGGTAATGACAACTTTAAATCACTGCTCTAATTAGTGAGCACTTCCTGGGGATTCATTAGAATTATAAAAGCATTATTGTTGGTTATGTGGTGGCTGGAACATGTTGAGTTTTGGGCAGTTGAACAATATTACCTTGAAGAAAAGAGTTTTGCAGCCTTTAAGGATTTTCTGTGGTTTGTGAGAAAGCACAAATTGCAGTGTCCTAGAAATCCTTTATGAATTGGGCCTTATGTTTGTGCTTGTAAACGAGGAGGGTTTTTGAGTTTATATGCCACAGTCTAATAGGTATATAGTGACTGCTTAATGGGATTTACATTCGCTCAAACAAAATTAGGTTGGTAAAAGACAATGCAACATGCTGTAATGTAAATGGGACTGACGGCAGAATTAAATGTTTGTGGAAACAGGGCAGCAGATCTATCAAGAGCTAATTAGACAGAGAGTTCAGAGACAGACTTGGGAGTAAACAGCACCAACAAAGACAGAAGGAGAGCAAGAAAGAGAAAATGGAGTCTTTGTGCTGTGATGAAAAGGAGTTATAAACAAGGTTATTTAAATTGGAAGGTCTGATGGAGCCTATCCCGTGAGAAGGACTTAGTCTTACTGGGACCTGTTGATTAATGCAAGTTGAATGGCAACTTTGATAACTGCTTTTATGTGTAAATAGTTCCTCTTTGTTGCAGTTTGCTATTCATGGTATCTTCCGCTGCTACACTTTGTCATCACAGTATAATGTTTCCATTTGCTGTTCAGCCTTTCTCTCAGACGCCAGTTTAAAAACAGACTTCGGCCAAAGTATTTCCAGCAGTGAGAGAAAGGCTAGAGAGGGGGGCACCAGGGAAGACAAAGAGTTTCGGTCTTTCGTGTTCCCCACAGGAGTGTGTGCATGGGAGGAAGGCATCCCTGCAGAGAGTGATCAGGTGAGAATGATGCCGTTGACATAAGGGCAGACTGGATAAACTTGGCACATAAAGGATCCTGTTTGCCTGTTGTGCAATCAGCCATGTGTCTTTGCCATTATGGCTGCATTTGGCACACCAAACTGCCTCTCGTAGATTCCTATTGTGAGATGAAATGAGCAATATTTGTTTGACTAAAACCCACATATACTTAGACAAATATCAGTCCCTGACTTCAGCAGGAACAGCATTTGATTAAAAGAAATTTGTTATAAGGACACATGCAAAATCATTAATGAATCAATTGCTGAGGTATTTAAATGATTTTTGTTTAGTCTTCATAAATCCTGTCTTCGAACCTAGCTTAAGAAAACCTCGGGAATTAAGAAATTCTGGACAAGACATAATATGGTAACTTTGTGATTTTACGTTTATAGAAGGCCAGTTCAGGGCAGGTCACAGCATTTCTTGTGTTACCATCTTTGACGAATGTCAATTTAGGAGTTAATTTTGTGTTCTCTGAGCTGGAAATAGATGGACCTTGCTGAATTTTGGTGGTGGGTGTTGCACGATGGGGGGATCAGAAAAAACCTTGTGCTTTTTTGGTTTGTTCATTTTTTTAAATTGGAGAATTGTCCTTTCTCTTCTGACAACAGAACTGGGATTATAAGCATGTAAGAGCTGGGACAAGAAGCTGTGCTGGTTTATCTGACAGAAAGTGTCATTTTTCACAGGGAGCCATAAAGCTTGTTATGAGGGGTTGGTGAAGCAGGAAGAAGGGAGTGCCATGTCTTGAGGCCTTTTCCTGAAATTTGAGCACAAATTTGTCTGAAACCAAACCTATCAACTCTGAAACCCAGATCAGATAGGAGCAGGGTTCTCTGTGTGAAGTATCTGACAACACAACTCTAGTTTCAACAGAAATACACCATAGAGTCTTGTATTGTTTGCTCAGAGGTGCTGCCTCTGGCAGGTGGTATGATGTTTATCTCTTAAGGGAGTGTTATTTGATGAAAGATATCTGAGTCTGTGCCAGGAGGATGGAGCCTGTGCTGGGTCCTGGAGCTGTGGGATAGGGAAGATGGCTGTCTGCAGACCTGGCTCAGCACAGGGCTCGCTGGTACAGGTCATCCCTACAGGGCTGCTCTAGCAAATCCTCCTGCATTCCCTCCCTTTATCCTAGAAATAGGTGGGAAGAAGAAAGAAGACAGCACACTTGGATCCCAGAGGAGCCAGACTCTCGCCCAGGTACCAAATTTCACTGATTTGAAGTAGGTACTTCAGTGTCTTCTAGATGTCAGGCAGGCCCCTCAGCTGTCAGCTGTGCGGTTCCCTGGCAAGGGTGATTGTATGGAGTGCTCTCTTCCTGTCTGAAGATTTACAAGCACTTTTGATGCAGAATAAAACTGAAGGGTGGAGAACAGTGGGAAGAAGATATTCACTGGACCAGTCTCAACCACCATAAGATGATGTGCCTCATGTATCTCTGTAGTCACTGTGGGAATGTCAGATCTGCCAGAAGATGGTCTGGAGCAGAGTCCTAGCTTTGTAGGGTCTAAGTAGCTAAATTTTTTTCTGTGCTCCTGCTCCCTACATCTCCCTTTGCATTGGTAAGAATGCATACTGGGTTATAGACCACTTATAGTGGTTATAGACCACTTCCATAGTGAAGTAGTCTATAGGAGGTGATTCTGTTGTCTGGGGTTTTTTCCTTATATATATTTTTTTTAATAAGGAACTTAGTGCTTTTGTTGGGATGCTGAAAATCCATTCTGTGTAGAGATTACTCTTTTCACTGGATATTACTCTTGGATATTATTTGAGCTTCAGGGCTCAAAATAATGTGGGCTTTTGTTTGGTTGATTTTTTTTTTTTTTCTTTTTCATCTGTGAAGAGGCATTCCCCAGGAAAAGTAACTTAGCCTGGATGTGGTAATCAGCCATCAGAAATCAAATACTTACTTCTTTTATCCTGGCTCAGTGTTCTTACTAGTGGGGCCAGAGTTTTCTTGCCTTTACTTCATCAGAGCATCATCCTTATGGTTTTCACTTCTGACTTTTAGGAAGAGCCAGAGTTGTCCAGTGACAGTTTCTTAGAAGAAATGTCCATGTCTTACGTTGGTTCAATGAGTACATTTCTTGCTTGCCCTCTGCTAGCATTGCTGTGTTGGTGCACGATCAGCTGCTCCATGCTGTGACCAAACAAAAGAGCACATGTTGCAGATCTGACAAATGCTTCAGACCAGACATGAAGAGTGACTCCTGCTCTTTGCACTTCAGTTTTTGCTGTTAAGAATGCCTTGTTTAAAAGGCCTAAAGTCTGAAAATGCACTAGCTAAAATGAAGAATTTTTTTGTTTGTTTGTTGTTTGTTTTTCAGACTTTTGGCTTTCAGAAGCTCTGTTTTCCTGGGTAGGAAAAAGTTTGGCCTAGATCACTTCATTAGTTTTACAGATTGTTTTCTCTGAAAATATAGTGTCTAATCTTTGTCCTGCTCTGGATGGGCACCCTTCAGTGGGCATCCTTCAAGACTGAAGTAACTTCTGTGTTCAGTTCATTCTGTGAGGTGAGAAGAAAGGTGGTGTTTTGGCAGGGAGGTGATTTGAGATCCTGGGTCCAGCTTTGCATATAATCAATGTCTGCAGTCACTGGGTGTTGCAGGCTTGAGGGGACTCACAAGTTGTTTCATTGTAAAGCTTTGAGGTTTTATATGGTGGGGTTTTTTTATGCAGGAAGTAAATATTTGTCCCAAAGTTTCATCCTCCTCATTTTTTTTTATTTTAGAACATCTTAAAATGCATAAAATCATCATATATTTCTATTAATTTTTATGCAGTTACATACACTGTATAATTTTAGTGCAGAGTTATTTTTCTAACATGAGACTGTGAGTTTATGTACAAGTTTCATTTTATTTCACAATAGGACAATTTTGAAAACTGAGTGAATTCTTGGATGTAAAAATCTGCCACTTTGAAAAATCTGCCTGCTTTGAGTTTTGACTTCATATGGCTATGCTGAATGCCTGGGTTGCTCTGCTGTTATCTTCTGTGCTGTTCTAGTAATACAAAATTGTATTGATTGATTATAGTTGCCAGATGCGACTACTGTACAGGAGTACTCTTGTTTAAAATTTCAGGTGTAAGCAGATTTCAGTCCATTCTTCTCATTTCCCCCCTAGCTTGTTTTTGTCCACCCCCTCCCACCAAGCATCCTTGCCTGCTCCCTCACGTGATAAATAACAGTGTCTTATCAAGGTCAGTCAGAAAGGCCCTTTTTACATATCTCATAAATTTTAGCCAGGTGCCACCGATGTGAGATTAATGTAATGGCACTCCAGCAAGCACTCAGGCTTGTCTTAATTATGCTAAGGTTGCCGGTTCACCATTTCTCTTCATCTGTCTCCCGCTTTAGGGAACACTAAACACTATGTCATTAGATTGTCTGTTCCACAACATTGGCCCTTTGCATTTACAAAGTCATCAGATGGCTTATGACCTAGCTTTTCTAAGATATTAAATAAATAGTGAAAACAAAAAAATTAGGCAGAAAAGGAGCCTGTCTGTGGAAAGAGGGCAGAAGGGGAGAGCTGAGGGGGTATAAATACTGAGGGGGTTCCTTGTCTGGCGCAGGGTCCGCAGCGGAAAGGGCTGCAAGCCTGGGGGCTTTTCCTGTTTAATTTTTTTTTTTTTTGCTTTTCCTTTGAAAGTTAACAATCCTCTACTGCAGTGTTTGGGGAATGAGTTGAAAAGGGGCTCCCCAAGGCTCAAGCCAGCCTTGGATGTTTCTTCCCTTAGCTCCAGGAAGGGAAGAGAGGATAGCAGAGTCCTGCTGCAGAGCACCGGTGGCAGCTTTGTGTCCTGCCAAGGTAAAGCTCCTGTTGAGGCAGGGAACCATTTGTTCCTACATCTCGGACATTATGAGTAATACTTCTTGGACATTTGTTCCTTTCCATCTGCAGGCTCAGTTTAGCAGCCTGGAAAAGGCTGACCTTGATTTTTATTTTATTTATTTTATGCTTTATGGCCACAATGAAAGAGACTTTTGTTTCTAGTCTGAGCGTCCTCTGCTGGCTTTCCAGGGAGGAGAATTTAGAGATAACCAGATGGGCCTATCTGATGCACCAGTTTTAATATCTGTGAAAATGAATGCCTCAAAAGGGCCTGCACAAGGCTTGTGTCAGAGCAGTTGGACTTGGTGGCTGTACTGGAAGTGGGGGAGTCTGAAATTTTCCCATGAGAAAAGAGAAACCAGTTGTTTGGCATATTCAGTAGCATCTCCCTGCAATGTGCTAAGGTGGCTCACTCTTAATTACTCCAGCAGTACATAAAAATTAAGGTGGGTATTGCAGATGAGACAAGTTTTTCTGTTGGTATTCAGATATCTGTGCTCTCAATATGTCAGGTTTTAATAATTTCTGCAACCAGGACTAAATTAGAGGATTGTTCTCCCTTTACTTCTTCGTACTTATAAAAACGTTTTACAAAGGAAAGAAAAAGTAACGTTCATAAAGAAGGGCCTTATGTGAGGGTAGAAAGCCAGCCCAGAGCAAAGCAGTCATGTTTTAGCACACAGGGCCCTCTCTCTTCCAAGCCCACTGAGCAAAGACAAAGGGCACGATGAAGAGGTAACGAGAACAATTTATTTTTTTTCAGTATTGTACAAAGAGCTGCTGATTTATGGCATCCATGTGCTTACGGTGCCAACCAGAACCCTCCATGAAGGAGAGAGTCCGTCTGTGGCTGGAGTTCAAACAGGAGAGAGCATGGAAGCACAGTGTGCTAGTGGGAGCTCCTCACCTGTCAGTGCTGCTGCTGTGAGAAGACAGTCCTGCAGGACCATCTTCCTCTCTGTGGTACCTACGGGCACCACAGGGCTTGCCAAATTCTGGAGGTCCCTGCCTTGATTTCCCTGATGTTGATGATTAATGCAACTGCCACACATAACACAGTGTTTTTCTGCTAGGAGGGAAAAGCGCACGTGGTGCATACCTGACCTTTTAAAAAATCAATTGCAAAAGTTTAGGGTTTTTTAAATATATCAGAGCTAATCTATTCAGTCCAAAGCTAAAATTGCTGAAGATTTTTCCACAGAGGCTGAATCACTTACTGGTTACTCCATCAACTATCGGTGGCTCCAAGACACAAATCAGATATCTGTCACTTTGATATTTAAGTGTCAGGTCAATAAGGCAGGCAAGGGATGTTAGCAATAACCAATAACACAGAAATTACTGTTGTCATTTCATTAACATGAAGATAATTTTGTTAAGTTTTGTTTAACCAGTACACTTTCTATATTTGACTGCCCAAGGAATACTTATTTTTTTAATCCTTAGATATTGTTTTAAGTTTAACTGCAGTGTTCGCGTACCCAACTTAATTGAAAGTGTTTTGAGAATAATATTATCACCTCTGTTCAGGTTCAGTCTCCTGCTAGCATAATTCCAGTGAAAGCTTCTATCAACAGTAGTTTACTAGTTGCTCCCAGACACGATAACTGGAAATGTGGTATCTAGTAATGATCTGTGCTGTTGCATTATCATAGCCTTATAGTGAAAATAGCACCTGTCACCACAGTAGGAAGCACATCTATGACTTCCTCTAAAATGCCTATTAGATAGACATGGCTATGATAAACCCAGTCCCCTAATGGCACGTTACAGGTCTTGCAGGATTAACTTCTCTTAGTACAACAAGATTTATTTTATAAAGTGAATTTATTAAGGTGGAGTTAGTATACTCATACACAGCTTGAATTTCAGCTTTGTTTTGTTTGTCTGCCAGATGAGAAGAAATGCCACTTTCTTGGTTTTGTAACATTTTTGTGAAAACATTCAGGGATGGGTTTATGTGATCGTGTTCTGATAAGGGTTCCCACAGAAACCAGAGCCCTGTGCCTGACTGCCAGAAATGTGAGTAGGATGTATTGTTCTCATCAAAAGTCTTGCCTTTACTGCAAGGATATTAACAAGCACGTGAATGTTCATCCTAATGGCTGTTGGAGGAAGGCTGAAGCAAAAACGTGGACTTCACTGGCTGATCTACCTGTATTTCTCAAAAGTAAAGGGAAAAGCTAGGAAAAGTAGTTGTAAAATTTTAAGACCCCAGACTTGCACTACAAGCTCATCAAAGGGGTTTATATTAAAATTATGCAAGGCTCCAAAAACATGACCACCAGATTTATTAAAAGGACCTTCAATTCTTTTTATACCTTGAAGGAATGCATGGGAGAAGACAATCCACACATTTCTCAGGAAGTGAAATAACACATTTTTACTGGCAAACTTTAGAAAATAAGGGAACTTGTCAAAAGTTTGAAGGTCAACATTCAACCAAAATAAAGCATTTAACAAAGCATTAACTTAGCACATGCTCACTCGTACAATTTAACAAAATCCAACCCATCCAGCTTTAAGTTACCCAAATAGCAAGAAAGGAGATTAGAAGTAAAGAAAGAGAATTATAGTCACTGCCTCGAGTCCCATGCAATTCCAGCTTCCATGTGTCCAGATGGCGGGGCCGCAACCACATGGAGGCTTCATGGTGTTGGTTTTATTTGCTCTGCCCCCCTGTGCCTCCTGTGACCACCCCCATTCCACCCCTGCCTCCCAGGTGGGACTTCTGGCTCACTGACCACTCTGGGGCTGGATTTGGGCTCTGGGGTGGGATGTGGGGCAGTGCTCCCAGGATGCCAGTCACTGACAGCTGCACCAACAGCTCTCAAGAAGGGATGGGTTGTGGAGGGGGCACAGCACCATTCCACCTTGGCAGAACCCAATCTGCCCCCTCCAACACACAGAGCTGTTTTGAGCTAGTGACTTTCTTTCAGTCCCTCTCAAAAATGAATGGGGAATAGCTTATTCCTTGTTTTGGTAGGAACCAAAATGTTCAAAAATCAGGCGCAAATGCAGTGGGGACAGCTGTGCTTTAAAACAGCATTATTTTTTACTAAAAATTTTCAGTCTTGGGGGGATGTGTCTGTTTACCCAACTAATTTACTGCTTTGATTGAGTGCAGTAATTGCATGTTTAAATGAAGAAAATTACTTCATTTAAACTTAAGTTTTATCTCTGTGTCAAAAAGCTTGTGAGCAAACTGGGTTGCTCTGGCTTTTGTCTTTGCCCACCACCACATTCCTGTGTTGACTGGCCTTTTGGACCTCCTCACCCTTGCAAGTGGGAACTTCTCTTCCTGCTACTCAAAACCCTGGGGGCAACATCATCTTTTCTGGTACTGCATCCTTATTTCAAAAGGGAGACTGGGAGAAGATGTCACTGGAGAAGCTCCCAAAATGCTTGCTGCAGTCCATGGTGCCTTTTTTGGCTCTTGAAGCGGAAGATGATAAAAAGGAGGGAAAAAAGAAAGACGTGGATGGGCCGCCAGCTCTGAGTATTTTGAGTTGTGAGATGATTTTTAAAATGGTTTGTTCAGTTAGAGGGTGTTGGAGCTAAAAAATGAAAATTGCTTTTGCAGCAAAGTGCACCATAAGGTCTGCAGGGACAGATTAGCACAATGGGTCTGTGTGTCCTATGCAGTAAATGCTGCTTCAGTGGTTACTGTAAGATAGGATATGAAGGTGAGAGAAGTTAAGAATTGCTTGAGCCCCTGTGATTCACAGTTACCATCATATTGAAAGATAGAGGAGCTCTGGTTTTACTTAATTGGCAAAGACAGCAATGGATCAATCAGATAGTTTAGTGCAGAGGGTTTTTTTTGTTGAACGACTCATAGCTTCATGAGCTGTTTCTGTGCAGCTGTGACATAGGAAGCTTCATTTTCCCCTGATCAGATGTATCTAGTCAAAACTGTCTTGATGATGGCCTGCTTTGACCCTTGCTGTACATGTGTGAAAGGAAAGGCGCAAGGTTTAATTCACCCTGATACTGAAAGCAATCCCTCAGCCCAGGAACAACTCGATGGTCCCTAATTAGGGCCAGAGTATCACTGTTAACTTTGAGAAGATTAGAATTGTCCTTCTGACATTTATTTATTTTAGGAGTGGTGTTTGTTTTAGAGATGTCTCAAGCATACCCATGACTTGGATGAGAATTTTGCACTCCACTAGAAGCCTCATTTATGTATTTTCTGTGAGCTGTTTGTCTTCATCTTTGATAACACAAATCTGCTTTCCCTTGTGATCATAAAGCAAGAGATATATAGGAGATACCTATGAGAAGACATATCTGCTTTGAAGTATTCATGATTTGGTTTAGGCAGGGAAATAAAGGAGGGCTTTTAACTGGCCAGAGTGTGAAGTGCTGGAATGGTTTGCCTTGAGGAACACTGGTAAGAGGAGTCCTGGCAGGTTTTTGTGTGAGCTAGAAAAACATGAGGCAGGTTGTGTAGCCTGATGATCTGCCATGCCAGGGACTTGCCCAGAGGACTCGAGGGCCATCAGTCCGATTCAAACTGACTATTCAGAACTGGGAAGGTCACTTTTGACTTTAAGTTACTCATGCAAATGCAAATTATGTTTGGTGCATGTTACCCAGGATCCAGATGTTTCAGACTGTTTAACAAGCCTCTTCTCTTCTCCATTGTCTTCTCACACCCCTGAGCTGAGGTACAAGGACAGAAGGCCAGATCAGGAGCCAAATCTTGGATGTGACATGCAGTCAATGCCCCACAAAGCCTCTGAGAGATGTAACTTTAGGAGAAGAACTTGGTTAGACACTGTATGCTAGAGAGATTTGTGTTCACCCACTTTTGTCTGCAGGCTGGCAGAGGAAAAGGGCACTTCTGTGCATGCAGTGAGGTCATGTACAGCTGAGAAGACTGAGCAGCTGTGGATCACTTCATTGGGTTACAAGCAAAGCCTGCTTGTTGTACAAGAAAATAAATCCTATGAATGGATTTGATACTATTAGGAGAGAGGGCATCCGAATGTATGTGCAGAATGTATGGCTGGATATGCTATCTTAATTGTAGTGCTCTCTGATTTGACCTCAGAAAAGTGTCTTTTTAAGTAGGGAAACAAAGACACAAACCAAATATATACGTTTATGTATAAAAAAAAAATCCTTCAAATGATTATTTACATGCTGTGTATGCCTGGTGGACTAAGTTTATGGGCTGCCTCTTGCAGATTTTGGGTGCCATAGAGGCAAAGAGTCTCTGCTGAGGAATAAAATTTCTTGCATTTTCCAGGTCACAAAGGCAGTGAACCAATATATGTTAAAAGTGACAAAAACCTGAATAGGATAAAATGGTGGTGTAAGTAAAATGTTGTCTAGAATGTGCTGAAATAGGTAAATTTTCAGCAAAAGAGGTTCATTCCCTTGCAATTTCCTTCCTCTCATGTTTTAGTGGGCTACCTTCTGGGTACCTATTCCACCAAGCTAATGAGTCCAGTTGCTGTCAATTTGGCAAAGTCTCTGACTTGTGCTTTGTTGGCCATATATGCATCAAAAGTAAAGCTCAACAGAGGACTTGTCACAAGAGAGGGACTTTTTACAAGGGCATGTAGTGATAGGACAAGGGGGAATGGCCTTAAGCTGGAGGAGGGCAGCTTTAGAATAGATATTGAGAAGAAATTCTTCCCTGTGAAGGTGGTGAGGCACTGGAACAGGTTGCTCAGAGAGATCGTGGCCTTTCCATCCCTGGAAGTGTTCAAGACCAGGTTGCATGGACCTCTGAGCAACCTGTTCTAGTGGAAGGTGTCCCTGCCCATGGCAGGGGGTTGGGAATAGGTGATCTCTAAGGTCCATTCCGACTCAAACCATCCTGTGATTAAACGCTTCAGATTTTGCTATAGTGGGTGTGGGGTGTGGAGGTGTGTAAGGTGAATATATGAAACGTCTGCTTGGGAAGACAGAGGTTTGTTTCCTTGTCATTTTGGTAAGACTCAGTGAAACACTGTGGAGAATTTCTTCTTGGTTCTGAGTTCTTGCTGATTTATCCTGGTTAAATAATTGCCTCTTGTTTGGAGAGCTTGTGTTTGCAGGTGCAGAAAAAGGAAGGAATTACTTAATTTAAATGAAGCTTTTGTTTTAAACTACAAATAAGCAGCTATCCCTGTTGCTCACTCCTTTAATCAGGCAACTTTTTATTAATCTTATTTTGACATTTGTGTTGGAATTAATGTGATTGGCAGCAGAATCCAATAAATGAGAATTTCAGAGGTGTTTCTGTGCCTCTAAATGAACCTTTGCCTGTGGTTTGACTTGGCAGCACTTGTAGAGTTCTGCATCAGCTGGATTTTATTGTGTGGGGAGATAGATAATCAAAAAGGGAATCGCACGTGCCTGCAAATTAAACATTTTGCTCAGAGTGCTCACTTGCCGTTGAGCAGCAGTGTAATGTCAGGCAGAGAAGGCGGGGGTATGCGAGCCCAGTGCTCCGAGTGCTAAATGCCTCGTCGTGCAAAAGCACAATGGCAAATGTTCAACAACGCAGTTGTGTCAAAACAAATCAGATCATAAGCGGCATTGGCTTGCTTGGCTTTTTTTGCAGGAGAAGTTCTTCTCATCCCTGCCTCGTGATGAACGGTGCTGATAAGTTGCTGCATACAGCTAATGTGTGCTTTAATACTCCTTTGAATATTAATCTCCTAGCAGAGGTGTTCTTGACATTCAGCCCTTTGCAAGCCTTCCAGAGTAAGTCATGATACCAGTACACTAATGCTGTAATTGATTTAATTGTGCTAGCATATGATTTTTTTTCCCTGCTTGTTGCATTCATGAGGCTTTGCAGTGGGTAGAGAAGAGATGCATCCAGAAGTGGACATGACTTCTCTTATGCTGGGCCAGGAGCTTCAAAATCAATGGGTCACACTCTGCTTCTTGGATATAGAGCCAGTCATAGTGAAGAACACGATGCTAATTTGTCTGAGTATTGATAATATGCTGGGAGAAGACATCCCCCTCTCATTCCCCTACCTCAGCAGACCTATTGATCCTTTTGTTGTGATTCTGTAATTTATAAACCTTGGTCTGATTGTTAAAGAAAATTAGCTACTGAACAAGCTAATTTTCAGCATGTGTTTTAATACTATGAGGGACTGTAAGTGTGTGATGGGACATGGCATGAGCCCTGTAGCTACGAAGTTTTAATAACTTTAGAGGTATTTGGCTGAGTCACAGTTTGTGAAAACAAACAATATTTAAATTTTATTAAAGGATTCCAGTCTTCCTTGCTGTTGTCATATTTGGAACATTGTCTTCCAGTAAAATGCCAATAGTTGCTGTTGCAGCCTTTCTTGGAACAGGACAAGAATGGATGACTCACTCTTTCAGTGGTTTAAACTGGCAACACACAGTCTGTAACCAGAAGTTTTTGCTTTATTTCTGGAAGGTAGTACTTTTCCTAAAGATCCCACCTTCTCAGTTATCTTCCAGAGTAACTCGATGCTTTTTTCTGTGACAGGTAAATTGGGAAACAGTAATGTATTCTTTTGCAAACTTGTAGTCTGGAATATTGAGGGAGAGGCCTTTGTGGGCTGAAAACTTGTACTGCCATCCTTTTTTTTTTTGGGGGGGGGGGGGGGAAAGACAGGATGAGGAGCTTTGTGCTGCTGAAGTAAAGGAGGATTCAGACATAGAGCAGGAGAGGTGCTTTGAGGCAATTGTGAGTTGAGACTTGTGCGTGGTCTCACCTCTTGTTAAATACAAGACAGTGCTGCAGCTGCACTGCCTTTGTGGTTGGGTTCTGCAGAGTGCTGCCCTGGCCCTCTTGCTCTTCATGTTGACATATTTCCTTCCTGGGGGAAGCCCTTCTAGGAGGAAACACATGTGAGATGTGTTATTAATATGTATATTAATATATATATTAATATGGTTGGTCCCATAGCATTCAGTGAACAGTTTGAACCGAGGACAATGGTTCAGTGAATTATGCCAGGACAGTTTTTTTGCATTGTTCTCTTGATTGAGTGGATGGAAGGTATGTAATGGAACAAACACACCCCCAAACCTTACTAAAAAAGCATTTGTGTTATGGTGGTGAGTGTTTGCAAAATACCTGAGGAACTGCATTGACTGTGTAACTTAACCTTTCTTTCAGGTGCTATGTGAGGTGGTCTTCAACTGCATGGTTCTTTTCTCCTGAAAACTTTCTTCCTTGGGCAGGCTTTGATTCAGCAAGGCATTTAATGTTGTTGACTACACATCAGTGTATGCGTGTGTCTGCTTAAAGGGGTGCATGAACATCCTAGTGACACACAGCTTACGCAGGGTCTGTGATGGAGAATGTTGTTATACAGGTTGTGTTTTCTCATTTATTTACCTGTGCTGTTTACACACATACACACCCCCTTCTAGTCTTCCATCAAGTACCTCAAAATAAATTTTCTTAATCCTTCATCGAGCCCAGACTGGAGGCATCTCACAAGAGTTACCAGGAAGGCTTGATCAGGTACATGGGAGCTGTTTTTTGTGGTGGTTTTGCTCCTCGCTGTGCCATGATTAGCACTCCTCACAGTGAGTAAAGTGAAATAAAGTAACAAAACTCATCATGGGTTACTTTCAATAGTATTGTTTAATTAAAAAAAAAAAATTGCATCCCAATGCAATTCTAGCCAATGTTTTAATCACACATGAGTCAGGAAGATGGAACATTTTTCCTACTGCCTTTTTTCTTTTAACTTACAACAAAAATATTAATGGCAAGCAGCAAAATATAAACTGAAGCTGTGCATCCAAACAAGCAAGAAAAACCATCTCAAGGAAAGCCATAGGTTTGAAATCTGAATTTTCTAAATCATCATTGATGTATTTCATCTGGCTTTTTTGACCAGGGGTTTCAGCTCTAAAGAGCATGCTGGGCAGAGCTGATGGGCAGAACTCAAAAGATTAGGCATGTAAATGACATGAGCTGCAAAGAGGATTTCATCTTTCTTGGTGTGCTGAGGGGGGAAATCCTTCATCAAATGTGTAAAATTTCTTTAATAAGTAGACCTGTCAG
Source organism: Chiroxiphia lanceolata (assembly GCF_009829145.1). Taxonomy (NCBI): domain Eukaryota; kingdom Metazoa; phylum Chordata; class Aves; order Passeriformes; family Pipridae; genus Chiroxiphia; species Chiroxiphia lanceolata. The sequence continues at coordinate 6,163,267 of NC_045643.1, read as the reverse complement.
GAAAATGCATGGAGTTCCAGCAGTGATAATTGGTGCTTCAAGTCTCTAGAATAACCAGTCAACTGAAAGATTTGCATTTACGTAATTCCTTCAGGACTTGAACACCTGAATGTCATTGCTTCCATGCCAAATAAGGGCACATACAGAGGGGAAAAAATAAAAACAAAAAACCCCCAACAAAACAAAAGAAGGGCTGTGTTATGTCTATAATGTTTTATTGTGATTTAGGGACTGCATTCTACAGATCTTTTTTAGTGCTAAATCTATTCAGCCCAGTTTCCCACTGCAAGCGGGTACTGGCCTTGGATCCTCTTGGATAGTCCCCAGAAGCTGGTGTTTAACCCCCCTTTCTCCCACTAACTTAGCCCTAAATGCATGGAAGCTTGTATTTACCTCCTGCATCCACCACACCCAGTGGCATCCAGTTTAACTGGTATTTGCAGATCAGAGCTTTGAAATTCTCACTCTGAGCTTGTGCTCATTTTTTTAATGTGCAAACCTTTGCCAGAATTAGTCAGGATGGGCAGACCTGTCCTCTGAGGCCAGGCTCTCTGGATGCTGCAATTTGGCAATAGGAAAGTAGCAGTCCCCACCATCCCGGGGTGGGTGGGTCACTGCCTCTATTCCTGGGGGTGCAGGCAAAAGGTGACTTCCTCAGAGGAAAGCCCGTGCATCAGTTGTGTCTTGTTTTATGTTCGGATACGGGATTTCAGAGGTGGCATGTCGCACCTGAATGTGTTTCACTGGAACGTGTAAATCCCAAATCTATGCAAGTTGAACCTATTTTCTATGTTTCTTTGGCTGTGGCTGCTGGTTTTATTGAGCTCTTTTTGGATGAAAGCTGAGTGCCTTTCATCTGTAGCTCTGTCACCGGGAGGAGGCTTCTGGAAGAAGCAGGGTCAAGCGTGCCTGACTTTCAAGGTTGACCGTGCTGCAGCCTTAGTGCAAGATACAATTGCCCTTCCCTTTCACTCTCAAAATACACTCTGGGAGACCTCAGCACAAAGGTTCCTACTTCAGCCCCGAAGAGCTAGAGCTGTAGCAGAAGTAATTATTTGCTCTCTCTGCTGCTGCTGGGCTTGGAGACCCTCAGCAAGAGCAATCAGTGAGGAAATGCTGGAGCTCTTGAGTGAGGAGTAAGTGGGTACTCTTGAAGGGGGGCTGACCTGTAGCTGGGATGTTAATCCCAGTAGTCTGACCTGGGAGGAAAGCAGGAGTGCAGTTTCTCTCCAGCCCCTGCAGATGCTTTGAGAAGGCGGTTTGCTGTGCAGAGGGTAGACTAGACCTCAGATTTAAAGGCAATTTAGAGCTCCATTGACTTGTAAGATAAAATGGTGATGTGAGTTTATTTCATTCCTCCCATGACTAAGGGATGGTGAGCCAGTGCAGGGGAAATATGGACTACTTTCATCCAAGCACAGTTTTTACCCAAAGCTTAAAGGTGAGCCAGGGCTCTGCAGTGTCTAAGGAAAATACCCTTCTTCAGATTCAGGAGGGAGGCAAAGCCTGTGTGGTAGATTTTACCCTGCACCATGCATTGGGATGGCTCAAGGGTGAAATGGTATTTTGCTGGAGTGTTTGCTCCAGACTTGAAACGCAATAGCTTAGGAGTAGGAAGATGGGGGAAACTTTGAAGATACTTTGAAAAAGCTTTATGTTGTACTCTACCTGATGTTTCCCTCACTGTGGAGTTGGGAGAATTTGTCATCTTTCCTTCTGCTGGTGTTGCTGTATTTATTTTTTTTTTTTCTTTCTCAGGGCAAATAAAAGTAAGCCTCAGCAGTGTCTCTGAAAATCCTGGGTTACTGAATCAATAGTACTATGTCTGCTCTCCTAAAATTATGAGCAGCTTGGTTTTCAAAAAGTGATGTGTTCAGAAGCCAGGCAGTCCTGCATTTCTTGGAGCTGCACAACAGGGACTTGGAGCAGCACGTGGTTATGCTTAATTAGACAGCCTGAGGCTGGGATGGCTAATGCTGGCTCCACTGAACCTGAATATGAACCTCAGCAGAAATCTGTCTGCTTTTTCCACCCCGGTAATGGCAAGGAAGGGGGTTGTAAAAGTTGCAGGGCAGCTTCTTGTGAGCCAGCTTGCAAGATCCCATGTCAGCTGTTCTTCTGCACCACAGATGTAAAGACTTGGAACTTTGTTTGCCACCAAATTATCTTAATGTGGTAGATTAACCTGGATTTGTGCACTGGAGTCTCTGGATCTGTGCAGTACTGTGTAACCTTTGCTTTTGTCACTTACAGAGGTTTATGTTTTAGGCCATTTATCTTGATAATGAGTTCTGTTTCACACCTCTTCAACAAGCACAAGTGTAAAAACAAATACTGTTGGGAAGGAGGATGATCTGGAGGCTGAAGTCTCAAAAAGAGAAGTTGGATTTTTACCTCTGGCAGAACATGGAGGTCTTTAATACCTAGCAAGCAGCTGATATCCTTGCTACCAAGGAGGAGAGGCAGAGATGCATCTTGTCCTTCTGCTCTTTCAAACAATACCAGTTGTCCGTCACTAGCCTGAGGGCTGTGAAACTCAGCTGTTGTCTGAGTGGTGCCCAAGATGGGGACTTGAAAGAGGAATAATCCTTTGCTCTCTCCAATTACAGCCTCAGTTTTGCAGTTTAAAGCAATGGTGAGCATATTTTTTTTATTAGAGCATTTTAGAAACCCAAGTCTGAAAATGGAGGACTCCTCTGTGTGAAGTGTTTTAGCCTGTACCAGAAAGTGCTGCAAATCAAAAAGCTTGAGGTTTGGTTTTTTTATTAAATGAGACAAATTGCTGCTGAGCATCTCTGGAGGACAGCTGCTGTTCCTGGTTTTCAGAGAAATTTTGTTGTGTGAGAGAGTGGCAAGAAGGCCTGGAACAAAGCCCTTGTTTACTTGTGGTACGTGCTCTCCTTTTCTCATTCACAAGCTGCAGCAGAAACTTAACAGGAGGACAGGAGTTACTAGGACACAGCTTTGCAGAGAGCTGGTCACGGCTGCCAGCCAGAGGGATTTGTTCCCTTGGAGGTGCCCTCCTGGGAGGATGCTTAGATTGGATCTCCTATGCTGCTGTGTGAAAGGCTTCTACCAGTGCCAGGCTCTGAGATGGGTTTCTAGGAAACCTGGATTATCATTCCACTGTTATTGCGCTCTTTGAAGCGTTCATTGATCTATTTATTTTTATGACAGGAGACTTCTGTTATGTTGTCTCGGTTGGGCTGTATTGCGGGTTTTGGTGCTAATGCCTGACACAGCAGATTTTTGTTCAGGGGACTAATCCCTTCATATCAAGGTCTTGCTTACAACCCGTTAGTCCCGTAGTTAAGACTTAAAGCTCTTTAAGGAAGTACCTGACACGGAAGAGCCATGGTCTGGCATTGAGTGTGTAGGCATTCCTGCAATGGAAATAACAGTTCCATTTCTCCTCTTGTATGAGCAAAGATGTGCATGACTAGGAAGTTAGGCAAGGATGGTCTGATCTTGCATGTTTGGCACCAGGTGCCCTGTCCTTGACATATTTAAATGCTCCAGTTTGTAGGGGATCCAGGGGGTTCTGTGGGTTAGGAGAGGCTGAGATTTGGCCTTGGCACTACTTAACAGCATTCAGCTGGTTTCAGCTTGCAAGCTGGAGGGACAATATAGTATTTTGGGCAACTGCAAAGCCTTTCTGGGCCTTTGTTCTCGAAAGGAGGACCAGCAGCCCTGTACTGTGCTGGAGAGGTCTGAGCTGTTGAATTGCTGTGGGAATGGAGCCTTAGGAGCCTTGTGAAGGTGCGTGGATCCTGCACAAAGGTTACTCTGTGAACTGGCTGGTGTTGCAGCTGCTAGAAATACTAGAGATGTGGACAATTCAGAGATCCCTTTGGGCATGTTTCATCACCCTGAACATACTGTAATACCAAACAAAACCGGGCCTTTTTATGAGAAAGTAGGTTCTTGATATAACATTTAATTTTATTGACTCTCATCGGTTTTTATCACTTGGGTTCCCTCTCTGCTATTGTGCTGGTTGTGGTTTGCAGAGTCTCCTCTTTAGTGCCAAGTAGGACATCAGTGTTCTGGAGATCCCTGGATGTAGGAGGCTTCTCTCTTCTCTGTGTAAGCATTTTGCCTAAGCTAGTTTTTTTTCCCACTTTTTGTGGTCTCCCAGGGAGCAACATGGAAGAGGAAAAAACCCGACAATTACGCTTTAAAAGCACAGAACCATGAATGTAAGTCAGACCACTAACACCCTTTGTACCTCAGAGTAGTTTCAAGCTGAGGCTGTTGGGTTTAAAAAAAAAATAATCAAAAAACAAAATAGCACTTCGAGGGTAGGGACACTATATATTCTGAAAGATTTTCCAGGGTTTAAGTGTAGCTATTAGCTGCCTCCTTTTAAATGAGCCATTTCAGGGTGATAATCTCTCCCTATCAGATCATGATTTTGAGCAATTGGTATCTCTGATATTAGCTTTAACCTTTCCTGTGTAAGCTCATTAAGATGGAGAAAACATACACAGGGGAGACCACACAGAGCTCATCTTTCAGTGAGCAGTCCTTCCTCTTTAGCAAGAGAAACAGCTTAAACAACAGGCAGTAGTATGGTATGGTTTCTCCTGAGAGAGCACCATGAAATAAGAGATTGTGGATTCATGAAAAATCAGTGTAATGTGCCACACGGCAGTGTTACCAGCTGGCTCCAATGCTGTCTGATGCAGCCTTTGGTTTGAGTTGTTGATCCTTCAGCAAAACCTGGCAGAAAGGAGCACGTGAAGGAGAACACAGCAAGGAGAAGCAAGGTGCTTATTGGTACTTCTGAAAGGCGGATTTTTCAGGAAAAAAAACCAAATACGGAGCTTTTGTTTCCTTCCTGCTGTGATCTCTGCAGCAGATCCAGCGTTGCTGTTTGCATTTCACACTAATCTGTACGATGTTGATCTAGATGTTTAATGAGTGGATTGGTGTGAAATCAGGCTTCAGGCTCCCAGACAGTGGCTTAGTAAATACAATAAGCAACTGCTCTTCTAGCCTGGAGGGGTTGTTATGAATTTTTTATCACATACCATTCTGACAGCATTTGGATTTGTAGAAAGAAAATAACCCCAACCTCTCACTTTCCCAAGAAATCTCCATTTCAAAGGTTTACATACTGCAACAACTACTACCTAATTGTTGGTGAGTAAACCCCTTGCATGCTCATGCAAATGAGGGGAGACAGACACTTGAAAAAATCATTCTGATATTTGTTCTGACAGGCAGATATCGTGAGGCGGAGTGGAGGGTGTCAGGCACACTCTGAGGAGCTGGTGGGGAGCCTGAGGACAGGCATAACCTGCTGAAGCCCACATCAGTCTTTTAACTTCTTCTGCCAACTGATGGTTGAATTTTTAGCAGTGGTGCTTTTGCCATCCCTGTTATTTATCGATGCTCAAAATGCCTCTTGGAGTAGCAGATGGACCAGCTCTCTGCAATTGCCCTCTTAATATTGTTTCAAAACTGTTGACTTGCTCTTAGTCTCTTCTAAAGATTAAAAGCCCACAAGAAGACCATAAAATTAAAAGCAACCTCTTAAAGATAGCTCTGCTAAATCAGGGCGGTGAAGCCCTTTTAGAAGGAAAGCTGAAGGCAGCAGAGGCAGCCCAATTCTACAACTTTTACGGTGAGATTACTTGCACTATAGGGACACATAGTGCCAGGGGCTGTGCAAATACATCCTCAGAGCACTTGAGTGCTCTGTAAACAGAAGGGAAGAGCAGAGCAGGAGAAGGGTATGCCCTGGCTCTTCAGAGCCGAGGGGACGAGACCCTGTGTTGGCACATGTGGGAAGGGGCTCTGGGGGCTGCCCTGCTATCAGCCATGAGCTTGCAAGCTCCCTACTTGCAGGCCTCCCCTGGGGTCCTGCCCTGTCCCATGGGACGGTGGTGAGGCTCAGTGGGCTCCAGATGGATTCAGATGTGTGCCGGGGCGCCGTGGTCCCAGCGCACTCATCGGCATTTGTCAAAAGTAGGAGTAAAGTGCTGAAAATGCCCTTTGCCTGGGCATAAACACCTGCAATGAGGAGACAGGTATGTGGCTCCAAAACACCTGTACCCAGGTGTACGAGCAAAACCTCCTTACTCTGCTGCTCTGTGCTGGTGAGCAGGGGCTCTGGGACAGCCACGGGGCTGCTCTGGCTGCAGGAGAGCACTGCCTGCTGCAGCTCACACAAACTGGAAAGATGTTGGCCCGCTATTAAAAATAGGTAATGGGCCGTGACGTCCACCAAATGAGGTCTTGTGATAGTCACAACAAGTAAGGCGTTTCAGGCAGATGAACGTAATTCTGTCAGTGGGATTAAAAGGAAATGCTGCAAAATTACACAGATGGTTTTCAAGAAGTCATAAAAACTTAATTGAAATGCCTCTTTTTTTGTTTTTATTTATTTATTTATTTATTAGTTGTGTGCTCTGTTGTCACAGAGGATTGGGTGTGCGGATTAAAAGGCTGTGTGGATTTTTTGGGAGGTGAGGTAAAGTGGGAAGGATTTGATACTTAAAAAAGGCTAAAGGGAGGTTGTGTTTTTTTTCTTGTCTTCTCCTGCAGCTTTGCATCTGCCCAAAAAGGAGAATGCTTTTGTTCATACCTTATAGCAATGGCAGCTGAGAGGGAGAGGCAGGAGCACACCACACTGGTGCACTTGGGCATGGCTGCTGGGTTGCTCAGGAGAGCAAAGAGAAGAATCCATTTTAAATTTTGTTTTGTTGATTCTTGCCCGGCCAGTGCCATTTTGCTTGTGCTGAGGAGCTGGCCAAGTACACAGCGTGCCCTGGCAGCTTGTGCAGAAGGCAACAGTGTCTGTTTTGCCCAACAGTCTGACTATGAAAAATTATAAGAGTCTGAGGAAACCTCAGATGCATATGGGTTTTCTCATCCGAGTACTTCAGCTGCAGCCCTTCCAGCTGAGCTACAGGCCCTGGCTTTCAACCTTCACAATCAATTTGGTTCCTTGCAAATTGAGTGTGTGTCACATTCATAGCACAGATTTCAACAGAGCTATGACTTAATTTGGAAGGTTTTTTTTTCTAACAGGGTGGGCTTGCTGCAGGAATCAGTACGAGAAATTAAATAAATACTTGCTGCTCCTTGCAGAGCCAGAATCTGCAAGCTCATGGATGGGTTTCTTCTTCATTGCACATCTGAGTCATGCAAATGGCTGAAGATGGTCAGAGCCTGTCTGTAGTATTTGCATACTTGGCAGCTTAAGTCAAGGGTGAGTTTGGGAATCTGCTAAGATCAATGCACAGAGTTTGAAATACAATTCATCACCTGTTTTAAGAATAATGCAGAAGCGCCCTAAGATGTGAACCTCTTGTGCAGGAGATGATCTCCATCCCAAACACATCATGGACTAGTCAGACATCAACCCAAAAACCAGAGGTGCAGAGTCTGGGCAATTTGCTGAATCCTGAGGGTAAATTCTGCCAAGTTATTTGTGTGTCTGGTGCCTGGGTGGGGTTTTTGGATCCTGGACACCTTGAAGATGCTCACACGGTGGTCAGTGCTTCACAGCAGTGAAGCACTGTTTCTGGGGAGGTTGTCATCATCCCATGGGCTCTCTTGCAAAAGCCCTGTCCACCCTATGCATGGCTCAGGCTTTAATGTCCCTGAGACATGTGGCAAGTTTGTGTTCTCTGCCTGTTCTGTGTGAACACCTTTCCAGCTACCAAAGTACAGCACTATGACGGCTGCTATTGGAAAAATTGACTCCATCTCAGCCAGACCCAATGCACTCTACTACTGATTTTATGAAAGCAGTTAAAAGGACAGTTGGGAGAGCAACAGCATGGGAACAAGCTGTGTACAGTGAGGTTTAGATGAAGGGGAGTGGCAAAAATTATCACCTATGCTTGCTGAGTGGTAAAACCAAGCTATGAAATGCGCCATCTGTGTTGGCACTTCTCTGGTGGGGAGGTGGAGCAGCAATGTCCTCTCCCAGCATAAGCCAGGCAGGCTGCTTTCCTGGGTTTTGGCATAGGCACCTTAGCCTCAAGGTGTCCATGGGCTGCGGTGGTTTAGACCCACAGTGTGGTCTGGATGGGGCTCATGGACCAGCATTGCAGCCAGCGCATGTCAGCCAGTGGTAAGGGTGCAAATAGAGGCCAAACTCAAGTGTCTTAACAGGGCAAACATGGTTGCTAGAGGTGGGTAACCTCCCTCTAAGCCTCTTTGTAAATGTCAATCTGAACCAGAACAAAAATACTGTTTCTCTAGAGATTTTACCAAGGAGGATGGCCTCTGTCTCCCTTCAAGTGGGATGTACAGACCTCTGCTAACATGCTCCTCTGTTATCACCGCGAAGGCAGAGCCATGGGAAGGCTCAGTCGGGTCAATGAAACATCTCCCTCTGCAGAGCCGCATCTTTATTTAATGCTTCGTGGTGACCTTGTGTGTGGTCATTTTATCCACTCTGTGAATTCTTGTGTGTTGTTTTAGAGCTCACTTCTCGGAGAGGGATTTTTGGATTTAAAGACCTGAGTGGGGAAATATCTTTCAAAGACTTCCAAAATGTTACAGCGTTCAGTTACTACAGTGTTGGAGAGTTAATTTCTCAGTTTAATCCTCACCTGACGTTGCTTTGCCTGTTATACAGCTGTGGGAAACACTGAAGAGATTTGCATCGGATTTGTTTGACCCTGCCATGTGGCGAGTAGGATCAGGTTTTAGTGGTTTTATCAGCCTGTCAACATCCATCATTTTCTCTCAGGGGAAATAAGTGGTCTGCTTGCCTTCCCTGCTTATTTCACATTTGACTTGATGCTCCCACTGTGGCAAAGATATCGTGAACCCTTTTAATCGTGCTCCTTTGGAGGCAGGGATAAAAGAGTGTGCTCTCTAAAGGCATTTCCTCAGCCTGTGGGCTAATTGGGGCCAGTGGTGATTTGAAGTAAGCATCCTTGTAAATGAGCCCCTGGCCAGGTTTTGCATTTCTGTCTGACTAGTCTCTCCTTAGATTTTAGGGATTTTGATCATCAAGACCAAGTCTGAGGCACCAGATCCTGGTCCTAGCTGTGCTTAAAGCAACTCTTTTTATCTCTCTAAAGCAAACTCTCCTAATTGTAAGCAGGTAAGGAGGATTAATGCTAGTTAGTAGTTTGTTTCTTGCTCTTTAATACACGTGTAGCCCCACGGGGGGACACTCTGCCTCCAGTGCCTCAGAGGAGGCAAATAGCTGGATGGACAAGACAGCTGGAGGGCTTGAGTGGGCCTTAGGCAAGAAATAAATCCTTGCCTTTTGCTGAGATACTCATCCAGGCTTCCCTCTGGCTTGGTAGCTTGGTAGCTTCGAAATCTCCTGCTCCAGCAGCCCCACAGCAGTTCTGCAGAAAGCTATTGAAATCTACAGCCAAACACAAGGCAGAACTGGACTGTTTTGTCAGAAATTCATCCTTGCATCTGTGATGTACCTGGGGGGATGAGTTTCAGATTTCCCATTATAATTTTGTCAAATTTGCTTTATATGAACTGCTTTGAGACTGAAATGGAAGACGTGGCCTTGTCAGACGACTTGCTTTGTGATTTGGGCTTGTTCCAACCTCAGTCAGTAAGGGAAAACAATAGCATGAAAACACTCCACTTGAGGTAAAGCACATGAAAATGTGGGATTGAACCGTCGCCACGATGAAGTGACATCCCATCACTTGCTGTGACTTGCAAGGCCGCTGGGAGATTTTCTCAGACCGTGTCTTGTGCAACCCTTCAAAAGCAGAACACAATGCAGGAGAATTGTTCTAACCAAAAATCTTGGGAACTTCACTGAATAAAAGGTTTAATTAAGACTGAAGAGGACTTCAGTGTTCTGAAACACTTGTGTAGTGCTTAGTTGAGTAGGAATAGACTGAAAAGAAGAATGCCTAAGGTTTTTTTCTTGCATGCAGACACTGGCAAAATCAGTCATTTCATCTTTGCAGTAATTCAGGTGCCAGTGTGCATAGTCACAATCAAAATACTTCACATGAAAAACTGCATCTTTTAATAGGAGCTTTTTAAACAGAGCAATTGGCAGCTACCTGCTTAGCTTGAATGATTTCAGTAGAATAAATTAGCCATTTTTCTTTCTTTCCTTCACTATTGTGTTACAGGCTTGTGCACAACCTCCGATGTGTTCTTGTGTATTTAAGGCATTTAAACTGGATATGTGGAATCTCTTGATTCCTGGTAACTCAAGCAATTAGCTGTACTTTGTTGACAAAGAGAAGGAAACTTTCCTATTTTCCTAGTGAGAATTTAGTTTACTGACTTGCGTAATTGCGCACAGAAGGCGTGTCCCTCAGAAGTAATGACTGTCTGAAGACTCCTTAGCACTTGGATGTGCACTGGTGCTGTGAATCGGCTGTGCTTTAGTTGAGAGGAGTAAGAACACCATAGTGGGTCAAACCAAAGAATCCATCTAGCCTTGCTGCCTGTCTCCAAATGCTTACAAAAGCATTTTTGGGACCAGGTAGAACAGAATGTATTGGGTTACCCAAAACAAAGTCAAATGTTGTGCTGGTAATGTCACGCTGCTGCTACTGGGAAGGGAGATGGACTGGTGGGTTTTTCTGCAGTCCACTCTACAAGATGCCAGAAGCAACGCTGTTAATTTGGGAGAAGACTCTGCTTCTGTGTACAGTTTTCCTTCACATTTCCAAATCATGTTGATGTTTCTTGGGGGTTTTTTTGTTTGTTTCTTGGTGCACTGAAGTTAAACTTTACTGTCCTGTTTTTCAAGTGTTTTCTGCTTTCTACCATATATCCTTGGCGTCTTGCATAGCAGTAGCTGAACTGCAAGAGTACTTAAACAGTTTCCAGAGAAGTTGAGTGATATTCAAAAGCTACGTAGAAGAAACTATCATGGATGCTGGGTGTTTCATTCCAGTGTTTCCAGCACTGTCTGATCCTGTTGTTTTGTCATGTTTTTTGAGATGACCCTGTTCTAGCTAAGCTGTAATGGGATGGTGCTAGGGAGGCTGGGAGACTGCAAATGGAAACTTGAACAGCTCAAATTATGTGTATTGAAGGAAGAACAGCCAACCAATAGCAATCATCTTGAAAGAGCAATTAAGTTGTCTTGGTTCGCTGTTGTGGGCCAGTGCTTTTTCAGGTGTCAGAACAGGATCTGGGCTGCCACAACTACAGGTTGTATCACTATGATAATTTTTCCTACTTTTGTGCTGTCAGCTTCTGTTTCAGGTTGTATCATGTTTAAGTAGGGTGCCTTGTGAAAGTCCTTGTCCACGTGCCTTGTTACTCTCCTTTATGGCTTGTGATTTTTTTTTATCACATCTTCTTAACACACCCTGTAGCACAAAATGCCATTTGGTCACTTGACCATCCTTTTTTGATGCTTTCCTAGGCAATCCACTGCCATAACTGTTCTGGGCTTTACCTGCATTGCTGGACAATATGTTTAGCTCTTTACCTGTTTGGTTCTCTATCACACTTGATATTTTTAGGAGGTACAACTTACTGCTTCATCTTCTGCTGTGGGTGATGAAGCCCTCTGCAGGTTGAGCGGAGGAGGAATTGGCTGGCATGGATGTAGCATCCTTAAGGGACACTGTGCTTGCCCTGACTGATATTGCTATAAGGAATGTCCTTGTTGTTGCTTCACTCTTTGAAGCTATGGTTGCTTCTCCTAAAACAAATACATGCTTTGCCTGCATTGGAGGATGTGCACCAATTACAGCTAAGGGTGGGCAATTAGTTTGAATCCAGCAGAAGCTCTGCTGTCACAAATTGCAGCTTAACTTTTTCTTCTCTCATTCTGCTGTCGGCAGCTGTAATTGGGTCAAATGCTCCAGCACAGAGGGGACTGCTATTCCCTGCATCCCACTCAGCGAAGCCCCCATGCCCCGTAAAACAGCTGATGGCTGCCGAGCCCAGACAGGGCTGTGGGACTGTGGGCTGCACTGCCCAGATGCACCCGGTGTGAATTGGTTTGATGGCAGCCGGAGAAGCAGGAGGGAGAGGATGTAGCACCTGGTCCAGTGTTTATCTTTCTCTTTCCATTGTGTGAGATGGCACTGACAATGTGGAGAGGGCACCTGCGGCTTTTGCTGCTGTGCTTCTCTGTAATTAGAGTCCATTCCTGTTCTGAAAACTTCATGGGTTTATATAGGTTAAGTGGGAGAGAAGTATGAATTGTTTCCATTTTTCCTGGTGGGGGAACTGTGAGACAGAGCAGTGCTTGACCTGTCCACATCACATTGCTGACATTTGGCAAAGAAGAGTATTTTGAGCACAGATTTCTTGAATGTCAGGCCAGTGCCCTATAAACACAGGTTGCCTTTTGTTGTTTGCTGGGCACAACTGTGTGGGAGAAGCAATAAAGCAGCTCTGTAGGCAGGGCACTGAGGAATGCTGCTCGATTTGCATATGAAAACATTTATCCTAATACTCAGAGCTTACACAGCCACCAGTGAGGGGTTTCCATGGGCCTGAAGTCTGGCAGAAAGAGGGTCACACCACTCTCTTCAAATGAACTGCTTTAATTTTAATTAAGTCTGCTACCTCCTGGGAAGTTGCAAGCTCCCAGATTTCTTAATTACCTACCGTGCAGCTGAAGCTCGATTGTAATGCAGAGCTTGGAGATTTTTTTTGTCCTTCCTTTCTAAGTGTAAACAGCAGCCGCAAAGGAGCCTGTACAGCAGTAGATGCACGGGCAATGACAGATGAGCCAGTACAGAGAGAGACAGAAATAACATGGCAGATTGGCTGTGGTTTTTAGCTGTCTAGGAACGAAGCAGAAGAGCTCTGCCCGCACACCATCTGGATGAGACAGTGAGAGGTGGTGAGCTTCACGTGAGCACAGGAAGAGGAGGGTGCTTTTCACTTGTTGGAGATCAGAACTGACACTTGGATGTGTTCAGGGTGCCATCTACCCTGTCTAAATATTTATTTCTTATGTTGTGCTCAGTCTAATGCAATCAGACTACAGTGTGGAAGGCTGCCATATCCTTTTAACTCCGAATTTGTCTTGCAGTAACAGGCTCTGCTGCCCCCAAACTACACATGCATATTGCAAGCGAGGAGAAAAGTTAGAGCACCAGCTTGCATTACAGCACCTCCTGTGTTGCCTCGCTTCTTGCTGTCAATTAGATCTGACAGAGCTTGCTCCGTGTACTACCTTAGGCTTTGTTGTGCAGAGCTAGTGAGAGACACTAAGCAATTTAAGCGCAAGCTTGATTCCCTTTTTATTAGTAGGAAGATAAATGAGCTAGCATTATCTTTTGAAATATAAAAATGTAAATTAACTTCTACTGATATTAATTTGTTTTACCATTTCCACTGAACGCTGAACAGTAATGCACGCTGCGTGTTTTCCAGATATTCCCCCCAGTTGAAGAACAGTGTGCTGTGACAATACCAGTCTGAGCAATCTCTCTGTTGAGCAGAAACGTGCTCATTTGAGCATGCTGACCCTAAGTTAAATTAACCATTGCATATGCACTCTTCCACCCATGCACAGACTGTCCTGTGAGGTAGGCTGGCTTAGAAGAAGTTTGGATCTTTTTTAAAAAATCATTTGATTCCCTTGGGCCTGGGTGAGATACGGAGTTGGATTTGTTGAGCATAACACACTCTTTGGTGCCTGTTATCATCAATCCTCTGGTGCCTGTCACCTTGGTCTGCAGAACTGTCTGTAGTAACTCGTACAGAATTGGTTGCATAAACACATATTGAATAAGGAGGGTAAACAGTGTTTTACCTGGAAAGAAGAGTGCTTATTCTGCTCAGCTCAAGCATGATTGTGATAATTTTTTTTGGTTCTTTGTTGTTGCAGACTTTTTTTCTTTTTAATAGGATGGTTAACTTGAACTCACCACCCTGTTGTGTCTGTAATTCAGACTAAAACTGTTTCAAATAAATAGCATGGAGAGCAATTTTTCAAGCTTCTCAGTGTGGAAGAGCTGAATCATCAAGGACCGTTCTTGAACTGCTGTGTGCTACTGCAGCATATGGAGGGGAGAAGTTGAAATACAGTTAAGGAGTTGCTTGACCCCATGCGAGAAGTACACTATTAAAACAAGCCCTTTTCCTGCTTCCTACAGCTGCTATAGATAGCAGAGTTTTGGAGCATCCCTGGGCAAGTCTTGGGTTTGAGTGTGGAGAGACTGAAAAGGCTAAAACAAGCTTCTGATGCCTGTAAAACACTTCAGGGCGGCCCAGAGACTTGCCAAGTGTTAGTAAATGTGGCACTGGACTCCTAGGAGAGCTTCAGTGATGAAGGAGGCCAGGGAAGGTGTTTGAGGGTATTTAAAATGCCCCCATATGCTGATATCTTTGCACCTGGGTATCACCTGACCTTTCCAGGCCCTATTGCCACTGTATACCCTCACAGAACCTCCTGGTTGCACCCACATGCCCTGGGGGAATGGAGGAGCCCCCTGGGCTCCCTGCCCAAGGTCTCTGTGGAGTAGTGGTTCTACAGTGCTTTCTCTTGGCTTTGTTTTCCTGTATGTCAGCTGTAAATGCCACAGGACAGAGGAGTCTTTCTGCCTGTAGGCATTTGCCTGCAAAAGGACTTGCTGCCGCTGGTACCCAGTGACCAGGATCCATCCCTGCTCTGCTGTCCAGAGCACTGCTATGCAGCTGAACCCCTGTGTCATCTCTGCTCCCTGTGGAGCTGGACTAGGCTCTACTGTGAAAACTTAGAAATTACGGTGAAACTAGGAAAGTATTCTGGATTTGGTTTTGGTTTTTTGTTGTTTTGTTTTTGTGGGTTTTTTTAAGTGAAATTTACCTCATTTTGTTTTTATAACCCGTCCTTATAATCTGTTGCGGGCATTTGATTTACTAAATTTAAAGCAACAGCAATGGATAAGAGATACTCTTCAACTGGATAAAGGAATTACAAGAGTAATCCCTGAAAAATTTTGCATATATGCATGTATAAATTAATTTTCATGATCTTGTATAATTTGTATATGACTGCCTATGTTCACTGTGGGATTTATAGTATTTAGTTACTAATTGTGTTCAACATCCTTTTAAGTTTTGCTTACAACTCAATGTAAGATAAGTAAATATGCTTATGATTTAAAGGCACTGTCAGCTGAATGAGAACTGGTGACCTCAGCATAGAGCAGAGGAGATGTCAATTGTGGACTTGGTGTGTGTTTTGTTAAGGTGTGTGGGTCTGTGAGTGTTAATAGATGAGGGGCACTGGATGAAAGACTGTCCCCATTACAGACAGCCATTTCCAGGAAACATTTTTAAGATGTCATATTATGAGGCTTTTTCATCTGAGAGAATAACTTCTTTAAAATAGCAACGCAAAGGTCAGTGCCCAGTGTCAGGTAGGGACAAGCTCCTGGAGGGGCTCAGGGCCAGAGGCTCATCTGCTGCAGCACAGCAGTGGGACAGGCTTGACAAGCTGTGAGGGTATCTTGCTTCCTCATCCTCTGATGAGAATAAGAGACAGTGGAAGCAATAATTCTGCTTAATTAAAAGATATACTGTTGTCCCCCATGTATATATTCTGGTGTGTATAATGTAATTAACATTACTTTAAAGATGCTTGGAAAAATACCTGGTCCTTTGGGGACTTGGTGTGCAGCTAAGGGACTTTGTGTGCAGTGTCACCTCCTTTATTTTTATGAAGTAGCTAAATGGAAAATAAGTGTTGAAGAAGAGCAGAAAAGCTTGTTGGATTGTATAGCACTGGTCCATGCAGGGTTCTATTTGTCTGAGTTAGGGAGGGACAACCTGTATTCCTCTCTGCACAGCAGCTGTCCTGAATGGTCTTTTGACCATGCCAGATCCTGTGACCATGGTGCCAAGGCAGATCTTAGACTCCCCTGGGTACTAGCCCTGTTTCCAAGCAGTCAGAGCAACATCCTGCCTTGCCAGTGGCTCTGGGACCACAGAGCGAGATACCCCAGCTTTTCCAGTCATCAGAAAATGACATAGGAAATGTGCTGGATGCTCTCTCCCTTATCTCTAGCAGATAAACTAAAAGTTAGGATGAAGGAGAGTGAATGGGGCTGCAGGAGAAGCGAGGGAGACTTGCACGCTGCTACTTTGTGGTCCTTAGGCTCCAATTGTGGTTTCAACCTTCAAATGTATGGGTAGACTAAGCATACCATGGATAGACAAGTTTTTCTGCCCTGTCTTTATGGCTGCAAATTTATTTTATTTCTTTTTGAGCAGTTTATGCAACTGTGCCATTGCTTAGGTCTTACAGAAGCCCTGAACCCCCCCCCAGCAAACATGCTCCTAAGATTTGTTACTGGAGCCTTTTGTATAACTCCCCCAAAAAAGGTGTTCAGTTTAAGTGCAGGAATTTTACCATTTCAACATTTTTCTGTTATCTTTCCTTAGTTTACCCTTCGGAGGTTGTTTCCAGTTCTTCCCTCTGTTTGCATGAGGGATAAAAGAAGTGTTATTCCTAGCTCTGTGTGAGATCGCTTTGTTTATGAAATTGTACCAGCTTGAGACACAATTACCACAAATAATTGCCAAGAATGCGTGCTCTAAAAACGAAAGCTTATGGTTATTGTTGGCAATGCTTTTTACAAATGGAGATTGGCTATTTAAGGCTGAATATTGTATTTTTATACTTGGCAATCAGGCACTGAGACTCTGCGCTCGAGTAAGATCTTATTATCCTTAAGTGGCATTTTACTTAATTGAAGGAATGGGAGTTCTTGGTCCTTCAGGTGATGGGGACAAGGAGTTTGGCAGTCACTTCATCATCCTTACCGCCCTGCCAAGGAGGTGCCATGGTGGACAACACAATCTACAACCAGAAAACCCTGTTCTTTCTGACAAAGGAAACTCAAAGAAGGTTTTCTGCTACAGAACCGCATTTTCTTAAGTTATTTTTCAGCTGCACCTGGTGCTGCTGTGTTGCCCCATTAGTGCTACGGATGCTTTGTCCCTTTGCTGTGTGATGGGTGACATATGGGCCCTCCTTTGGCAGTGTTTCTGCTGGGCTGCAGGAATGCTGCTGTGCCAGCATGGAGGATTAGTGCTGCTTATCACGTGCCACATGGCAGAGCTGCTTTTGTTTCTTTTAGTTTACTTTTCTTCAAAAAGTTAATTTGTAGTGCAAATAGATATTTTTTAGATTTTTATCCAAATAAGAAGTAAATGACTTAAAGCAAGCAAAAAATTTGGGGGGGTTGCTTTGGAAGAAAATTGTAGGGTTTTTTTGAAAAACACAGATATATTTTTCTTCTTTCGTCAAAATAGTTCTCAGGGCTGGAGAGAGGGGGCGAAGGATGAGAAATGGAAACTGTAAGAAAGGCTTTGCATTAAACCTACTCTCTTGAGAAACAGAGGGCATAGGAGAATAATGCTACTAATAATAGACAGTGTTGAGGTTTTGCCTGTTAAATCCATCTGATCGGATAAGAAAAGAGCTGAGAATTTGGGAGTCCTTGCTCTTTGCAGAGGTTGGACGCAAAGAGCTGTTTGCTCTGAAATGATGAAAATTGGAAGGTACTGGAGGGCTCTGCTGCGCTGGCGGGGCGCTCGGGTGTTGCCCTGTGTGCTCAGAAGATCAGCAGAGGGCTGAATAATGTTACTCTGTGCTCTTGCATGGGTTTCTGGCAGGAAATCAGCATCTCAACGAGTTCATGGCTTTTATCTCAATAGCATTTTGTTATCATTTCCCCCAATGGCTGGTGTATGCTTTTATTTTTAGATAATGGGTACTGGTGGGGTTGTTTTTCCCACCACCCCCTTCACTCAGGAAAACCTTTCAGCTTGTCAAAACAGCCATTAAAACCAGGGTTGACTATTTTCCATAGAAGAGAATTTGCCCTGAGTTGTTATTGATAAGTGAAACTGTTACTGGAAGTGTAGGGTTTTAGGAGGGATGCTGATGGAAGTCAAGAGATTGGGAGAAGTATTGACTGTCAGAGATGGAAGGGTTGCTTTGCTGCGTGCTCACAAATCTGGCTCCTAAAATGGTGGTGAGTTTTGATCCTGCCATTGCAGAAGCAGAGCTGACATGGTCATTTCACAGTAAGAAAAGCTGCAGCTGTATGGGGAAAGGTTTGGATGCTGGGATGATAAAGTTTCTGTAACTTTAAGCAACCATGAAGCGGAATGGCTGCTTTTTTATTTTAAATTTATTTCCAAGATACTACATATGAGCTCTTTTTTCACCTGTACAGAATTATTGTGTAAGC
Organism: Chiroxiphia lanceolata; assembly: GCF_009829145.1. Lineage (NCBI taxonomy): Eukaryota > Metazoa > Chordata > Aves > Passeriformes > Pipridae > Chiroxiphia > Chiroxiphia lanceolata. Next base: position 6,145,139 of record NC_045643.1, on the reverse strand, counting down.
TACACTTTGTCATACCAAAGCATTGGGTCTGATATTCAGATCCTGAATATCTGCAGATTTCCCTAGCTCCAGGGGGAGTTTTGTTTCCTCTCAAAATCAATGTTGTGATGTTTTGCATTCCTAACCCCCAAATTCCAGGAACTGTGTGATTTATGAGAATTCAGCTTTGATAAAAAGAAAATTGAAAGAGAATGTAAACATTAAATATATAAAACCAGCCAGGGAAAACTTTGGCTTTTATTTTTTTATATATATGTATCTAGATCTTGTGTGCCTATGTGTATAACACAAATGATTCTGAGGAAGCCTGCTCCATGATTTTAGGATGCTGATGTGGTTAAATTAAAAGTGTTAACAAGGTCATATATAAAATGAAATGCAACTATTCACAGGGAAAAAAAGTCTTCACATCAGAAAAATATATTCTCTAGTATGCCTACAGATATTTTGCTGGGTGCAATTCCAGGTCAGAAGTTCTTTTCCTCTCACAAATAAAATGTGAAGATATAACAGGATGTCTTTAAAAACAATTCCTTTGTGAAGAATAACTAACTGAATTTACTCCAGAAAAAGCATTACTTACTGTCAGAAATATGGCAGAGCTCTAGACACGTGCTCTGGGTTACTGAGGAAATTGAGAAAGTGAAAGGATGATCCTATTTGGCATGAAGTGCCCATTCATGAATTGGACTGGGTGCCTGGTACAGCCTTCTTGGAAGTCACTGGAAAGGGAAGATGCTGGGAGTCCCACAGGGCTGGACTCCAAATGCATGTTTTCTTCTGTGTTGTTTTCACTCAGGTTGTTCTGTTTGAAACTGGAGGATCAGTTAACATGTAACTTATTAACTGGACAATTTTTTCCCCTTTAAAAAGCTTGTTCTATGCCTGTGCACGTCTGGCTCCTGCCAGTTCCCAGGCATTTGTACATCTTAAAACACGTGAGTAGCTCCCAGAAGTCAAGGGCATTGCTCACATGCTTTGAGTGTTTGTAGGACTGAGACCTTAAGGAAACCTGGTCTAAATAGCAAACAAGTATCTGAGGCTGCTGCATCTGTGAGTGATTCTGTTATATTGAGTAGGTGCTTTAGATGAACTTTACTGCAGGATGAGATTCTAAAAAACAGGAGGAAAGATACTGATGTGCTCAAAAGCAGCATTTGATTTGACTTAACTCCTATCTTTGGGATCCCACCTTGGAGCTCAGGTGAGCACACCAGAAACTAAGTCTTCAGCCTTGTTAATGAGTATGATCCTAAGGACTGTGAGGCAACCCTTTCTGAAATACTGGCTAAAAGAAAAAGGAAGTGGGAAAGAAAAAGAAATGGCAGGAAGAAAGGGAAAAAAAGCTAGCAGGAATAAATAGTTCTAGACAGAGATTGAAATAAGTGATGGACAGTTTTCCCTATTCTTATATAAGCTCTTCATCAGTGTAATAACATGACTGGTGTGGCATGGCCTTTGACTGGAGTGGGCTGGCAGGGAGCCACTGGATCTCACTTGCTTTTGCTTAGACAGGGCATTGTCAGAGGACGCAGTGGCTCATCGCTGTAAATCTCACAGCTATTTATCCTGCAGCACCGTGCACGAGCCTTGAGGCAGGAGTCATCTTTCATGAGTTTTTTATATACTGACCAATAATCCATAGAGTCTGAGCGTGATCTCTTCCATCTGTAGTCGACATCAAAGAAGATGGCAGTGTGCTGAATAGGGAGTTTTCTCTCTGCTGCTGTGGTTGGGGTCTAGCGATGGGAAAGCAGAGCACAGTTCAAAGATCCGCGTTAGTGAAATTGCCTTGTAATGCTTTATTCATATCTTCGATACTGCCTGACAGAAGGCAAATTTATTCATTCTGTTGCCTGGCTGTGATAGAGAGCTTAAGTCACAGAGTAAGTAAGATAAGTAGTTTGCAGAGATGCTGTTTGAAGCCTTTACCTGTTTTTGGGCTGCGGAATGACGGAAATGCCACCAGAAGTGGCCCTTTGGAGATCACCCAGCTCAGGTTCCTGCTCCGAGGAAGTCCTAGCACCAGAGCAGGCTACTTATGCTGGTTCAAGGAGCATCACGGCATGCAGGGATGGGGCCCTTCTTCCGGTTGGGAAGGTAGATGTGGGCAGCTGGTTACCTCCTCTCTACCAGAATAGGGAGCCCCATAGACAGGTCAGTGACCATGGTAGCCCTCGGACTCTTCTGTGGGCCACTGCATAGTGTTAGCCTGCACCCCTAGGCTGAAACTGGCCTTTGCCTTATGAGACCTCACTGGGTTTCTGATCCTCAGGTTTATCAGGATCCATCTAGTGTGGGCCTCCAGCTGTTTCTTAGGTTGCCCCCTCCTGTGGTGTCCTGTCCCCTTCAGATTTGCAGATGACGTGCTCAGAGTTGGCATGTGTGTTGCTGGTGATGACCCTGATACTGATGCAATTTCCTCCTTGTCCTTCACTACTTGGAGATGGATGCCAAGAGGATGGCTGCCAGCAGAATCACCCAGTTATCCCCATGCCCTCCCTTCCCTGAGAGTGGGGGGAATGTCAATCCTTTCCCAAATGTCAGGGACCTTCCCTGATCACCAGTTTTTCACAGAGGATTTTCCAATTTTCACTTTTACAGGGTTTTTTTGTTTGTTTGTTTGTTTTTGTTGGGTGAGTGATGCAACACACAGAGGAGATATTACAAGCTGTAAGGTTTTATATTATATTAGGAACAGAAGCAAGCAGATCTAGCTGTTGGCAGCAAGTATTAAAAATGAAGCAGGTTTAGAGAGGATTATTTCTGCCTTTTCATTTGGAGAAATAATCTTCATTTAAAAATTTGTTACTAATATGCCCCATGACTATACATTCATCACTACCCCTAATAATGGATTTTATCATTAATACGCATGAATTTTCACTTATGTTATAATCCAATCAGAAGCAAATCTCCCTCTTTAAATGCAAGTGGAACAGGGGCTCAGAAAATTTGTAGTTGAGTAAGATGGCTCAAATATGGCAGAGGAAGTTTAATTTTGCGATACTCTCTGATACAGCAGAAGTTGCTTTTTACTGTATAATTTGTTTCTTCTTGTGTACATTGTAGATGTGTGGAAAGAACTAATTGAACACCCTGTGCAAACTTGAAGGCCAAGGAGAGGAAAGTCAGGGCTCAGGGATTTCTTGGGTATGGGGAAGGAACTAGTTGAGAGGTCATGGGTAACAGGACTTTCTGGGGACAAAAACCACAGTTGAGCCATAGACTTCTGGAGAGTGCTCTCTTGCCCTTGATTTGGCTTATCTTGCAATTGCAATCATGTCCTTGGATTATCTTCATACTCACCATGAGCTACTCTTGAACCTCAGGGTCTCTTACAAGCATAACTAGAAAATTGCATGTTTGCTTGGGTGGCACAAAAAGGTTATGGAATCATTATGGAATTATTCCTTCTGGGGCAACCCAGCCAGCACTGGGGCAGATGTAGCAGCAAACCCACTAATCCTCTATAAAGCTCCTAAGGTCACAATTTCCCAAAGTATGGCACTTTGGTGTGCCTTACAACTCTTTGGAAGAGGAAGGGGAGAGTCGAGTGCTTTGCTTCCGATCCACCTGGTGTGAAGCATGCAGGGGAAACCTCCACCAGGGCTGCTTTGTTAATGGATTTGCATTGTATTCCGAGGCACCTGTGGGTGGGCTGTCCGTCACTGCCACCTTCCATGGCACCTCTCGGCCCGCAGCAGGCTCACTTTGGTTGCTGCCTCTCTCACCGCCACCGTTTAATTGGCCCCTCAGAGCTCCTGGCTGGGACCATGGCAGGCCAGCAAGACTGGAATGCTGACTTTGCCTTGTCTTTTTCTTATTAATCCTTGGGCAGAGGGTAACGCTCGGGTCTCTCTTTGCCCCAGTTTTTATGCCCTTTTGTGCTGAGCTACCAATTTAAGGTAGTTTTGTTTTTTATTTATACCTTTGTGTAGCCTTGGCTTTATCAGTTTGCTGTCGGTTGTCACTGACTAATGACTTGGGTAGAAGTGGTGTTACACAGGTTGCACAGGGGGAATAACTGGGTGTCCCACTTCCTTCTTGCATGCAGAGTGTGCTTTAAAGCCTCTACTGACTGAAGAGGGCAGCCAGCTGCAAAGCTGGTACCAGACCTTGCTTGTATGTACTTGATTCAGAACCCTGTGATTCAGGCAGTGTACACATGTATGAGGAAACAGTGTGGGCCCAAAGTGAGAATCATTTAACTGTCCATCTGTACAGAGAGCTAGGGGGAACTTATCCTAATAAAGGTCTTCCTGCAGCTCCTGTTAAGGGTCCCGTGCCTAGAGGGTTGAAGGTCTCCATTCATATAGAATAACTCGGATTATCTTGGGAACGAAAAAAGAAAACTTAATTCCCTGTTTTATCATGAAAGCCTAAAGCCATGCACAGAAATGTTCCTAGTGCCAGGGGACCTGGGGGCAGAGATTAGAATTAGGGATTTACCAGGTTGTGTAATGCAATGCTCCTTTTAAATTGCTTGTGCTGCGCTGATGCCCTTTAGTTTGCAGCTCTCAAAAAAGCCTTACACCTGCCTGACGCTGAGGGGCCGTGACTTACTTACAGATAGGTGAGCTGGGCTGAGGGCAGAGGGACTCATGCTGTTTTACACAATGGGGTCAAAATCGCACATGGAGAGAGCATTTAGAGGAAGGTAAAAATAAACCCAATGAGTATTTGGATAAACCTGTAGCTGTTCAAAACACTGATGGCTTGATTATTTGCCTTTGTCAAGTTAAATGCTGGTTGTTTTAATCTTTTGCTACCAAATGGCTGATCTCAAAAAGATTTACAGTAAAAAAGAAATACATATTTAATTTGGAAAAAGTCTTGCAGGGAGGAATGTATTTTTGCTGGTTTGCACAATAAAAGAGCAAACCACTTTTCATTCTTGCCTGATTTCAAAGACAGAAAATTGTCATTTTGCCATGAAAGGCTGTTTTTGCTGACACAATTGGTGGTTTAGCTCTGCTTTGATTTCCTATTCTAAATATGTTGCAAGATTATAGGGTGCATCCCAAGAAATATTCAGCATTTTTTTTCCTTTTGAATTGCTTAAAAATTAAGATAATGATTATGAACATGGCATAAGTCTATGCAAGATGTATTTTTTCCTCTCATTGTGCACTCCTGGGATGGTGTTTTATTACAGGACATTTATTCAAAGAATACATTTTGAGTATATTAGGAATTAATTGAAAAGTAAATGTAAGTCCAGAGTCTCAGCTGGTGTATATCAGTGTCACACCACTGAAGTTAGTAAAGCCATGCCAGTTTGTCGCACATGGAGATGTGCCTTACGGTTATTTTCTCCATTTGCCCATAAGGTAGAGCTGGTTTTGCTGCCATAGGTAAAATTTATATGTATGTGAGGAATAGAAGAGGGGATCAGTGATTTCAAATTGTAAGGGAACTCAAAAAGTAATTTAAATAGTTACCTCTCCAAAATAGGCAGAGACAGAGCTCATAATGATTGTTTCTTAGAAATATTGATATCATCTAATGAATTGAATTACTGGATATTTCCTCAGTGGTTTCTCAATAATATAGAAGTTTTACCTAGGTATGGAAAAAGTTACCCATTTCTAATTCAACTGGTTATTCACTAAGGAGAGGGGATTGGTTTGGGACTTGCTTCTCCTGCTGTGCTCAGACTTGTATGTGCAAAAGAAGTGGCCAAGTCAAGCCTTAGTAAGTGATTAAAAACTCACCATCTCCTCTGTACTTGGTACTGTTCGATGCAGAAGTGACCTCTGGTCTCCCTCCTCTCCAGTTTTAAGGACCTAAGTCAGAAAAATGGATACACTGGTCATTTTTTACCTTTCCAGTTTTTCAGTGAATCAGTCATAAGAATTACAGATTAAAAACATTTTTCCTAAATCTCTTTTGTGCAAACAGTGAATCTATTTTGGGATTTCCACCATCCCCCTTCAAAGAAAGAAGAAACAGGGGCATGCATCCAGTAGGGGAAATGGGAACCTGAGCAATGCTATTGGATTCACTCTTATAACAGGAAATGTAGTGTCAAGGTAAAGATACTGCCCTATCTGAAATACCTCTATCACCGTGACACTAAATTAACCTTGAGGTTTGACAAGTTCATTACATGCAGCTGGTTTTACATCAGCTTTTTAGGAGACTTTTTATTCAGGGAGAAATCCATAATTGTACTGTTTTTACAGGCAAGGAACCCCTCATGGTGAGGGTTGAGGTTTTTTGCCTACTTATTGATGGCAAATGCTTGCAAAACACGTTAGAGATCGAAAAATCCAAAAATACAACTTTTGTTTGTGTGGAGTCACTATTGCAAATGTCATGTTTGCATATTTTGAAATTAAAAATCAATACACCATTACGTATCAAGAAAGAATATTTCACAGCATCTGTTGTAAAAAGGTTATGGATTTCCTCATTAGCAGCTTGCTTGGAACAGAACTCAGCAAGAAGGAGTGGGGCCCTTGGTAGGTGGATGAGGCAGTTTGGGGATGTGCTGGTGCTTACAGCTCAACCTGCTGCCGAACCTGGGCTTTGGAAAACACACCCCTCTGCTTCTGGGAAATTAGTCACGCTCTGACTTGGTGCCTTGTGTTTTTTTTTTTTTTTTTGTAAGGCCACATCAGAACTGCTTATTCTTGTGGTACAATATGTATCAGGTAGAGGATTATTTTTTTGTCTTGTAAGTAGCTATTGATGCAAATCTACCAGGACAGAGCTAAAGAGGAATAAAAACCCAACAACATACTGTGAATGAAAATGATAAAGCTCAAAACCTGTTCCTTTTTTTTTTTCTTGTCTTTGTTTAACCAGTCAAGGCAACTTAGTCATTACAAGGTATTTTGCTTTCACAGAGTTTCCCTGTATCTCAGTGGATAGATATTGTACAAATCTGAATCCCACCTACAGCTGTTCAGTGTTATAGATGCTTGGGCATATTTTTATTAAGACCATACACAAAAAGCCCTCTAAGCAAAAGAAAACCAGAAATAAGTGCTCGCTGGGGAATGAATTATTCTTCTTGAGTCAAAGTCAGTGATACCATATTGAAGTAAGAATTTGTTACAAGAATAGTGGTTTTTGGTGGATAGCACATAAAATTTATTATTCATTTAGCAACACTCATTTTGTACATTACGTGCCAGCGATCACAGAACTCACTAGCCCTAAGGTTCTTGTTGTACGAATGTATGTCTGACTAATTTGCTATCTGGGGTAGAAGCAAACTGTTCTCTTCATTAATCACAAAGGCTCCTTATGGGCCACCAGTTCCAAGTGATCTCATTTTTGTGCATGGCTTTGAAGTTTGTGGAATGAGCCCATACATAAAGATATCTGTAGGCTAAGTGCTGGATTAGGTAAGGTGTTGGATGGATAAGTTTGTAGCACAGCATCTGTCAGAACTGATCTGGGGGTCAGAGTCTCATGTATCTTTTTTCCCAACCAGCATATATCTTATCAGCTTTTACCAATTTGACCAACTCTTCCAGGACCAATCATCCTGTTTTTGTCTGTAGGAGACCATTCTGAAGATGATCTGTGAAATGAGAGAAAAGGAAAACCAATTAAATAAAATACTTGGGTAGTGTTTTGTGCAACACTCAGGTTCAAACTGGTAGGTTTTCATGTTTTTTGTTTCTAAAATTTTTTGACAGGGGCTGTAAAAAATGTCGGAGTTGGGGCAGTTAACATTCTTCAGAGATGTGTCACCTCAGCTTGGGGTAATTTTACCTTGTTTGTTGGGTTTAGCCCATGCTTTTCTCCATGATCTTTACACTATGAAGATGTGCTGGTAGGCCAAAGGAGTGGGAGTGTCTACACTGTCCTGTGGAGACTGTAATGGCAGTGAAGCCACATCTTTAGTCTGTAATCAGTATTACACCTTTTCAGGGGGGCAAGAGAAGAGAAGTGATTATATACTGTCTAAATCATATGCTTCCTTATCAGGCAGTTTCAACCTATAAATCCCTAAGCTCAGCTGTTGTTAACTGTGTGACTCTGTGCTCCTGGAAGATTAAAAAGCGTATTAACCCCCCCCAAAGTGAAAAAAAAAAACCATGCAAGTATTCTATGAGTTTTTTAGACATACTTTGATTAAAAAACCCAAGTGAAAAAGGTGAATTACTACTTTTCTGCTGGAGGAAAATAAAAAGCATGGTCATGCTATTGTCAACCCAGAACAGGCTTTTGAAGTAAGAGAGTTTGGTAGAATGCAAACGAGCGTTACTCAAAATGCTTCTGGAAAGATAAAATGACTGCATGTGTTTGGATAGATGGTCACGGAGTAAAGATCTACTGTGTGCTGAGTTGTGTGGCAATAAAGATAGGCAGATAAATGTGGGTCAGCAGAGAAGATAAGACAGGCTATATAACACCCAGCCACCGTTTGAGGGAATATATAAAACTGTAAGAGCCTTTGCAACAGATGATGGGAAAACTTACAGCACTAGTGTTTTCCACACAACACCAGTGCAAATCTTTTTTTTATTAACGAAGTTGAACTTTAAAATTATGTTATGACCAAAAATCAATAAAGAGAAACTGATTTAAGTTCATCCAAGTGTGAAGGGGTTTATTACCAGTGCTACATCACTCTAATGATGTACTCTTAAAAATTTGTTTTTGTGATATATTACATCTATTATTGCTAAAAGGATAAAACTGCAAAGCAATAGTGGACATTAATAAATCAATTTAAAGAAAAATGGGCAGGTAGCCAGAGGAAAACAAAATCCAATTTGCAGTTTTTAAACATTGTGCAATTGTAATGTATGCAAATGACACCCACACCAAGGCCATGGGTTTTCAGTTGCTAATGGGATTCTCTCCTGGTGCTTATTTTGTTTGTTTGGCCTAGGATAATCCTCCTTGGAAACTACTCTGTGACAGTACACCGATATGTAATATTTCTAAAGCTAATTTTCTCGCTTAACCTTCCAGATAGATCCACACTATAAAAACATCCCATAGGGCTTTGTTGGTCAGGTTGCATGAAGCATTTCTTGGAGCTGTTAAAACACAAAACATCTGTCTTCCTATCTCTGTGTCCATCTAAATTTATTGTCCTGGTTTTCAAGCATGTGCTGTGCAGAGAGGGACTGAAATAGTGCTGTCTTTCTGCTTACTAATACTAGAGTTAAAGTACAACTTGTGCTGGTTTTCTTTGAACAATAGTTAGACAAAAGTTTTCAAAAATGTTCGAAAAAGTTTCCCTCTTCTCTTCACCTAATTGTAACCAAAATGGACTTAGCAGTGGAGTATATTTTTTTGGCAAAGCAAACTTTGAATTCCTGTTGGGAAGCATTCATTGCCACGGCTCCTAATGCCGTGTGCTTGCGGACTGTTCTTCACAGAGAATTACATAAGATCTCTCTTTGGCTGTGACCTTTCTTATTCTAATAGCATCTGACAGTGAAAAATGCTAGGATTTTCAAAGGACCCTGGGAATTTAATTGGACATCCACCTCTTTAAAGCTCCTTTAGCAAGCCAGGCTTATTTGTTTTTATTAGTATGCTCACAGCTCTAGAGAGGACGATACAGCTGAAACCAACCCGCATACACGATTACAAAGAATTTGTGAAACACGGAGATTAAAATAAGGTGGTGGTGAATAAATACGCTCTTGTCAGCCCTGCTCTACAAACCCTTCAATCTGTGTTAAGTCGGGGGCTTCTTCATTAGGGCGCCGTCGTACAGGGAGAAGTGACACTGACGGTGGTGACGTCGAGCCCTTGGTTATTTGCTAACGATTGCTATTCTAAACCTGTTGGGATCCGGGAAGGGAGGAGGGAGGTTTGTGCCTTGAAGCATTAGCATTTAACCTCCAATTGTTGGGCGCCACCTTGAGAGGAGGTGCTTCGTGCTGAGATGCAGTGCCAGCTGTGCCCTCAGGGGTGGTTCTGGCTTGCTCTCTGGTGGATGTGCTGGCCTCATAGAGCGGGCAAGGATGAGGAGTTGTGGAAATATATTTGCTTTTTTTTTAGTGCCTGGGTTGCAGAGATTGGGAGACAGGTCTGTTGAGCATGTGTCCCTTTGTATTTGCTATTTGCTGAGCACTGGCCAATATTGTGAGAAGATTCAAGGAAATTGAACTGTTAAGAAGCGTGGGATTTTTGCTTGTTTGTTTTTAGTTGGTTTTGGTGTTTGGGGTTTTTTTGGGGTTTTTTTGTTTGGTTTTTTTTTTTTTTTTTAATAGAAGCTAGATTGCCTGTAGTGCTCAAGGAATGTATATTCAAATCAGTTTCTGTCCTCCCACTGCTCCCCATAAGCTCAGGGAAAGCTCAATAAAACAGATGCTTTTGGAAGTTGTTGTAAGCATCAAATAGGTCTGGGATCTTGCTTTTTCTTAAGTAATCTTGAGCTTGTTAGCAGCCACTTTAATTTCTTGTATCAGTTTTGAATTTCTTACAAACTTACATGCTGCCAATGTAAAGTGCAAACTTTGGGAGCAGGTAAGCTAAGTTGCTTCTATACTTGGGAGTTGGATCAAATGATGATTTTTGGACAGCCAGAAGCTCAGACTACAACAACGTGTAGATCACCTTCAGGAAGCTGGAAAGTAAACACAACCCAGCAGTCAGAAGAGATATGGCAAAGCTATTGCAGGAGGATCACTACAGTGATACTTGAGTGCACATCTTTATTAATATTGAAATGTCAATGGTATTTTTAGCCCAGCGTTTATAACCCCTTTGAACAGGGTGCCTAAATGAATCCAAATGTCTTGATAGATGTCTTTCCTTGGTGCCTGCCCCAGAATAGTTGAGAACCAAACAATAATTACAATCACTTCTATACAGGCAAGAGAATGATAATCTTGGATCTTGCAATTTTCTTCTGTCTTTAGCTATCATGCAAGTCTGTCATTCTTGCAAGTTTTAATTTCTGGCATCTGCTTGGCAGGGGTAAATTAGCTTAATTGCTGTTAGATTTTTCAGAAAGTCTTCGAAGCGTTACTCCAGCAGACAAATTGTGTTTGCCTCTCCACAAAGAGAAGCAGCGATGGTACGTGTCCCAGAATGTATTACATCCACTTACTAACAATTTCACTGCAAACCTCACCGTCAGAGCACTGATAAAGCTGGCCCTAGAGAGCAGCAGCAAAGTTATCAAGCAGAAAACTTCTCAGTGACTAGTGATCTCCCTTGATTATAGAATCATGGGAGGTGTTCCAATTGATTAAAGTATGATGACACCACAGGTGATGTAAGTGGTAGCTCTCTGCTGTGTTTTCTACTGAGAGTTGTCCAGTGAAGCATTGGACTGCTGCTTGCTGGCAAGGATGATTGATGAAAGATGAATGTGGATCCAGTCTTTCCCAAACTTTTGGGATGCTGAAGTCTCTCAGGGGGCACGCTAGTGAGAACACAGCTAAGAGCACACTGAATGTGTCTATGTAGGAAGAGGCAAACACCCACCCATCTACAAGAAATTACCAAGAAATTTGAAATGAATGTTTATTAACTTTACACAAGCTTCTGGGAGGGGAAATGCTCGTTGCCATGTCAATTCAAATTACTAACACAGATGGTGGTTTCAGAAAAGGATGCTGAGTCCCCAAATCCTTGGCATGGTCTCAGGCATGGGGTAACTGAAGGAGTAAGACAAAGGAAAGTCACCACGTGTAGGATTATTATTATTTCTGTGCTGCCCTCTCTACCTGCTGTGGGAGGATTTGACAAAACAAAGAATGCAAAACCTAAGCCTAATCTATTTTTTTTTTTTTAAACATTAAGGGAAAAATGGATCCTAAAACAGCATGAGGAAGTAATTTTATTTAATTTCCAGTGCCATCTCTTGGTGTGGCTGGATTGTTTATTCGCCAAGGATTCATTTGTTACTCTTTCTAATGATGGAAATCACTTGGTTGTGAGAGTCTATGTAACAAAGTATAATAAAAATAAAACTTGTGTTATTCAGCGTCATGGACAGGGCTTCAGTATCTTCTGATTTCTCATAATGTAGAGATTCAGCCTCAGAAAAACACAGCTGAGCTGGGGAGAGGAATACTTCTGTCATCTCACCTAAGGCTCAGCCTTTGCACTTCAGATCATTCCTGCGCACCCAGGGTCACCTACTGTGCGGATTTGCAACTAATCAATACGTTTACTTTCATTTACTGTTTTGTAAATACTGAGACACAACTTGAACCCGTGTCCTGAAGGTGTGTTTTAGGCATTGATTGCGCAATTTCGCTTTTGTGCATAGTGTTTCTTTTGGCCATTGGTTTTAAATAAGTCCATCTTTGCATTATACATGTGATGCCGTCTGTGCAGTTGCTGTCACAACTGTAAGTCACCAGAGAGCTAAATATGTTGTGTTCCTCTCCTGATCTACAAGATTTTCAACTTCTTCTAAGAGCTGTGCATGAAACCATTGTGTCAGTGAAAAAAAGACAACATTCCTGTTGTCTTGAATGAGGCCACTTTTCGTACAATCTTTCAGAGACTCAGAGCTTCCAGCAAATGTCAAGTGATTTTTGGCCGTGTTTTAGAATCTGTTAAGTATCTGTTGGGTTACAGTCCTTATTTCATCCGTCCTTCCTCTATAAGCAGTGCCTCTAAAATTGACGATAAAAGGGAAGTATCTAAAATGGTGAGATAATTACCTCAAGCGAGCAAAGAGGAGAGTTGCTCTGCATTATTCAGGACTATTTCTTGATAAAGGCTTCTCTTTTATGTGTTTGTTTCTGCAAGGGCATATTGAGTGAGAATTAGATGGAGCCAGTTTGGCTGGATTTTATTGGCAGAAGATAAACACTGTAGACGAGAAACATGTTTGTCTGGGCCAGAAACCTGGTATTGCAGAGAACAGTCCAACAATATTCATTGATGTCCAGTTTTCTTGGCATAAATGGGTGCAGTTCTTTCTTTCAAGGTACCTTCTGCTTCCTGTGGTAATTTAGCATGTTTGCCTGATGATAGTCATTTAGTGTTAACAGAGCCTTAAGTTCAAAGTCGTTAGCTGCAATGAACTCAAGACAGAGTCAAGATTTATTTAATTTGTGTTCTGCCAAAATGAGGAGGTAAGAGGTAACATCAGTCAAATAAAGCATTGCCACTTGTCAGATTAAAAACCTGGTGGTTCTGGTTGATGGGTTAAACTAGGCTGCTGATTTGGTCAGTTCTGAAAGGACATGTTGTCTTTTACTAGAGAGATCAGAAAAGCTGTAGATGTCATCCCTCTGAGCCATAAAGCTTTCTTCTGTCACTGTTACCAACTCTCATAAGCCCTTCAAAAGCTCCTCGAGGTGGTGTAGTTAGAAGTCTCTTTATCTGTCATTTTGTTTGAGTTTAAATATTTCATAGAGACATCAGATTTTCCACAAAACGTTTTGGATGTAAATGTGCTTTTGTAACCTGGGATAGAAGGGACCAGAGTTTCAGTTTCCGACTCACCTGATATGGCAGCTTTTAATGGAGCTTTTCTTCCCTGGGACTACACAGTTTGTCATTTCCGTAAGAAATTCCCAATAGTTCAACCTATGATGTTTCAAGTGAAATGTTTGGTCTTTGTTCAAGTAAGTCTTACCAACTGTAAGTAAAAGTGTCTACAAGCGAGTAGTTACTCTCCCAGCATTTTGCTTCAGTGGTTTATTGGTGAACATGGGGGAAATAAGAAGTGGTGAGTGTACAGCCCCTCGGGAGACCCAGGCTGGAAGCAGCAGGCTCAGGACCTGTGATGGGAAGCTCCCAGCACTAGAGCAGCCCTTAAGGCCAGACCTCCAGGCTGACCAGTGCTTTCCAGAGTCCCACAGATGAAATCCATCTGCTGTATTTAGTGCAAGTGCGCAAAAGCTCCATAAGTGGAATGATCAGAAGCGGACTTTTAAAATACCAAATAGCAGCAACTGCAGTTGCTTACCCTGACCCCACTTATCACCTTCTGCCCTCACCCCCGTTTTGTATGCCAATAAAGCAGCTGCCCAACTTACAGCATCTGGCTGCTGCTTCAGGAGGTTTACTAAGATCTTTTAAAGAATTTTTAGTTACGTCTTTAATGACCTTTCCAGTTCATTGTTGATTAATTTCTAGGCTTGCAAACTGGGAGGATGAAAGCCAACAGTGTGTTTTCTGCCAGGCCTGGCCTTGCAGGAATAGTTTGGGTGTCTAGCACATCATGTCTGTTAGCATTTTCCACCTAATTTTAGTTCCCTCCTTGTTGGGTAGACAATGCCAGTGCTTAATCTGATCTTACTTAGGTTTTTCTTTCTCAGATTGTAAAGTGTTAGAACATCCGTCACTGGAAGGAGTGCGTGGGAAGAATTATTTATCCCTGGGAGGAAGTGTACCTTCACATTTAACCCCTGGTCCTTGAGTTCAGTGGCTCTTTAACTGTATTATTTAACTTACTAGTTGGACTGAACGTTACATTTAGCAAGGTAACATCTGAAGAATGTTGTTTAAAATAAAGAACAACTGGCAAGGACCGTGCAGTTGGTTGCTTTTGGCCAAAGTCTGTTGATGTAGGTGATGTTATTTGCACAGAAAAAAGTTTAAAAAAGCAAAAGAGAATTCCGAGACTTTAATAATCTCTGAAGTCTCCTGTGGGACCTATGTGGGCATTTTGCTCCTTCTTGTGTGATTAGAAAAAGTCAGAAATCATGTCTGTCTGGATATTTTTTAAGCTGGTACTACATGGCAGAAAAGCAAACATCATTCTGCCTTGATCTTTAGGCTGTGATGCGTTGGCATTGAGCCAGAGCCAGTCCTGCCAAAATAACCTGGCTGGGACACCAAAGGCAAGGCCCGTGGCATATCTGGAAACAAGGCGTAGCTTGGAGTTGGGATGATTGAATGGTGAGGACTCTGTGATTGCAGGCATCTTGGCAGTGACTTATAGTTCCTATGTCGTCTGTGCTCTTACTACTTTCTATTCTCTGCTTTTCTTCTGCATTTTTGGCTAATTAGATGGGGAGACTGAGGTAGACTTGGCAAGATGGACTGAGGAGCTTATCTTTGACCAGACACTGGGCAGACAGATTGAGAAAGCTGCAAGTCTGAGAGCAGGAGAGCTCCTAGGAGAAGATTTGTCCAGCCATTTAGGCTTCTTCTGATGATATATCTGCTGTAGGTCTGCCCTGGCTTGGATGTAAAGCTGACCTAGGTTTGATGATCCTGGACAAGTCTTTATACACTGCCTAAGCTCTGAGTTGCAAAAGTGGCATCGCAACACAGGAACTGCACGATGAGGTTTGTTTGTGTGCCTTATCTAATGAGGTCCATGGGTGACAGTAGAATTAAATCACAAGCCTGGGGAAATAAAAATGTAATGGCTGCCTGCAACCAACATCTTAGGTTCATTTAAAATTTTCCCTAAGATAATCAGCGTTTATTAAAAATAGACATAGGTGGCTGGCCCCAAGACCTTGGGATTGTGCCAATGTGTGCTGTGCCATGTCCACAACACTTCTCTGTGGCTTTGCTGGGACAATGGGATACAGTATATGCTGTTGAGGTATATTAAAAAAATCTCTGTGCTTATACTCTTTTCATCAGATGGGCTTAGAGACATATAATATAGAGCAATAACTATCCTCTGGTCCTGATTAACTATCAGCAGTCTTGAAAAAATGCTTGGTTGGCATCTGTGCAGGTTTCTGCAGATCAGCCAGATCATCTGATACTCAGTTGCAAACTAAAGGAAACCAGTCCTCAAATGCTATGCTAGTTATTGATCTAGTACATTTGCTCGTCCTGAAATACAAAAGCAAGGAAGAAATGAGGAAATTCAGGGGCTTATCTCCAAGGATGTGTTTGATGCCAGCCGTGTGTGTCATTCATGCTGTGGTGAACACAAGGCAGAGGCAGTCACATGCTGGTGACATCTGACATAATGCCAGTCTTTCCCCAGGAGAGAAAGAAGAAAGCTCTGATATTTTAGAAAAAGTGCATTTTTACAGTTTAGTGCCTTCCATTTTTGCCATGAAGATCACTGGTAGAAGGATTTTTTTTTTACAGCTGTTCCTTTTGTCACATCAGAACTGCGTTCACAGAGCATACGATGTTGCTGAACCCCACAAGCTGACGGAGTCTTGAGTATTACTTTCTTTTTTTCTATTTTATCGTGACCTTAATGTAATTTTGAAATGTGTTTCTGTATTTTGTCAACTATGTAAGAATATGTATTTGTCACAAAATCCCATTAACACGAATACTGCTCCTTTCCAGTTTAATAGGCACTGCCAGGAAACTTCCAGTTTGAGTTGTTACTTTTCTATTCTTGTGAATTAGCTAAAATAGAAGAGTTAGCATAATAACTAAATTAGTTATGGTCAATTTGTCTGATGCCAAAACGAGGTCTGCAATGCTGCAGCTGCTTTGCAGCAAGAGCACCAGGAAATTTTGTTGGTGTGTGTTTTGCAACAAGTTTCCTAACATCAATATATTTATTTCTCATTAACTTTATGGAATTACTTAAGTCTGAATGGTATGTGTAACAACAGATCCCACCTTTCTTCAGAGTTTAACGAAAGGGAAGGAAGTCAGTCTGAAAAACTCAGTCCAAACTACTTTTTTGCTCTTGAAGTTTGGTCCAAGGACTTGTTAAAACATGACCAGAATCAAAATGAATAGTGTCAACCTCTGTGCTGAGCAGCCATTTCCTGTGCCTTCCGCAGTTATTCTGGTATCATTCTTAGGTATGATTTCATGTACCGTAAAGGGGGAAAGCAACACACTCCATTGATTTTTATCATTTTGAGGTAATTTGATGTAGTAGGAGCTGCATGTTGATCAACTGACGACAAAGAGGGGAATTAATCAACAGACACTACGTACTTAAACATTATGACAAGTGAAGAGATAACTCGTAGAAGAAAGTCAAGAGTTCTCTTTTTCATTGTTTTTGTTTTGGTTTAATTCTGGCTTCCTGTAGTTGCTCATTTCAGAATAAAACAAACACTGTAAGTGAAATTAGTTTGCACTAAGAACATGCAACCCTGAAAATTTATTTTGTGAGTGTTGCAAACAAATATTCCTCTTAACACCAATCTACATGAGCAAGTAGTATTTACCAACAAGGAGCTCTGATTTTTCAGTTAATTTAATCCCAGAAAGCAGTCTGATTTTGTCCATTTCTGTGTTTGCATTCATGGGGACATCACTGAGCAGTACAGAAGAGACCATAGTGGGCAGTCACTGTTTAAATGAGGAGCTGGTGATCTCTACTACCTTTTAGTTTGAGTTTTCAGGAATTCAGAGAAGAAACATCTGTGGTAGAATATTATGAATGAAAATAAATGTACCAGCTTAAAGTAAGGGTGAGTATGAAAGCACTGAGCTGTGCATCAGCCACGGTGATGGTGCAGAGAGCAGGGACTGTGTGGTACTCAGCAGCTGGTGCTGGACAGCAGGAGATGTGATGCTGTGCCTCAGTTCTGCAGTTGCCCCTATCACCAGTTGATCCAGTTGCAAAACCATATAGTGTTTCGTGCTCAACTGCTTGATGCTGTAAAGTGAGTATCCATCCAAACTCCTTATTTACTATAGGTCTGTGAGGTTTATCCAACTCATGTTTTTGTAAAGCTGTAATTCACTACACCTTCTGTGTAATGCATAGCTCTACGAAGCACTATTCAGTTTGCCATTTACTAAGTCTCGAGGGAAAATAATGGTGTTTTTAGATATTCAAAGACTTTGGGGCTAGACCCTGCTTTCTTCAAAGCCTGTTGAAAAATGAGCAAGATGGGGCAATCAGCTAGCAGGGAGTAGGCAGGAGGAGAGAAGTAATTTTGCTGGTTTTGTGTGGGTAATTTTAATAAGAGAGCAGTGATTTAACATGACCTAGAATCACAGAACATAAAAACAGGTCAAGAAATCTTTTGCTGGCTTGGTTATGTTGCTTTTGTTGCATTCTTTAGCTGTGCATTTGTATGAAGATCTTGAATTGAGAAATTCAGTTTGACTGGCACGTTTCAGTGGTGTCACTCAGAAGGGACAGAATGAGAAATTTTGAAATGTCATAAAGCGCAGCAGACTTTATCTAGGAATTTGCTCTGCTGTGAGGGTGGTGACATTGAAATTGCTGGGCAGAGTCCCGTTTGTCTCAGTGGCTTCTTAGTTTCTCATGTGATTTACATGTGGAATCTCAGTGTAAGTGAAATACAGTCCTCCTTTAGTTTTCTATCCTTTGGTGCTGTGGCAAGTCTTTAAAATGTCATAATGAAAAACAAGCACAGCAGTGCTGAAGAGGATTCATGTCTTTTGTTTGAGCTGCTCAGTTTCCAGAGGTTTCCAAGCACATATATGTCCCTCTAAGAGGGATACCTGTATCTATCTCTTTATCCGTCTAAAAATACATATAATTATACATATATATATGTGTGTGTACATATAATTTGAAGAAGAATCAAGGACAAAAAGTACTTGTCCTTTTACACACCTAGACCCTAAAAACTGAAGGGACCTTGTTATGACCTGCCCCAGGAAAAGGGGAGAGGGGGTAACTCAGGTTTTTATCAATAATTCCCTTGGGGTGGATTAAAGTGAAACGACACTAAATAATCAGTGTCTGAAAACATATACTGGCAAGGTTTATTTTAACAATTCTGTATCAACAGGCATGCTAGCAGTTTGGGTGCTGTCATACAACGTGACACAGAGATAACCTTTGGGGGGGAAGAAAATGCATAGGGGAGAGAAAAAACAGGATGACAGTAAGGGAAAGTAAGGGAAAGAAAAGCTGAGGATGGACAGATGTATATAATCACTGCCCACGGGGTCCAATGATGCTTCCATGTCTGAAGTGGTGGCCTTGATCTGCTGGGAGTGAAGGAGGGAAGCCCCCACACTTCAAGAAGTTATGAGTTATATCCATGGTGGTCAGTGTCATGGGCCGTGCCTCAAGCCTCCAAACATCTCCTGGGTCTGTGCTGAGGGGTTTTTTTTTTTGTCTCGCCTGGTTCCTGCCTTTCCAGATTAGCAGAGGGAGGGAGGGGCCTGATTGCTCAGCACAAGTATCAACAGTCAAAGGCCTTCGAGCTGGGCTTCTTGCCTTTTCAGGGTTTCACACCTTCAGCACTGGAGGGAGGGAGGGAGGGGCCCAATTGCTCATCAGAGGTATCATGCAGGTCAAAAGCCTGCAAAAGTCTCCTAGAATGCATAAATCATTAACCATTTCAGTCTCTGACAGACCTGCTGTGTAGCCATGCAGGTGTGTGGTGACTGCACAGGAGGGTAAGGTAAGGTGCTAGAGCCTCATGCTTTACAGACTTTGATGTGTCTGGCCCTCGGGGAAGGCCAGAACTGCATTGTGATGGACAGAGTGCATTTCATTTAGTCCTGCATTGGTGCTGCTTTTGCATTCTTGACATGGACTTGTCTCAAAGTAAGTTTGGGGACCTTCTTGAAGAGCAGAGAAGAGAGAGGAGAACCTCTAGGTATCCATGCTTGGCTGAATCATACTAGCAGCACACTTTTCCCTTTTTGGAAAAGGAGGGGAAGGTGAACGAAAGACTAATGGATGAGGGGACCTGTAACCATGTGAGTGTTTATTGCCTGTTTCGGTTGGTTTCATGTTTCTGTGGCAACATACCCTCTGTGGCTTGAGATCCTGTGAAATGATACCTCTTGTGTCCATGAAGGGCTGGGCAAAAAAAAAAATTCATGAAGCAGGTAAAAAATAACTTAGTTTGGGGCACACTTGGTTCTGGAGCTAGATTAATCTGCAGATATATAACAACAGACTTGTTGTGGAGACACAAGCCTGGGGAGTAACTGAAGCGTGCTGTGGTTGGATCTTGGTTCAAGTGACACAAGAGGGAAAATGCAGAGTTAAACTCATTGAACTCATTTTTGTAATGAATTAATGAAAATGCCATTTTTAATGCAGCCTGTGAAGTGAACTGTGATGATTGAGGTCTGTGAGTGAAGCACTTCTTGGAGATGAGGGTTATGCTTCAAGGTAGACAGTACAGAGAAAATGGACCTAATTCTTTGGGCTTGTGCCTTCTTTTTCCAACTGGTTGTCTCCTTTTCCCTGCTACTATCAGTTGGTCTATGAAAGGTACTGTTTTTACTATTGGGCAGAAGCTGGAAACCTCAGCACACAGTCCTGAGTTCAGACTGAATGAACAGCTACTCAGCATCCATTAATTCACTTAAACAACAGCTGAATTTTCAAAATTGCATGGCTCTCAACACTTCCCAGATCTCTGCTGGCTCTCTGTTAATAAGGATTTTTTGAAAACAGGACTCTCTACTAAATAGGCTAAATGCCTAAATAGGCATTTATCTCCTGGGAGAACGTGTTCCAAACTGTTTTTTCCTCAGCAGATATGGGAGGAAGTAAAACCAGGTGCTTGCAATGGCTTGGAGTGGGATGAGCTGGTGAGATCCTGTCAGGAGCTGAGCTCTCCAGTCTCTGGACTGTGGGACTCTGAACAAGAGGATGAGCCATGTGAGCCCAGTATCGCAAACCCAAGCAATAGCAAAATTCCCTCTCTATAAAACAGAGCTCTGGAGTGTGGTTGAAACCATGACTGCCTCCTGCAGCAGAGATCTTCTGTTGTTGGATCAGTCTCTGCACTGAGTTTTGTACCATGCCTGCCTCTGTGCCACCTACACTACCAAACATGAGCATCTTTCAGTGCTGGAAAGAATGCTGTGCATTCTCCACATTTCTTGTACTAACATGTTTTTGTAGTATTGGACAAGGCCCCTCATGACCCGCTTCTGCAAGTGGCTGGGACCTCCCTGTGATGTGTTTTTGGTTGATGTCAGCTCCCTGAAAGTGCCCAGAGGTCATGTTCCCGATGAGCCTCTCTGGTCCTGTTTCTGACCCATCTGCCTTGTTTTTCCATCCTGAAAGATCATAGATTTTGTGTGTGAAGTCCTTTGCCTATTGTTGCTCTGCATTCCCCAAATACTGAGCTGGCAGACTGCATGTTCCTCGAAATATTAATCCCTAAATCCTTCCTTATACCGCGAAGTCTGAAGCAATTACAATCTTTTCCCTTCCTCTCCTAATTATATTCATTTGGAAACAGACATAGCTTTCTCAGAGGACCATCCTTTTAATTTCCCTTCCACGTGTAGCAATTAGCTGTTGGTTGTTGCTGGCTTAAACAGAGAGTGCTCTGAATGGGTTGGAGTGTTAAGTACAATGAGACAGTTGTTGGGCTCTAATGGGTGAACGTGGCATGTTGTCAGCCAGGGCTTGACATAACTGGTTTATTGTCGGGTAAGAGAGGCCTGGGGAAGCCCTAGTCCTACCGCACACGTTGGTGGCATCCTGCTTTAATAAGCTTTTAAAGAAAAGATCAATGTTTTTGTTTTGGTTTGGTTTTCCTTGCCCTCATGCTATAGAAGATATCAATTCTAGATTGCCCTGAGGAGACAAGTGTGTGTTTTTTTTGGGGCTGTACAGAGAATTCGGATGGTGTAAGTAATTTTTGTATTGTCTGGGCTACTCATTTTTCATCATAAAATGTACATCTATAGCCTTTGTAATGCCTTTTTTTTTTAAAGTCTTTATCACTTGGCAGGGATGTAAAAAGTTAATAACAGATTTATAATTTTATTAGCATTTATGCTGCAAATGCTAGAGAGTTCCCCAACCCAAATTTAATGCATCCTTAAAGTCCTTTTTATTAGCTTGTTAATTCCCAGCAGTACAATTTTATGGAAATGCGAATTACTTTTTTTTTTTTTTTTTTTTTAGAGGAGAAACAGTGGTTTAGATCCAGATGATGAAAACATGGAGGTTTTTTGTTTGGCTTTTCTATTTTGTTTTTAAAGTAGGAGGGGATGATTTTTAATTTTTATTTCCCCAAAAGCGACTGTTTTATTGTAGCATTACAATTGCTTTTGACAGATGTGAGTGACAACAACAGGTGACAAGGAGTGGGCACCTGGTGTCATCCTTTTCAGCAGAGAAACATGACCGAGTACTGGGCAGGTGTGAACACAGTGTGTGTAGTGGGAGCCAATGACAAAAAGCCTCTTAGTGACCCAAACCTGCTCATTCCCTTCTGTTTTCAGTGGCCTGGTTCACACATGGGTTGGGTAGGTTTTTCTTTTTTCATAGGTCTGTCTGTCCAGGATATGTTTATTTTAACAAGTACTCTTTATGTTAATGAGATACTTTGGCCATGACTTTTTCACACTACGGGGATAGGGAATTATTTTTAAAATAAACATTTTTCTCATTCCATTGACAAAGTGAAATATAAATTACTTTGGGGGAGTAGCTGTGCATATATTTCAGTCTATTCGAACTGTAGGATTATACCCATGTTATTTTTATTATTCCTTCATATAATGGACAATGTGGTGTAAATTAAAGGTGCATGGTAGCTGTTGCACTCTATGTAAGCCCTCTCCATTGCTTGTATAGTCATCCATCCGTACTTCCATGTGGGAGCAACAGAATTTTTGTGGTTATTGTTCTGTTTTGCACATAGCAGGAGCTGGCAGCAGACGTGTGCAGTAAAATACATTTCAAACATTTCCTGTATCACTAATTGTAATTTCCAAGGCTCCCTCTGTGACAGAGCGAACAAAAGGGAGCTTTGAGAAAAACTATCATTAGCCTCGTGGATCAATATGGTTTAGGAAATACAAAACAACTTCAGTTGTTTAAAAATAGGAAGTGCCACAGGGGGTTCCTACCACCCTGCTGAAAACAAATCACAGCATTGATCTGTCTGCAGTGTAACTGCAAAATTTGCAGAAAACAGGTGAACCAGCTGGGAATATAAATAGAGCCTCTCTGCAAGTTGTACCTGTGCTGTTTTGGCCCTCCTGGGCAACGCACAACGGGTCATCTGTAAGTGAGATAGTTGCTTGCTTTGGGGGGGTAGTAGGAAGGGAGTTAATGCCATCCAGAGGATGCCTCTCACAGTGTAACATTGTTGTATTTCTTTTTCTATTAATGGTTTCTTTTCATCTCTCTACCACTCTCAGATCAGAAGAGTTTCTCAGGTAAGTTAAAAGGCTATTTCAAGAAATCCACTCATGAACACAGCACAGGTCATGAAAAGAGAGAAACCCCAACTGAAATGACAGTGGTAGCCTAGCCCTAGGTCAAGGAAAGTGCTGAGAAACAGGAGGACAGCTGACCTTCTGAATGTTTAAAATACATGGAATAGTTGTACGAAGCTCAGTAAAATGTTCCTCAGGCAATTTTCTTTGGGGTTTCTGAAATAATATCAGAGTTTCATTTCTTATTTACTCTTCATGGTTAAACTTTTACATCCTGCTATGAAAGAAATTTCCCCTTCTCTCCTTGCAAACCTGCCTCTAAAATGACTCGTGGGCTTTGGCGACGTCAGCCAGCACATTCTCAACACTTGGATATGAGGAAGAGTTTAGAAATTTGGTGTTATTTTGAAGCATGACCGTTCCTCTGTGGCAAAGCAGCAGAAGGCCCACAGGAGTCGTCCTGTGCAGCTGTGTGTGGTACCCAGATAGGCACTGTGCTGTTAACAATTGTTGCGTGAACTCTTTATGCACAGTGAGGTAAGAGCGTTCCGAAGATCACAGATATGTCATTCCCCGGGCTTTTCGGGGATTAAGGTCTGCAGACTTTCTTTCTGGTATTTATTAATGAATGATTTATGAAGGCAAGAGCTTAGTCCTCCACTGTTAACTCCAGATTGTGTTACATTCCTTCCCAGCCCACGGGGGTAGTTTTCAGGAAAAAAACAGTGAGGATAGGACAGCAGCAGCACTTATTCTTGCTGCATGAATTTTGCTTGTGAGAATGAATGTGGGTAGCTGTAGGTGTCTAAAGAAATTTGAATCACCTGGTGAGTACTTTTCTTGACCATAACCCACTGGAACTAAAGTTTCTTTCCTAAGTGTCATGTTACTTCCAGGCAAGGAGGAATTTTTGAGTGTTTGACTCATTCTATTTCTATTGCAGCTTGCCAGTATTGAACCTGCTACTTATTTTAGCTGGTATTTTAGCTTGCCAGTAGAATCCCAAATTAAAACATCAGAGTGATGAAAGCCATCTTTGTCTTGACCAAGAAAGAAACTGTGGCATCCCAGGACTAAAAAAGTAAATTTCTGTGGACTGAGAACATGTCTGAGAGTTTGTTTACTGAAGCAGTGGCTGGCCAGTCCACTGAATGCAGGATTCCTCCCAGTCTGGTAACTGAAAGTCAAATCAGCTTAGGGGGAAACTATTCCTGTGCAACTGTAACTCCAACTTGGAAAATTTTGTTTGAAAGATAGTGATTAATGATTTTGAGTCAGTTTGAAATTAATTACAAATTACTATAAAACCTTGATTAAATCTTTAAAACAAAAGAATTGGGATCTAAATAAACCTGTATTCAAAAACTAGAGAGGTTGACTTTGATTAGGTTGTAAGAGATACTGAAATATAATTTTGCTTAAGTACTAAGATAACGTGCCAAGATCCTTCTCTTACAAGTGGGTACTTCTAAGGGTGGTTTAATCCCAATAGGAAAAATCATGTGTGGCTGAACCGCCATCGACTGTGCCATCCTCCCTTCTAGGCTGTGGGCAAAACTGACTGGTGACACTGTTACACATTTGGATGGCTACAAATGCACAGAAACAATCCCACTCTTCCTGTTTGTAACGGGGAGAAGAAAACTATATCAGGGAAAAACAGGTTCCAGGGATTCTGGAACGTGAAAAAACCAAACACCATTGCTAGTTGGCAAAATAGCTATTTATTATGAAAGGTGGCAAACAGAGAAAAGGGGAAAAACAGGCGCCTGAGGGAAAAGGATTAGGGCGGAGGAAAAAGTGCACAAAAGACCCTAGAAAGAAGGCTCGACACCCCATACTCACCCAGGTGTCACCTATAAGATAATCTTACCCATCCTAACCAATAATGAAGTCTCCCTACGGCAGCTGCGTGTTCCGAAGGGGGGGCAGGCTCCCACTTCAAGAAGGCGTCCCCGCTAAAAGCAACTTGGTCCATCGTGAAGAGCCGGCACCACCCAAGGAAAGTGTGTCTGCCTTCTTAAAGTTTATTGAGAGCACCTGCCCCGGGGAGGTGTGGCCAGTACGCCCCATCAGGGGTTCTCAATCCCACCCCCTTGGTTATGTAAGTGCACCCCTCCTGCGTATAGGTGAGCACTTTGGAAATTCCCTCACGCAGGCGCAGTGAATTGAGGGGGGTCTTTCCCAGTTGAGGCTGGGGGAGTGCCTTCACCACCTCCTCATCACTTTGACCTCCAACTGCCCTTGACGAGCAATTGACTAATCACAACAGACCAATTAAAACAGTTTACACAGAAGCTCTCCCTCCAAGGCCAAGTTCACTGCTTTATCAGAGGACTTGGCAGGAAAAACCTATAAACTTTTGCAGGTGGCTAGGGCCAAACACGGATCAAAAAATAACATCCCAACTTCGTCCCAATACACTGTTATTGAGACCTCTCTGTTAGCATTATTTTTTAAGAATCACTAGCCTAAAGATACACAAGCGAGCATGACCGTCTAATCCCTAATTAACCTCTTTGCTGAAGGCTTTGTATAGATTATAATAATATATTAGAGGGTTTCTGTGGTTTCTCAAGGCATGCTTCAATATCAGAATCTCCCTTTATGTGTTCAGTGAGCTCATTGGCATTTGTGCAGTAGATAATAGCCCAGAGATATGGTCTTTGTCAATTGAGTATCATTCACTGGAAGCTGCCAGGGTTTACATCTGAAGACATCTTACACGACAGTTTCTTTAAATAATTTTTTTTTTGGTCTTGTGTGCTCAGTCCATGCTGTCAAGCGCATTCCTAAATACTACAAAATGGTATTTCAAGACAAGAATTCAAACTTCTTTGAGTCTCTGAAAGCTCCACAGTTAAGTTTTACATGCCATTAGTGAAGATACTGTATGTCGGGTAGGACTTCTATAAATATCCGTGATATCCCAAAGATCTGGGCTTTTGAAAACACTCAGTTTTCACAGAGTTGTTTTAAAACTTTCTAACTTCTCTGTTTGTGAAGGGCTACATAATTAAAATTTTTTCCTTTCTTACTTTGAAATGTTTCCCCTTTTCTCAGTTTGATCATGGTTTTGCAGAAGAAACAACTAAAAGGCAAAACCAGCTCTATGTCTTATACTCTTTTTTATGCCTTTGTAGTTAGTTATTTATTATCAGAGACAAAGGAAGATATTTCAGTTTTCCACAGTAAACTTGAAGGAAAAAAAACTCTAAACTTGAAAGTGCTTAATTAAAATTCTTAATTTGAATAAAAATGCCTACAGTTTTATTTGAAAAGGGAAGTTCTGTTTTCAATAAATGACCTTTTTTAATATTAGTACCTAAACCACAGATGTGTGAAAGGATGCTTTTAGCATCCGTCCTTGGATCAAACATGGCACTTGAGATGTAGAGCTGTTTTTCATGGGTCATAATACAAAGTGCATGTAGGGATCTGGACCTAAGTGTGCACCTAGTTTAAGGCATGTTGCAGTAACTTTGAAGTTGGTGGAATTACTCGCGTGCTTTAGTGTAAGCACGTTCTGGAACACCTTGCTGTCCTGAGGGATCAACAGCTGAGTCCAAGACCTGCCTGGCTTTATATTTTCATTGGGGTAGCTAAATTCTTCAAACAGAAAGGAAACTCTATTTCTAGTGCCTGTGATGCAAAAATACAGTGTTGCAGAGAGGAAATAATAGCCCAAATTAAATCTTTAGAGGCTCCTCTGCAGCTGGGAGGGTGGCAGATATTCCTATTGGCATGCTGATTATTGTAGCAGAGCACTGGAAGAGACAGGCGGTCCTGGTATTGTCAGTGATGGCAGAGCATAATCTGAAATATTCAAAGAACAGCTGCGGTGTTTTGGCTGTTGCAATCTTGATTGTGTCAGCATAGATAGATTTCTTTCTGTTTTTCCCGGAGAACATAATAGTCAAATGAAACATGGCTAACTACAGCCTTGGGGCTGAGTCGGTGTTCTCCACCTGAGATGTGATTGCAATTTTTGACAGGAAGACTAATGTGTGTTTTATTGTTGTGTATTTAAATTTGATTTGGGGGTAGAGGGAGAGAACATTTTATTAAAAAGAGAAGGAAAATAACTTCTTAAAATATTTCCTGTTGCTCCTCGGGTGGACTATGGAAGAGAAGGCAGGGAGATCATACAGTGCCTTTCTTTTTGAGGAGGTATGGGCACCACGGAAGTGCTTCTGTAAGAATTCCAATCCAATTCAGATGTTGATTAAGCAAGATGATATAAGTAACAGCTTAAATCCATCCTGGTTCAGCAATTCAGTGA
This sequence comes from Chiroxiphia lanceolata, assembly GCF_009829145.1. Taxonomy (NCBI): domain Eukaryota; kingdom Metazoa; phylum Chordata; class Aves; order Passeriformes; family Pipridae; genus Chiroxiphia; species Chiroxiphia lanceolata. The sequence goes on along the minus strand of NC_045643.1, from coordinate 6,117,934 downwards.
AGGCATGAATAAGCACTGTCCAAATATTTTGCAGGAGCAAAGCTTCAAATCCTGGTGTTCCCCTAACTAAGTGTGGGGAAAGGGTGTTTGCCATGCTCATCTCTTGCATGTGAGGTTTGTGGCACTGACTTGTGTTCAGTGACAGCTGTGTTGAAAACCCCTTTGAGCTCCCACTTGCTGAACACACCTGCCCTCCTTCGTTGGCAAAGGGAGCTTAAGATGCTCCTGGGTGTAACAGGGAGCTGTGGCACACTTTTCTTCTGACTCTGCCTGACCTCTGGCACGGTATAGTTTTGTGGCTCTGTTCTCCTATGTGTAGAATAAGGATGTGGTTTATCCATGTCAAGTTTGATGAGTCTTATTTTTCACAGACTGAGCAGAGGGAGGTTGTTTCTCCCATGGAGCCTGAGAGATCCAAGACATTCAATGTTGCCACCATCCAATGTAGTTGTACCCAGAGCTGAGCTGCTGAATCAGCTGAGAAAATTCATGGGGGTTTTGGGAAACAGCTTTTGAATTTGCTAATGGTTCTTTTCTTCTGGAAAGCATCTGGCTTTGGAGAGAAAAATGGGGTTTAGGGCCTTGTATTCTGAAATAAGCACTTTACATCAAAGTTACATATATAAGGTATGCGGTATGTAGAGACCTGTAAAAAGCTCAGGATCCCTCTAGAATAGGATTTTAAAATTGTGATCTATCATCTTAGAAGCCTGTGTGCATTTTGTGAGAAGGTCCATAAAACATGAGGAAGAAAAAAGGTTTGCTGTTAAGACATACATTTTCTATGTGCGGTTGCAAGCTCTCACTGTAAAATTTCTGGAGCCCATGAACTGAAAAAGATTAAATCTGTTCTTTTGGCAACTCTGTCTTATATTGCAAACCCTTGTGAGGGCCCTGGGCATGGAGGAAAAAAAAATTATACAGTAAGAAGAAACAATGGGCAAAGTGATTACAGCTTCACAGTTTTGTTTGTATACAGTTGGGAACAGGCTGTCTTTGCCTTGGAGGAGATGCATTCTCAGGAGCTGAACATACGTGGCACCAGCTAAAATTGTTGGAGCATTTTTGCTTTTAAGTATGTGGAACATCTGTAGGTCCAGTAAAAATAAAATAAAAATCCTGTGTGACTTGACAAGATGGGAGCCAATGTAAATGATCGATGAGCCAAATGTAGATGAAATTTCAGCAGTTTTACAGCTTAGTTCATCTGCCCCTTGAAACTCTCAGACCTGTAAGAAGCACTGTCATTTCTCTGGCTTGGTGAGCTGCAGGAGTGCAGGTGACTTGCCTGCTGTTTTTCTGGGCTTCGTGTCCTAGAATTCTTCTTGGAGTTGTGAACTTTTGAAACTTTTTTTTTTTTTTTTTTTTTTTTTTTTAACAAGAGAAGGTGAATGGGGGTGGGCAGGAGGGGACTGTACTGTACTTGCCATTTCTATTTCACTTTTCAAGATTTTCTCAGCCCTCATGGCAGGGTGACCTTTAGCAGCCTCAAAATGAAGGAGTGTTGAGTGATTTTTCATTTTATGAGATATACAATACAGGTGGCTAATAAATAAAATACTTTGATGGGCAGAGAACTCACCCAGATGTCGGGCAAGTGAAGAGCATGTTCCCAGTTGAGAGCTGCCCTGTGGAGCTTCCCATCACTGTCAGCTTCTCCCTGTGTCTGTATGTCCACGTACTGTGGGAGGGCCAGAGGTCAAGGATGATAAAATAAAATAGTTTCACTGCTGAAAATCATAAGGACAGGAGAAATCAGTGTAAACAACCCTGCAGGTTGTTCCTATCTGTGCCATGTGGTCTTCAGTCCTACCTTCCTGGTGAGGTCCAGTTGCTACATTCAGAGAGGATGGGAACAGCTGTGAGAGTGAGGGATAACAGTAGCATAAACCTGGTGGTAAACTGCAGAGAGATGTTTGTGAGTGTATTCAGAATGAAAGATGAGATTTGATTCGACTCCTTGAAGATTTGTGTATTCGTTATTTCAACCATTGTAAAATCCTGCAGTTCTTCTGTAGATCCTCCTGGACTTAAACTCATGTTACCTGGGCATGAACTGTAGGATTTTTCACCTAAAAAAACTTATCAACTGTGGCAAGTTTCATGGGTAACTAAAGGGATTCAGCTACTTAGCTGCTCTGAAGCCACAAGGGAGTCCTATGAGTGTACAACCTTAGGTTAATTTTCTGAAGCCTGGATGGAAGCTGTTTCCATCCTAGACAGCTTCTAGGATGGAGCTGGAAACATCAGAGAGATGCCACCTGACAGGCCTAGAAATGAGTTGTTAACAATCTAATTATTAGAACTACTTAGTCACCAGTTTTTAGGGGAAAATAAGTAGATAAATACCAGGGTTAGTACTGCAGATGGGAAAAGGGGTATCCCGGATAAAGTGTGCGTGCAGATACAATGGGTTGAAAACAAAAAATGACTCCATGCTGTGTTCAGTCTCAGTGCTGAGCTGGATCTGACTTCTCTACATTCACTGACTTCAAGATGCCTGTCTCCCCTCTGCTTCATTGCCTGCAGTTGTCAGCTTCTGGCAAAGCCTGTTGAAGTTGCTGTGACTTTTCCCCAAAAAACTTAAAGTGCCTTATTAACTAAACTGGGGTCTGATGTCATTTCTGTAAAATCTGGGTATGTTGATTTGATGGTGTGGTAAATGCTCTCCCTAAATGCCTGTTGTTTGAAAGCCTGCTGGTGCTGTTATCCTCCACTCCCCTTTTTTTTTTTTTTATAAATGATTATGGGGTTTTTTATTCAGTCTGTTGTTGGTGTGGTGTGCAATACTGCATGGTAGAAGTCTGTCACAATGAAAACTTCTCTGTAGGGTGTCCCTGCATTCAGTATTTCTCTTCCATAATAGTGATTAATGATAGCACAATGTTAAATTAGTATTAGGCTTTTTAGCAGAGCTGGTTGAGTGCAAAAGCATTTAAAGGTCTATCATCATTCAAAAATCAAATTTAGGGTTGTAAATTGAACTTGCACTGTCTTTGGAGTTACATGCAATCTGGTAATTTCCCTCCGTTTGCTGTCATGGTGTTTCCTGCTCCCAACAGCTGATACCTGCTCATTGCAGCACCTGCTGCTGGGGTTAAGGGCTGGTAGGACACCATTTGTTCCTGGAGAGGCTGGTCCAGCATGAATAGCAGAGTCTTCCCTTCAGAAGTATAATAAGAAAAACACCAGAAAAATATCTGGGTTTCCCCTCCCCCCCTTCCTTTTTCCCCGCATCTCTTACCTTGGGACACTGCAGGCTCTCAAATGATTGTGGGCTGTAATTGGAAATTGAGTCCCTTCCTCTTAAAATCTTTTCATAAGGCTCTCTTCTACTTCATTAAATCATTAAATGAGTTTAGCAGGTATTAGTTTTGAGCTTTATTAATTGTGACTTGTTTTTCATTATGAAATAATTGTCAGTCACGAAACATAACTGCTGTAACATATCTAAGCAGACAAAAGTTTCCAGGAGGCAGGAAGAAAAGAAATACGAAAAGGTCGCTTGTATTAAAACTTCTTGAAATAAATCCTTGCTAGAGGTATTTAAATGTTCTTGAAGATACCTTGTTTGGGATGGAAAACCAGCAGCTTAAAAGCTTCAGGAGCTCTGGCAGGAATTTGGTGAAGAACATGATACATTTATGGTTTGAGTTGACTTTGAATATATAACCAGTCCTACCCTCAACAGAAAACATTTCCAATTTCTAAGCTTTCTTGGTTAGGTCGATTTACAAGCATGGCAGATCTATCCAGCTTCTTGAAGGCTTGAAGGCTGGAAACTGCCAAAGGAGATTCAGTTCACTTTGAGACCTGGGGCTGCTTACAGCCAGAACTGCTCTTTATTTGCACAAGCCAGGCAAATTCTGTGTTTTCTGTGGGTCCCCCTAAGTGTCTCCAAGTGCCCCCTGTGTTGAGGGGTACCACAAGGCTTATGAGCCAGTGCGCCATGGGCTCAGAGGTTCAGCAGTCCCTTCAGTGACAAAAGAGAGACTGGTACTGCAGAGTGCCAGGCCTGCCTGCTCAGCATTGACAAGAACAGTGCAATTTATCTTGAGCTTTTTTTCAGGAACTTCTGGGAAACAAACTATGCCTAATTTTAAAGATGCTTTCATGAAACAATTAGGCTGCATTAAATTATTTCTACTTCAGTGTGTAGCGCATCCTCGGCACAGACAGACCTTGATGTGCAACTCCAGGGACTGGAGAACAAATCCAAGCTGCAAATCCTGTTTGGAACCTAATGCCTGGTAAATACAGTTTAAATTTTTTTCGGATTCTCAGTTATTAATCTAAATGTAATTCATCCTTCCACTCAGAAGAAATTACAGTTGTAATGCCAACATTTGCAAGCAGTAGTGAGTGATATTAGTAGCCTCTGAACACCCATTCTTTACTGAAAATAGATTTGCCACTGCCAAGCGATAAGATAAAATCTTTTCTGCAGATGATGGCTTCTGGAACATAAAAAAAATATAGTTTCTGAGAATCCTGAGAGTAAAAGATATGTGGTCTTTTAGGGGCTGTGTCTTAGAAACCACAGTGCTGCTGTGATTCCAGTAGCCTGGCATTTCATCTGTTGTTTAGTGGGCTAACGGAGTAAAATATCACCATGTAATGATTCTTGAATGTGTGTGGGTTTCTTTATAGCCTTTCATGGAGCTGCAGGCTTCAATTTTGTCCTGGAGAAGCTCCTGATATAAATTGGTAATAGATCAGTAAATCAGATAAGACCTGCTGGTTGGGGGGGTAGAGGGCTGGAGCAGAGAGACCAGCAGCCACCGGTGATGGCAGCATGTCTGGCTGAGCCCCTGCAGCCTTGCTGCTGCTCTTTGCCTTCTCTTCCCTCCCCGGTGCTGGGAGCTTGTCACTTGGTGGGCAACGGGGAGCCTCTTGACTTTTCAGTGAGGCTGGAGTAAACAAATTCATCATCTCTAAACTGGGTAGCTCAAACTTGTTCTTTGAAGCACTCACAGGGGGATTCACCTGGTAAACTCTTTATCTTCTGTTCTTTACTTCATTAATGGAAGTAAAGGTACTGCTATTGCAAATGTAATCTGAGGTAAAAGCTGTTATACAGAGTGAATTTCAGAATTGGAGCCTAATCCTGTGTGTGGCAGGACCTTGCTGTTGGAATGGATGTGAAAACAAAGAAATTCCCTGTAATAGCCACTATTAATATGAAGGTAATGTAGGATAGTAAGCCAAAAGCCAGGCATGAGCTCCTGCAAAGAAAGTCAGCATCCTATTTGGTGTTACAAAGACAGTATCTCATGGGGGGTGTGAGTTGTCCCTTGGCTGTAACATTGCACCCAGTTTTGGACTGAACAAAAAAGGAGAAGAAGGATGAAAAGTTTGGAGTAGAAGAGACTTGGGGCAGAGCAAGATTGCTAGTGTAACATATAAAAAGTGCTACAGAGAAGGACATTGAATGAGCCATGGTCTTAAATACCAGCCAGAAGGACAGAAGGTGGGAATTAGAGGGTATCTTTGTAATGTTGAGGATGGCAAAGCATTGCAATAGATAATCTGGAGAGGTCGTAGGATCTTCATCACTGGAAGGTGTTCGTAACAAATATGGTTGAAATAGGGCTGTGTGTTTGTCTCAGAGATATAGGATGTCTGTGTCAGAAACCTGTAGAGGTGAAGTGGGATTAGGTCTGGCTATATGTAACGTGAGAAACATGTGAGTTAGAAAAGACTGCCTCTGACTTCAGGCAGACTTGAGGTTCAGACTTCTGTAACCATTTTAAAGGTTCTTGGGAGTAACCCCATGTTAGTAAAATAATTTTGAGTTTCTTCTAATGTAGCCAATGAGCATTTTTAGGAGACAGGATTTACTTCTCCATCTGGTTGGTGACAGAAGCTGAGTTACTAGGTTAGGATTTTTAAAAAAAGCCTTGCTTGTACTCATTCATAAGCAGATGCAGTTTCTTCTGAAAGCTGATATATATCTTTTGCTTACAACCCCAGGAAAAGAAGTAGATATTCTCCTGTGTGTACTTGGAAAGCTTCTACCACAGATTGCAATTCACTGCCCTCAGTGGAGTTTGAGATCGTGCAAAGCCAAACAGTTCTTTTATGGAGTCAACGGAAATGTTGTTTTTTAGGGCTTTTTTATCTAGCATCTTCCTAAACAAAGTTGTCATTTTCCTCTCTGCTTACAAACTGTACCAGAAGCTAAATGTTATGTGCTGGAGTTAATCAAAAGGCTGAACCTGATGGAGTTCCTGTCATCATCTCCAGCTCTCCCTAAAGGATGAGGGCAGCTGGAATTAACTCTAGCAGAGTGAGAAGGAGCAAATACTGTATTAGGGTTATTGTCCAAAAGATCTATGCACCTTGGCAGGCTGATTTGTTTATAATCACCTTGCAGGAGCACAAAGTGAGCGATCTGGCTGCAACACTAAAACCATTAGGAAGGAGCATTATTGTAATGAATGCAGGTTGACATGGAGAGCTCTCCCAGTCTCTCTGAACAACAACTGTGAGGGATCCCCCCAAAATATGTCTGCTTTTGGCTGGCTGTCAAATCCAAAATGAAACACCTGTGTGCAAGATAAACTCATGGCTGTGAGTGCTAGCTAGTCGTCTGTGGTCCTGACCACCTGCCAGGCTCTGGGAACTTGCATTTATTTGTGTTTGTGTATATCTAATACCTAGTTGTGATTTTTTTTGTTGTGCTTTTTTCCTGGGTCATCTGTAGTAAGGGTCAAGCAGTCTGTGAATATGTTGTTTGTGCACAAGGTGGTGTGGCAGGGAATGGGAGGTGTATTCACACTTTGCATATTTGCATTTAATCTAGACCCTTCTGCTAACGTTTCAAGCAAATGCCTGTGGCAGTTTTGGACTTTGCAGCTTCATTTTTTGTTTTAGTGAGCTTGGACTCCTTCTTAAAACCATTCCCTACATAAGCACTCAGCTAACCTGGATGCCACTCCTCAACACAGAGGGGAGGATTCAAGGTCAAACTTGATGGTACTACCTCATTTTCTCTTAGTTCCATTAGCATTCACAACTGAGACTCTATTGTGTTTCAGTCTCACTGCAGAAATATATAGGCTCTCCATGAAGATAGGATTCCATATGTACTGCTTTCGGTGAAATCTGTTTATCTTCGCAGTTGGCCAAGAATAAATAAAACAGCCTTATGGTTCCCATGAGTATACACTATATGCTTCAATTATTGGTGCATTATATTAGTAGCAGATGCTACATTCCCCCATGTAAAAGGGAAGAAGATTTCTGAACAGTAAAACCAAATTTTTTGCTTATGTGCTGTAATTATCACCATTCCTTCATTTCAAAGGCATCTGTCTGACGTAGCCTAATTGTGATGCATTGTATTACCATTTGCATTACATTTTGTTCCTGCAAATAACAGTGACAGTGGTGATTAAGGTTGCAGGAGGATTTCTACTCTGTTCAGGTACTTTGAACCTTGCCCTGTAGCATTTTCTTTTTAGCCTGAATTGTTTCAGGCGTGTCTTCTGGGTATGTCAAATTGCCAATATGCCCTCCAGAGAGCTGGTGTGGATACAGACCTTCCTGCTACAGGCTGTGTGGTTTGTGCTGCTTGAGAGCTGTCCAGTGCAAGGGCTGGACAGATGTACAGCTTTGATATCTCCAAACATCATTTTACTTTTACTTCTCTTAAATACATTACTACCATGCATTTTGTCTCTTTTTTTAGAGTTTTGGGCAAGGAAACCTATGGACTTGCTTATTCTCAAACTACTCAACAGAAAGTTTACAGGGTGCAAAAAACCTCCCACAAAAGTGACATTGGAACGAGCCTTTTTGCTGATACTGGCTACTTCCTGTAGGCTATGGTATGAAATAAAATAGACAGTTTTCAATAATCTTAACAGGCTTTCTCCCTGAAGGACATAAAACTTACATTACTTCAGTGTCTGAGTCCACAGCTCCAGCGTACAGAAATGTTGCCCCTCGTCTCTTGCAAAGCCCAACTGAGAACTGCTCTGCAGCGTCACCTCCCTTTCATTGTAGGCAGCATGGTGGTAACACCAGAAAAGGTATTTCAGCTGTCTCAGATTCTTGTACCCATAAAACTTTTCTAATATACTTCTAGCTTTGGCACACTTCTCCCTGACATGTTCTGGCCCTCAGGAGATCAGCTCTTGGTAATTTTTCAGACTCACCTGTGTCTGCTATGAACTCGAACGTGTTCCTTACCATTGGAATTGCCTCCCTGTTGCCTCTTGTAGCTTGAACCTTACTGGAATAGGATGGCATTTTCCCCTTTGTTTAACACACAACTGCATCCTGCTCTGCATCTGTCCCTGCACCTGTCCCTGCACGAGAGCTGATGTGACGGAGGCAGCTTTGCAGGGGGACAGGCGGAGAACGAGGACTTGAGCGTGTGAGTAGCTGCAGCTCCTCTCAAAATTGCCATGTAAATATTGTTTCCCTGAAAAACCTCTTGTGAGTTGTCTTTGGAGATGTGTTTCACTCTAATTCGCTGCCCTACCTGCAGTGTTCAGTCAGCATGGCTGCAGCAGGAGGCTGGCTAATAGCAGACCTTTTCAGAGCCAGGCGCTTAATGGGAACAGTAGCAGGCCCTGAGGTGTGTTTATACAGTCGGTCTCATTTCCTCCATTCCTGTGATATATTAACTACTTCGGAAGTTTCCCAGCTGTTTCAGGGGATAAATAATGGCAGCGGGAGCCCATATTTAACCTTCACTGTTCAGGCTGCACGCTTTGTAGCTGTCGTCTTTTTATGTGCATGGCTATCTGGGAAAGGATATGTTCAGACGTCCTCCTGCCCTCTCAGCTGTGCTGTTCCCCGTCCCTGCCTGCGGCCACGCACATGGAAAAGCACAGCCACTCGTGTTTGTGTCAGTCAGAGAACAGCCTTCATCCCCTGCATTTATGGATGCACCACAGTCTGGAGGCTGGCTGCCCCAGTAGCAGTCAGGGAGTTCCCAGAGGCTCTCTCAGCAATGCCTTTGCATCCTTTGTCTCCAAGTTATTTGCTTAGATGTAGCCTGTCACTCACTTTTGTTGTCAGTTTGTTTTCCTCTAACTCAGTGACTATCAAGTAGAGGTGATTTGAGTTGTTTTTCTTTGTTTCAGGCAATGATAAATAGAGATGCTTTCGATAAAAAGCAGTGAATGTGAGCTGTGAGATTCCCTACACTTCTTACTTTCCAAAAAGGCTCCAGTCTGGAAAACTCCTGACCTAGGATGAAAGAATTTAAGGCGTTAGCTGTGACAGTGTTGCACCAGGCTGCACTGGGAGTCAAATGCAGCTATGCTGAGATATCTTGGTGATCCCTACTTTAACTCAAATGTTACTTACCTGGGATTAAATTTCCTGGTTTTAAATGGATGGAAAAGAAAGAATCAGATGTTTGGGTAGGCTGAACTCCCCTTGGGTAACACCCAGTGGTCACTATGGATAGCACTGTCACTGAATGGCATATGAGCATTTAATGCATTGTGGGTCTGAAAATATTAAATACTACACTATTTGGAAATAGGAAAAAAAAAAAGGGGTCTATTCTGCATTATTTTGGGCCCTAAAACTGTCATTGCTTATCTTAATTGATACTAGAGCCATAAAAATAGAGGACTGCATTTGGGCATGTGGAGCTGAGTGCATAGCTGCTGGTCTGCTGGTGTTACTGACCTCAGGCAAGGAGCTGGACCCTGTAGAAGATACTGTCATGCTATTTGGGGTGACTGCAGAGAGGTGAGGGGTGTTGATATGCACCATCAGTGCAGAACATGTGATACCTTTTGTCCTTAGCTGTTGCTCATGATCTGCAGTAATGAGTCACCTGTACAAAATCCAGGGACCAGAGAAGCAGGAGAAAGTTCTTTTCACATGGTAGGAAATCAGCTCTAGAAAAGCCATGAGGGTGGGGAGGGGAAGAACAGGCAGCATTGTTCTCCTTCACATTTACAGAAGGATGAGGATTGGTTTGGTTACCATTCCTCTTATTATCAAATGCTGTGGTACATTAAAATCTGATTGAGGGAATAGGTGTTGCAAGGTGCTATACAAATAATGTAGAGATAATCCTCATGGTCTTGCAGCACAGCATTTGGACAGCAATAAGTAAACAGGCAAATGAAATAGAAAAAGAAGGTGGCAAGATTGCAGCAGAGACACACGGGCGTATATGTTTATTTTGACCATGGAGTTGGTGGCCTCAGGTACTTGTATGGTCATATAACAAACTATATCCAATAGTCATCCTGGTCTTTAGTAGCATGTGAGAGTACACAGAGAATTTGAAGTAATATTGGGGAAGATTATGTGGCTGGGCAGAGAGAAGAGACAGCTCTGCGTCTACCATAGGTCTCTTGAGATCTGCTGTTTGGATTCTGTGATGAAATGTTCTGTGAGAGTATTTTGCTGCAAAATTCCCTGGTTTTGCTTGTCTTACTGCTTTACATGTACTTTGGTGTCCACCCAGACAGTCTCTTTCACATTAGTGCTGAATGCCTCTGTCTCAAGTGTTTCACCAAGGTACCAGCTGCAGGAGCTGCAGGCTGAGACATTCCTACTCTTACAAAGGATGCGTGAACTTTAGGATCATTTAGAAGATACAGCAATCTTGCACTTTAGCTTTTGTCTGAATCTAAATTTCAAAATGGAAAGGGTTTCTTCATGATGGTTCAAGGGTACTCACCTTTATTACGTTCACAAAATGAAAATTCATGCTGTTCCAAAACAAATTGACTTCTGTCCTTGATACAGAGATGAGCATGATACTATTTTCTCGTGTCTCTGACTTGGAGGTTATAGAATTATTGTTGCTGACTGTAAAGTATATCCTTGATTATAAACAATGCTGGAACATTTTGTTTTAAAGCATCAGGTTTGGGACATGTGCAGTTTATTCAAGACTAGCTTTGAAGCCCTGAATCTGGTATCTACCAGCTAGAAAGAACCTTTTGCTTAATGAAGTTCTGGGAGAGGCAGTGGGAGCTGTGATTTACTAGGAAATAATCTGAAGCAAACTGATAGTAGAAAGTTTTTATGCACTTCATATTCTGCTTGTTCTCAGTCCATCTCCCCTGGGACTCTCAGCAGTATCTGGTAAGAGAAGCTCATCTCTGTGTGACTTGGGGTTAAAGGTGTATGACCCAATCGATCAGACAATTCAGTGTGATTGGCTTCAGGCATTGCTCCATTCCTGGTGACTTCAGTGGGCTTGTACAAATACTAAATGAAAAAGATCTTTTCTCCCTCAATTGGAAACATAAAAAAGCATATGCATTTTCAGCTTGGGAGCAAGTCCTGAAAAACCTACTATCTTATTTGAGTGTATTTGGGGTCCAGTCTTCCTTTAAAGCCAAAAAAGCATCCTTGCATCATCAGGGTCCCAAAATCATTTTGATAAGCCTGTCTGAGCAATAAAACAGTCACAACTGTCTGTCCTTTTCTACTTCTTAAACAGGTGACAGTTAGCAAGTGCTGTTACATCTCTCTTTGAGTTGCTGCTTTTATTTGACTCCAGAGGGGTGGCAGTGGAGGATCCTTGCTCTGCTAATGAGTAGTGCTCAGAATCCATTTAAGCCCCTTGGAAGCTCAATAGCTGAACAGGTAGCCCCCGCTGATGTCTGCAAAGCTCTGCCGCTGCATCCTCCCTGCTGCGCCTGGCGATAAGGCACAGCTTGAATCTTCAAATGCCACTGGGAGGATGATCAATCTCAATGCAGTCCTCCTCCTCTCCCCCAGACAACTTCTACTGAGAAAGAGAAGAACACATAAGAGCAGTGGCTTTAGGGCGTGGGAATTTGGAAGGTGGTGGAGTTTAAAAATCAATCATGACCCACAACAAAGGGCTTGCAACTTCATCTCGGGCAGTGTTACTGCTGCGCGATCCCAAAAGCAAGTAAAAAAACCATAAATGCACACACAAGCAAAGAAGAAATTTTTTGTATTCTTATTATTATCCTCAGTGGAGAAAAAACCTGCTTATTCTATCCGCTCACCAGGCAAACTGAAGTTAAAATAAGATAGAGGGGATCCTACTTATCTGATGTTTGCAGCAATGCTATGCATATGATATGCAGGAGGGAATTCACATAACACAAGATAAAATCTAACATTAATCCCCAAGAAACGTCTTACAGACCTGAACACAAGATGCTATGGATTTTAATCAAGGACAGGGCATTTTGATATATTTTGGATCTTTTCCTTTGTTTCACTAATTTTAGTAAATGGAAGATTTTCAGGCGTTTACCTGATTCTGTCAGCTTTTTAAAAGGGAGTAAGACTTAAATGTTTCAAGGTTTGGGTTTTTTTTTAAATTTTAGGGATGGGTTGACCCCAGATTCTCACAAAGGTCTCCTTCTTTCTGCTGGGACTTTCCATCACATTTGGAAAGTGCTTGTACCTATATAACTCTCTAACGTCTGTGAAGCAGATACTTTAAAGGTAGGACCTAAAAATCCATATTTTAGCCTGCTTTGTGTCAAAATGTATTTTCTGGTAAATCATGTTTCAATCTATGGGATGTAGCTCTTTATACTACCTGAAATCCAGGCAGTGATTAAATGCTTGACTGGTCCATAAGTACACAGGGAAAGGCTTGGAAGTTTTAAAATTAGATGTAAATTCTAACAGGGAGGTTAATTTAGTTGATGCTGTTTAAACTAAGAAGAGATACCCTCTTGCTGTTACTGATTTGACAGGCCGCTAAATTAAAGGCTTCAAAAACAAGAACGAAAATTCTCTTATTTCAGGTTTCATGTGGTCTTGCACCTTCCTGACCTTGAAACCATGTTGCCATCTTGCTGTCTAATTGGATGTTCCTCCCCTGGCTTTTATTTTACTCCTTGGTTTGGCAGATCCCACAACTTTGATTATATGATGTTGAGAATACCAACTGTCTATCCCTCTGAACTCTTTTCCAGGTGAAGATTTTGATCTGTGAGTCCTTCCTTTGCAATAGCTTTTTCTCCTCTCTGGTACTTTGGAGACCTCTTGGTTTAGACCACTTAAAATTGGGATTTTACCACTGTCGCTCCAGGAGCAGAAGTGGATTTGAGCAGCTGGGGGACAAGTGTGAGCCATCTGGGGAGAGGGCTGGAATTTAGCTCAAAATTTGGTGCCAGGTGAGGTGCTGTTTTCTCACATACATCCATGGGCAGACAGCAATTCTGCACTGACATGCACAAGAGAAGGTGGTCACAGTGATCTGTAGCCATGTGACTGAAGGCAAAATACAATCAACAGATATTGTTACACCCAGAACATACCTAAAATGAAAAAAAGTGTTGTCAGAGGTGATTTCCCCAAGCTAATTTCCCCTAAGCTATAGACTCCTTCAGAATGAAGAGATCTAGCAATGGCAATGATCTGATGGGGAAAAAAAAAGAGAGAAAATGCCTGAATTTTCCGTTAAACTTCCTTTATTATTAAATGCAATAGTCTGCAAAACATGGAAATGTCCTTCCTGTCTGCTTTTACATCAGAGCAAAGGCTTAATGTCTGCGTGTACTCCAGTCTGCTCTTTGCAAGGTGATTTATCTGTGTCAAGTTTGCTGCGTGTCTATAAAACCAGGAGTGTGGCTGAGTAAATTAGAACTGAATGAAAAGTTTTTTGTCTGGGGACCAACAAGATGAATCCATCATATAAAACGAATCTGAATTTTTGCCGGGTAGTGTCACTCGATAGTGTTTCACATTATTTCTTACAAGACTTTATAAGAGTTGTAGCAATTTCTCCCAGCTGGGAAAAGGGAGATTTTCCGAAGTTTGTACATTCGCTTTTTTTAAAGTCCAACTGAACTTTTACAAATAACAATGTTAACTCCAGATCTAGAAATAGGTTCTTTTCTGCTGTTCTGTGAGCTGTCACTTGCAGAGGTTTTATTTCAGGATGATAGAAAAAAGTACACGTGCTTTCCCCCTGCACTCATGCTTTACATCTCTTGTGTTGCCTCTCAAATCAAACACTGAAATGCATTTGCAGAATTTCACGGTAGCAATGCAAAAGACAACTTTTAGAATAAATGTTTAATTAATTTCTTCCCTGAAGTTAGGGTTTGAAATGGTACTCAAATACAATGATTAATTTGATAGACTCTGATTTTTTTTTTCAGCAACAATGAGCCATGCTGGGGAACCCGTCTGCTGTTTTGCCTCTTTATGGTTGAGAATTTCATTGATCTGTGCAATTACAGGATTGGAAAAATGTGATCAGTGTTTGCACACAACTTAGTAACAGTCTGTAAGAGCGGGAGTGGGAAGGAGATGGTATTGCACAAAGTCAATCCTTTCAGTCACAGTTCACTCCTGTTTACTGAGTCTTGAACTCTTGCAATTGAATCCGTGCCTCTGGAATTTGCTGAATCAGAGCCTTGGCCAGCTCTGCCATTAGCCCCAGTGCTATCTGGATTTCCCTCCGAAGGAGCTGGGTTGTTGGCAGTCCTCCCACCCCGCAGTGCTGTGTGGTTCGGGTGTGTTGGGCCAGTTGCTGTTGGTTAAAAGGTTTCTCTTACCTCACCTAAATGGCTTTGGCTCTGTGTGAGGGGACGAGTCTGAGCAAGAAGAGTGGCCCTGTAGTTGAGGCTGTGTCAAGGGTGCAGATGAACTCAGTGCTGGGGCACCACTGGGAGAGGAGGGGCAGAAGGAAAGGTGATAAGGGAGAAGGACAGATAAGGAAGGAGAAGCATTGCCAGGAAAAAACCTTGAGGGCAAGGACCAGGCGACTTCCCTGGTGAATACCCCTCTCCCTGGAGTGCTGTGCTCAGTATTACCACATGAACTCGGGGCAGTGTGTGAATTTATAACCAGGAAACCCAGGCCCATAGGTGGAAATTATCTACTGAACTGACAATAATAAAAAAAACCCCAACCTTGCAAGGTCTTCAGGTCCTCTGTAAATAATTCCACTTCTCTTTTCACATCACTTTTGGTGGTGTTTTCCAGCAGGTGGTATGGTAAGCACAACAGAAAGGAAATCAAAAAGGCAGGGTAATTCTCAAGGGTCTGCGTACAACCTTGATGCTTTAATGAAGCAAAAATAATCTGTCTTTAAGTGAAAGATTTTATTTATTCAATTATATTGGATTGAAATTTGTTAATATCTAATATCCTGTGTGCTGGGAATAGCTAGCGAAAGAGTTGCAGCCCCAGCCTTTTTCCAAATATGATTTCAGAGGTGGTTCGAGTACATTTCCTCAAGGAGAAGCAGCATGAGATGAGAAAGAATTCAATCAGTGTCCTTAAAAATCTATGAGAAGCCAGCTTTTTTGATTGTAATATCAAGTTAGTGCCTTAAAATAAATGGCAGAAGAAAATCACGGATATCCTGTGAATCATGAAGGAAGACCTTTCCTCTGGAAAAGTCTGTGTTTGCAGTCAGGCAGGCTCAGTGGTGGCAGAACACTGTTAGCTGTAAGAAAGTTTCATGGACATGAGGGGTAAGGATGGTCCAGTGGCCACAATACAGTTGTCTGCCAACTCTGACTATCAGCCTTTGGTTCCTCTGCCACATATTCCTGGTACACTCAAGACTGAGATGTGTAAGTGCTGTCGTAATTCAGGGATGTAGTTAGTGGTGTTGCTGTTCTGATAACAAAAGGCAGGTGCCAAAGGAAGTGAGTTGCAAATCTCAATTGCCCTTTGCAGCCACACTTCATGTTACCTTTTCTAAAGATATTTCAGGATTCTCCTGACTGGTGACCCAGAATTAGGGAGAATGGTTTTGGATCAAAAAAAAAAAAAAAAAGATAGAGGAAGAGCAAGGGATGGAATTGGAATAACACTAAGAAAAGGAGGAGCTGCCAGGTGGGATTTCAGATTGCATAAACTGTTTTGCCATGATGCATTCAGCTCTTGTTATGTGAAAATCCATGTGCTGACAACATCACAGAAGGGGAAGAGCTTTTGGAAGGAGGCATCAGTCTGACAACAGGGGGATGTGCCCTGACATCCCAGGGTGGTCAATGCCGTTGGTAAACAGGATGCAGAGAAGATAAAAAAAAGAAAGTAATTTTGGGACCATCATTTCCACTTCTCCCATTACAAAAAAATCATGAACAAGATGTGTTTTCAAGTAAAAATCAAGCAGCTGTATAGTATTACTACAAAGTACCTGAAGGAAAGAACATGATAGAATTAAACTGAGAGAAAAGCAGTTATGGCTGGGGAAAAATAATCTTGGTTGTTTTCCTACTCAAATACAGGTATGCGGAGGAACATCACAGCATGGCAATGAGGTGATACTTGTCACTTGTGTGACAGAGACAAATTAGAATCCAGCCATCTCAGGGTGGGAACGATTTTCGTGAAAATTAATGACTTGATTATAAGGAGAAATGAAGCTTCTTCAAGGGGACATGCAAATAAAGGAGGAATCACTAAAACTGTCACCTGATGTAAAGTGAACATTACACAAAGAAAGATTGGTGGGATACTGTACAAAGACAAATTTGATGTGATATTAATCATATAGTGCCAGTGGGAGCAAAGAGGAGAGGGAGAGGAAGGGTTCTGCATGTTATGTGTCTGATTTAGGGGAATTGTTTGCTGCTCAAGTAGGGGATGAGTATCCCATTCCCAGGTGAGCTGGATGCATCCTCTGCACCCCTAGACTGGGGTACCTACCACTCTCCAGTGAGTTTTTCAGGTCCTGTATTTTTCTGGATGATGCTTCCAGCCCAGTGGAAGAGACTTGCCTCCTTTAATCTAGAGGCAGGGGTAACAGACAACCATTAATTTTAGCAAGTGCTCATAGTTTCCCGATGGCAAATCTGCAGAACGTGGTGGGGTCTGTATTGGGGGATTTCTGCCACCTTTGAGAAAGGGTAGGGCCACAAAGAACAAAATCCAGGGGCAATTAATTTCAAACTCAAGCCCAGCTTTACCTTCCTGGGGAAGAAACATGCTTGAGGACAAGCAAGGCAGCTGCACCAAAAGCAGCACTTCTCTTAAGCAGGAGTATTTAGTGCATTAACGACTACAGACATGCAAGTAGCATGTTCTCACAAGGCCTTGGTTTAAGTTTGAGGGGTGCCTGAGAAGTTATAGTAAATTTTCTCTGAGTCCAAATAACCTGTAAGGTGTATATTTTTCTTCTGCTGTCTCATTTCCTTGGGTGTGGAGAGCCCTAGGCCCTTCAGCCTGATGTAGGTAACACAATAGGACGCAAAGCTGTTCATCAAACAGTGTTTTTTCTCATCCAGCACTACCAGTGGGAAGGAGACTGATGCCCAGCTAGCTCTCTTGATTATGTATTTTGCCAAACGCAAGTTTGGTGGGAACTTGTCATGGCAAAGTGAGGGATCTTGCAGAACCCTGTGAGGAAATTAAAGGCTAGTGCCATGCTCTAGCTGCATGTGACAGAAGGAGATGTGAAGATGAGCTGGTGAGTTCACGATGTGGTGATCTCAACTTCCTTGGCTGCTGAGCCGTGGGCAGCACCGGTGGCATCGAGGCAGCTGTGCGCTCTCTGCATGGGGATGCTGGGGACAAGTAGGATAGATTTGTTCTGCTGGGAAGTGTATTTTTGGCCCATGTATCTGCAGGCTCTGCCAGAAGCCCTGGAACAGTTTTCATACTTTGAGACATGTTTTTACCACATTATAGCTTAGATTTTGTAAGTGATAAGGAAAGTGTATGTTACGAGCATATGATAGCTTTCCCCTGGATGGTAGGGCACGGCTGAGGCAGGATTTGGGGCTCGTCTTAGGGGCAGGAGGAACCCTCTTTCATTTCCAGTTTTTGCCTACATGTTCTTAGTCTACATACTTTAGAAAATGCGATTTTTATTGTTGGTAAGGAACCTGACATACTTGGTTTTCTAGCTGCATCACACCTGTATCAGAACAGTCTCCAAACATACTCCCTTCAGGCCAAGCACTGCCACCTGCAATTCCCTCTGTGTGCAAGATGGCTGTGGTATGTTCTCTTTTGCCAGGAAATAAATTTGCTAGTCCATACAGGACACTTGTTTTCCTCAGATGAGGGTGATGGCTTCATGCAAAGCCACAAGAAGCCTTGTGAAAATCAGTGTAAGAACATGTGTACAGTTATCATTCTGAGTGTTGCAGGCATCCCTGGAGCTGCTCAGTTTGCCTTGCACGAACACCCTCATAATGCTCACATTTATCATGCAAGCTGGGTGCATGTTTCTGTGCTTTTCCATGCTTTCAAAGCCTGATCCTGTGTGGTCACTTTATCCTTTGTTGGTTTGTTTATCTTTAAGAAGACAATGCCAGCTGCCCCTCCAGGAGCCAGAAAATACTCTCTGTTAATAGCAGGGTCAATTAATAGCAGGCTCAACTAATTTTCCAGCTGAGACTTTCTCTTGATTTCCAGCAGAAAGTTTTGAAGCCTCCACCTTTTTCCTTTTGTTTGAAAGTAGTCACTGGGACTGTCTTCTTATTACCCATGTATATTTAAACATAAATTACATCTGACTGCGGTGACACTAATTAAAGTGGAGGCACTCAGAGGCAGCCCCCCTTGCGGGGAGTGCGGCCAATAAACCTGCCGTGACTGGCAGGTGTTTCGACCGCTTTAGACAACTGCAATTTCATAAAGTGTCCTTCTCCTTCTCCTCGACAAGGAGGGGACTGCCAGGCCCCCTCCAAGGCATCCGCCACCAGGCAGGGACCAGGTGGCTTCAGGGAGCACAGAGCTGGTAAGCTGGTACCCTGCAAGCCCACCAACCTGCTGGCATCTCACCCCATGGGTCTTTTTGAGGCTGTTGCCTCCCCTTTGCTGCAAACAGGGATTTCCTCCCCCCTTCCTAAAATATGAAAGTATTTTATATTATCCTGGTGATTTTAAAATATCCCAGTGATGTGCTCCTGAGGTGTTTGACCAAATATTATTAAAACTCTCCAAGGGCTAATAATCCTGGAAGTAGCACAATGCCTTCTCGTGACATTGAAATAATTTAGGAAT
The DNA here is from genome assembly GCF_009829145.1 of Chiroxiphia lanceolata. Lineage (NCBI taxonomy): Eukaryota > Metazoa > Chordata > Aves > Passeriformes > Pipridae > Chiroxiphia > Chiroxiphia lanceolata. Next base: position 6,099,031 of record NC_045643.1, on the reverse strand, counting down.
TTTACAGTACATTTGAATTTTGGCGTCACTCAGCCATTCGGTTTCCATTAACTTTGCCTGGAATTTCTTATGTCCGTGCACACAAGCAAAAGTGTCAAGTTTCTCCTTCATGCTCCAAAACGCCACCTGAATCACAATTGTGCTGCAGCTAATTGTTATTAATTAAGCTGTTCCTAGCAGTCCAAGCTGGATTGTGCTTTTCTGTGGATGTAGTAAAAAGCGAATGCATTTGGTAAGCACAGTATTGTGGAGAGAAAAGAGGGGAGCCCTGCTCCTGGGAACTTCTCTGCGCCCTGCGAGACACTTTAGGGGTGGGTGTTTTTAAGGACAGGGCCACCAGATCTGTGAGTGGTGCAGAGACAGGCTCGTTACCATCAAATTAGCTTTGCTGACCTTCACTACCACTTACCGTAACAGGGAGGCAGCTCCAAGGACGTTTTGCAGTGGGTAAATTTGCTCTGAGCTGCTCCAGCTGCACGTGCTCCCGCATCACTTAAGCAGGCGGCCAAAGCCCCTGGCACACGGCTTGGACGGGATCACATGCTGGGTGCCCTGTGCCCCCCGCTGGGGCTCCCCCTCCCATCTCCACCTCCTGCTCATTTCCCAGGATCAACTGAACCGGATCATCTAGTGGAGTGAGCGAGAGAAAGGTATTAATGAAATGGGGACCCCGGGAGCAGCCTTCTTCCAGAGGGCTTGCGTTGGGAAAATTACTTCTTGGCTTTTTCTTCCTAATGAGGCTGCTGAGAACGTGCCTGTTGCTTTCTTCCCGGTGAGGAGGAGCAAGGCATCTGTCATTCATCTGCCTTCCTCTGTGTTTGTTTGTGAAATTAAAATCAGTTGAGGCTGTCTTTGGGCAGAAACGCTGTAATCTTTGTGTGAGAGGCAGGAGTAGGAAGCTGCTTTTGGTCTGTGGTAACGTGTCATCCACGTCTTCAAAAAGACCAACCAGCTCTGTGCTGTGTCTTCTCTTTTTGACCCCCTTGCCTTGGGTTAAGAACCAGAAAACAGATGATTTTGGCACATCACTGGGAAATGTTATTTTAACAGTGAGCTAATGGTTACCCTTTGCAGGATAAAGGTGCGCATAAATGTCCTCTTAAGAGGTCAGCAATAGTCTTGGGAATTTTCCAAGTCGAAAAGGATTGGGGAATGTCTTGTGTGCAGACATTAGAAATAAGCCCAAGAGCACAGGCTCGTGGTTGCTCCAGACTGTTCAGCTGAAGCCCTTCTGGAGCAAGCAGCATGAAAAGGGAATCCCTTGGAGAATCATCATGGGTGGTTGGGGTGGGAGTCTTCTGCACCACACTCAGTCTTGGAGAGATTTTCTCCTGCAATCCTCTCCATATGCCACTGAATTGAGGCTTTAATCTGTCCATGGATCCCCCTGGTGCTGCCAAGACTGTTCCTGTGGCGGCTCCAGTATTTTACAAGGCATTGCCTTTCCTTGATCCCAAAAAATTCTTTGGCATTTTGCTGTTACATGTCTATTCTGCTGGTAATGTTAGGAGACAAATGACCCAATCTCAGATAGCAGCCTGAGCTGGGAGGTCAGTGAAAGGCTTTATGGCTGTGTGCAGGGTAAATCTACCTCATCCTCCTCTTCCAGAGTATCTTACAACTTCATCCCAGGGCTACTGGTATCATCATAGCCTCCTTGAACCCCAGAGGTGTTATGGCTGATGGATTTGGGCAGTTTGTTCCCCAAGTAAGGTTTGTTTCTCTTCTGTATTGCTGTCTTTTTGCTAAAGCACTTTTCTTGCCACGCCTGCAGAGGAGACCTGGCTGGTGCATGCATGTGCATGTATTGGTGGGAATGGCTCTGTGTGATGGGTTTCTGTGATCCACCTAGTCAGCAGCAGGGAAAACCCGTGAGGTTTTTTGAGCTGGTGTGAGCACAGATGTGCATTCGCTGCCTTTGCTTCCTCCTGCCTTCCCCGATTCCCTGCCAAGGGTGTGCAGGTTAGCTTGAATCCATAGTTGTTGAGGGGAGGCAAGCTCCAGTTCTGATGGCTCAAATGATTAACTAGTCCTGCTGTTGCTGAGTGGAGGATTCTAAACTAATGGTGCTTCTGCTCTGGGGATTTACCATTTGGAAGATACTTTATTGCTATCTTGTGACATTTCCCTGCACTTTTATGCTCATTTATATAACTGTTTTCTTTGATTTATGAAAGGTTTTCTTCATGTATTACAGTGTCATAAATTGCATAGCCCTACTTTAAGTGGTTATGAATTTGAGATATTTAGTAAACTGTGGGATGGGGGAAAGGGTGGAAGCCTTTTGAAGAGGCTTTTGATCCCAACCCCAAATGAAATAATCTGTCCTCAGCATAAATCTGAACCAAGCATCAAAATAAGTTGGCATAGTCTGGTTTTTTTACTAACCAGCTGTTTGTGGCTTTTTTAGTGCAAAATGTAAGTTATTCATATATGATAAAGGAATGCATGAGGCCAAACCCACACTGTGGTGATGTTTGTGTGGCGATCCCTGGAGTTCTGTTACATGAGGTTTGTGGAGACTTTTGGAGGAGCAACAAATTAATGTTGTTTTTTTCATAAACCTCTCTCTTACTATTCTCTCTCTCTTTATAAACCTGCCTCTTCAGGTGTTATTTTTAAGACCCTCAAACGAGCTCAGATTTCCAAGGAGTGTTCAGTGGCCATCAGGGATCCAAAGCCTATCAAAGCCACTGGGCAGGCCTGTGAAATAAAGATCTTGGGTTTTGATTTTGTTGGATCTTGCTTTGTAAAGGAAGAGAAACAGCTCATTTAAAAATTACTTTCTGAGTTCAGCTGTCAGAGAAGCTTTCTGTTGACCTTTACAAATTGATATTGTTACAATCAATGGATAGAAGTTTAAGGCCAGTCTCTGGGGATGGGGGGCATGTATAAACCAAACATTTATAAAATATATATGAAGCGCATTTTAAAAATCCAACAGAAATAACAGCAAACATTAACAGGGAACATATTTGAGCAAACTGATCTATAAAGAATTTATAATACCTGATTTTGACAAGTATAGTTTGTTAGAACTTACCTTTTGGGATGATTTCTTAAAGTACATAAAACTAAAAATAAAAAATAAATATGCCTTAGGTTAGTGCAATAGGTTGGTTGAGGAAAACAATTAGAGATTTTGAAGTTGCTTTGCCGGATTCAACTGCAGGGAAATTGTGTTTGAGGTTCAGTGTGGACTTCCCCATGTCCCCTTGCAGCCTTGGGAATTGAAACTGTTTACAAAAGTTCATTAGGAATTGTGTGAGGAGGGGCAAGTCAGTCTGCGATTTCAGCTGCTGGCTTGCTCATTTTTAAAGAATCGAGGAGATGCACTGAGAGGCTCATCAAACGCAGACACGCAGTTCTGCCCTCCCAGGTAAAACAGGCAGAAGCTTCAGCACTGCAGGCATTCGCCTTGAATATTCTGCTCATTTACAGTGAGGTTATAAATTCAAATGCAAGCCCTGCTTCTGCCCCATTTGTGCAATTTAATAGCAGAGCTTATGCCAACAGACTCAGTGAGGTTAAAAGTGGTCCCTTTACTTTCTTAGCAATGGGAAAATCATCTTGGCATTAGAGTTATGGTCACTGTGCTGCTGTTCACCAGAGCTGAAGCCCTCAGTGGCCTTGGAAGAATTTATTGGGTACTCAGGCTTTTATTTAGCTTTTAATTATTATTATGTTTAATTTAAATTGTATGGTACAGGACTTGGTTCAAAACACGTGGGTTTGAGAAGGTGGGGGTTTGGTGTTCACTTGTGCCTGCCCTCGTGAGCCTTCCCAGAGGCAAAGCCGTGCGTGCTCAGCATCCCGCTGCTCATGTAAAACACGTGTCAGCTGCAGCAGGGTACTGGCTTAAGACTGGGCTGGATGTTTTTATGTGTAGCATATAGAAGGAAAAAAAGGTTCTTGTGTAGAGTTTAGTTATTGAAAGTTTTGTTTTTCCTGCCTGTAAACTGGTACCTGAAAGCATGGGGGTTAATAACGTGGGGTTTATTACGTAGCATACCACAGCCGGTGGTTTAAGGAAGGTTTGTGTAAAAGAGCACTTTAAATTAGTTCTTTGACTTGATGACCATAGCATATACAACCACCACAGACCTGAGGACATGTCCCTATTCCCACACCCAGTGTATTTTGGCTCCAGACAAGGTGCAGTGTCCACCTGCAGGCCCAGACAGCCTCAGCACAGCCCCTGCCTCTCCTTCCAACTGCAATGCCATTCCCCTCATCTGCAATACTTCCAGGTTTCAATAATTGCCATTTTGGCTGTCTTACACGAGCTGGATTCTGCCACCTGCTTGACAGTGTTACCGTGTTGCTTGAGAGCCTGTTATTTTCATCAATGAAAAATAAACTGTATGCATATTGGTGAAATAGGGTATTTCTGTCGTCGCGTTCTCCTACATTGCACAGTCACCTCGAACCAAAATGTTGGGTCTGTTGTTGCCTTGTCATGGGGACACCCATGCACCAGCATGGCCATCTCAGGTGCTCCCCATGAGATGCTGGGTTTTCTTAATTCCCAAGTGTTTTTCCAGGTACTTTTTGTTTAAGCCCCTCTGCAGTTTTGTCTTGCTGAGGTGCTACAATCTGGGGAGGTTGTTCTCACCAAAGGAGTCCTTTTCTTTTGGTGTTTAAATTTTGTAGTTGTTTTAGTCATTTTTATGAGGTGGTATTTGGGTTATGTGATAATTACTAATGTAATGCAAGAGAGATTTCTGTGGGAGATCTTGGGGAAATACCTTTTATATGTCACAAGTGGCTTGTGCTTATGCTGTAACAATGCGGTTGTTGCTGTGTGCTTTAGTGGTGACTAATTACCCACAGTTACATTAGCTGATATAAAAGCACCTGTCCCACCTACCCTCTCTGAGCCACATCTTTTACATAAATGATGCTTAAATACTAGTAAGGAGGACCTGAGGGCTTGTGAGCTTCTTGCCAGGAGTATTTTAAATACAGTACAGGCAGTGAGGACTGCAATCCCGCTCCCACCACAGCGACTGCCAGTGCTCCCACTGGATTTCTTGGGCTGAGAATCAGGCAGAAGCTGAATGAATGTGCTCCCTTGTGCACGCACCAACTCCGTGTGTTTGTACAATGTTAATTAAAATGCATTTAAGTTGAGTGAATGCTTGCAGTATTCAGGGGCCCTGTGGGGAAGGGAAAAGCAGAAAGGAAGGCAGGCAGGCGAAGGCCCAGGGCTGTTGTGGAGCTGTGTGAGTCCCGGTGGAGCAGCAGGAGCTGCTGGGGAGAGCAGCCACCACTGCAGCACCATGGCAGTGCTCTGTGCAAGCTGAACAGCCCTGGGCCTCTGGGAGAGCACTGCATGGGAGAAAGAGCACTTCATGTTCCCAGCAAAGCAGCCTGGTTTGTGAACTGGGAAATGATTTTGGGCCAACCTCACAGCAGATGTTACTGGCATCCCTCACCAAATTGACATTTGTTGAATGCATGTGTACAAAAACCCGGTCCAAGTGCCTGGCTTCCCTTTGCTCCCCCTGCTCCCACCTGTGAATGTGTTCCCCTGGTGCTTGTGGTCTGTGCTTCATCATCTTCCAAACACTCCTTCCCCTGGCATTGAAAAACTAACCCAAATCCTTCCCCACTGCTGAGAGCTTTGGAGATTTCCACCACTTTGCCCTGATAGGGAGCCAGGATACACTGTGATGCAGCGATGGAGGGAAACAGGCTGCATTGCTGCTGTACTGGAGCGGAACTTGGGACAAGTGAGGGCTGGCAAGTGGGGAGAGCAATATTTGTGCCCTCTTTGGCCTTGAACTTGACACTTGGCTCTGTGTTTAGCTGCCCAAGAACACGTGGCCTTGTATTACATTCATTTATCTGCAGACTTATTAGTCTTAGAAGGCATTGGAGATGGTCTGTGCTTTGGTGCTATAAAGGGAAGGAGTTTGGTTCTTGGTATCAAGAGTTAGATTCACATGCTTAATTTTGGGTGCTGCACTGAAGTGATTGACTAGTGCAGGACTAGTTGGTCTGTAATGGTCTTCAGCAGCAATAGGGAGAGCAATTCCTCTGTGTGTTGTTTCGGAGCAACAGCAACATTTGTATGGAATAACTTGCACTCTGGAGTGGTGTTTCATTTCCTTGGGGAGGAAGCATAGGTCATTGGAAAAAGGGGTGCTAGTGATATTTTGATCATACTAGTAGCCCCAGTAGGGAGTCCAAACTGGAAACCTGGTAGAAGGAAAAGGTCCTACTAGTGCTCAGAAGCTGGAGGGTGGAGGAGACCAGCATTGCATTTCAGAGCTACTTGAAAAACTTTTTATTGTCTCCAAATGTGGCCTCCTGAATTAAGCCAGATGCTGGAAGCAGAGACCTCTCAAGTCTTCCTTAGATAATGTCTCTTAGTTCCTTCTTAAGGTTACGTACTTTGTTGAGAAGTAACTTGCAAATGCTGAAGATATTTCAGTAAATTATTTTTTGCATCCAGTGTGAAAACCCCACACTCTTCCTAAGCTACCATGCTGTGTATAAGTGGCCGTAAAAGAAATCTTTTAATTTTAAATGTTTTTCTGTCACTACTTGAATGCTGGTAATTTGCCAATGTGAACAATGGAGCCACGAGCACCTCCTCAAAGCTAGCCTGACGGGGATGGTGGTCAGCAGCACGGTGCCACGTGTCACCCCTGTGTCACCTCTATCCCTCGGGTTCCCTGCCAGCTTGGAGGCTTATCTGCTGCCTCCTTGTCAGAGTGAGTGCTTCCAGATTCACAGCAAGACCTCAAGGAGAACCAGATGATAGAGCAGATGGTAGATGACTAATTTGGCAAAGTTAGATGAGTGGAAATTGTTTGCTTTAATTGCTTGTCAAGTCCAGTACCTACATTATAGTTAAGAAGCAACTATTTATCCTCAAAATAGAATGAAATGAGGAAAGGAAGTGTGTGTGTGTGTGTGTGTGTGTGTGTGTGTCTGTGTGTGTGTGTGTGTGTGTGTCTGTGAAGAATAGGGAGAAAAAGGTAATGAGAAGTACCCAGAGAAAAAAAATTGGTACAAAGACCTGAAGGGGAAGAACCATTGGTAAAACATTTCATATTAATTTCTGCCTTCTTTTAGTGATAGCTGTGCTCCTGCTGAACATTTTTCCTGTTTTTTTTTCCTTTCCAGTTGCTGTATCATAACAAATATGTGACAAAACTAAAAGAGAAACAATGCTGGATGTACTGGCATAAAACAAGCTGATGATGACGGCTTGACGTGGCCAGCACAGGCCATTATCCTTGAAGTTTTAGTGTGTACATCTAGACAGCATTTTGATGCCATTTTTTGGTTGGTATGAACAGGAAGGTACATCAGTAAAATACGCTGTGTAGCATCCACCAAAGAGATTTTGCGGAGTTCAGTGCAAGGAGAGGGTGCCATCAGCTGAGGAAGGTGTTATCACACATAGCTAATCCTCCTTGATGAAGTTACAATCACTGTCAGTCTTTACTGTGCCTAGCTGTGTTCCTGTTCATAAAACTGGGAATGAGCTTTTGTTTGTAGGTCTCACATGATCAGCCTCTGTTGGAGGTGGGACCACCCTGATAACATGTCCCTGTGTTATTTTTTTTCTAGAAGTGCTGGGAAGCTTTTACAATGGCACGTGAAATTATATTTGAGAGTTTAGTGGGCAAATTTCAGGGAGTTAATGCTTCAGTTCCTGGTACTATCAACCCAGGGTCTACTTCTTCATGCTGTGGAGAAGAAAGGCTATGGAAGGGCTTCAGTGTCCTTCTAGTATTGTGAAGGAAAGTCTGGATGAAAATTTTAGTTATTTTTTTATTTGACTTGATTTAGCAGTTGTGGAGAGCTTAACTTGGAAATCAAAAAAAATTATATTAGAGTTAAGATGTTAGGAAGAAATTTTTCACTGTGAAGGTGTTGAGGTGCTGGGACAACTTGCCCAGAGAAGCTGTGGCTGCCCCATCCCTGGAGGTGTTCAGGGCCAGGTTGGATGGAGCTTGGAGAAACCTGGTCTAGTAGAAGGTGTCCCTGCCCATGCCAGGGGATTGGAACTTAGATGGTCTTTAAGGTCCCTTCCAACACAGACCATTCTATGATTCTGTAATAGCACTACCAGGCTTGTGTTTCTGGGCCATTTGGAATTTTGCACGCTGGTAGAAGGGATTAAAGCCATGGTGGTGTGGCTCACAGCTGCCATGGGCCAGCCTGTGCTGTGTCACCTCATCCCTGATGGACTGAACGGCTGCTGGATGGACATGCTGAGTGCTCGTGGCCATGTGGCTGTCCAGGGGTTCATGGCAGTCGGGTTGATTGCATGTAACTGGATTCAAATGGGATGATAATTTTCTAGTGTAGAGCAGACCTTGCAGAAGGAAAATGCTTGTGCCAGTTGAGTTTTTTATTAGGAGGACAGAGAAAATTATGCTCTCCATCATTACAGTCTCCCACCTAGGGAAAGAAAGCCCCCAGTTTTAAAACACTCTCCAAAACCACTGGGTTTACAGGAAAAGCTGCTGGTGACCTCAAGGAATGTTTTGCCTTCTCATGGGAAACATCTGCGAGACTGTAAGTGCAGGCAGCCCTTGCTTCATTAGGACATGCCTAATTACAAGAAAATACAGGGCTTTTGCAGCTCATTCAAGGAGAGCTGTATGATAATAATGGAAGGATTAAAAGTATGTTTACCCCTTCTGTGTGTGTAGGTGAGTGACAGGGTGCCTAGGCTGTTGCTGGAGCATGGAGCATAAAGTAATGAATAGGGATTGCTGTGGCATTCCTGGTAATTAGTCATTCCTTAAGGGGCTCGAGTATTCCCCTCCATCTGGGGGTCTTAACAAATTACCACGAGTGTTTGCAATTATTAATAAATAGTTCTGTTAGCTACCTTTCAAGAAACCCTGATGATAGTGCTGTCTGTGAAAACACAACTAATTAAGTAAAAAATTGGGAAGTACAGGAAAAGAATGTCTTAGAAAGAGATGTTGACTGTTGTTGGGATCCTTTCTGGAATGAAGGAATGTGTAATTCTCCTTTCATAAACACTCTTCTAAACCCAGTGAGTCCAAGAGTTTAAGCCTCCTCTTGAGTTTTTGGCCCACTTGACAAACTGATTGACAAAGGGAGGTTGTGCTGCGTGCAGGTGGAGATGGGTGCAGGGCAAATGTGCTGCCTCCTGCATCCTTGCCAAAGAGATGATAATAAATATTTTATGATTTGAAGGAAAATATGTTCAGATGCTTGATATTGGAGTTGATGATGAGGATGCCTCATTGCTGCTTCTCTGAATGTGCTTTAGGAGAGGAGTGAGACACTGGTATTTCAAGTGGGAGTGACCACGGTGGAGATACTGGGATTCACTCTCCTTGAGTAAATCCAGTTGTAGGCAAATCCAGAGAGGGGTTGAGTAAGAAATTAAACAAGCTGATCTCCTCCCAAAAGTTAGCTTCTCTGTTGAGATGGGAGGGTTATAAAATCCGTTAGTATTACAAGAAACAGAACTCAATGGAGTCAATTGTGACTTCTTAATTTAAGGTATAGATTTATCATCAACAGAGCATAACAAAATAATGGGCTAAAAAGCAAAAGCTAACGGACATTTTTAAATGTCTCCATTATTTGCTACCTTTGAGTGAGCATCCGAATGATTTGGCTTTGTTATTAAAAAAAAGTCAATGGGAAATTAATTTCCAAGTCATGTGCATGAATATTGATGAAAAACATAAATTCAGTTCAATACAGATGATTATTACTGCTGTAATTGGGACCATTAGGAGCTGAAACTGTCACTTTATGTAGCTGGTAATAAGTAAACAACTGAACATTAAGTGTGAATGTGAGAGTAATGCCTGAAATTCACTTTTATGATGGCCAAGCAGTGCTTTGCTCCTGTACCCACCTAAAATTGCCCATGTTTGCGGTGTAGATGAGAAGTGTCCATAGGCTTGGCAGCCTGGCCGGTCGCAGTCACTGCTTTTTTGAGGCTTCCCAGATGGGAAGGTGCATGTCCTTCAACTTTGGGATAACATTAGTGATGAGTGTGTCTGCACAGGTGCTCTCTGTGAGGCTTTGCAGAACATGGAAAGAGCAGGAATGGCCAAGTGTGTGTTGCTGGAATGATGTATTAGAGAGCTTCATAGCACACTGGTGACCTGGTACAGACTGTCAGACTGAGGTTCCCCCCCCCCAGACTTGGAGAAGACATAAGGGGGCATCTGATTTTCCTGGGTGTGCATTGAAACAAGCACTGAAGTGTTTTCCTCATGGAGATGCCTCTGTAAGGCCTCCTGAGCAAGTCTGTGTATGTGCCCAGAGATGCTCAACAGTGAGAAAAGCTGCAGGCTGGCAGCACATCTTAAGCTGCTACTCATTGCCCTCTGTTAGAGTCAGGGAGTGAGTATTTTTTATTAACCAGGAAAGGCTGTGCTGCAGTAACAGTTAAAGCACACAACCTTTATTTTCTTGCCGCTTGGTTTCTGGGGCTATATAAAGTAATACATCTAACAATATACAACAAAGTGCTTCAAAGAGAGTTTATGAAATATAGATCATGGTGGTTTTGCATGGCATGACAAGGAATTACATTTTGTTGTGCTTGTGTTTATGCCGATATACAGCTGGAACATCCCTGCAAATATATATTATTTTGGCACTTAATTTTAAAGAGCTTCTACAACACATAAATGCCTCTTGCTGTTTTAAGAGATGAGCCAGGAAGATGAGTGGGATATGTCTGTGCTCTGTGTTGAGCTCAGGGACAGAGGGACTGGGAATCCTGTGTGACTCCTGCTCAGCTCCCACTTTGAATGTGGTCACTTTAGTGCTTTTTAATTACCTTGGCAAATCAGACCCAGAACAATTATTTGTGCTGTGGAGCGGCTGGAAATTGCCACATGTGGCTCAAAATGGGGCATAAAACTTGTTAACTACCAGTTTGCAGCCTGCTTTCTGGCCTGTGTCCCTTCCAGGTTTGGCTCCTGTGGCATCTGTGGGCAAGCAGGAGCACCTTTGATTGTCCATGGCAGCAGCATTCCTCCGTCATGGCAGGAGTGCCTGTTTACCCTGTTAGTTGTAATTTGCCTTAAAAAACTTGCCAAAAGCATATGTAATCTCTCTGTCTTAAATGACTCCCTGCAAAGGATGTGAGGTTCTCTCCCAGCCCTTCCCCCTGCCAGTGACGAATTATCTTACCTGCTTTTTTCTTAAATACTTTCATAGTTTCCTCTTTTGTATTTTGAATGGGGCATAATTATCAGGTGCATCAAAAGTATATGTTGTAAAGCTTGTTGTAATAATGGATTATTAATGATCCATGGTTATACCCACACTTACTTTGGGACTTCAGTTTGTTCTGCTGGTCAGGGCTCTCTCCCACTCCCAGTACTGTTTTGGCATCAACTGCTCTGCTGGTTGGGTACTGATGGAAAAAAGCATGCACTTCAGCACCCTGCAGTCGATGTAGGATAATCACTTTTGATATGTAACTTGATTTGAGGCAATCTGTAACCAAATTTTTTTTGTTGTCGTTGAGGGGAGATGACCATTCCAGTCAGCTCAGAGCTGCAAAAGCCAGGCCAGGTCATGCAATGGTTTGGGAGGATTGACCCCAGGCAGTGACTTTCCCTGGTTTCTAAAATTTTGTGGCAGAGCAGGCTGGGAGGAGCTGGGTTGCTTTTTGCCACGCATCAGGCAGGCAGCAAAGGCCCAGGTGTCAGCTGGCACAATGAGGTGTTCTGTGTAACAGAGGACCAGAGGGGACTGCTTTTTTTAAGACAGACATTAAGTGCTTGGAATTACTAGGAGAAAAATTTGAAGGATCAGCATGATTTATTCTAAGTTTGCTTTAAAGGTTTTATTTATCCAAAAAGAATTGATTTCCATAGCTGGGAGTAGTTACTGCAGTGGTTTGGTTGTACAAAATTAATCTCAGCTGAAGAAAACTCGTAGTTTCACATCTGGGCTGGCTTCACCCCCGCTGAATCCTCTTGCAAGAGCCAGCCCCAGGTGTTCTGCCTCCTCACAGCAAACAAATGGCTGCATTAGCTTTCAGGAAACGTTTAATGGGTGTGCAACACGCAATACCAGTGTTGCAGTATATAGCTTTATTAGCTGAGCTGCTGGAATTGTTTTCTGAGCTATGTTGATCCTTAGCACCGATTGCAAAATGGAACAGAAATTATTTATTAGTCCTTGGGAGCCTTAAGACAGAATAATACTTATCTGCCTGGAAATGTGGTCAGTCTTGTTGTTATAGATGCTGCTGTGTTTAAAGAAGAAGCAAACAAACCCATTTTGTAGTTGGTAGTGCATTTTCAGATGTCCTGGCAGGACCAGGCGTGTGTCTCCCTGAAGGGTGGCCATGCTTGTAGGGCAGGTCTCGAGGTTGTTCTGAATAAAAATGTAAATATGAGCTAGGACAGGGCTTTGTATTTCAAAAAGAAAGATTTGCAGTGGTTAATCCTTCCAGGTATTTCCAGTACAACAAAGCTATGTGAGGTCCCAGTTTGACCGTGTCTTTCCATTAAAATGGCTATTAAAAATATTATAGATAAACTCTTATTTAGATATAGTTTACTCTAATTAGTAAGGGTTTACCAGAAAATATTCAGAATGGGAATGTTTGTGGTTTAAATTAAGCAAATGAGGAGGTATTTGTTATTTTAGAACCTGAGCAAACCAAGCAGTTTTTTCTTCAATGCAGTATAATGAACATATGTAAAATATTTCAAGTTTTTAAATTTAGTGAGAACTTTGAAATTTTACTATTACCAGATCATAGAGAGAAATAAAGTAATATTACTGTTTTTACTTTGGTTAGTAGATCCAATGTGTATTTGGAGAAGAAGCCTTTGCAGTGCCTGCTCAGCTTTGGTCTGTGTTTAGCCACCAGAAACACAGAACCCAAAAACGACCTGATCGAGCCTTTGTCCTGTGAATGGTTTGCAATGAAACCAGCCCTTGCTTGCCCTCCCTGGTGGGGAGTTACAGTTCAGCAGGAACAGATTTCTGCTGCCATTTTTAGGGCAGAGGGAGTTTCCTTGGGAGTAAACTTTGAGCAGTTCATGGGTTTCTGCCTGCCTCCAGAAGCCCTTTGCCAAGAGGCTGCTTGAAGCTCGACTTGCCCTGGCACGAGAGCAGATTGCTCTGCAGCAGAGAGACCACAGTGGGAACAGAGATGAGAATTGTTCCCATTTCTGCTAAAAAAAAAAGGGGGGGGGGTGTAGTAAGCAAACCATCAATAATAATAGCACTGCTCCAAAACCTAATTACTTTTGATATTTATAAAAAGGACCTGCATCATTCAATAGTGCATATTTTCGTCAATTTTACTGATTATGCCTCCAGTCATGGAGAGTTTTGTTTGTATTGATCTAATCCAGGAATGGGAATGGCTCCAGAAGTGCTATTCTGGTGAGGCTCCTGTTTTGCATAATATAATGCCCATTTCAAAAGTTTTGATGTACTCAGATTAATTGACTCACAGTTAAGAACAACCCACAAACTGTTGATTAATAGGAAAAGTAAGTGCAAAAAAACCCCAAACTAGCCCAGCCCCATGCTTGACCATTTAGGCAGCATCACAGACCCGGCAGGCTCAACACTGCATGAAAAGCTGCTATTCTAAAATGCTGCTTCTGTGTTTCTTTCCCTCATTTATTTGGTCTTTGTATGATACGTGACAGACTAGTGGACTGAGCTGAGCTGGGATTCTGTGGTAGCTTTGAACTCGGCTTCAAAATGTAGAACAGAGTAGTATAATATTAAAGGTCATCCTTTGAAAACTGTGTTAAGATGGTATTTCTGTGCTTATCCGACACATCTCTGCTGTACATTCAGCCTGGGACTGAATGTGTTTCTCGCTATTGTCTTTCTCCTATTTATTATTTATGGATTGCATAAAACTGGGAAGAACTGGGGTCTTAAAGAAAGTGATGAGGAAAACAGTGTTGGATATAAATCTGGTCAAGTTGCTCTCGGCTTGTCCAACAGACTGTTCAGAATAGGGAAAAAGTTTGAATTATCCAGGTCAGCTTGGATGCACAGGTCTCTCCAGCCTTACATCCTTCAGTCTAAGATTGGAGGGTCTCTGTCCAGTGTCTAATTCTGTCACTGGCAGGACTGGTAGGGATCTGCTGAGACCTGGGTTTGGCCCTTTAGGTGCTGAGGCCAAAAGATTTTGCACTTTTCCTGCATTTCTGCATTTGATGGTAAATAACAGCACTTTATCCCATTCGGTGAGATGTGTTTAAATTGCTGAGATGATCACAGATCATATTTGTACCTTCCCATCTCTACTGCTGATATTCAAGTAATTTGTGCAGGGGTGTTTGTTGCAGTTGCCTGTATTGCTGTATACAAACTATATTTCCTTCTCTGCTCCTGTGCCCCTCTCCCACACTCATCCTGATTGTTTGTCCTGTGATTTCTTGCAGTGTGTGCTGGCACCGAGAACAAGCTGAGCTCCCTGTCTGACCTGGAGCAGCAGTATCGAGCCCTGCGCAAGTACTATGAGAACTGCGAGGTAGTTATGGGCAACCTGGAGATCACCAGCATCGAGCACAACAGAGACCTCTCCTTCCTGAGGGTAAGCAAACTTCTGTTTTCTTTCTCTCTGCCTTCTGTGTTTAGGGGAGCAACTATGGGTGCTGGGCTGGAGAAGGGCAGGTGTCCTTCCCACCAGATCCAGTGTGATATATGTATGGCCACTCTTCGTGAACGAAGATTTGGGAAAGGTCTTTACCCTTCGAGCCTGCGCAGTGGATTTTTTAGGTGAGACACAGTGTGCGCTGAGCTGAGCCCACCCTTTAATCCTAAGGTTCATCTGCCGGGGCCGAGCAAGCTTGGACAGTGGCAGCGAGGTCCTCAGGACGTAGATTTGTTTAGAGTGACCTTCTCTTAGATGGATGGCCTTACAGGGCTGACGAGCTCCATCTGCCCGGGGGAGTTTCCCTGACCGGGAATAGAACCCGGGCCGCAGCGGTGAGAGCACCACATCCTAACCACTAGACCACCAGAGGTCCCCTAGTGTGATATAACAGGATGATAAAATGTCAGAGATGTGCAGAGAATAAGAACAATGTCAGTGTTGTGACAAGTGTTCTGAGTTATTTAGATTTAACCGGGTTTTGGGGGAGAATGCCATGACACTGCACAGAAAGGTGTCATCTTTCAGGTCTCTCTCACTGTGTACTGCCCGCGGGTACGGAGCAGGTAAGGTGGAGCTTGGGAAGGTGCAGGTAACTACTGGAGGCTTGGAGAAGCTAATCCTAAGAAAATGCCAGATATGGACTGATTGTCAGACAAGCTAACAATGTTTGTGGAGCATTGTAATTGTATGAGACTGGAGTTATGAACCTAATTAAGTCTTCAGCATCCAGGGGAAATTTCTAATAGATAAAGGCTGTCCTGCCACTATGGAGCCTGGATTGCACACTCCCTCAGTCCTCTTTACAACAAATTTTGAGTAAATGTCATACTTTTCAGTTTATGAAGGAACATTTTGGTGTGGTTTGTACGTTCCCTGTTACCATGCTAGCAACCACAAGGAGGGAAAGATGAATGCCAAATTAAAAGAATTTAAGCCCATTGTTATTTGGCATTTCAAAGCTAATTATGTTTGAAGAAATATCCCTGTAAAGAAGTGATCCAGGTAGGCATCTGAGGTCGCTGCACATATGGAAGAACTGGTGTGCAGGTCTGAGGGCCACGGTAGCCAGGCAGCCCACAACAGTGTTATTGCCGTCTGTGCCGATTGTACTCTCCAACAGAAGAAGTTAAGCTGTGACACAGATAAGGGTTTACACTGCTCATATCACATGGTATCACTCGCCTGTACTTCTGCAGAATGCTGATGTCGCATTGCAAGATGCGTGTCTGTATGTAAATGGCATTTTCATAAAAAGCACGTAGCGGGAGCGGTGGAGTTTAAATCTGGCAGCAGGAGAAGGCAGCGGAAGTCAGCCTGAGCAGGTTGGGTTCCACTCAGTCATTCAGTTTGCTGGGTCTCGGGTGAACCAAGTGCTCAATTCCAGTTCGTAAAAATGTGAATTTTCCACTATGGGTTCTAACAAGGGCAAAACCAACTCCTCAGCAGCTTTGCTTCACATGGAATTTGTTGAGGATTTCACAGCATCATCATTCTATACGTCGGCCTATTTTTACTCTTAAGTGTACACCAGGCTGCTAAAAGATCTGCAAGCAAAATTCAGCTACCAGATACGTCTGGAATAAAGTTTGGGGTGCTAATTGCACTCAGACTAACAGGTTGCTTGTTAATTTGAGCGATGAATGCCTCGGAAGTAAATGCTATCTATACATTTCACAGTTGTGACAGGTGGAGAAAACACATATGCTTGTGCTCTGAAATAGATACAGACTTGGTGCAGCTGGACCAGCGTTTCCCACCGCATTAGACAGGTGGCAGATAGATGCCTCCTGTGAGGGCAGGATCTCTGCACTGATTCAGGCACTGCTGCAGTTTCAGATGCCTCCCAAAACCCCTGACTGAGCCATCGTGCATGGCTCAAATTCATCACAGACAGTTCTTCCGCTGTGGCTTCCCTTCTTTGTTACGCTGCCTGCTGGTAGGTAGGGAAAGCAAATTATTTGGAAATTAGGGAATTAACGTTCCTTGTGGAGAGCTGCTATAAGCAGAGTAAAATATTGGTGGTAAGACGGCAGTAAAATCAGCAAATGGGAACAAGAAGGAAGGGCCATGTGTGGTAAATGAAGGTGGTTCGGGCACTTGTGCTTTTTGGTGACAGCTACTATCACTGTTTTATTAGTTTTATTGCTTCTCTTACCTGCATCTGCCCTCTCACAGATGTCTCAGCAAAAAAAAGCAGAACTTTAAACAAAACTCAGCAAACTGGAAGTCTAGTTAATATGATAAATTGTAGTCATTAAAGTAGAAAACCAAACAGAGGAGAACATGTTCTTGGGGAGGCAAATAAATAAATAAATGTTGGCGCATTTACACCAATAATTCAACATTCATTAGTTAAGCAGTATTACTTGTTTTATCATATTAAAAGTGGTTTTAATGGCCAAATGAAGGTGGCAGATGGGAGATAACTAGGAAGAAAGGCTGATTGTCTCTCTCAGACTTAAATATGGTCAATTTGTTGTGCAAGATGATGCTCTTTCAGCCTGCTCCAGGTTTTTAGTCTCTGTTGCAGTAATTGCCCTCTTCCTCCACAAAAAGAACTTCAGGTGTTGGAGCATCCCTGGGTTTTCTGTGTGCCCAGCTGATGAGTACCATGGCTCTGTGTGCTCACCTGCCTTCTCCTTAGTGTTCAGCTTAGCTGGGCAGCCTCTCACTCCAGGACAGAGGGAAGACCCAGCAAGGGCACGCTGAGCCTTTTTTATCATGCAGTAATAAACAAATAGCATAAATGAATTGAAGTGAAAAAACTCCATAATTTTATTTACCCTTCAGAGGAACATTAAATATCAGCATTGCATCTCTCATATTTATTTAGACATTTATTCCCTAAGTTGATTTGCTTTATGTCTATGAGTTAGCTCTCTGGATATCTGCTGATTAAGACTAAAAGGGGCTGACTGTCACCTGATTGAAGTGCTCAGCCCCTTAAACTTCCAGGCCTGCCAGCTAGTGCATGGCTTTGAGACCATGAAGAGCTTCATTTCTGTAAGAAAGGATTGCATGTACCAGTGGGTTTTTTTCCTAAAATTCTTGTATGTATGCAGAACAGGACTACAAATCTTCTGTGTTTATTTAATGTATTTTATTTGACTTTCTGGTTGTGTTACAGTCTTGGTATTACTTGGCTGTGGGTGGCAAAGCAGGGGTGAGCAATTGCAATATGAACTTGTGATCTGTATGTGCTGCCCTCCAGCTCCATCAGCTCTGTCACTGCTACTGCAGTGTGGCCACAATGTGGGAGTCATGGCAGAGGAAAGGAGCACTCAGTAGGAAGTGCAGAGGAAAAGTTTTGTCTAAGCATAAGCATTGAGTAAGGCAAGATGTTTCTGACCCCGGGCTGATAGCCATCTTTCTTTGTCATTCATTTGAGGCTTAAGGTAACCACAGAGAATGTACAAAGGGATTATTCGAGTCCTACTTCTGCCAGCTTTGGCAATTAAATGAGGCTTAGGTTAATGCAGCACATGGCTGTTGGAGTCCCACCTCCCTATCCTGGCTAAGGTGGGTTCACCACTGGCATAGGTACTGCAGTATGGAAAGGCACTTTTTGTTTCTAAGAGCGTGATTGAACTGGGCAGGACAAATAATTAGGTGGAAGTCAGGCCCTTAGAGCTCTCTTGTCCCAGTCATGTGTCCAGGCTTACCCAGCAAGGCAGCAGTGACAGTGGGAAGGAGTCAGGCTTCATCTCCCACTGCTTCCCAACCCCCCAGCATCCTCTAACCAGTCCCACGGGCCAGGCTTCTACACTAGGATTTGCTCTGTAAAGATTTGCTCTAGATAAGCTGGTTGAGCTGGCACGTGTCTTGAGTGAGCTGAGGTTTCCTTCCCTGCTTTGGACTTGAGAAAAAAAATCTTGAGATAAGCTCATATAGTGCACTCAGATCATTCATATTGCAAGTGACTGGTTTCAGAAGTAGGAACCTATTATAGTTTCACTTGGTAAAGCTGACAGTTCATATTAAGGGCAGTTCATATTTCTTAAAAACATCTCCATAATCAATTTTAGAAATAAAATACACAATTAATGTATCACAAAACAATCTTCTACAAGCACTCCTGTTCTCTTAAACATATTTGCTAAATGAGAGCTATCTTTGACTAATCCCCTGTCTTTTAGTAATTCACAGTCAGTAAATTGTCTTCTTGTGCCTGAATTTTATTTAACCAATTCAGATTGTTTATTTTTGAAGACATGACCAAAGTTCTGTGCTGTTCCCTGCCATAACTCTCCCAAATGATTATGAAACTTATTTCTAACTGCAATCAACAGCCTTCAAAAATGATTTGCACTGCTTTCTTTATAAATCCATTTTTCATTTACCTCAGTGGTCCTCGTGTAGCACCCTCAGGCACAACTACAGTGGCAGCTGCCTGCCATTTAACAGGGTGGGCATTTTATGGTGGGCAGCTTTACAGCTGCTGCAGTTACTGCAGAGATGTAGAGCCCCATCTTCCCTCTGTCAGCACATGTTACCCTGTGCTCGGTGAGAACCTGGGCCGGCCCAAACTTAGCACTTATAGTCACATTTAGACTCTGTGTGGCAGATGGGATTTGGTGACTTGGGATTTATATTTTTTTTGTTTCTAGTTGTGTGGTATTCTTGGAGGAAGTTTTGGTGAGACAGACCCCTTCGAGGGTGGAGGACTGCCAGAGCACCCACAGGAAGAGCTGGTTGCAAAGTATGCTGCCTGGCCCTGTGGCATTCAGAACTGCTTCTGATTAAAAAAACCATAACTAATTTTTTTTTTTTTAAGGCTTTTTGGTCTTTTATAGCAAAACGGCTAAGCAGACCCTTTCGAAAGCTCTGGCAGCGGAGCTGAGTGGAGATGTTGGCACAGAGGGAGTCTGCAGTCTGAAAAGACAAATCAGGAAGGGGAGCGCAGAGACAGAAAGGTATTGCCTTGTCCAGTTCCCTTGGCAGATCACTGTGATGATGTGTGTGGCTCCCCAGGGCCTGGCAGCACAGCTCTGCATCCCCTTCTGCAGCAAAATGGTATCTTAGTGCCCGTCTGATAGGCTTCAGTAAGGTCCCAGCTCAGCAGAAAGGAAGTGGGATGTGGAGTGTTGTGCCTATCAGAAGTTCCCTGAAGGACAGGCTGTGGAGTGGCTGTGTCTCCGTGGAGGGGAATTTTCCCTAGCAGTGGCAGGAAAGCATTGCAGTCTGGCCCTACCCCAGCACAGGGATTTTGGGGAGGGTTGCTGGGCAAAGTGGCTCTGTAGCATTTGTTGCACAGTGAGTTGCATCACTTGCCAGCATGTGTTTTATTCTTGGCTGGCAAAAGGCAAAGTGGCCCCCCAGGTAATTACAGAGCTGGAAATCAAGTACATGTATTTATGTGTTCGTAATTGCCCTCCCAGGACCTTACCTGTTAAAAAACAAAACACAAAGAGCTGGATGGTGTGCCAGCAGCGGTGTGAGGGTCAGGCCTGTGCATGCCACACAAATCCATCTGGAAAGAGGACACCTCCAGCTTGCTGTGTGAACCTGGGTAGAGCATCCTGTACTCACAGCAGTGAATACAACTGCTGTGCTGGATGGGTTACAAGACACTGGTGACATGCCAGGCCATGCTTCTGTCGTGGACAAAATGTGTTACACAGGCTGTGATCAGCCGCCAGCTGTGCTGGGTGAACCTGAGCCAAGTTTAAAGTGAGCCAGATCCCAAAGTTGGAGGGTGGAATGGGAGCAAAGGCTAACTGCAAAAAGCATGTGTGCAAAAAGCTCTTCTCCAGAAGAACAGCTTCTTCTGCCATTTCCCGTTGCTACTGTAGAATTAGTAGCTTAAAATAGTTACAGTGGTGTAAACTGATCTCAAAATGGCTAGGAAGTTTGGATTGCCGAGGTAGGGAATGGCACAGATTTGCATGGTCTTCTAGGCCTGTCCTTGCTCAGAAGAGGGTGATGAAGTGCTGTAGCCACAGTGAGTAGCTGAGTGCCAGGTGCTGTTGCAGTAATTGGTGTTCCCATTGCCCTCATCCCTTTATATTGACAAATATCACACTCCATGTAGTCCCTATCATAATGTTACCCAGCTCCTTCCCAAACCCACCACTCCCAGGGCCTCTCAACTAGTAGTTAAAAGCCATCCAGCACTTTCTGACCTAAATGTCTTTAGAGGTGTTACATTATTTTTGTGCTTCAGTTGCTTATCCCCCTCATGTTACACTGAGAGGAGATCACTCGCATCTCCACAGTGTCTGCTCTCTTGTGCTGTCTCAGTCAGGTGTCTGTAATGCAGGTATGTCCTTGTAACTCCACAGACTGCCCTTAGAGGCCCCCGTGCTTTCCTTTCTTGGATGCTCAAAACCCTGTTTTCAACAGCCTATCTTGGTTTCAAGCCATTTTTTGTAGATACAGAACATTAACTGGTCACTTCAGGCCCCTGCCAAGGCCTCTAGTCTAAGCCTGTGGCTGCTGCTGCTACTGGATGCAATTCAGCACCATAGGGACCCTGCTCACACCTCCCCTTCCTTCTCCACCGAAATCTGGGTTCATGGTTGGACCTGATGATCTTAAAGGTTTTTTCCAACCTAAACAGTTTTATGATTCTATGAAAAGCTGCCCATGCATCCTCCAGCCCCTCATCTGCCTCCTCCCTGCCTTTCTGCCAGGATTTCTTCCTTGTGCCTGGCCACACTGCCTGCCTGGGGACACAAACGTGGCAGACAGCTGCCCTGCTGTGGTGTCCCTGTGCCCTGACTGTGCCACCAGACCTCAGTGGAGCTGCAGAGCATCGAGGGATGACCCTGAACCCCCTGCCACCTCCCACACCCCCCTTGCCCTGCTGTGACAGAGCCTCTCACCACTCGGCTATTCCTCTTTGGCTCTTGCTGAGCCTTTTTTGACATTTACAGACCTGACAGCTTTGTCTCTCCACACAGACAGTGCTTTCATTAGTTCCCAATAGCTGGATTTTAACTTGGGTTTTACGCTCCTGACAGCCTTATTCTTTTATTTTTATAGCTGTCCTGAGCGTTGCAACACGTAGAATGAGTGGTCTGCAAGGCTCTGTTCTCTTCTGTACACAACACCGACCTCCTCTTCCTAAAATAAACAGAAAACCCCACTTGCACAACCTTTTTCCCTTCTCTTTTCCCTCCCTACCACCAATGAAACACCACCAAGCAGCCCAGATCAGCTCTGTAGTGGATTGGGCTTTGCTTTCAACTGAGACGAGATTCTGCAAGCAGTGCTCTTATACTTGAATGAAACTTGTAGCTTCAGCAAAACAAACATAGAAGAGAATTAATATACAATTAATCCTCAAGCTGGGTTTGCCAAGCTGTAACCAAATATATGTACATTAGCTATTGCCCCATTAATTTAGCAATTATTTTTGGTGGCTTTGTATGAAAGACACAGTTTGAAATAATCACTTCTGTTTAGAAGGAGAGTTGGGTGCTGTGGAAATGCAGGTTCCTGTTTTGGTACAGTGATGGACTGTAAAGTGACCCTTGGTGTCTGTGTCTGCTGGATGCTATGTAACTCCCCAGTCAGCATTTTTTTGGAGAAGGTTGTAATGAAGGAGGGCTGCAGATGATGCCCTTTTCCAGGATAGCCTCGGATGGTGCTGGGCAGCTCCTCACATCCCACCTGCTGCAGGGCTGCTCTTGTGAGTGCTGCTGAAACAACTGGGGCACTGGTGGCTACATTCCTTTGTGACCATGTCCCTGTGATTGATTTGCTGTATAAAACACATGCCATCATCTGCATGGAGAGAGGAGTAGGTGTTGGCAGTCAGCCCTTCGCTGAACAGCTCATGAATGGGGCATTCTGAGAGGCTCCCCTGCCAGAGCTCTGGGTGGACACGGGCATGGATCCCAACATGGGGCTTGCTTTCCCTCTTCTCATTGTTAGCAGTGGCCTACAGGAGAGCCCAGCTCTCCTGCAGCCTTTGCCTGTGTGTCCTTGGGTTAGGGGAACATCCTTCAGCTGTATCATGGGGAGATGAGAGGTCAAGATTTGAATAATCCAGGATGATTAAGGAGTCTCTTTAAATTGTCTTTTAGCATTTCCCTTTCAGCTCCTATTTTGTGGGAGGTACCACATCTCCAGCTGCCTGGGAAGCCTGTCTGATTCATGTGCAAGGCAGTGGTAGCAAGTCTGGAGCAGGAGAGAGATAAAAGAAACCTGACTTAAATTATTCAGAGTAACCCAGACCCACGCACATGCTCGAGATCAGTAATATCCTTTTCACTCGCTATCCCATTTTCATGGTTGCAGCAAAGCTGCCCTTGGTTAGGCAGAACAGAGCACTGGGGAGGTGATATGGTGTGACTCCCCCATGCCCAGGGTCTGCACCAGTCCTCCTTGTGATGTGAGGAGGGGGTCTGTCCTTCTCACTAGTCCTTCTGAACCTCATGAGCCCTTCTGGTCCTGCAGGGGTGCCCAGGTGGGCATGGGATGCACAGTGTGGGAGTGCTCCTGCTTGGGCCAGCCGTGGCTGCAAGTGATGGTTGCCATTCAACAGAATTGCCACCACCTTTCCAGCCTCCTTGCTGGGAGATTACGAGGTGTAAAAGACTCTAGTACCAAAAATATGCTCAGGAATTAGGGATCACTGCTTCCCTTCCCATGGTGATCCAGGGTAGCTCCTGGACCAGCACTATCACCTCACTTATGCACTGGATGACCTGCCTTTGCCTATGCATGGCCAGCCAAGTGTCTGACAAACTGCTTTTGTTTTCCAGCTGGTCCTGGCACCCTGAATCTTAGCCACCAAGAAGAATACACACCCAGAGTCAAATATTTAACATGAACAAAAACAACTGTCTAGGCTTGTTAAATTTTTTTTTTTAATTAAATACAGACTGTCAATTTATTTCTTTTCCAATTGTTTAGTGCCTCATCAAACTCTTCTTTCTGTCTGTCCGTTAAGGGATCTGATCCCTGTGTGTCTACAAAATATGTGTGGCTAAGCCAGAACACAGAAGTTGCTGTGATGAGTGCTATAAAAACACTGGTAGTGGAGGGGAGAGGACATCACTAAAAATAAAACAGTGCAAACTTTCTTAATTAGGTGTTGTTTCTCTTCGAAGCTGATCTTCCCTCTAGGCCGGTGAAACCAATTATACCCTCTCTTTCAACCACCTTATGTTGTTAATGATCTGACTCTTGTAAATGTAAACCTCTCCCCTACCGATGCCTTTGGAAATGCTGGCCTAATTGAAGCTGGAGAAAAGCAAACAATGGAGTAAAGCTAAACTAACCAACAGAAAAAAACCCGTAGTTGCAAATGCTTTTAGATTATAAATAGATTTGTTAGGTGGTAAAGCAAATGAGTAGTTTTCTTCCAGTCATAGGAAGAAAGGTTATGTGGTGTAAATGGTGAGTATAATGAGGTCTCAAGTCTTAACCTCACCTAGGAGATGGCATGAACTCCACCTTCTTCACCCTGTTCACTGAAAGCTTTGCTTTATTTAAGCCTTATTTATTCTCCTCTTTGTCTGCTCTCTAATCCTTCAGTGGAACAAAGATTGGAGTTGGGAGGCACAGATGAGGTATAGAGAGGGATATAGCTACATATGTACCTGTGGTTGGCAGCCTGTGCCAAGTGGAAGTGTGTTATACTTTCAGTAACATTCTCCTGTTTGTCTGAGCATTTAGGTGATATGTGGCCAATTTTTCCTCTGGCCTTCCCTCTGTCCAAACCCACTTTACTATGGAATAAACTAAAATTAGACAAACTGACTGTTAGAGAGCTGAATAGTCTTGCATTGTAATACACTGACTCAGAGTCCTGGATCAATGGTCTTGAATTGCTGTTAAAATCCATATGAAAAGGAAAGCAAAGTCTTTTGCTGTAAGCTGTGTCAAGGGGTGGAGGAGCAGAGGGGTGGATTGAAGCTTAGCCAACAGTTTTTGTGCTAAACTGGATCAATTTTAAAGGTTTCCTCTGTAGATGCCTGCCGGAGGGCTTTTATAGTTCAGAAATGTCAGCACAATTGTGCAGATTGCAGCATTCAGCAAGAGCAGCTCCCACCTCAAACCTGATACCAGCAGTGGCCACACATTGCAGCCCCACATGTCACACAGGCATCCTGTGTAGGTGCCCAGGATGGCTGGGAGAGGGGAGAAGTTGGGCCTTCATGACCATCTGCCTCAAAAAGAACATGTCAAGGGAGGGTTTCAAGGATGTGTGTTGGTGAAAGCTGCTCCATTGTGTGGGGCTGCTCTCAGGAGCCAGGGAGACTGGAGCTGGCCAGCAGGGGATAGGATGGAAAGGTGGAATCAGAAGGTTTTGGTTAAAGAGTTAAGTATGAGGATCAAGTTCAAGGCAGTATTTCCACAGGTGGTTAAGCACAATTGGTCTCATCAACTGGTACTCGTGTTTGAAGTTAAGTAAAAGGGTAACAGTCCTGCATGCTGTATTGAATAGCACACAGTGTTTCTTTTCATACTTTAGTGGTCATTAGTCCTACCAGAGAGAAAGAATGAAGTGCTCTGCGGTAGTGTCTGAACATAATAAACTTGAAAATGTCAAAAGCCAAGGTAGAAATATCATGCTCATTTTGACAAACCTGCACTGTCTTGTGCAGGAAAAATAATGTTGATAGCTTAATGTTGTTCACTGAAAAGAGAAGTTATGCCAAAAATGCGGTTTTTTACCAGAGTTTATGCTCATGCTTTAAGAAAACAACCTTAATGAGCACAAGGTGGAGATGAGACCCTCAAAGTAAATGCTGTTCAGTTTGAACATGATGAGAGAGATGTAGCCAAGTGATCCAAGAGTTTGAATGGTGGTCAGAGCTTGATGTCACCACCTATTTTGAATTCTGATGTTTTGGCATGGAATCAGATTCTGAAGTGCCAGCAAAAAAACCCTGTACAATATTATAAATTGGTCTATAATTCTGGATAATGGTGGTGATGGTGGAAGCATCTGTGTTTTGCTGCAGGGGACAACCTGGCAAACTGACAAGGAAACCCAGTGACACTCGTGGCTGCCTGCAGGTGTGTTGCTGCCTCCAAACACGGGAGGTCGAGATATGCAATCTCCTTTTCTTTTATTCTGTAAACCAAAACCAACAACCTGTGCAATACATACCTCAGGAATGATAATGACGGTTTATTCCTCAAAAGTGTGTGGTGCAGAGTGAAGGCCTAAGAAAGCAAAATCTCTACTGGATATCAGGGAATTAACGGCTGTCTCTGCAAAAGTGTGGGGCAACCTCTTCAGAAGCAAAAGATGTTACTGGATTCCTTTCAGACCTGCTGAGTGATCAACTAGCAGAAAATATATCCATTGTAACGAGATAGCTTACTTTGATGTGGTGTGAAAAATCTGACCTAATGGGTCTTATAGATTGCTGTCATTTTTTTGAAATACCGCTTTTAATTTCTTTGGAGTTTGGTGAACTTTCAGGTAAAAGGAAGAAGAGAGGAAGTGCACTCTGCAGATGGGTAACCCATGTTGGTGTTTCATCTGCTGTGCAATCTTAGTTATCTTCAGGTTATTTGGAAAAGGCTCCTGTAAGCTGAAAGCTCAGGAGATGATTAATAAAAAAGAAAAGGCAACTGCAAACCTGTGTCCTCCCTGCATTCCTGTCACATTTGTGTGATGTTCTTGTAAGCATATCATACCTTGCCTAAAATAGGGGAACCTATTAAAAACAGCCATTGCCCAAATGGAAGGGCAGTGCAGAAAGAGATGAGGTGAATTTCAGTTCTCAGTAATTGTCAGCAATGTGCGAGTAGAGAGAAATAAGAGGAAAATATTTGCAAATATTTATGCTGTGCTAAAACAACAGTAGAGAGGAAAGGCAGCTGCACAGCTTAAACCTACACCATTTTGCTGGCATTGGTTGCAGTCACAGCTATTTGCCCGGTAGCTGGGTGTCCTACTTCCCCGCCTCCTCTGCCTATTTGTTTCCTGAAAATGCTGGTATTTGGAATTGAGGCCAGGTGAGGCCATCAATTTAGGAAATGGTGAGCTGATCCCAGCCATGCTGTCAATTAGCTTTAGTGCCTGGCATCAGCATGGCCGGAGGTTATGGCAGAGATGCCCAGGAATGATGGTGGGTGCTGGAATACGCTCCCTTGTCAGCTCATCATTTCAATGCCAAAGTAATAATTTGATCTCAGCAGAACAGCTGGTTTTGAACTACAGATTATCCACTACTTCATCTCCTCACTTAACTGCAAAGCTGATTTGTTTCAGCTAGAGATCAATTATATTCCAAAACAACGCTCAGTTTACTTGTATCATGTGAAATGAAGATAAAATGGGTTCCTGCACTAGCGATAGATCTTCCATTACAGACTCTCTGTCCCTGCACATAAATACCCATCACGGGCGACCGAGCATTCGTTCCTAGAGTGAGTTGTGCTCATTTCATTTGGATACAAATGAATTATTTCAGCAGAACAATGAATATATAAGAATAAACTGTGCTTAAAAGGGCATTTATTTCTCACACTGCCTATAAGTGTCCCTGGTTGGAGGACACCAAAATCACTCTAAGTGATCAAATACAAAGTCAAATACATCTGGTTAGAGCCCGTGGAGAAGAACTGCCTATTGTGTGCAAGGAGATGCAGTCATTACAAAGCAAGTGTTTTCCTTGATGTTACTGGCCTTTTGAGCAAAAGTTTCTCTACTACTTGCCAGTGAAATTGAGATATTTTGCTTCATTTGCAATGAAGACCCCTCACCTTGCAGGCTGATCTGGTGTGTGTGCTCAGCCGGCGCACGCTGGGGCTACACTAATGAATAGCAAAGTCCCCAAATCATGAAACAGTGGGATAGCTATAGGTGTTCCTAGTAGGCAAGCCAGCATTTCCTTGGGCAGAGGAGGTCCAGCACATGTAAATCTATACCAACATCGATATGTTTGCATCTTTCCCAGCAGTCCTGCCATCGCTTGCTTTGGGATCGATTCCGCTTGTGTCGGTGGATGTGCAGCTGAGCAGTGTAAGGCTAAATAGAGCTGGCTGCAAATATTCAGAAAACAAATGCTGGTAAAATGTTAAAATACTGTTTTGCTTTGGCTTTGTAAGTGCGGTGTTTGACCAAAATGTGCTGGTTTTATTTACTAGAAGAGGTAATTAATAAGTGTGTTTTTCCCCTTGACAGATTGCAGCAGTGCAGGTGTCATATGCCAGTTATCCTTGAAAAGTTCCCTTTTGCACCCTTGTGAACCAGGGAGGAGTAAACTGCCTGGTTTATGGTCTGAAAAAAGGATTTTTCAGGTGGCATTTGGAGCTACCTGTGTTAGGAAGTTTTCTTTCTCTCTTTAGGCAGAGTAGAGGGAGAGCAGAACACTGTAAGGGTCGTTTCTACAGCCCCTGATGGGAGGTGCAGAGCAGCTGTTTCTGAGACCTTAAAGCAGACCTTAAAGTCAGTATTCCTGGGGCTGCTGTTCTCAGCTCGATCGGCCTAACAATGTGAATTTGGAAATATCAGCATGGAAAGGAAAGTGGTCCAAAGAAGGTGATTTGCACACACGTGAATAAATATGGAGCCAGCTAAGCCTGCACCCAGGACTTACGAAAATCCTATTTATTTAAATGACTTTGAATAGAGTTCACCCACTCTCTGATATTTCAGTTTGAAATGAAATTATTTTGGTTGTGTTTCTGCACCTCAGCTCCTCCCATAAAAGGTCACGTTTCTCCAAATGTGTCTTCAGATTGTGGGGCATAGTCCTGGTTCTTCTTTTTCCCCTTTTAAAGTTTTAGTTGTTGGTTAAAGCCCTTGTTGAACTGCTGTACCTAGTGTTGGGTTGTAACTCTGACCTCTGGAAGGAAATTACATCTTTTTACATTTAGTAAGGCCTAGCATTTTGTTAGGTGAAGCAACTGGCAGTTTTACAATGTCTGCTGACTGTAACCATCCCTGCAACTGTGAGAAGCCAAAACCTGACAGCTCCTTAAGCAATTTTCAAATTTTTTTTTCTCCCATGAAATTTTAATGCTGCATCATGGCATGAATTCATAGCGGATGCAAATGTTTATCAGATCAGCTGCAGACAGCATCCAGTGGATGTTAGTTTGCCAGAAGGATGAATCCCTTGTGTGTGGCTAGCAGGGACTTTCCAGAAGCAAAAGGAGGCAGCCTTCATCTTGGCTTTCAGGAAAGCTCCCAGTAAGAGCTTCTCTTGTTTCCTTAAATAAACATCTTCAGCTCCATCCTCCAGAGGCGTCTCAGAGTGCCCCTCTGGTGCTCTCACAAAACACAAAGGGCTCTTGTCGGCTAGCACTTTTAAGAGGCAATGATTTTTCTTAGCCCGCACTTCACTGGCGAGTAATCAGCCATCATCTCGCTCAATACAAGGCTTTGTTTTTATTTGTTTATTTTTTAATTGAGCTTAATGCCTTGTCTTCATTCCCACTGTCTCTGATCTCTGCTGGAGAGAGCAAATCTTAGCAGCCTGGAACATCACACGTTTCTCTGATGGCTTTTGTCTCCCATATGCTCTGGTTCAGTAACAGTTTTGGCTGATCACTGTGAAAGCAAAACACCTTTTTTCTTTAAGCTACAGCTTTCTAGAAATATGTCTTTGGGTTTAATCAACATAACCTTCAGCAGTTCTTTGAAACCGAGGATCTAAAAACCATGAATGTCAGAAACACTTTATGGCTTGTGGGAGTCTTTAGCGCTTCTGACAGATAAAAGTGGAGGAGGAAGCCATCAAAAAATACACCACATACAGGCTGGAATGGGATTTTGCTAGTAGCTGATAGTTGGACCCCTGCATTGGAAAGGAAAGGCTACTGAACTTAGGACTAAGAGACCAAAGGGTGATGTAGTGCTGATCATAACGTGCACTGGTTGGTTTTTATACAGTAAATGCTTTGCAAGACATCTGTGTGTGCCCACCTTAGGCACCCTTTGCTGGCAGAACAGTCCTCTGCTGAAAGGTCTTTCAAACATCGGAGCTGTCAGTTTATTATTAGGACAGTAGTGTTGTTGTTATTTTTAGGAAGAAGAGGAAAAAATGAGAATAAATTACAGTAAAATGTCAGTAAATGCTGAAAATAGAGGAGTAGCAACGATGTCTCTCTGGCATTTTTGCAGCCAGGCAAGCACATGCAGCAGGAATAGTGCCAGCGTGCAATTTCCATCAGCTCCAATTACTACCTTCTCTTGTTTTTAAATATTTAAAGTTTCATGTTTAATTTTGGATGATATTGAATAACAAGAATCAAAATATGGAAATTCACTACAGAGTAGTGGTCATGGTAAGTGGGTGTCGATAGCATAAGCCGGACGGGACTGAATGACCATGGTTTTCCAAGAAATCTTTTCCATTTCTCATGTCTCTTCTCCCTGTCTAGACATGATTTATTAAACAGTCCTCTGAAGGGATTGTCCTTCTCCGCTATCTTTTATTATTGGTGGGAGCCAATTTGAGGCTCACTCTGTTGTGCGAGGGCTGGTTCCCTGGTGTGATTGATGAGCCGGATGGGAAGTGATTAGACTTTTACAAGCCCACGCTGCTTGAAACAATACTACCAAGGGAAAAAAAAAAAAAAAAAGCCTGTTCTTCAAATTTCAGATTCATTGCCTATTCCTTTTGAGCTTCAGGTTCTCTTTCTTCCTCTTTGACATCTCCTCACTTCTCTGGCTTGGTTTGCAAGATAAGGAGAGTGAGTGGAAGAGCTGCACCATGCAGCTGATAGAGGCAACCATGGGAAGCAAAGCTGCCAGCTGTTGTGGGCAGTCTTGCTTTTTTGCTTTAATGTTATTTTCTATGAAGTCTGATTGCAATTTTCTCTTGAAGAGAAACCTTCCCCAGAGGTTTGCCTTCTTTGAAGAGAGGCAATAAACCCGGCAAGCTGGGGAACAAGGAGGGACAAGTAAGACAGGTAGGGCATACATGTTGTTTCCCTAAATACAAGGGGAGGCAAGCCACAATCCCTTACATTGGGGCTGTCAGTGTGAAATCCCTTTGCTCTCTGCCAAAGAGCATTTGCTGGATTGCTCCATGGTTTGCATGCAGTGATGGTCAAGCAGAGACTTTTCTCCCAGGGAGTCCAGCAAACCTCATGTCTGACTGTGCCTAACAGGCAGCTTTGCTCCTGCTCGTGGCTGGGGTCTGGAAAGCCTTTCTAGGGCAGAAATCTAGCTGTCCTCATCTTGTTCTGTCATCCAGCCACCCATTCCTCTTTAGCACATGGTTGTTTCATCTTATGTTAAGGCCTCTGCTCCTTCTCCTCTTATAGGTGCCTGGCAGAGTTTCAAAATAAGGTTGTGCATAATCATCCTTGCCTCTAAGACTCCTAAATCACTTCCTCTTGTTTTCATTCATGGATTTTCACCTTTTCCTTTTTTTTTTTTATTTTTAAAGTCTTCCTCAGGAGACCTCTAAAAGTTATGCACTGGATCAATGGCAAATTGAAACCACATGACTATTTTCCTTTAGCTCCTCTGAGGACTGCTGGTGCCTCCTGACACAGACACTATGCAGCAGGCAGGTATCACAGTGAGCAGGGGAATCCTGTTCCCCTGGTACAAGTCAAATGAATTATTCCATTTTAGCTTTAAACCTGAGCTCTTTATGCACATGCCAGAGCCTCAGGGGACTGTCCCCTGTCAGAGCTGTTAGCTAGAAGTTGTCACTGAGCCAAACCAAGGTGATACCCAGCCCAACCCAGCACCCTGTGGGAAAAACATGCTGAAGAGACAAGTGTGAGCACTACTGCTCGTGGGTTCATGGCATCTCAGTGGCGTGATTTCATCTTAAGTTGTAGTGGAGCTTGGGGTGTGGGTACTCCTTTGTGGTATTGAAAGGATGTTTCATAAGTACCTGTTCAGCTGTAGGTGATGTTTCATAAATGAGAGACCTAATAGTCAACTAGGTGAGCTGTGCATGAAAGGAGAATTTGTGCCCAAGAGAAGCAAACTTCTGTAAAAAGCCAGAGCCATAGAAATATTTGACACTTCAGCTTGGTGGCTGAACTAGAAAAGAATTAGAAAAGTCAATTGGGGTTGACCCAAGTGAGAAATCTTTTTATTTTCTGAAATATCTACAAAGTTTTATTTTGTTCAACTCCAAGTTCTTAATTTGTTTTAAATAATGCATTCTGGTAATCTACAAAGCAATGAGCAATTGTGTCTTCCCTTCCCAGGTGGAGCTATTTGCCACATTCCAGATTAATATTCACTTTGCTTTGGTCAACCAAAAATTGATCTTTTTCCCCCTTGTACTATGTTTATTCTTTGAAAACTTTCTCCAACCTAATAAGGATGGATTTTTTTCGTGGCATTTTATCAAATCTTCCTTCTCTTTGCTGTACTGAAAAGAGCTCTTGCCTCCACAAGAAATACAATAAATGAAACAAAATGAAGATCACAGATGTTGTAATAAAATTAGTAAATGTGCATAGCATTGAACTTCATTGAAATTATTGTAAATGCTGCTGTTACATTGTTTAATTATGTACAATTAGCCCAGGAATTGCTCAGTCCCTGCTGGAGCCTTTTCTCTTGGATTTACAATAGGTCATGGTAAAGTATTTTTCTCATTAGTGTCATGGAAGCAGTAATTGAACTGGATCTGATCTCCCACATTGACTAGTTTTATCCATAGAAGTATAATTTATTTACGTACAAATAGTTCTTCTTTGCCATATTTAACTGGAGCCTGGAGCAGGCATAGAAGAGATGGCAAAATTTATAGTCCATTAAGGCATTTTCCATCAAGTGTCATCTGTGAAAACTCATTTGGACGTCTAAAGCAAGAACAAGATAAATGTAGTTTTGGTAAGTCTCAAAAATGCTTATCTTGTGGTGCACAGGCAGCCAGGATGGTGAGGCTCTGGAGAGCTGTGCCAGAGTAGTCAGCAGTGTTAGGGTTTTTCTGCATACAAATGTATGTGCATGGACAATCCCTCTCCAGAAAACTTGGGAAACACTATATTTTAGTTTTGCTTCCAGAAGGCCATGTGATTTCTCTCAGAGAGCTGAGAGGAAGCTGGGAGCTGCAAGGAGCAGCAGAGAGGTGTTGGTTTGCTAGATGAACCTGTGGGCAGAAGGCATGCAGGGCATTGGGCCCATGCTGAACTGATCTTGTTATGTCACCCGTGCAGGAAAGGTGGCAGAAAGCATGGGAGGTGGAAAAGCTCATCATTTATTTCCAAGCTGAAAATGCCCAAATGCCAGAGAAGAATCCAGTCCTTGCCAAGACTGATGTACTGATCTGCTGGATCCAAGGATTTTGCCTTGTTAAGCATCTCAGTACATTTGGGGGTTTCTTCATATTGATCATCCCAGCCAAAGCAGCTCAATAATATGATAAATAATTTATTTGCTGACACTTTGCACAGCCTGTTCTCCATGCAGCTCACATAGGAATGCTGTGAGAGCTGCCCATGCGCTTCCCAGAGCTTGGCTCTGCAGGCAGGGAGGGCAGCAAGAAACAAATGCAAAGTTCAGCTGAAACCTTTCTTGTGAGCTTGGCTGCCTCAGGCTTGTGCCAAGGAGAAGAGGATGGATCTGCTGCAGAGCCTGGAGAAGGCTTTGGGTGTTGGGAAGACCTGTTTTAGGGTAAGAGGTGCGTGTGCGGTGCTGTGCAAGGGTACCAGCTCGTGCCTGGGCAGAGCAGCTCTTTGTGCTTGAGCTTGAACCAGATGGGACTTGAGGTTTTAGGAAAAGCCAAACCCCTTGAATCCTTTCTCTGCCCACCTGTAAACACAGACTCAGTGCAATTTAACCTGTGCATGCGTGGAGGTCGATGGATATAAGGTACAACTGCATCATGTCTCTGGGCCAGATCTCTTTGCCTCAGCTCCTTAATCCACCCTCCACGTTGCTCCTAAAACACTAGGCATTGCATCAGATGGAGTAACAGCACACCAAAACTCAGGTTGGTGGTTCCTGGCAGGTGCAGTACCTGTGGATGCACTCAAGCTGTCTGCAAACACTGTGAGATGTGTGCAAGTTTATTCAAAACCATTTCCGTCAACGGAGGAGTACATTATTTATGATTCCATTTTCTTCTCTGTTTGGAGAGCACTTATCAAATCAATCAGAGTATTAATTAGGTAATTATTATTTTTTCATTATTTGCCTAAGCCTTGGTGTATTTACCCCACACAAATAGAAAAGCCACTAGTAAATGGGATCAGGAGCTTGAAATACTTATTTTCTTTCCCATACTTCAGAAGAGGAGACTGAGAGTGGCTCTGTAGTGTGACAGCTGGCAATGAAGTTGTGATATATAAGAAGTGATGGGGCACTGTCGAGTGTCATTTGTCATCTATGGCCTGAACAAGACAGCCTCTGCTCTGTGCTGGTAGACACCCAGAGTCATTTTGTGCCCATTTCGTGTGTGCAAGTGAGGCACCAAGAAGTTATAAGTCAGCAATATGTGAAAGGCCCCAAGCAGCTGTGACCCCCACCCAGCTTAATGTTTTTTCACAGGTTCCGCTAAATCTTCATTAGTGTCCCCTCCCACATGGCATCTGGTGTCACCTCCACCATCTTCTGGTGTTGGTTGTGGTTGGACCTTCCCAGGGCAATCAATACCAGCCACCATTCCTCTGCTCTTTCCTCAAAAATGGGATTTTTTTTTTGTTCACACTGACTCATTTGGTGATTTTGCCAAGGTCAACCCAGTGGTGGGTGGCTTGGGTGGCTACCAGGCTTGGGGACCAGGAGGAGTGGGGACGATGTTATTCCTGGCACCACATTTTCCATGGTGGTTGTACCTCCTGGATTTCCAACCTCATGTCAGCACATGGTTTCTGTAGTTTGGGATTTTCTGCTCCCTGACCTGCAGTGACAGGGAGAGGACATGTTCCTGCAGGATGAGGTTATCTTGGGTGTACAGAGAGCTCCCTAGTGAAGGGGGCCACCAAACGTGGTGCTTCCCATTTCCCAGTGTGTGGGAGCTCCTGGGCCAGATGCTGTGACTGGATGAGAGCAGGTGAGGATAAGGGCAACGGAGAAATTATAGCAGCACTTTATCAGGACTTAAACTGCTGTACAAAAAAAGAATCAGTTCCAAATGTGTTTCAGGAACATCCCAAGCTGAGGGGCCAGAGTGGGTCTGGGTTTCAGAGTATTTCCCAAGACACTGGACAACACAGGATAGGGAGATTGCTGGGAAGATGACACCATGTGACCCCTGTACCCCACCTCACCTACTGCATGGGGTTTTTTTTTCAAATAACTGTTCTTACCAGCTGCTTGCAGTGTTAATGAAAAAGTTTTGCAGTGCTGTTTTCCTCCAGGTGACCCAGCTATTCTGAAAAGCACTAAGGGCCACTGAACAAAAATGTATAATGTATAATTAATGCAATAATTGTATAATTTTATTCCCCTTTTCATCAAAGTTGCTGTACACAGTGCATGTATTAAATATGACTACAGTGCTGTTTCCCAAGACAACTGCTGAAGATGAGTTAGGAAGACCTCAATAGGCTATTCCATTTAAACATTTTCTTTGCAAAATAAATACAGGCTGTCTTGTGAATAAGAATGAGATTAGCTGAAGTCATTAATTAGTATGACTTTTCAAAAGGAAGCTGTAAATGGAATAATTCGCCACATAGAGCATCTTAATTTTCTTCACTGTGAAATAGTTCTCATTTTTCACTATTTACTCCCCACTGCTGTTAAAACGTTGCTGTTTAAAGCCTTTCCTAGGTTCCAAACTTTGTGTTTGGTGGGTCCTCTTTGTTGTTTTTGCTCCCCTGTCATCCCACTCCTGGCTTTTGGACAGAGACAATACTATAATTGTGCCTGAACCATCTCTGCCTGCCCCTGGCCTCGTCCCTCTGAGAGTTTCCCAGCACCATAGAGTTCAGCTTGGTGATCAGAGCTCAGCACCCAAGGCAACAGGTGTTGACCTGGAGTTATCTAATAAATCAGAACAAGAGATTGCAGGGTTGGAGGTCCCTAAAGCAAGGAGAGAGTGGTATTGCCACTGATTTTCTGTTAGCGCACGAGCATCATTGATGTGCACCATGTCATAGCGTCTGTTGTCATAGGTCCTGACAGCGATCTGGAGATCTGAAATCCTGCAGTGGGGCACAGAAAAGCTTATAGGTCCTTTGGCTTAGCACGTTGACCTCGTGTTTGTTTGTTTTCGTCATGTAGTTCAGTTTGTAAACTGTTAAAATGCATGTTGTAGGAAGGTTAAAATGATCCTCTGTCATGGATGGAGGGGGTTAAACTGAAATTAAAAGGAAAACTTTTGAGAGGTTGTTTCAGAAAGAAATTCAGAAGGACAAAATTAAGATGGTTTAGTCTCATAGCTTTTCCCTAAAGCTTGGAGCAATTTGTTTAAACATTGATTTTAACATTTATTTTCCTACTGCCTTTTTTTTTCCAGTGGCTTGATTTCCATTCCTTGTCTGTGCCTGTTAATTTTGCATGCTATCACAGGCCTAATTCTTCTCTGTTTCAAATGAATATCATATAAATTAATTGCCATATGATTACCATGTAATTACATTGTGACTCATGACAGTTTAGACAAAGTATCATAGCTACATTTTAAGAAGTGATAAATGTTTGACTAATGTGTCAGAAAAATGTAAATATATTGTGATTATTGTGGCATTGTTAAACACATTAATTCTCTCCCTAGTTTTTGCAAACTGTCAGTCATGCTGTGGTAAAGAACAGTCAATCTGAGTACCTAAATTTATCTGTGTTTAGGCAACGTTTATCATTTGGGAAGGTTTTTGCACCAAGGTCCAAGGAGGAAGTAGGTGGCCTGAGTGTCACCAGAGGATCATGCATGACACTCTTAAGAGAGCTGTATCTTCCATGTAAGCTGTTTATTAAATAAATCTATCAAGTTCCATATTAAGTTGAAAATTAGGACCTTTTTTCACCATATCGACTAAGTCACTACTCAGTATGTGTCATGGTCAGTGTAAACAGGGGCAAACCTTTTTATCAGCTGCTGTGAGGTGTCAGGCAGGCTCCTACTGACCACAAAAACATGTTTAGTATGGAATTGCTTAAAATAGTGTCTTTAGTTTATACTGCTCTGAGGTCTTTAAAGGTATTAGGATACAGAACAGCCATGCCAAGGAAGTTACTGAAAGCCAGATAACGGGATGTTTGCTCTCAGTTATGAATGCCTTCACCACTGATCTTGCCTTATCACTTAGAGTGAAGTCTCCTTAGCAAGGCAGCAGGATTACAAAGGAGCACTTTGCTGGTTTTCGGCTTTCTTCCATGCCTGTGTGTCACCACTGTACAATAAGCTCAGGATAAGGCACGGTTTTCTGGACCTACAGTGATGCAGAGAGCGTTTTGTCTGTGCGAGTTGGGTTAGGGTTAGAGCAGACTGTTGCAGGGATTTGGGCTGTGACCTCTCAAGTGCTTATCTTGTCCTCTTTTGCCTGCCAGTGGCTACTGCTCTGCACTTGGTCCTGCCTTTGCAGCCTGCCCCTGTGTTATTTGAAGCACTGTTGGGATGGGCTTCATGGGCAACTTCAGACAGGGACTGATCTGGTCATAGACCACCCCACCCTTGACTCTGTGCCCTAAGGTTTTGCCTGGATTAGCAGGGTAGTTGCTGCTGTTTTCCCA
This sequence comes from Chiroxiphia lanceolata, assembly GCF_009829145.1. Taxonomy (NCBI): domain Eukaryota; kingdom Metazoa; phylum Chordata; class Aves; order Passeriformes; family Pipridae; genus Chiroxiphia; species Chiroxiphia lanceolata. The sequence continues at coordinate 6,061,895 of NC_045643.1, read as the reverse complement.
GCTAAATTAAGCAGCTATCAGTTGAAGTGACCCATCGAACTGAGCCAATGGGACAATGTCCTCTGGTTATTTAAGGACCTGCAAGACTAGTGGCAGTTGACAGCAAATAAACAGGCAAATCCATTAAAAAAACCAGAAAAGTAAATGGTGGAGTTGGTGAAAAGGGGTAGAGTAAGGGAGGTATTTCTAGTAGATTTACAAGCTAAAAATGATCAGCCATATAGTTTAGGATCCCCTTCCTTGATGTTGAATGACAACCAACTCTCTCATCTGCCTCTGGGCTTTGAAAAGGAGGGACTGCAGCAAGCCAGGCTGCAGGGAGCTACTGATGATCTAGGCACTTCCCAGCCACCTATTTGCAGCCATCTAGCTGGAAAACAGTGTCCCAATCCCCTATGAACCCACCTCTAGAGAAATTGTTTCCAGTCTGTAGCAGCAGTAAAAATTAACTACAATTATCCTAATTCTGGGAGGTGTGAACTTCAAAAGCCTGCGCAGAGTTTGTTTCAATATTAGCACTGTTGAACGTGGTCGGCTTCTTTCCCCTTCTTCCTTGCTCTCCTTTTATTAGCTGAGAAAAGTGGGGAAGAAAGTAAATTGAAAGACTTGGTTAATGCAAAATGTGACATGAAAATGCCTTAATAATGAAATGCATGATTAGACCAATTAGAGAGGTAGGATGGAAATGCTGTGTGTGTAGGTAGTGCATGTTTAGCATACACAGCCCTTAAAAAAAGAGCTGATAACCATCAGGGAGGCAAGAAACGAATTCTGTGTTTCCTTGGCTCAAGAACTCTGATTTGATGGCCTTTGCTGTGGCCAGAGCTGTGTCACCTTTGTCCTCCTGACTTTAATTTGTGCTAAGATTACTAATTGTCTTCTCTGTTATGCTATTTTCATCTAGTGCTTCATCCATTTCTTCCCCCTTGCAGTTTCCCCTCTGGTCCTTTCCCAGAGACCTGTCGGCATCGCCCTCACACACTGGCACAGGGTGGTCTTGGAATTAAGATCCCAGTGTTCTTTCCAGAGGCGTGGCAGCTTTCTCAAAGGAAGCAGTCGCAGGGAAGCTGCCAGGTGAAGTTGGAGGGGCAGCTCCTAGGCTGCTGTGGGTGAGCCCAGGCCTCTGATTTCCCCAAAAGCACATGGACTTGCTGTGGATGATCATCTGCAGGCTCCATTTCTCACAGGCTCATGGAATTTGATAATTTAGATCATCTCCACTGCATGATGAGGAACAGGCAGAAGCTCCGTTTGCAATCTGGTGATGAATAACACTTTTCCAGGCGTCGTTCAATGTTGAAATCTTTATATTTACAGATATTTTTAAGATGTATGGTATCGCATGACTTCTGGCATTAGTGCCAAGTGTCTTAAAGAGATTTCATTTAGATAAATTATCAGCCCGATATGAATAAGTAAGAAGCAATAAATCATGGCAAATCAGCTGTTCCAGCCAAATGGGTGTTTTCATATCTATGATATAGTCCAAAAGGAAAAATCTGGTTTGTTTTTCTAATTGAATGAGGTGATGCTAAGGTATAGTAAGAGACATAGGTCCAACAGTGTGTTTAATTACAGTTTTGTGAGATAAGTTTTAAATTAATTTTTATCTATACCTTTGAGAAAAGACTGTTTCAGTGAGTAGAGTGAAAAATGAGCATTTCCTAACAATTACCAGTCTTTCCTGCGAAGTGTAGTGTATTGTATGACTTCTGGAAGGTTTAGACCATATCTTGTGGTTGATGCCATGGATATGTGATCACAGCCATATGTGCCTGAGGTATGTACAGCAATGGTTTGATTAGAAAAGCATTACTTAGAGAATATTTATGTGCTTGTAGAGTGTATATATGTGAATCCTACTGGAAAGCATCTTATCTGTTCCACCCCTGTAGGATCACCCATCTCAGCAAATCTGTCCTTCAAAAAAAAAATCCTGGGGAGTTTTTTTGTCCTTACAAACTGATTTTTATTTACTTCTTTTTTTTTTTTTTTTTTTTTTTTTTTTAATTCCAAGGGGCTGAAAAATCAACACTCTTTTCCAGCCAAGTCTAGTCACATTACCTTGTATCAACACACAGCCCTAAGACCATGGTAAATGATGCTGAAATGCAAGAAGAGACTGTAAAAGTTAATTCAGTGAGCTCTGCTTGGAAGCTTTTTTTGATGTTGTTAGTGTGTGTGACGTGAAAAACACCTGTTTCTCACTATGCGGAAGACTACAAGTGGATGTGTAAGGAGGAGGGAAAACTGAAAATCTGGGGCAGTTTTTAACATATCCCTTTGTATTAAATTTGAATATTCAGAGTGTTCAGCTATACATTTTTTACAGTGTTCCCTGAGACAGCATGTTTTCTGGACTGTCATTTCTCAATGTCATGTGCTTCTTAGCAGGTAGTCGTGGCTTCTGTGCAAATTTTGGTCTGGTGAGCTGAGAGCCGTATCAAGGTTTTGCTTACAGAGCTCTTTGTCCCCAGGAAAGCACAATCTTGGTCATCTTTTTCAGAAGCCCCACTCTCATGGCAAAGGCAGCTTTTCTGCTGTGCTTCTCGGGGAGCTAGTGTAGCATTTCAGATAGTTCCTATTGTTTTGTGATATTGAGCACTGTTTTCTACTATTTTTTCTACTATTGCAGTTTCAATTACAAGTGTGTGTTGGTATGTTCTACTTGAGGACTCTTCTGCAGATAGCTGGGGGTTGTGCATAAGCAGGCATAAATAAAGATGCTGTATTGAGTAATATGATATTCAAGAGCTTAATTTCAGATTGATGATGACTGAAAGAAGGGTAACAGAACAGACCTGGAAGTCTGCTTATCCACAAGAAAATACTTGACTCAGTACGAAAGTAGGGAATTAAAAGTAACGTGCCTACCTCAAGTACAGTACTTTCTGCACAAGAGCTATCAATTGTTTAAACAGAGGGAATTTAAATTATACTGCCATTTGGCACAATAGAACTTAGTCTAATTTTATCAATTAGGGTATAAACCTGTCAGGAGGAATGCTGATTAGGGGCACAGGATGTGGTGTGACGCGTTCAAATAGGTGTTAAGCGCCTGGCTATTAGCTTTATTAAGTGGAATGTTTTGCTTATAACATTGCCCAAAGGCTTCCAGGTTTAAAGCACCTCTGTGAGTCCACGCACACACAGTTTGCTCCAGGAGCTTCATGTAGGGGTTCAAGTCTGGAGATGCCAGAAAAAGGTGACCCTCTCATGTCTGTGGTATCATGCAATGCAATTCCTCCAGCACAGTTATTTTTCCTTTGTGCACGTACAATGTCAGTGCGTGCTAAGGTGAATCCTCAGTACTGCTGCCCTTCCTAATCTTCCATTGCCCAAGCTTCTGTCTAGCAATACTTTTGTCCAAGAAAATAGATGGATTTTGAAGGCAGGCATTTTTAATGCCTATTTCCCAGTTACACTGATTTGTATGGGAATTGCTGAGGATTTAGTCTGCCTTGTTGTGGTGTGCTTTGCTGTGCACTGGCTTACAACATACCCACCTCCAACTGTCTGTCCTGCCAGCAGAGTCCCCTCAGGCTCAGGCTGTAGCTACTCTGCTTTGGTGGCCAACATTTTAGTGCAGGCCCACCTCTGTTGGCAGCTGAAGTCAGGAGCCTGCCTTTTCCACCTGGGGTGTGTCTGGGCTGTGAGTGCCAGCCCCTGATCACCTTCTGCTGACACCACTGCTGCAGGGCCGTGGCACAGACAGGCTGGCTGGACACGTCCAAAGCCTCAAACCAACGCAGCAAGACTCACAAGGGACCATCTGTCACTGCCCAGAGCCCTTTTTCCCTGAACGCAGAAGGAATTTAAAAAAATCAGAGGAGGTAATTGCTTTAGTTACTTTTCCAAGCTTCACCCAGCAGTCACTGCTCAGCCCGGTGCGTGCTGTCCTTGCATGGGGCTGGGCTTTTTCCAGTGCCAGGGGTTCTTGTCCTGTGTTTCTGCTCCTTTCTCCATTTATCTGGGGTCTTTGTTTTCCCACGCACATGCTGTCCCTCACTGTGCCAACAGACTTTCCCCCCACGCAGCCAAAACATGGGCATGCCTTTTGTTTCTGTGGCATCTGCCGTGCTCCAGTCACTGGCCCGGTTGCTTTTCCCATTTATCCCAAAGAAGGGGCAGCGTCTGTCCCCACTGGTTTCAGCATTTGTTGTCTCCAGGCCTCCTGCCTCCCCTGCAGTAGGAGCTGGAAGGTCCAGCGTTGGCCAAGATATGCTGCCATGCATTAAATGGTGAAGATGGAAAGAAATGCCCGACAGCTGCTTCTTTCTCCAGCTCTGCACAACCTTGTAGACTGAGTGGGCAGTGAATTCCTTTGCGTTGGAAAATAGCAACGTCTGACACGCTGGTGAGGCCTTGATCTTTGACTGAAATCATCCTAAACCTCAGCAGAGCTGTTTGTGTCAAGATGGTTGAGATTATTTCTGGTTTGTTTTGTTGTTTGATTTTTTTTTTCCTGTAAAGAGTGACTTTTCTGCTTAATAGAAGTATTGGTGTACTGTGAAAAAAATTCCCTTTACATGGCAGATCTGAGGAATCCCTCATTTTCCTATGTTGGTTTTTGAAAGGAATTATGCACGAAGAAGTAAACAGGGTCCCTGTCAATGATTTATCTTACTTTACTCTTCAGTTACAGGTTTACAATAAGAGGTAAAAGCCGCTTCAACGTGGCTTGTGTTTTTTCATGACAGAGCACATGAATACATGTGTGTAATCCTTGAAAACTGTATTAACCTATTTAATCTTGTAATGAGTCTGCCATGACACTCTCTTACTTGACCATAGCCCTTGTCAAAGAAACGGTGACATGATCAGGAATTCCAATAAGCAGGTACAGTCCTTCCAGATAAAAGAAGGCAGGATGTAGGCAGGATGTAAAAGGAGAAAGTATTGGCACAAGGATGCATTTAATTTTGCCATTTTTTCACACCTTGCGTAATTGCCAGCTACACAGACCCCAGCCAGTCTAGTGTAGGTATTGCATCCAGGGTGAAACGCACAACAAGCCAAAAGCTGACTATTTTATCAAGATTCTTTTAGTATGAATCTCAAGAATTGAGTATTTTATAATTCTGTGTGGATATCTAACAACCTTATCCCCAATACGAGGTATATTAACTCCATCCAATCTAAATACTTTCAAGATCCACAAAAATACATATCCTGATTTTATTTGGATGTATTAAAACTCCTGATCTAATATCACTACTGGACATACAAGCTCTGTCCAAACTGAGTGATTTTTGAAATTTATATTTAGGTGCTAAATTTATATTTAGGTGCACCTTTAGGTGCTAAAGGCCAGATCTGCTGAGCTTGACTGATGATGTGCAAGGTTTTATCTGCTAAGCACATGGTTTGCTGGGGTTGAGACCCCACAAAAGTAGCCATCAGTATGATTTCAGAGGGAACACAGTCCCTGTGTATCTGTGACTATTGACAGTCTGCGCCCAAGTTTTTCTTAAGTGTTGTGTCAAAGGGTTAAGTAAATGCGGAGGCACATTTAATCCTGCAACCTGTGTGTTTGAAGAGATCATCCTTGAAACTACCAGCAAGTTCACCAGGAGCGAAATTCACAGCTTTGTGAAATTCAGTGGAAAATTGGCTTCAAGGAGCATTAACTCAGGTTCTCAGTGAATGTCTTTCTTCTTGATTAAGAGAGGGGAAACAAAAAAGCAAAAAGATCACTTTTTAGGTACTAAAGTCACTTTTTTACTTTCCTTAAAACTTTGAATTTTGTCCACTACCTAGAGAATTTTCCTATTTTATTTATTGCTACTGAGACAGAACTAGATTGAGAACTGAATTCTAGGCTCCAGATGGTTTTTAGAAGGTGATCACTTTTATAGTCCTGAGATTTGTGCATGGCTGTTTCCTCCTCCATGCCTTACAGCTAAACCCTGCTTGCTCAGATGTGTGCTCCTGGAAATGCTTTATGGAATTTCACAGTTCCTGTGAAGGCAAAGACCTTTTTCTGCAGAGCCTTTGGCATGATTTCTGTGTGAGGTGGCAGTGTAATTTCTCCCAGCACCCAGGCATGTGTGCATGCCTTGGCTCACAGAGGGGTGATGGCCAGCTCTGCAGCCTGCTCTGACTTTGCCATGGGGGCTTTGGATAAGTGGAAGTTTTCATCCAGTCCTCCAAGGTACTGTGGAGCCACAGTTCTCTCAAGCTGCCAGCGAGGTTGAGACACCTCAAATATCAGCAAACACAGCTGGGGGTTAGAAATGGGGAGTGGCACTGTTAAATCATTTGGCTTGTGTTTTATGAAATGATTCTGAATTATGTGATCTTAAGATGAGACATTTTACTGCTCTGGGTGTGTTCAGTATCAGAGGATCACGTGAAAACACAAAGGACCCTTTGTTTCCCCTCCTTGGGTCCTGGAGCCCCTGTGCAGGTGCTTGCTGCTTCTCCCACCCACCACAGTGTGGAAGAGGCGAGGTTTTTATCTCCCTTTCTGCTCTGGGTTGGACTTATATTGCATGTGATAATTTTATTTTAAACACCATAGTATGGCAGTGTTATTTTGCATTGTGTTATCCACCCCGTGGCTTTCTCTTTTTGCTTTTTCTCTGAAAAGACAATCTATAAACCCAATTTCTGTAGTGAACGTAATGCAGGAATATCAGTGAAGTGCACCAAGGCAGGATTTACCCTTCCCATGCCCTGTTCCGTTAACCGACATCACAAAGGTGTGAAACCCTATTTTTCATTAGCAACTAGAAAAATCTATATTGTTTTAGGAAAAAAGTATACAGGAGCTGTTTGCTTGGAGAGAGGTATAGGCTACCAAGATTTTAGTGAGTGTGGGTACCAATGATGGAGAACAGTGTGAGGAAGCACATGTTCCATCATTCACTTTGTACACTTGCTTTTCAGCTCACTTGTGTTAAGCTTTTCAGTTTTTGCATCTGCTGTATTATTTTGCTTTTATTTTTAAAGTGTTCTATGCACAACTAAACCCCACATGAGGATGATCTGTTTTCTCCTTTTTGTTTCTTTCTAAGGCAATAAGACATCTGGCTGCTACTAGTGTGAATTATCAAGTTGCATCCTTTTAACCCTCCTCATCATTTTATTTGGAAAGTGCTCACCCGCTGAGATACCGGGGGGCATGTGCAAACGATTTGAAACAGCACTGGGAAATAAATGGCACGGGCAAAAATGATGGGATGCTTTTTAAAGCCAAAAAAAGGGCACGTTGGGGAGGGGAAGAGAGGGGCCAGATCAGTCCAGCATCACTGCAAAGCTCAAAGCTGACCCTTCTTCCAAAAATTCGGCTCTTCATCCACAGGTGGTGATCCAAACAGGCACTGGGATGTGCCCCTGAATCTTTTTCTGAATTTAGCCAATGCTGTAAGAAAAGCCATATCTCTGACCATTTGGGAGAGCAGGACCCCGGCACTGCTGGTGTGATGGTCATAAAGGGGGAGACTAGAAATCTTTTAAAAACTGAGTTTCCATCCTGGTTCAAGGCAAGGTTGGATGGAGCTCTGAGCAGCCTGCTCTAGTGGAAGGTGTCCCTGCCCGTGGCAGGGGATTGGAATTACGTGATCTTTAAGGTCCCTTTCAACCCTGGCCACTCTGTAGTTCTGTGATTCTTCTGGAGGCAGCTAATGAGGAGTCCTTTGCATGAAGGCACTGGGTGCCTTGGTGTTCAGGACATACCTGTGCCAGCTTCCTGTGCTGGAGCAGTCCCTCTGGGAGCTCTGCTAAAAATGAAATTGTGATACTAAAGGTTGTCTGTCCTGTATGTTGCTCATATGAAGTCCTTGGAGAAAGCCTAAGGATCCAGGCTAAGCAAACAAGCTGGCTGGCTATGTTTGGGTGCTCCATCTGCCAAATGGCTTTTTTAGGGAAGAGCACTGCCAAAAAAAGCCCAAAACAACACTGTGTTGCCAAGATGTTGAACTTCTATCCCTGCTCCAGCAGATAGAGGTATCTAGAAAGAAAAAGTGCTGCGCTGATCGCTGCCTGCTCGTGATGTTCCTGGTTTTCCCTTATTCATGTATGAGACAGCTTGTAGGTGCCCAGATGGCAATATGAGCCTGTGGCTTCTTTGGGACTGGTATGGATGAGGGGACCTGGGTGTGCAGGGGTGGGACAATGAGGCAGATCAGAGGATGGGAAGACATCAGCCCGTGTGTTTCTTTTCAGCTCTGGTTGTTGTCTTGCAGCACTTTCTTGTGCTTTCACAGTATCTCTGCAAAGAGCTTTGTGGAAAATATATAGGAGTTTTCATGGAAAATAAGAGAGTGATAACACATCATTGGTTTATATAATTTAAAAATAACAAATGCAGGAGAGTTGGCAGTAGATGAAAAGAAATGTTGAAAACTAATCACAGGTTTGAGTGGCCACAGGAGCTGAGCCATCAGTCCCTCTGTCCAGGATTAACTCAGTTTGTCCTGAGCACTGTGGGAAGCAGCAGTAGCATCAAAGAGGATAAGTGCTGTTTTTCCTGGTGCTTTTCCATCTGACAAAGCATTCAAAGTCTCACACTTCACACAGAAGTGTTAGGACTAGTGCAGGGAGGAGGTGAGCAAGCTCCAGCCCTTCATAAGAACAGATCGTTCGCATGGAAATCTGTGCCTGCCTCTGAGGGCAAAGAGCTGGGGTGGCAGGACCAGCCTTCAGGGGATGGATGCCTAACACCATTGAGTGCATTATTAGTAGTGAGGTGGGTGCAGGTGTTGCAGAGACAGGGAGCCTTCAGCAGAGTCAAAGCAAATTCTTCCATGCCAGCTTTCCATCCTCTGGATATTTATTCAGATGCCATACATTTTTACTGATCCTCACTGGGACAAATTTAGCCAGGTCTGTTAAGGTTTTCTTGGTTAGAGAGGAAGGCAGGCACAGGCTTGAGCACTTCAAGGCCCGGTGCCTACAGGAAATGAGGAATTTTGCCCAGTAACAGCTTGAGTATGAAGTTGAGAAATTTGGCTTTGCTGTGTTAGATGGCAGAAGACTCGGTGATGAGGTCTGAAATGGAGGAATTTAATCAACAAAGCAAATGATGGGTGTGATTTTAAACATTTGTCATTATCTTCAAATGGAAATGGAGGGTTTCTGGAACTAAGAAAAACCCCGGGGTAGGTAGGAGGATGGAAGGTAGGTGGTTGGAGAAAATCTGTGCTATTTTCGATAGACTGCTCCCCCAAATCTGGAGTTGGATTGCATCACCAGGGTCTGCTCTGCCATTGTACCAAGGTGCTTTGCTCATATATCTGTGTTACTAAATCAAAACAACCCTTTGATTACCAAATGTTGATTGAAGAGGAACAGCCATGACAGGAAAGTGTGACTGAAAGGAAGTAACAAATAATCCCAGAATGGAAACCAGGCAGCCCAGTGGCACCTAAAACTGGTGCATCTGATATTCCCTCTGATGCAGGGCTGGAAACATCTTACAACCACATTGGAAGGATTTTAGCCAGGAGAGCAAGAGGGGGAAGGTTGTACAGTAACATATAAATCGCTTGCACTGATGGAAAACCAAATGAACAATTTTTCAGCCACAAAAATCAGGTGAGAGGACAAAGCAAATGAGTCCTACAAGGCAGACTAATAATCAAGATAAGTGCTAGAGATAAAGTCTACACAGCACAGTGTACTGTGTACTGCACAGTGTTCATGGGGTGATTTCCTTTATACTGTGAGAATTTGCCAGTGCTGCTGTCTAGATGGAGTCAAATGTCTTAAATAGTTACACTGAGCTGATTATCTATGTATGTTTTCCTTTAGGGTGTTGAAGAAAAAAAGTGCAAAAATATTTATGATTTTTTTTCACTGAGGTATAAAGTAACGTGAATATGAGGATAAAACCATTTTTTTGGGGTTTAACCAATTCCTCCCTGTTAGCAAGGTCCTATGATTTGAAGTCCTATGGAAGTGTTTTAAAGGGGAAATTAATAATTCATTTATTTTTTAAACAAATATTTCTCTGACACTAGGTAGCTCTAGGTAGCTTTTGGAAAACAAAACCAGTTTGAGCTTGAGAGGAGAGAAGTTTAAAATATTTTAAACAAATTAACTTCTCCTAGGACCTTAACTGCCATGCTCTCTTAGAATTTTAAATGAAATCTATTTGAATAAAATATACGAGGTCCTTTTTTTAAAATGGAGCAAAAAACCCCACAGCCTCTGAAGCAAACCAGAGGAAAAAGGAGACAATAGCGCTTGGAAAGCAACCTCTTGGCAGAGACGAACAAGAGCAGTGGAATAATTTAATTGCTCATCAGCTAATTATACGGTATTATAATGTTAATGTGTCTTCATCATGACAATGTAATAGGTATAGATTGAAGCATATGAAAAAGAAAGTGTTGATGCAGTAATTATAACTAAGAGCAGAGCTGTTAGAGTAATTATAACGCTTCATCAGGTAATTAACGTATTGTTCAACTTGAGATGGAGAATAAAGAGTGAAGAAGTTAAATATTGAAGGACATGCCTTCCCCGCTCCCCATCTCCCTGCCTTTGCTGCAGGAGCTGATACTCCGTATTGATACTGCTATTTCCTTATTTCCTTGTACATCTTTTATTGAGTGGGGAAAGTTGTCAGGGCGCATGCAACCAAATAGACCGGCAGCGTGGCAGTCATTATTTTAAGCTATTTATGCTGAAAACTCTCTGGATCCACCTTGCCTGCAGAGGCAGCTGATATGCAGATGGGTATCTGGGGCTAAAGGCCCAGCAGATGCTGCTGCAAATTAACCTCTGGTCAAAGACACCTAGTTCAGCACGGGCAGAACTGATTCACAAAAGTCTTGGAGCAAAACTGCCACCTGAAATCGAGCTGAGTTCCTCCTGCCTGCCCATGCAACTGCTTTTGGGGTGCTGCCAGACACTGAGGGCATCCCTGCCAGCGCACAAATGGAGAGGTAGAGCTGGTGCCTAGCACTTGTGCTGTTCCTGTTCCTCACACTTCTGCTACCCCCAAAGCTCTGGGGGAAAGCAGCACTAGCCAGCTTTTACTGCAAAGCTCCCAGGCTGGGGCTTTGGCATAGTTGGATCAATTCTGCTCTGTGTCCAGCACCTGGATGGTGCTGGGCAGCTGCTCAAAGACTCATCAGTGGTTTCATATTGATGAGCCCCAGGGAGATGTGAGAACTGTCCCACCTGTGCAATTTGGCTCAGGCTGTAGTAAAAACCTGCTCAGGATTAGGGAACAGTGCTTGGGAGGGTGTGATGTATCTGGGTTTGATTTTTTCATTTGCTGCTGAAACAGGCGGAGAGTTGGTTTCAGCTTTGTACAAAACTAATAAAGAAGCCCTTGTATCTTGGGCAGCAAGTAATTGCAATGCAAACATTACTTTTAAATATCCAGCTCTGTGTTTGATCCTCACCTCCAAAAAAACCCTGGAATTTCTTGATGTCTCACTCAGGGATGAGGAGTGCTTTAAATGACTAGATCAGAGGTGTAAACATGTGGATACACTTAATCATGAATGTATACTTCCATTTGTGTCTGTACTAACCTGTAAGATCTTATTCCCATCTCAGCGTGCAAATTTTGACAGAATCAATAATTTTTGTTGAAGTATCTCCCAGGCAAGTCTACACCTAAACTGTGGCACATGCTATTAGTACAGGGCAGGTTTGTTCCCTGTCCTTGATCCATCAGGACTGCTGTCTTCTGCCAGCCTGCAATCTGCACACCTCCTTGGAGAGCTGATGATACTGGTGGCAGCACTTTTTTGGTTTTGCCCAAACTTCCCTCCTTCACCTCAGAACAGTTTTCTGTTGAAAATCAAACCACTTATGTTGATTGTCATCACCAAGAGCATAATTTGTGATGAAATCAGGGCAACAGTGGGACTGGTTTGATCAGTTCATTTAGTAATGTGGTGATTTGCAGTACACTTTTATGCCTTACTACTTTTTATTTAAGTGTTGCATCTTTTTGCATGCTCTACAGGCACAATGTGTAGTGCCACCAGTACGTACCCAGCTCAAGTGGTGAGTATTTCATCAGTAAGAAACAAATAAAATTATAAAATATTTTCTTAAAATAAATAATGTCATGCAGCAGGAAGGAGGATGTGATGCTTCCGGTGAAAGGTGTGGAAACAGATACTGTACAGTAACAGAAAGGTGGGATCAGTGTAAGCAAGTGGGATTTGGATAAGCTGAGCTGGTAGGAGCTTGCCTGCAAAGGTGGCCAGTGCAGAGCCCTCAGGAACGTGAGTTGAAGTCACTTAAGTGCAGTAAAAAGAGGGCTGAAAGGAAAGGTGAGGAAGGAATAAACACAGAAGAGTAAAAAGAAGTGTGATGGCTAAAAGGGCAGAGTTAGATAAGGGTGAACAGACAGAGTTTAGGTTAAAAAACAGTGTCGAGGTATCAGAGGGCAGAGGCTTTGGAGCATCCATCTAGTCATAAAGGTGAGGGGAGTTTTAGCGTGGTGGTTGTTACATTTATAGGGGGGATTATGTGCTAGAATGCCAGCAAGAGGAGGCTATTTCAGATGCTGCATTCAAAGGACCTCCTTCCACCTTGATCCAGAGCAACCTAAATGCACTCTGAGTACAGTGTCTGGGGTTTTTTGGTAGAGCAAGAGAGAGGAGCTGGAGCTCTTGCAGCTTGCAGAGACCGTGCATCAGGTAGTGTGCGTGCATTAAGCTGACTCTGCCTCGGGAGCAAAGGAAATAAATATGATTAACGTATCTTAAATCTTCATCTGGAATGCCATTGTTTAGGGCCTCAATTCATTATTATTTAATAACATATACTAAGGTCATGTATTAGCAACATGCTGCATTCCAGTGAATGTGTGCTAACCCAGCGCAGCGTGCTTTCTGCCTGAGCAGAAAGTTTAGATTAGAGTTTCACTTACTCTTCCAAATGAATGAAAATCAGACACCTACGTCTTTTGAATATCTGTGAAAAAAATTAGCCTTAAAATACAGTTAAAATGACACATCCTATATACATGAATTATAGGCAAAATGGAATAAAGCTATTACATTTTTAAAAAAGGCATTTTAATACACTTTAATATTTTTTTAGATTGAATTTGCCACGGTCTGCAGCAAAAACCTTTTATTGAGCAGAATGATATATTCTTTTGGTTGCCCTTTTCCTGTTAGAAGTTGGGGAAGTTTGTTTCCTGATAAAAAGCACATTTCTCTGTCTTGAAAGGATTTAATTGTATTTCCATGAGCGTCTCTGTCGCAGGCATAGAAAATATGTTCTCTTAACAAGTCTGTCTGTTTAGGCTGAGTGCGTAATACCACTTTAGAAAAGTTCCTTTAAGTGAAACAGGAGACCTTAGTCTGTGAGTGTGAGGTAATAATGGATGGACACAGAGTATCTTCTACTGGATTGCTGCTGACACTGTGCAAATAGCTCAGGACTGAGCCAGCACCATGTTTCCAAGTTGTGGAATCTGGTTCTCTGATGAAATTGGGGTCCCTCAAGAGCTGCCACTGTTCATCTCAACTTGAGGAACTGCTCTGAGCCTTGGAGTCCAAAAATCCTAACAGGGTGAAGGTGGCTGCCGTGGTGCAGCTGCTTCAGCTGGTACAAGTGTTCCAGAGTTGCGTGTCAGAACTTCAGTGGATTCTTTCTGGAGGGTTGAACATGTTTGATTTTGGTTCTGGGCAAAACCTAGCAATTGAAATATGGAAATGTGAATAGGAGAGGTTATTGTGGGGAACAGCAGGAGCAGCAGAGGAAAGGTGGTTCTTGAAGGGCTGCCAGCCCATTGAGCAGAGTCCATGGGGTCGGACCAGGCAGGAACCCATAGGTGTGCCAACAGAGAGTGGAGGCAGCGACTTCTTTCCCACGGCCAGAGCTCCTTCTCGGCCCTGATCACAGGTACAGCTTGGTACCCCAGGCCTGGGGATTGTACTTACACCTTTAAAAGATTTGCTGCTATACCTGAGAATACGCTGGTTATCTCCTCAGCTGTGGGACCCGTACTGATACCCTTTCCTAAATGTATGAATTCAATGGTACTTTAGATTGGCAAGAGACACAGCTACCTGGGCATTGGAATTTATTTTTTATATCCATTTATCAGGTTTAATTTGAGGCTTTCACACCTTTTCAGTGTTGGTTATACGTTTGAAGGGAGGCTGAACAGGATTTTGCAATTCATCTCCTCCCCACCACTTAGTCTTGGGAATATTTTTATCATTTCTCCTCTTCGTTTCAGTGGTCACCCTTTTATTGTGGCTTGCTTTATTTTGGCTTTGCCCTTTCTAGTTGTGATCACAATGTCCCATGTGGTTCTGGACTGCCTATACATGTAGTGTGTTACAGCATCTCTCTGGTATTCACTTGCCCTTTAATCCTCATAATATTTTGCATTCTGTTCTAATGCATTTAAATGTGGGGTTATCCCTTTCCTAATAGGACTGCCCTATTCAGAAGTACTTGATTTCCATTTGCAAAAGGGTATTAAACCCCAGGTCAGTGTAGAGGCAGATGGGAAGTCCTACCTGTCTCCTCTGTGAGTTACCTGGCAGCTTGTGCTGTGTGTGACCTTGCCCCTTTAGAAAATGTCATCCAGCATCACCATGGCCCACTACTTATGTCCTCCTCCCCAGCACCATACTCCTTTTTAATTTCTTTTCTTGCAAGTCATCCATTCAGATTTCCTGGGAGTGGAAAAGAGAATTATTGACTGTCTTTTCATAAGCTGTCATGAAGCAGTATATAGAAGCAAAAGACAAATGTAGCCACATACAGGGAAAGAAAAATCATAATTAATATTTCAGTAGAATAAAGTGTGTTTATAAGGGCAAGAGGGGAAATAAAAGGAGAAAAAGAGATTAGCTTGACATATATCAATGTTTTAGCTAGATTATATACATATATATTCATGTAAATCTCAATCTCAGTTATGGCTAGTATGTGATCAACTAGTAGGGAGCATAAAGACAGTATAGAAATGAAGCCTTTGAATGAACTCTTAAAGAGCTTCCATCAGTTGCATGTCAAAGTTGCAGGAGTCATGGAATTGCATTTCCTTATGTTGTGGGTGCTGAGAGCATTTAACTAATTGCTATTAAAAATGTTATAAATCCAGTGTATTAAGTATATGTATATGTATGTATCACAGTGCAATAGGTAGCTGTGGTCCTCTTGGGAAGGGCTGTTTTTTGCAAAAAAGGATTGACATTGATATCAATAGCATAAGTACCTGCATTTATGGTGGGTGACGCTGAAGGGGAGATCTCAGCCTTCAGCACACTGGTTGAAGTATTTCTTTGGGAGGCACCAGGATAGCTGGGCCTGTTTCTGACTGGGGAGTGTGTAGAGCATCCAGAATATCCACATGGCATCTCTCACCCTTTCCTCGTGCTGCAACTCCACCATTTGTGATTGCCCATCTGGGTTTTGGAGGTGGACACTGTGTTGCAGCTGCTGGCAGACATTGCTCAGTAGCATCTCACAATACTTCTGGAAAGAAGTGTCCTGGAAGCCACAGATTGCCATGCAGAGCTTGAGGTCTGCAAGGTGAGGAGGCACAGGATAAATCAAAAGCTGAAACATCTGCCCCCTTATTTATGTAGATAATTTGAAAGTGTAAGCCTGAGGCCAAGAACAGCTAAATTGCTCAGGCAGTATCCAATAAACTAGAGCTGGTGTGTGACTTCTAGTAATTGTGGGGTCTTTTACAAGATCCTTGTCTTGCACAAATACAATTACTGTATTTTACAGCAGTCATTGCAAATCACACATTTCCATATTCCATACCAACGTGGTATCTGATTAGCACCAAATTCAATTTGTGTTAATAAGCCTAAGGCAAAATTAGCTTGATACAGTGTCATTTAGCAACATTTAGACATGAACAACAAGTTGTTTAGTTTTGCTTTACATAGGTGTACTATAGTACAGCAAACAAGTGGATCCAGAGTGTTAAGGTGAAAGATTTTTCTGTCTAAGAAAAATCTGTGTGTGACCTTGCCCCTTTAGAAAATGTCATCCAGCATCACCATGGCCCACTACTTATGTCCTCCTCCCCAGCACCATACTCCTTTTTAATTTCTTTTCTTGCAAGTCATCCATCCTGTGTCATCAGGGAGGCTGGAGGTGTGAATGCTGACATTACAGAGGGTGTGACAGTCACAAACTTAGACCTCTGAGCTTACAGAGAAGAGTTCAGATGGGAATAATATGAGAATATGAATTGATTTTTAGTTAGGAGTTCAAGAAGCATCTCATACAACTCAGTAATAAATTTCTAATGCCAATGGTAGTTTCCTTTGTTGGTGTGTGGGCTTAGGCACTTACAGCTTCATGTGATTTAGAAAATACTGTCAAAATGTAGCCCGCAACACAAAGATGCTACAAGGAGCGCTTTTCTACCTCTGAGCCCAGCCAAATACTGCCTTTGTTTGTACCTGTGAAATCCCTTTTATGTAGGTCATCATAGTTTTGTTTCGCAAAGTCAACTGTTCCCAGCCATAAATGGACCTGTGTCCACTAATACTGTGTGAAATGTTTTTTTAAAGGGTAATATTAATCCCGTTAGTGGCAATTTTCCTATGCAAATCCATTAGGAGCACACAAATCCCTTGGCTGTTTGTGAAACCTCAAGGCACTGAAGTGCTACTGTATTTTTTTCCTTTTCCCTTTGAGCTGTCCCTCCCGTCACTTCCTGGTTAATTGCTGCACCAAGGTTGATATTTTCCCTAAATCCACTGGAGGGTAAATGTATTTTACTTGAGCTAAGCCTTTGCTTGGCTTTCAGAAGCTTGAAGAAATAACTTTACATTGTGCATCTCTATTTATATATGCATTTAATTGAAGATAACACACTGTTACCTCCATATAAACTGTGAAGTGGCCCAAACTGGTTTTCCTGTGTAAATGAGGACACTGCTCTGCTTGTTTTACTAACTATCTGCTGATTTACACTTGCTGAGGATCCAGCCTGGACCTCCTTCCAGTCAGATGGGTGTGAAACTGCCTGCAGGACCTCGATTGTCAGTAAAAAGCCAGTGTTAGCAATTTTCATCAGGCAGCATGGAAATTAATTAGTCCAATTTTATGGAAATTAGCTCATTATAAATAATTTTAGCTGGCCCATTCACAAAGCACTTTACACATTAGGAGGGGGGGTGGGAAAGGAAAAAGCAAAGCTCTGTGAATTGGATGCTGAAAAAACTCTTTCTAAAAACAAATGCACTTCAGCAGCTGTGCCATTGGCAGGGGAGGGGCGGCACCCACTGATTGAGCCTCTAGACTTCGCTTTCCCACTCAGCTCCTGAAAGAGCAACAGTGAGGGATTTGTTCAGGGCTGCAGATGTCCTTGCACAGCCTGAGGTTGCACATTCCGCTGCTGCTGCTGCTAACTTTGGGCTTGGCCAGGGGAGGAGGAGGAGGTGAGGAGAGTGGAGATGGGCATCTCCCTGTGGATGCTGGTCTTGTGGCTAAGAAGAAATGAAATAATTCAGACAAAAATACGTAATTACAGGGGTGAGAGCAGGTCCAGGTGCTGTAGGAGCTCTGCCATCTCTACCCTTTGACTTTTTAGACCATAAGGTCTCACATAGCGGAGCAGGAAGGGCACCTGAATGCTGAGGGGTTTCATGTATTTGGGTGTCTGTTGCAGCCCCAGAAAGTCCCATGTATCCCTATGAAGTCCTCAGACAGTCCAGGCCAGACAATCCTGAGGCTGCTGGTTTCAATCCCCATCTTTTCTAAAGATTTCTTGGTTCTGAAGAACATCTAGCATAACCTCTGTCTCCTGCTGCAATTTTTGCCCACTTCAGTGCTTTTGCCAAAGGGGGGTTTTAATACAATCTGTGTTCAGACTAGTCATGCAGTACACAGGTCATGCAAGGGAAGAAACACCACTCCATGCTCAAACTCACTTCGCTTGAGGAGTTTTCAAGATTTACTATCTTCAAGGTGCATAGAAGTTTGCTTAGGGCTCACAATTTTCCTCTTGATTTACAGAACATCTCTGTCCAGCAGCCAGCATGGCCTGGTTAAAAAAAAAATGTTTTTTTTCTTTCTTAAAGTGTTATCTCTCAGCCACAATTTCATTCTTCACTCAGATCTCTATGTTTTTTGAAATCTTGCCTTCTCTCCCTTTGGCAAATGGCATTCTTGAAACCCCTGGAAAGAAGCTGGGGAAAAAAACCTCCTTATTTAGGGTACGATGTGTGCTGTGTTCCCAATGAGCCAAATGTATGCAAAATGCTCAGGTGCTGTTGTTTTTCAGCCACAGAAAGGGCTGTTCATGTACACAGTAACAGGATTGGATCACAGCATCGTGTCTTAGGAGATATATTCTCATTCCCTTTTGGTGTCTCTCTGTTTGGGTATCTCCCTGGGAATAGTTAGCATCCCACTGGATTTTCTTTCCTTGCAACCCCCTCCTTAGGTGTCTGGCATACCTCCTTTTGCAGGTGAGTGACAGATGAAAGAACAGAATCACAGAATAATCTGAGTTGGAAGGGACCCACAGGAATTGTTGAGTCCGACTCTTAAGTGAATGGCCTGTACAGGGATCAAATCCCCAACCCTGACAATATTTAGAACTGTGCTCTAACCAACTGAGCTAATCTCAGGGTCTCATATTACGACCTGAGAGAAGAATTCCCAGATGAAACTATTTACAAACACTCTAAAACTTTCTGAGCACCCTGAAAGGTTCTTGGACCAGGGCAGTTCAGGGTGTGGGAGGGGCACTACACGAGCAGTGTCCAGGGGAGACCTGTGGGCATCTTGAGGGGATGAAACATTTCCTGTATTTCACAGTCTCTCCTGTCTCCCACCCCTGCCACAAATTCGTGGCAAATTCACAAAATTCTTTTGAAAAATTGCTGTCTATTTTGCAAAAGCTCAAGCTGATGGGGGAAAGGAAAAGGTGTGGGAGGTCTGGATAAATATGCTCTGTCAAAAATTTTGTGGAGAGGCCTATTTGTAGTCAGTTCTGCTGCAAAAGGGCAGATAGTGTGTTTGAGAAACCAGTGCCGGAGTCCTGGGCAGTTCCTGACTGGGCAGCTTTGAACACCACTGGCTCCTTTCTCTACCAAGAGAAACCTTTTGTGCAGCCTCATGAGAGTGTGATGCTGCACAAGAAGCAGTCCCTGCTATAATATGCATTTTCTCAACCCCACTGTTTAGAAGAAATTATGCTTCAAAAGATGCTGGTTTGTTTTAAAACATCAATTTTAAATAAATTGAAGCTGAAGGAATATTTTGGAGGTGAGAAAAATCTTTCTGGAAAGGGACAAGATCAGAATTATTAGTCCTCCACAATTTTGCTTAAGCAGCTACTCTAAACAGCTTCTAATCGGATTCCCTTGGTGCTTGGAGATATCTGTGGATTGATTTTAATTAGATTGGCACCTCTTTGTTAATTCTATAATGTTTGTTTGCTTATAAGTTAAGAGTATGTGGGTGCTGTGAAGCTGTTTAACTTTAGTTAAATTCGAATTAGTGGGCTCTTAAACATGCTGTTATCTCTGCTAGTGGGGTTTTACAAGAAATAAGTGTGGGCTGTTTTTTTTAACACCTCAACTGCAATTTGTTTTAAAGAACGTTAGACACCTCCCCTGAATTTACCAGCATTGCCAAATGAAACGTAGGAAATGGCACAGAAACAGAAAAAATGTCAGTGTTTGGCTGTCCTAATTTTTTGGTGCTTAATCCAGAGCAACAGGTTTTTATGGTATCATGGCTGGGCTTCGCGAACGAAGATTTGGGAAGGCACTATCCACATTTGCTACAGGCACGCTGGTGGCTTATGAGGCCAGTACCTGACAGACATATCCGATTGCAAAAGGCGCAGCAGAAAGACTCCTTAGATGGTGTAATCTGCAAGACACGGTTCTTTCTGCGTTACCTTTTTTCCTCGAGAGTGATCCTGCGTGTGTTCTCAAAGGAGACAGCTGCGTTATAGATGGTGTGTCTCCAGACCTCCCGATTTGAGGCCAGAGTAGACCAGTTATGGTGATCAATATGGCCAAGGCTGAGATGTTGTTTCAGGGAGTCCTTGTATCTTTTCTTCGGGGCTCCTCTCATGCGGCAGCTGGTGGCAAGTTCACCATAGAGCAGGATCTTAGGGAGGCAGTGGTTGGTCCTTCATCCTGGAGACGTGCCCTGCCCATCGCAGCTGCGTTCTCAGCAACATGGCCTCAATACTAGTGACAGCTGCTTGCTCTAGTACAGATGTGTTGGTCACATAATCTGACCAGCGGATGTTAAGGATTGTACGGAGGCAGCATTGATGGAAGTGTTCTAGAGTCTTTTTATGGTATAAACAGTAGTCAAAGGATGGAAAAAAAATATTTGCAGGGTGTTTCAGGCCTGGAAATTCCCAGCCCTGAGTTTTATCTGGAGCACCTCAGTTCAGCTTTCTGTGAGCACCCACCTGCTGCTGGAGCTGTAGAGCTTACCAAGCAATTTTGGTGTGTTTCATTCCAGACTTAGGAAGGGTTTAGATCTGTGTCAGCAGTGAAGATGCTGAGCCCACGTGAACTGAATTGAGGTTGGAAGGCTGGCAGTTGGTTTTTGATTTCCCTTCTTTCTTTCTTTAGAGTAAAATTGTTTCACTGCAATAACAGCTGATTATCTCTAATCTGCACCTTTTCTATTATGTTTTTTGTTGGTTTACCTTGATTTGAGTTTGTTTTTCATAGTTATTATGGATTTTAGCCTACTTCCCACAGGTTGTTGGAGCTCTTCCTATACTAAACCTGTTTCTGTCTGATTATATTAGGGTGCCCCTGATGTGATCCTGATGAAAAGTACGTAGGGGGCTTGTAAATTGAAAAATGAACCTTAAAGCAACCCCCCCCCTCAAAAGGGAGAGTGTTCTCCATAAAAAGAACATTGAGCAATGAAATAACATTTGTGCTGTACTCCTTTTATAAATTTGGGCTTGGGAAATGAGAGGGGGCATGTTTTATCACTGATATTATCGGGTCTGCATAATTGTTTCTGCAGCATCCTCTGTGCAACCAGGCTGAATTTGTTAGGCCAACAAAAAAAAATACTTTGGAGTAAAGGCTGGACCAGAGAGAAAATGTTTGTGGGTTTGCAGCGAAGCAGTCACAGTGAATGTGGTAACACAGAAGTATTTGTGGAGGAGCCCTAATTCACCTGGGCCCTGAGCAGGGGCCACCCAAGGTGTGGCACAGGAGAGGGACGAGAAGGGATTCCCAAAATGAAGTGGGACAGTGTGTCAGGATACCTGAGGGTCTAAGTCTTACCTCAAGGCCTGATTCATGGCAAAGTTTCCAAAAAGGAAAAGGTTGAGACTTGAATGAAAGCATTGTTTAGGATGAGCTTCTGAAGGATAAGGGAAGGCTGCATATAGAAGTCCCCCCAGACACTATAAATCTCCGGGTAGGATTAGGTATTAGACACAGGGGATAGTGGGCTCCATCACAACACTGCACAACCAAGCCTCTGTCTCTTTCTGGTATTTATTTGCCTCCAGCACAAGGCACTGAAAGAATACATACACTGGAACCAAGCCCAGCACCATGTTTTCCTCCCAGCACCTTTACACAGTTATTGTAAACCTTTTTTGGGTTTCAGTCCTTTGTCTGGCATTTCTGCCTTTCATCCTAGAACATCTCATCTCTTCTTGATCTCAAATCTGATGACAAAAACAACCCAAACATTCTCTTGCTGCAACAAATATTTATTTCAAAGGCTATTTGAAGACCAAGAGAAGAAATTTCACTTTTTGCTGAACTAGTTGGTCCAAGCAGCCGAAGAAGGCTCAGTCCTTTCTTTTAAAAAATGGACTATAACAAACAAGAGGATTCTTATTGGGTGGGAGAATTATTATTCCTATATTTGAAAAAAAAGGCAAATATAATACCTTGGGTCTATAAGTGTTTGTACAGTATTTGTATGGTGACACAGTCTAAAAAGCCTCAGTTGAGTATCGTTAGAGGAAACCTTATTTCAGAAGAGGGAGTTCTGCTCTGTGGTGTATCAGTCCAAACAGTCCAGGGAGTTGAAAAAACTGTGAGGGTGCTGAGGCCCTGGCACAGGTTGCCCAGAGAGGCTGTGGCTGCCCCATCCCTGGAAGTGTTCCAAGCTACATTGGATGGGGCTTGGAGCAACCTGATCTAGTGGAAGGTGTCCCTGCCCATGGTGAGGAGTTGGAATCAGATGATCTTTAAGGTCTTCTCCAATCTAAGGCATTCTATGATGATTCTGTGATTCAGGATTAGGATGGGCAGGTACATCCCCACTGAGGTACGATGCTGATTGTCTGGCTTAAAATCTCAGTGTTTTAGCATAGAAGTGGTGTTGGTTATGGTTTCTATATGATGTGTCAAGCAGCAGCCAAGCCCCTGGTTCTGGGGAGGCTCCTATCCCATGTGCCTTTGCCTCCAATTTCTTTTTTCCAGTGGCAGATTTGATAGCACTTCTCTCTGCAACCTTTGCACTGAGCCATCAGCATGGTATTAGCATAAAAATCCGGTGCACTATTCCCCCATGGAAGCATTTGCATTTGATGTCCACCAGCTTTAATATTCACAGTACCTACATCTCCAGTGAAGCTGAGCCCCCAGCCAGCATCTGAGCCACATATCTCATATTTCACATGGGCTGAGCTCTCAGATGGGGTCATGTTAGCCATTGACTTCTAACTAGACACACAAAATCCTGCAGAGACTTGCAGTGCCTTGCTCCCATAAACTTCAGTGATTTCCAAGTCCCTCTCTTTGTGAAATCCCCATAGCAGTTTTTCCATGTGTTTCTGTATCTGAGTTAAGTCCCTTGCCTTAAGTCAGGAACAATGCCTGTGGTTCCTGACTTACAGACTAAACTGATTATTCAGCAGCAGTCAGGGTTCTGTCTCACAGCAGCTGTATCAAATCATGGTTAACAGCAGCAAGGGTTAGCAGGTGCACTTGTTTGTGGGACATATATCCTCCCTTCTACATGAGGAGATTACCTTAAAGACAGTTGTAATAGTCTGACTTACACCTCTAAATGCAATTAAATTCTGAGTTAAGCTTGAAAAATTTAACCTGACGTTTTGCCTTTGACTCATCCATTTTTGCGTTTCAGTATTACAGGGAAAACGCTGTAATGGGTCACACACTCCAAAGAGTCTGTTGGAAGAGCCAGGGTAAATTAGGGACAGCACATCAGGCTGGATTTTCAGTCTCAACCATCAATTTCATTTTTGTAATGTGTCCTAACGCCTGACAGCTGAGTGTGTATTTAATGAGACTTTAAAAACAACAGAGTTTTGATCTGTTAGAACAACATGCCTTGTGAGAAGGTGCCTGTGCTGCTGCATAGCTGAATGTTTTAGGAAAATTAACTCGCTCAAACGCTAAATAAGGCTGAAAACCAGCTTGTTAGTGGGAGAGATGCCGTCTGCTCTGTCCCAAAGCATTGCCTCTGCTGAGGAGGGGACCTCAGCCTTTTTCAAAGTCTCAGAAATGTTTAATTAACCTCACTCTTCCCATTATTTTTCACTTTTTTTTACACTACGTAACCTGCAAATCTTTCCATCCAGATGTCCCTCAGATGCTGCCTCCCACCTGTTTAGTGGGAGAGCTTTTGATGAAAGCCTGGAAATCTGCGATCTGACCTTAATTCCAACTCCCTTGAACATTCACTACCTGCAGAGCAATTCCCTCACCAAAGGGAAGCGTGAGCATATTCTCTCCAGCTGATAGTGCTTTGCAGGTTCATCCCTGAGTTTTCTGTTTACTTCTCACGAGAGGTTGCTGCATCTCATGGTTTTCTCATGTCTTGGGAGTTTGGCCATCAGTTGCCCAAGGGAGGGAATTTCTCCTCTGGGTCAGTGTTGCTCCCAGCCTCTACTGCAGTGCAGGTAATAACTAACATGCAGGAGAAATAGAGCACACAGCAATAGGCTGAAGTGGAGGATTGTTTTGTTTCATTTGCACCTGTCAAAAATACTAGGTATAGTAAAAAGGGTCAGAAGTACCAGAAATCTCTCAAAGATTGCTTGCAAAGAGCTTCTGCTGCAATCCATCAGGCACAAGAGGCCACGGTAGTTTGGGTAAACACCTAAAACACAGGGATTTCTCTGAACTTTGAACCTGGCTGCAGTTTAGCTGTTATTCCTGTGGATCAGTCAACATCAGATTTCAGCAGAGTAAACTCATCTCTGCTGGAAGAGCGGTAGCTTAAAGCTGTTTCTTTCAAGCTATCATTAGGCCCTGTATGCTGGAGACTTGCAGTTATTTCCAAAATCTGAAAGAATCTGAACAGCTAGCCTCCTCTTGTGTGGAAGAACATGATAAAGTTGGCCACAGAGCAGCTGAAGCGCAGTGCCTTGCCTATCAGTTTCAATAAATATTTAGAGGAGCCAGAATAAAGGAGAGTGGGGAGCAAGGTGATATGCTGTTACTCCATCCCATTTCATGGTTGTGATAAGGGCTGGTGTGGTGCTTTCACCGGGGAAAAATGTGGCAGCACTGGAGCCATCCAGGGGAATTTCTCTATTAATTTCCATTGTGCCTTTAGATCTCTTTTCCTTTTCTGTACCTCTACCAGATAAAATTCGTTTACCCTTAGTGACGGGCTGGTATCTAAACAGACACCTGCATCCAGCCTGTTGCAGTTTGGTTTTTTTTAAGCTTCAACAGCAAATGTTTTTTTGGAAAACAATCGATAGAAGCAATGACGAGCTTCGAGCTGCCCGAGTTGTGCAGCAGCAATTGCAAGTGAACGGTAAATTGTATTGTCCTTCACCTGAAACACTGCCATCTTGGATAACTCCTGGTATTTTTCCTCTTCAACTGTTTGTGTATCTTTATTCATTCTGCTAAGGCTTGGAGTGAGATCTGAGCTCTTCCACTTGTGGGCTCGGGAGGGCTGTGAGCAGCCGCTTACCAAATGGCCACCCTGGCACCTACAGACAAGTGTGACAAGTGGGATTTCTCTTGCTTTATAAAACATTCCTTTGTCAGGGTTGTGTCTCACAAAACAGTATAAAACTAAAGCCTAGTAATTGCAGAGAAGGTATAATTTAAAATCTCATGTTTTTCCAAAGGAAGAGATGAGAACTCTACCGAAAACAGAAAAAACAGAGGTGTCATGTAATCGGATAATCGTCTTTTTCTTTTAAGCACTTAACTTGCCTTGGTGGATAAGAAATATTTACTAAAAGCAATACATTTTATTTTTTTCTTAGATCCTCTGAGAGAAGAGCAAGTAGTCACAGAAAGGGGAGTCAGTTAAAGGCTCTGAGGGTGGCAGATCAAGCAAGTGCAAGGTCTCTGCAGAGGATCCACTTTGATGCTGAGCAGTTGGAAAAAAGTACTGTGGGTTTCATCGTGCAGGCAGCACTTTCCAATTTTTTTTTTTTATTTGATACAAAATGTTTTTCATGGTCGTCAGCTAAAGAATAGGGAGCAACTTTCCACTTTCTCCCAGCTACAGGTCTCCCAGAGGTAGCAGGTGGGATAGAAGGCAGCACCATCAAAGTACAGTGTGGCTCAACATCTCCAAAATAGTTCATTTCACGTGCTTCAAGGCTGATCAAGTGATCTTGGCTTAAATGACCAAAATTAAAATAAGGAATATCTACTTGGTCGTTTTTTGTTTGGGTTTTTTTTTCCCTCCATATGTTTTCAATTAAACCTTTTTTTTTTCAAAAAAAAGTTTTTTTAAAAAAAGTTCTTATAAAACTGCTGGTTTGGTTCAGATCTTGGTTTTGTTAAGAAAATACTTCAGCTTTCTTTTGAAGGTCTTTACCATTTATAGTTTTGTGTGTTCTTTCTAAAACTGGCATTTCTTGGCCAGCTGTGTGTCTGGCAGTGTGTGTCTCTTTTTCTCTGGTAGGATATTGCTCGTACCCTTTTCTAAACTACATCCCATCGCTCACTGACATTTGCCAGGGTATGTTGAGTTTTGAAGCAGAGTAAATGACGGTTGGTTTTTGTTGCCTTTTCAGGAAATTACTCCAAAGTGTGTTTCTGTTAGGTTCTCCAGTTGCACTTTTTCCCAGAGAGTGTCCTGGTAACAGGCAGTACATAGGTGAGAAGAATCAGTGAGTTGAGTTTTGTTAGAAAGAACCTTGAATCCAACCAACTTCAGAAATGAAGCTTTCTGTGGGTGCTGACTCTTCCTTCTTGCTATTTTCTTGTCAAAAAGTGGAGGTGGGGCATAGGGATGGGAAAAAAAAAATGTGGTTTGTTATTTTTAGCATGTGCATCCTCCATTAACATGTGCATCCTGGTTAACTGTAGGAGGTGGAAGCCATGTAGGTGAGGGGATAGCCTGCTACCTGCACTGTGGGAGGGCAACCAGGTTTTGGCTCCTCGCACATCTGTGGAAAATCACTATCCAGAGAGACATGAGGAAATTTTTCACACAGTAGGGTGAGGGATTTTCACTGATTCCTTCTAAAATTGCAATGTTAGAAATTATAATTCCCTTTAAGATTTAGGCTAGCGAGGGGCAGGGATCCTAGCCATTCCCTGGGCACAAAGTTCACACCACCTGAACTCAAACCTGCCTTCCTACGTCTAGAAAAGTATCTGTGCAGGATTTAATAAGCTTTAACTTACTTTTATAGACTCAATGACTCTTTTTTTCTCTTCAGTGTGTTTTTGTATTCAAGCCT
Organism: Chiroxiphia lanceolata; assembly: GCF_009829145.1. Taxonomy (NCBI): domain Eukaryota; kingdom Metazoa; phylum Chordata; class Aves; order Passeriformes; family Pipridae; genus Chiroxiphia; species Chiroxiphia lanceolata. The sequence goes on along the minus strand of NC_045643.1, from coordinate 6,035,335 downwards.
TAGTGGTGAAAAGACCCTTGTTTATAGATGCTGACATTGTATCTCTGTATCAGATCCATAGAGAAGTTTCTGTTACAGGGTTTAGAAATAAGTTAGAAATGTGTCTGCTGAAGATACGGGCACTGAAGGAGTCTCTAAGGAGTCTGTCTTTGAAGTATCTGTCCCTATTGGTGTGGTGAGATCTCTGAGTTATAAAACAGTAGGACAGATTAGAACTTGTGTCGATTGTAGTGAATGGAGGCAGGATTTCGGGGTAATCAGTTAGTATCTGCAAAGTCCAAGTCCCCCCTCAAAAAGACCCCACAGCAAAACCCTGGAAAAAAATGTGAAGAGCAAAAACTTTACTGCTCAAATCTCCACTATAACTTTATCCGGTGATTTTTTTTTTTTTTTGGTCTTTTTGAAGTGGTCCAAAGTCTGTAATTTCCAAGGCAAGCAATATTTTCCTGGAGCATAATAAAAATGTTTATTCGAAACCTCTCTTTAGCTATGGGAAAAATTTTACTTGATGGGTTATTTTTAAACTCATTCAAAATTCTGTAGGCCTTACCTCAATGTTTGTATCACATCTGTTGATGATTTTGTTGCAGAGGGTTCTGTGGCATCTGTTTTTGCCATGATGCCAAGAGAGTGGCATGATACCAGCAACAGCAAATTCAGATGCTTGCATGATGTTTCTGAGATAGGAGGTTGCATTCCTTCAGGGAAAGATTTGCACCAGCTGATTGTATTAGGCAGTCTGAATCTTTCAAAAATCCCCCCTTTCCTAGGGAATTTTACAATTTATTTTAATTTTTGTGATGTTTTTGAGCCCACTGCTACTTTAATTCACTCTCTAATCAATTCATGCACTTACTCAGAAATCTTATTCCAATGGACACTAATAGTGGAAAAGCTGCATTCCACAAGGGGGGATAAACCAGCCTATGAAAAAGAGAGCTATGGATTAAATCTCCTTTTCTTCTTTGATGTACAACTTCTTTGTGCATTAGATCTCTTACATCCCAGTTAAAAAAAAAAAAAAACACCAAAAAAAACCCAACAAAAAACCAACCAAACAAAAAACCCCCAAGAAAAAACAAAAACAAAAAAACCTCCACCATTAAAAAACACTAAGAGCTTCCTTACCAAACCACCAGCAAGTAGTTGCACAATGTGCTTTACTGTGCATAGAGTTTAGAGGTTATTTCTTGCCCAGTCTCAGAAGGCTTCTCTGCTCTGGTCAGTGCAGACCTAATCAAGGCAGCTGTGTTTTACGGGGGCCAAGCCAATTGTCAGCTCAGACACAGATCATGTCCCTGGAGTCTGGAGTCTTTTATGGGCTTGGGTTGTTGGAGCCACCAGCCACGTGTCGGAGTTGGCAGCAGTCAACTTTGTTCCAGTTTTCTATAAATTTGACAAAAGGAGTTCTCAGATGGCTCTGGGGATGTGTCCTCAGCTTAAAACCACAGGACTGCTGGAGAGGGCACAGGCTGCATTAGCTGGTGCTCTCTGTGGGGTCAATCCTGCTAATCCGTGGGCTAGGACAACGTTTCAGGGCAGTTGTGCGTGAAGAGAGCAGTGCCCCTGATTCTTAGGGGGCGGTGAACACTGGCTGAACCTACCAGCTGGTGATGTTATTCTTGTTTCTCAGGTTCTGTGTGAAGGTGTGTGACTGCACACTTTGCACATTTTTGAAAACCTGCATTATTTTCCACTCACCATCCCTGCTGTCTCTGCTAGCCTTTGGAGTACAAAAATAAGAGTATTTCTAGGCAGAGAAAGTTCCTGTGTAAGGCTTACACAGGTACATCTTGTGCCTGTCCTGTGCCATGTCCTGCCTCACTGGCCCCTCTACCTGATTGGCTTTAGTGGCTCAGCACAAGCTGCAGCCATCAGTTTTTCAGCACCCAAAATGCAGTATTTTAGGAAGGATTTCCATCTCGCTGACACTTTCCCTTTGCCCGGGCAAGCAGTTGAACTGGCTTTGTATTTGGGCTAAAAGTCTCCAAAATGTGTTGCATTTTTACATACTCTGTAAGACTCAGTTGAACCTCTTTGCTTGTGGAAGCACAAGAGCTGCATTTTGTTGTTTGTGCTCTGAGCAGAGCAAATGGGGAAGAGCCTTCAAGAGGCCCATGGGGAGTTCTTAGCCACTCCAGAACCAGAACAAGGCTGAAAAAATGGCAGGCAAGGAAAGGCCAGGCCTTCCTAGTTTGAACACAAGCCAAACTTCTCCGGGGGATCCTGAAAAGTGAGTTTACCCTTATTTGCCTCTGTATTCTGGCAGTTGAAAATGATCCCCCGAGGTGAAAAGAAAACATCTGGTCATTATGGTATTTCAATCAAGGTTTGAACATGGGCACCACAACAGGCTTTTGGGTTCAGGAAAGAGACTTTGCCCTTGTTTCACTTCTGTGAAAAGGACTTGAGACCTAGAGAAATTGTATGACTTTGAACTTGGGATAAATCCCTGACTGCCATTGTTCATTTTTGTACTCTTGTAATAAGTAAACAAGGCCATGAACAAAATGAAATGCCATTACCACGTTTATTTTGCAAACTAATGAAGAATTCAGGAGGCTGTGAGAAGTGGCAGTGAATCATGCAAAGACATGATTCAAAGTGATCAAAATCAAATCTGTTCTTTTCCAAAGAAAAGTGCCTCTGGACAGAGGCAAGACCCAGAGAAAAGATCTATGGCGCTGTGTCAGCAGCAGTTGGGCCGATTGTGGTGGGTCTAGGTCAAGACTCTTTATAAATCAATATAAATGAACCCAACTCTTGCTTTTGGGTTATTTGTTGACTGGAGGTAATTTCTGGCACTTGAAGGGAATTTAGCCCTGAAGTGACTCTCGTTGTTCAGGAACGCATACTCTTTCCCTAAAACTGTATCAGGGGAAATTGCCTGCTCCTGAAGTGACCTGCTATGAAGTTTGATAAGGTACGTCCTGGGGAAGTCACTTGCCTTCCAGTTTGGTGTTCTCCGAGTGCCTCTCTTGCTGCACTGAGATAACCTTCAAGTAGTTGGAGTTTGAGGCATGGAGAAGATGATAACACTTAGCATGGATGATGCTTTCAAGTCACTCCAAAGAGATTTGGGCTTGGGGAGCCTTTGGATATTTCTTAAAAAAGTATGACAAGCTGAAGCTTTTCTGGTAGGATTTCATGGCTTGGGGGAAGACCACATATATCAAAAGCTTCACCGCAGTGGCTTAGTTATTGTGTCTTATATTCAAAGCTTTTTCTGATCAAATTTGGCTTTGAATCCATGCCAGCCTCATAAATCTGGTTGTTGGTATTTTCCCCTGCCCCAATAGTTAAAAATAAAGAAAAAATACAAAGACTTTCAAGCTGTGCTGTAATGACATGAATAAACGGTCTTTGTATACTTAATATCAAAACAGTTAAGAGCTTTCTTTTCCCATAGATAAAAAATTGCTAGAAAGGAAATTCACTGAGTAAATGTAGTGCCTTGAAATAATTCAAAGAACCCGCAGGCAGTGAACATTTCCCCTGTCTGTGCTGGTGACCCTTATGGTGCCTGAAGGAAATTATAGTGTTGAGAGCCACTTGGAAGCATTTACAATATGCTGTGGACTTAAATGATAGTCTCTACTGGTTTAAGTAGGTAGGACTGCATTCTTACTTGGAGATAGACCCTGTCCCAGAGATTTTGGGAATGTACAGTGTGGAGCCATAATAGGCTTTTGTAATACTATTCAAAATGAACATTTTAGTTCTGACAAGATACAGTACTTTTTTACTGCCGTGCTTATTTTTCTAGAGAACATGTTGTCTACAGCAAGAAACCTTGATGCTTAAACCTTCCTGCTGAAAGTTACTGACCTTTGTGAGGCTTCTTAGAATGCTTCACATGATCCTTGCTCTGGACCAGGAGACCGTGGGAAATCACACTTTGTAAGGCTTGACGTTGTATCATAGGCTTCAGCATACCTACCAAGATACTGAAAAAGTAGAATTGAGGAAGGATTTTCCTGAGTCACAGTTCTTCTGGAAGTGGAAAGAGTTTTCCTGTTGCAACACGTGAACTGGCACATGCAGCCATCAGCTCCTGCGTGTTGCTGGGACAAAGCACACAGTTAAAGCACAGAACTTGTGGAGCTCTCAGGTTTTTAACTTCTGGAAGCATTCATTAATTGATCACAAATGTTTTCTGTCCACATAAGAGTTACATCATGTGGAGCTAAAGCTTCTGCCTGAATTATATGTAGCATAGAAAGGAGTGATGCAGTAGATTGTGTAGATCGCCAGGGACTTGTCCAATGTATTCAGTTCTTGAACACCATATTTGCATGTTATCATCTTCTCTGAACGTGTTTGTCACTGTGTAGCTATTTGCCATCACTAATCGTACCTGGAGTCCATCTTGTAGGTGCATCAGCCATTCATGCCAGTCTGGAATCTGTGACTGACCATTCAGCAAAGCTTTTTGACATCTCTTTAACTCAGATGATGTGGGTAGATGCCTTTTGCTTGCAGGACTTGAGTATATGCTTTACTATGCTAAATAAAGATTAACTATAAGTACTTGCTTATTTAAAGTAATCATTTTCTAATGGTTTGAGGTTTCTTCTCCTGATGTGGTTATCAAATTGCTGATGGCCAATTTCATATTCTTCACACACTTCTAGTATTTGCAAGAATTTGCCATCTACTGTACTTTGGAGAAATATTTCCCGTGCCATGAGTTGGCAGAGAACTACTCTGAGGGATATTTTGCTAATACGTTGTGTTCAATTGTACCAATTTTTGGTACTGTCTACATATGTAATCCTTAATAATTTCTGATATCTTACTGGGTGACTGGAACTATTTTTTAGAATGGTTTTCATGGATTGCTGAAGACAAATAATGTTTATTGTATGAATCATGAAATGGAGGTTCATGTGTGCTAAAACTCCCATAACTGTTAAATATGCAAATTATTCTTTTGGCATAATTCAAATTCTCCTAAAACTTGACTAAGTAAATGAAGGTGAATCAAATTCACAGTTATGATTCACAAAATTATGTGCAAACCTCGCATTACATATTTAAACTGTGCACATTGCTAGGAATAGAAATCACAAAGCCAAGTTGCAAATTGGTTTCCAGAGACCAGGTTCTCTTGTGCTTTGCCCTTTCTGCAGCTCCCGTTCCCTGCCTCAGGAATCTGACATTGCTCATCCGTTTATCAGAATTACTGACTATACCTTCAGCGTGAACTCTGTCCCCACGTGGCTTTTATGTAGCTGTGCTTTGCAAAAGGTTTGTGTCTATGGACATTTACTGCCACGTAAATGTACTGATTTATTAATGTGGTCTGTGAGAGCCTGGTTCTTTGAGGAATCTGGTATGGATTTGGAACAGGTGTTGCAAAACAACTGAGAGACCTGAGTGCAGGGTTCAGTGATCAACTTAACACTTAGGCTGGAAAACAAGGACACAGTAGATTGCTGCGTGCCAAGGGCAAAAACCTCAGGATGTTTTGCTGAGATCAGCCCAGCCAGGAGCAGAGTAGCCCATTGCCTTGCAGGGTTTCCCAGGTGCTTGTGAAGGATTTGGCAGGAAAGGGGGCTGGCTGGGGCTGATCCCAGTGTGGCAGGAACGTGGCTTGGCACAGCCTTAGAGATGGGCTCAAGGGAGCTGCTGTGGCTGGAGAAGCTCTGCTGTGGGCTGCGAGGGCTGAGCTGAATTTGTGCACGGCTGCCAGTTTAGGAATGGGTGTGGAAAGTCCCCTGTGGGAGAAAGGGGCCAAGTCTGTGCCAGGGCCATGCACATATAGATATACTGTTATGCTATAATTTCAATATATGGATTTTAAGTACGATATATATAAATACAGTGAATTATTCTTGCAGGACACTGTGAAGCACAAGTGTGGCCAGCCTTGTGTGGGCACGGCCACCACTAGCAGTGCTCCCACAGGCTCACTGGTCTTGAGTCTTGAATGTGAAATTCAGTAGCTTTTCCAGTTGCTCCAGTCCTTAAAATTTCAGTGACATTCTAGAGCCTGTAAATGTAGATTTAAATACTTCACATCATCTACTGTATTACAGACCCTGTAATCTTGGTAACAAGTTTGTTATTTTTCCCCTAAAAGTGCCGTCACAATTAAGTTGTCCAAATTTTCTGTGTGAATCAATTTATTAATCTCTGTACTGAAGGGTGAGGTAAATAAATGCCTGATATTCACTTGTTGCTGCTTGGTAATGCTAAACCTAAATGGTAACTTTCAAAGGATGAATAAATTATGGACATGTTAATTTTGTGCTGTTTCCAGCTTGCTGGTAGTGATCCCGTCATCCTGCACAGCTGTTCTGCCTTTGTCTTGTTCCACCAATAGTGACATCCAGTGCCTTGGCTCATTATCTTCCTTTCAGTCTTTCTCCTTGCAGCCCTTTTTAATTATTTCAATCTATTTTGACTAGTCGTGCAAAATTTTGTCTTCCTTATGCACTCCCCTCTTTTAAGATGCACTGTTCTTCTGCCAGTGAGTGGTACAGGTTCAGGAATATCTACATGGCCCTTACCTAGGGCTCTCTGGTGACTTCACTAGGAGCCTTCTTGTAGGAGCATGGTGGACTAAGGAACAGGAATGGTAACTATGTCTGTAATAGATCTTTACACATTTTTGGTGAGGAATCTGTTTGTTGGGGAGCTGTGTGAAAGAACGAGGACAGAACATCCATGAAACTGTCACAGTTCCTTTTTTAATGCCATTTCTGCTTGATGGAAGGAGTCTAAAATCTGTTCATCTCCTGCAATCCCATTAAAGACTGATTTGGAAAACTGGAAAAGAAAATACTTTGGATCAGTCTGCCTTCAGTTAAAGTAGTTGCAGTGGTTGAACTTACTAGAAACTCTCAGTTTCTGCTGAGCTGATCAGAAGTTTCTGTTTCTGTATGTTTAGCAGTTAGGGGGAAGAAAGAGAGGAGACAAGAGGGGAGTTATTTTTCCTCCTGATATAATAAGGCCTTGATAATTCGTGCGCGAAGCAGATTTTATTTATCTCCTTGAGCGTTTCATAGATTTTCTTTTATAAGGTTAGTAGAGGTACTTTTTCATCTTGTCACAGCTCATTCCTCCCACGATCACCTTGGTGTTGATTTTCAATAGCTGCAGGGTCAGTGAGTCCAAGTGGCTTTCTTCTTTCAACTCTTTGGTCATTCGATCTTGGCAGATCTTTTTTTTTTTTAATTTTTATTTTAAGTATGCATAGCCAAATGATTTTGGATAATGAGCTACTGAAGAGCAGCACAAGACTTCTCTACTACCAGAAGCAATGTAAACCACAAGGCTAAATGCAGCACTTTATATTCCTGCCTTATGGGAAAGTTCTGCTCCTTCAACATTTACGGTAATCCTGATTTGGGATGACAAGTTAAAGCATCCAGAAATTCGGCAGAATAAAATGCCCACACAGAAACCTATTGGCACTGACAGAGTGAATTGTGCTGAGAGGAGTGATAGTACCAGCTCACCACGGTGTTTTCTGAGTTGCAAGTTCAGCTTAAAAATCAGCAAAATGATAAATCAGAAGTGCCATGAAGCAACACATTGGCAAGTTGAGGATGAACTGAACTGAAACAGGTTATTCCAGTCACTCCTCAGAAATATTTCAGTCTGAGCTCAACAAAAGCATTATTTTTTCCTTTTGGATTTCCAATATTACTGCAAAAGAAAAAAAATTACAAAAAAAAATAATATCAATTAAATAAAAAAGGATAAAAGGAAGAGAAAGAGGCACTACCAGGAAGCTGGGCTTGAGTCAGTGGAACATTTCTGGCTCAAAGCTTGAAATACATCTCCCTTGCCTTTCCTTCCTTAAGGAAAGCTGTGACTGTCATTTCTGGGCTGACGAGCTGTGACGTGGTTGCTGCAATTTCAGGGTATGACTATCATTCTTGTTCTATTTTACATAATCTTTAAGAAAGCAGGTATAGATTTTATTTATCCTACTTGTTCAGAGGAATAGTTAGGCAGAAGTCAAAACTGAGCAGAAACAAGTAAGAAATGGAAGGTGAGATCTTTCTTGGTTCCCCATCAAAAGGCCAAGAGACAAGCACAGTACCAGGCTCTGGGGCTTTTGTACGACCTCCAAAGGGAGGTGATGGGAGTAATGAAATAATACAAAACTTGTGCAACAAAAGGCAAAGATTTTTCTATGAAACTGCCTGCTTTTGTGGTGTCTTAGTTCAAATGTTCCCAAAATTCCAGGCTATGCCTATCACAAAATGTCAAGCAAATCATTTGGGCTGTGAATTCCTGTGTAATAAATCAGGGATTACTGACAAAGTCCTCCAAGGCAACTCTTCTGCAAATAAGAAGTGGTTTTCAGGAGTAGACAACCTTTTAAAAACATCTGTATGTCCAAGGGAGCTGGTTCCAGCTGCTGAACACTGGACACAAATGTAAGAGGCAAACATTGAGAAGAGCAGTCAAAAAGAAAATTTGCAATTCTGTGGAAAGAACTGAGCTGGTAGGAAAAGCAATTCCCAGAGCAATTATAATTCACCTTTGGGGTGTCAAAAGTTCACAACATTAAACAAAGACAGCTCTAGATCTTGGCAACAGATAGAAATATGTCTGTTGAAAATGAAACAGTAGCAGCTTGAAAAACAGCTTTTAGAATCTACAAAATTTTATAATAATAAAGGTTAGTAAGGTAGAGCAGTTAAAAGGAAAGCATTTATAAATCTTTCTGATGTCCCAGCCCCAGGACGTAAATCTGGCATTCTATTTCCTTTGCTTTCAGGTATCTACTTCATCATACAGGGCAAGGTCCATGATGTGCCTGGGTTCAGGTTCGGATGCTGTTGTTCATGTCACCTTCTTCAGTGCATTACTGGCCTTAGAAGTGTTTCTGGTGTGAAACCAGAAACAGGGGTTCCGAGGTGGAAGGTTCTTGATGCTTTTCAGTAGTGTAGAAGATTACTCAGGGTGCATGGTTTTAGGTAGCAAAGGTTGTGTGGAGACTCATAGTAGCCTTCCAGTATCTGAAGGGGGCCTACAAGGACACAAGACAGGGACTCTTCATCAGGAACTATATTGACAGAACAGGAACTAATGGACTCAAACTGAAAGAGGGAAAATTTAGGTTAAATATACAGAAGAAATTGTTCCCTGTGAGGGTGGTGAGGCTCTGGCACAGTCTGCCCAGAAAAGTTGTGGATGCCCCATCCCTGGCAGTATTCAAGGCCAGGTTGGACGGGGCTTGGAGCAACCTGGTCTAGTGGAAGGTTGGAACAGCACAAGCTTTAAGTTCCCTTCCAACCCAAACCATTCTATGATTCTAAAGGCTATAAAATCTGCTCTACTCCACTTCACACTTACCAGCAGCAAAATCTCTCTCAGATGCTGCCTCAGAAAAAGATTCTCAAATGGAAAACTCACGATCCTCGAGCGCCTGCTGCGCTGGGGTCTGGCCCCTGTGTTTGACACTGCATTAAGAAGTGCTGTGTGCTTCTAAAGCAATTTACTTGCCCAGCATTCCTAGACCATCTGTGCACTGGGGTCAGCAATCTCCAGCCTGTGGGACTGCCAGCACCGACAAAATGCCTTTTTGAATGTTCCTTACGTCAAGCATCATGCAGTGTGCAGGCACGTCTGCTCCTGCCCCGCTCTCCTGCCTCTGCGGATCTGTGGGATGTGCAGCTCCCAGCTTCAAAAGGAGTTAGGTTCTTGAGTTCAATTGGAAGCCAAAGGTTATTTGAGCTGTAATTAGGGAGTTCTCTCTGAAATAAGACATGAGACCCCAGGTAGTTTTAGGTTTGTAGGAAGAAGTAAGCTCTTGACGTGAGTTTGTACTCTGTGAGCTCTCTTTGGAGAAACCCCTGTGCTTTTCACAGGGATGTGTGTTTGTTCCAAGGCTTACACTGTGTATGCCAACGTGACAGGTCAGGAGAGAAAGAGGTACTGGGAATGGGGAAAAAAATTACTTCATTTTATAGTGTATGCATGATGCTCTCAGTAGACAAATTATTACCATTTAAACCTAAATTAAAATATGTCTTAGAATTTCCAGGGCAACATCTCCATGAAACGCTTCACCATTTCTTTTAGGGGCAGGATGGGTAACTTATATGGTGATCACTTGGTAGTGATACACATATTATTTGGGGCCAATGAAGGTGTGATCAGAATACCAAATTGAGTTTGCAGAGACACTGGGATGAGAGGAAGGGGAGGTGCGTTCTCTGTGGACATCTTGATGAAGAAACATTGCTGTTTTACCTCTCTTGCCCTAAGGGTATGGCTTCTGAGAGGCACAGAGTGACAACTGGAGGAAAAATTTTATATGCTAATTACCAAAAAAATTAATTAATTGCTATTAATTATTTTATCACAAAATCAATTAGTATTGTACTGCAAATCATTTTAATTAAAGGAGTCGATAAAAATCAGATAAACTGTAGACACAGCAAAATTATGGCAAAACTCCAAAATTAGTCTCTAATAAGAAATGAAGCCCCAAACAGTTCAAAACTGAGATTGAATTAGCTGTTATTTTTATTAATAAATAAAAGCCCATGGCAAAAACATGAAAGCTGAAGCTTCTTTGTGGAGGAGGAGAAAGCTTTTGGTGGTCATTAATGAAGTTGAAAAGAACAGTAGTAGCTATGGGTTTTTTGTAGCTATCTACATATTTCTGAGATGATTTTCACCTTAATTAAAAAAAAAAAATTACTGTGTTCCAGTTTTTAGGTTATTGTGCTTAAAGGGATGCTTGAAAGGAAATTGCTCTTGAATACCTCATCATCCCTTGAATAAAAACATGCTGGCTTTGTATTCTGCACTGCCAGTTAAACAGACTCTCAGTAGATTTGGTCCTAATCTTGGAGTAAACAGGTTTCTAAGGGTGAGAAAGTAAATGAAGAAAACTCACTTTTCTGGAATTATCTGTATAGAAATGTGGTTGAAGGGATGGTCTGTAAAAATTCCAGGCTGAATCTTGTGGTGTCATAACCCGGCGCTGCTCCGTTGGCATTCCTAGAGTTTCTGCTGTGCATGGGATCGGCAGCCACAGCCATCCGCTGAAAGGCTTCTGTGAATTTAGGAATGCCAATCTTTCACAACTGGATAATGGGGAGAACAAAACCTGGAGAACATCACAGGCATAATTAATCCGCTGCCTTTGCTTTTGAGTCATTATGTGGGGTATGTGGGTGGGTGGAAGTTTGCATTAGAAAGGAAGATGTTGTACTACTGTCTAGAAAAGGACATGGGTGTCTGGTGTGTGGCAAAAACATGCAGGTGTTTTGGATGCTGGTATTTTATTTTGGAATGATTTGCTGACTGGTTAATGATGGCAACCAGGAGAAATGTATACAGGCTTCCAGAGAATGGGTGGTTTTTGTGGGGAAATGCAAGAGTGCTTTAATGTGTGTGCCTATTAAAGCCACAAGAAAACACATTTTTGCTCTTACCTTTTCTTTTACAGCTTTTTTTTTTTTTTCTTGTATCTGGCCTAAATTTTTCAAACTCATGAGCAGAATTTAATGTTTGGAGCTTCATTGACTATTGAACGAGGCAATTTGAGTAATAAAAAGCTACTTTTTGTCAAGCAAAAGGAAGGCATTGATGGAAAAGCTAATTTATTTACTCTTTTATGGAGAGCGCATGGTTTACCCAAGTTCCAAAGTGATTGTGCAGCTATTGATGATTATTTCTGCAAGGAAAATGGCTAATGAAAGGACTGACACCCTCCCCATGTCTCTCTTTTGAGACTTGAAAGTGCACGGCTGTGAGGGAAGGGCTCATGAGTGTTCAGTGAGCATTTGACACTGTTGTCATATGGTAAAAACTTGCATTTTTTGGATATTTAGTGCTAGAAATAGCTTGTTTCAGAGCACGAAATGATAAAATGGCTGAAAGGCTTTGGTTATTCCTGACCCTGTTCTGGCTGTCCCCATCCTTTCCTTGCCCTCAGCCCTCTCCTAAAGCCCTCTGTATGCCTGCTACAGCTCAAGCTCTTTCCAGAGGATTCGTGATCCACTGCTTAGGGGCAAAAGAAAATGTGCTCATTTTTTCCCTAGTTGAGAGAGTCATTGCTGTAATTTACCATGTTCCACATCTCATACGCAGTTCTGATACCATTACGTATTTATGGGTCCCCATCTGATGTGCTGTTTAGGAGCACTTTGGTTCATAATTCCTGATTCTAGATACTTGTAAAATTTAGTTATGACCAGTTTAACACTCACATGGGAATTACTAGGTGAGTTGCATACTTGAGCTGTCTAAACTCAAGTCCATCTTCCTCTCTAAAGCTGTGCCCATAACCTGGTTACAACGGGCTGGTTGGCTGAGCACAGTAGTGCTGTGTGTAACTGTCAGTGTAAAATCAGAGTACGAATCAGGAATTTTGCTGACTTGACTGAAGATCTGTGGTTTCACTCTTCTCTGTGCCACAGGTCTGCACTGAGATTTTAAGTTGCAGCTTTTGTGCAAAGCCATTAAATGGGAGATGTTCAGGGTCCTTTTCCTTAAGAGAAGGGAAATGCTGTTTGGAAGATGGAGAGAAGGGAAGGAGCTGATATTTGGGCAATTTAGTGTCTATTCTGACAAATGAATCTCCCTAATTAACAGGCATTTGAGTCCTCACCTGATCAGCTCCAACCACCTTCTCACAGACTTGCTGTAACACATCCATGAGCTCTTGTTGCTATGAAGCTTAAGTTCTATATGTGACATAAGAGTATCACAGTCTACATTAAAAGGTATCAGCTTCCTATAAGGACAGAGAGGTCTTTGAGTAAAGATCTTAAAAATCTGACCATTTTTTTCTGAAATCAGGGGGCGATTTGCCTGAGAAGACTTCAGGCTCTGGTCCTGTAAAATTAATCTCCCCCTGTACAAACTCCTACGACCACACAGAAATTGAATGCCAGCTAAACAGTGCTCACACACACACAAGTATGCTGAAATGACACTAGTGCCTACAGTCTAAACTATGTCAGTCCCACAGACATTTTTGGTGGAACTGTATCACAGTAACCCTTGGTGAATTTGTGCAGACCTCTGCAGCAGGCTGCCCACGCTGGAAAGCCACACTCATGTTTATTGTGGGGAAAGCCTGTCCGGACTCCTACACGCCGTGCAGTGCCAGGCAGCTGACTATGCTGACGGGATTGAAGGAAAAATGTGTGAACATACCAGTGTAAAACATACCCATAGAATTTTAATAACACAGTGTTTCTATTGAGCTCTTAAAAACAGGATTGCAGTGTGAGCTAACTGGCATGAATTTTAGTGATGGACCTTAAAACCAATAGCAAAACTGTGTTATTTTCAGTGCATTTCTAATTCCACAGATCTTATAAAAAGACCAAAGTAAATCCTACCTGCCTACATCCCTGTCCCTTTTCCACTGCCGGGTGGAAAAGCCTGGACCAGCAGCAGCTGCTGTACCACAGTTCTCCTCATGTCCAGCAGGGCCACTGCACAGCAAGCAGCAGGTATAGGATGATGATATGTGCCTTTTTTCTTGTCTGTCCTGAGATGGACCAAAGACTGTTAATAAGCAGGTTAGTTTGGACTCACCCTTGGGTATCACCACAGTCTGTCACTTCATTGCCACCCCTGAGCTGAGATCAGAGAGCACCACACCATACTCCTTGCTTACACAGGTTGTTTTTATGTCACTGACCCAGAAGTGGGAAACATCTCCATGTCTTGGTACCTGGAGATATGCACTTTCTGAAAAAAAAACAAATCAACAAACAAAAAAAGACAAAAAAAAAAAAAGACAAAGGAACTTTTAAAGGAAAGGGGTATGTTTACAGCTTTCTAACTTTGTTTTACACTTCACACCTTGTTGTTATTGATGTGTTGTTCCGTCATGTCGTGTAGTGTGATGTAAGAGGACGAGTGCAGTAAGGTGCTCACTGTGTGGGTGGACAATCTGAAGAGATGGAGTGAGTTCTCTCTAACATGTGGCTGGCTTTCAATTATGGATTTTTTTTTTTTAATTTTTTTTTAATGCTTCAGTTTTTTCAAAGGTCAGTCTGTCTGCAGGAAAGTGACATTTTTGTGAGAGATGCAATCCAGTAGGCATATGCAGCAAAAATAAAAAGCAGAGCACACCAAATCCTCCCTGTTAGTGCTCTTGAGTAAACACAGTCTTGAAAAATCTCCAAGTCACATTCCTGATGCAGGTGACAGTGGGCTGCTGCAGAGGAGTCAGGATCCTGCTTGGCATGTACTGAAGCATCCCTCATGCAAGGGGCTTGGGTGTTAAGCAAAATCCTCATGTTACAGAAAGGAGATGGGCAGAGATTAAATGTTCTGACTAACCATTTGGTGAAGGTAGGGCTATGAAGAACCACTTCAGCCTCCTACCTTTCAGGCATTTTCTCACTTCAGTGTCTCAAAAATGTATGTCTAAACTAGCCTCCTCTGAAAAAAAGACTGTCCTTGTCTTTGAGGGATTTTTCATGATCTTTGTGCAGATGGTGACTCATGTCCAAAACATGAGCAGAACTGTTTACTACCAGGGCCTGTGTGTAGTTCTCAAAAGAATGTTTTCTCTATTTTCTTAAATATGGCAGAACTTCTTTTTATCCTCGAAAATATTTGCTCAGAAATGGAAGATTCTTTCGAGAAAGCAATTGGGGAACATAATGGGTTTTTTTCCTTATTATCAGAGCTTTACACAACATGACTTTGAGAGTCCTTATCATAGTTTTCTACATTGAGTCTAATTAGGTTTGAGAAAAGCAATCCAGGAAAGCTACAGGTGTTTTATCTCCCTTCAAAATAATGCTGAGTTTAAGCATGAGGCCACAGGCAGTGCTGCCGGGAGCTGAGGAGATGTGCTGGCTATTCTTTGGGTTTGGGAGAGGGGGTATGACAGTGTGTGGTGCCCAGGGTAGGTACTCTTTGGACCTGCTATTTGTCTAGAGTTTAGCTGCTGCTTTTGGTGCATGTGTGATCAAATGGTGGCTCTCAGAAATATCAGCACATTTCCCATAATCCCCAAGATCCTGGGCTTTGCATGTGCACTGCTGTAAATTATGGAAAAGCTGTGAGTGTTGATGCCACAGCCCCTGCGTAGTGGATCATGGCCACTGGCTGGAGGACATGTCTGCTGAGGGCATCCTGGTTTTGACAGTACAACAAATATTCCCCTGCCTTCTGATTCTCTCGTGGCTTTCAGAGTGGCCGTTCAGAAGGCTGCCTGGTTGGTAGGGCTTCTGCCCATTTAACGGGGGCTTCTGATCAGAGCTACCCAGCAAAACTGTTCTGTGTCTATCTCCTATTGTTGCCTATGAAGGGGAATTTTTTTATTGAAACCTTACGGTGGGTCTGCTAGTCCAAGGGCCAAATGCTCTTCCCTGCCATGTGCTTGGGAGCAGTCTGAGAGCAGCAACAGGAGCTGAAAGGCTGTGCTTTGAGGTGGCTCAGCTGGCCAGTCTTGGGAACCGCATTTATAAAGTACTTCCTAATGAAGGGAAAAGAAACTGGAGAGATATTTTCTAAGAATAAAAATCCCTTTATGGTTTTTTGAAAACTACTTTACACTTTGCACAAATGATCGCTTAGCATCTGGCAGGCTGGGTTTTTGCCATATGTGGCAGAGGATACAGTTTGTGTAGTTGCAAGCAATCTACTCAAAAAGCTTTTGTGTAGTCCTGGAGCCCAGGAACTTGTTAATTTTGAGCAGTCATTTTCCGCATTTAGCCCATTAGAGACTCTATTTTTGGTGACCTAGTTTGAGCTCTTTAAAAAATAATCAAGCAGCATTTTTCAGATCTGATTTGTAATGGGACTGTGGATTGGTTTCGCAACTTGAAATGAAAGTTAGGGGAGTGGGTAGAAGTTTTATCTGCCTGGTCCTTCAGAGCCAACATTTGCAATTGATTTTAGAGGACCTCTAGGAGGGTTAATCTGACGAAGACTGTGGCTTGGCTTCACCACTTCAAGGGTTATTGTTTGCCTTGCCGCTGGGAAAATAATACAGTAGCCAGGTTTAAATAATACTTTCAGTGTGATAACCTCCAGGAGTGCTACCAAGTATTACTGGGCATGATCCAAACACTGTTAGAGCCTGTGGATTTGCCTGCTCCCCAGTGCGTATGATGGGGTTTGAATCAGAAAGGAGCAATTGGAGCACGTGCCAAAATGTCTAGCCATGGGTTATACACGGACTCTGCTGCAGCAGAGCTGGGGTTAGGGCTCAGACCCAACTGGAACCCAAAGATCCTGTTTCCTTGCTCTAGCTCAGCTCTGGGAATTAGTACCACGCGCAGAATTCCCGGCCTCTGGCTGCTTGTGACTGCAGGGGGAACCTGGGTGTCAACAGACCTTTAGTTCCTGAAGGAAGAAGGATGCTCCCAACTGAGAGCAACCTGGGCCTGAGTGCCAGCTTGTTCAAGCGGGTGTCTGGGAGCAATTCCAGGAAAATAAAAACAAAGAAAAATACCTGAAAATAAAATCTCAGTTTCTAACTTTATATATAAATAGTTTTTGCATTTTGTGGCAGTTTAAGTTTACATTCCCCCAAGTACCATATTGCCTGGAGTGGCACTCCAGGGGAAACACGCTATTTTCACTTACTTGTCCTTTGTTTTCTCTGGATACCCCTTCCCTTGCTGTGTTAGCAAGATGCTTTGCTGGGGGAGCATACCCCAGCTTCAGGCTCACTCCTGAGAGCAGGGAGAGTAGCCTGGGAAATATGGCATTGCAGGGAGAGGCACAGAGTAATCCTCTGGAGTCCCAAGAAGAATCTCTGTGATATTTCTAAGGATCTGCAAATCAGGAGGAAGGAAGAAGACAGCTGTCTCTCTAGGAGACACAGCAGTGAGTGCAGTCCCTGGCATGGAAAGTCTCTCACCTCAAGGTTCTTGAGGTAACTATAGGAGAAACATGCAGCCACCAGATGTCATGAATGTGTGCACCTCCCGGACATCTTCCTTGGAAGATCCTTCAGTGGGGCACTTGGAGCGAGAGGAAGGGAGCTGAAACATGCAGAATTACAGCAAAGGTTTGGAGCAGCTGTGAGGCTCCCACTTGGGCCAGTTGAGCCTCTTGATCCCTGCTCAAGGCTCAGCTTGTGTGGGACTGACCCACAGAGCACAGCTCTGCTTCAGATTGGAGTTTCTTCCTGTTGGATGATTCGTGCCTCTCTTTCTCAGCATAAATACTCTTCCAGGGGTCGGGAATTGGCAAAGATGATAATATAATTCAATTGAGATCAGATTGTTTGTAATTAAAAATGTTAGGCCTATTAGAAATATGGGAATCCTATATTTAATTTATATTTCATTTTTTAAAAAAGAAGGAAATCAGTAATTTACCAGTTTCTCTTGCCATTTTTCTGTTTCTGTAGCTCAAAAGTGTCTTGATCCAACAAACGAGATATGGCAAATGTTCTAAATAGTGTTTAATTTATTTTTTTTACTGAAAAAATATGTAAATGCCTGAGAAATTATACTTTGAAAAGTGGCTACTGCAAATTAACAGCATTTCACATGGATCTTACTTTGCATTTTTAATGCCCATAATGCATGTCCCAAATTACATGATTTGCATTATAAACCAGAACAGCTCCTGTGTCGCTGCTGCTGTCCAACAGTTGAATAACAAGGCTTTTCTTTCCAAACTGTATAAATACATATTTACCCAAACGATGCAATTTAGGGCTCTTTTATTTATGTTTTTCTGGTCAGTCAATCACGCTGACATTTTTTATAGTCATTGCTTTTTAAATGTATCTGAGTCTAGTGTTTGAGGAGTGGAAGTGCCAGGCATAGACTGGAAGTGATCATTTGGTTATTGCATTGACATTTTGGTTCCAAAGCTGGTGCCTTCTCTGTCTCTGCCTTTGGCTCCTGGAAAATGTTGGGTTCTTGTGCTGTGCCATCTTCAGCTGCAATGGTTTTATCTTTCCCTTCTGGGTCCATGGCCTTAAGTGAAGGACTGGGGACACTCTGAGTCCTTGGGCCACTCCTGTCCTAGGATTTATTCTGTTTCATCAGAACCCAGGATACTGAAAGTATGTCCAGCCACTATCCCTTCACTGCTCCAGAGCATGTTTAAGGCAGGGGCCTGTTGTCTTTGGAGTCTTCCTCCTCCTTGCTCTGCCTTGTTTCTCCAGCTTTCTGCTGTCTGAAGCCTCTGGAGAAAGAGTTGGATGATCTTCATCATGTAATCTCATCACCATAAACATTGCCGATTGTTCAAAGTCCTGACTCGGGTCATCTACACCTGGTTTTGGTAGTTTTCCAGGATTGCTCATCCTCATTGTCCAAGGAGACTCGATTTAATGGTTCCTACATCATTAGTGTGGTGTCCACAATGCTTAAAATTTACTCCAAGCTGGTGATCAGAATCATAAGTGATCTTGAGTCAGCTAGTTCCAGTTGGCTTCTGGCTTGAATATGAGGAGGGAGAAGGTAAATGGGTAGATAAACTCACTGTTTCTTTAGTTCTGTCTCTCTTACTAAGTCCCTTCACAGACAGGTTTCTGTTACTGTCGCCTTCCTTTTCAGCTGTCATTTTCTGGTTTCAAGCAAACTAGAGTCAGGTAGAGCTCTCCTTATCTGTCCCTTGTGCCACTCAGGGAAGAGGCTAGTTGTGGCAGATGAGGGGAGTAATGTAAGGAGGGAAGTTTAAATATCTTGTTTAAATGAAACAAACACCAGAGAAGGGCAGGATTTTTGCTTTGTGTTATAGTACCTAGTAAACAATCATAATATCTACTGAAATGGGGAACCTGCAAGTTTAACTAGGAGTTATCTGAATCTGAGGACTGTGAGGAGTTGAATGTAGTTGTGTCGGCATCACTGACAACACTTGCTCTGGTGCTGCTCTGTGTGGAGGCTCCCTGTGATTTTGTAACTGCCTAGCAAGGAAATGATGAGTGCTGTTAGTCATGTTCCTGGCTCCTAAGAGAGCCAAGTGTCATGGTGACAGGTGTGTACTACCAGGCTGCAGGGTGTTGGGTGTGCCTTGCAAACCCGGCTGTGGGCAGCCCTGATCCCAACATTCAAGCTCACAGGAGCTGTGTTAGAGTCAATGTTGAACTGCAGCTTGTGAGCTAATGTTCACTCACAGACAGGCTTCAGGAGGAGGGGCAAAGGCCAATGCCACAAAACTAGCAATAGCTGAAATGCCTAGGACTTGAGCCTTTTCAGGGAAAAGAAATATGATTATGATAAATGATGGAAGCAACAGCACTTTGTGCTGTTCTAATAACATGTAGCCAAGTGAAAAAAATCCAATAAATGCCTGTGGTTACCTGGCTGTGCAGGAGCTGTGACAGTGCCAGACAGTGTCAAACACAGCCCTTTCAGCTGTGTTTGATCAGGATTGGGGGTGAGAGCTGCTTGATGTGTTGGCTGCTCAGGGAATTATTTCCTGTGCAGGAACCGTGGATGGCAGAGCTCTGTCACAGGACCTACCTGGCACCAGTGTCTCGAGAGGGCTGGTGGAAAGCAGCTGGCTTGTGTCAGTGGCAGCAACCTTTCTCCTACATTAAGAGGATTGAGTGCTCCCTGAAAGGAAGCTGATACAATCCTCTTCTGGGTTTGTCGGAAGCTGCCGTGCTGAGATTTGGGAGAGTTGAAGGTGGTAGGAAGGGAGTTGTCAAAGCTTGTGTGCGGTGTGAAGTGAGAGGTGTGCTGGACAGTGTCTCATCTGGGGATTGCCAGGGTAGCTGCTGACTTCAAGGGATGCTCACCATGGACACAGCAGAGGATCAAAGCAGGTTTTCCAGCACCTTCCCCCTGCTGATCACCTGCATTATGAAAACAAGCAGATTCTCAGCTCACTCTCAGTGAGCATCAGGGTTTTTTTTGAGGAAGAGAAGTGATGTGCTGCTTTTAATTAACATTTTTGTGGCACCCTATTTCTTGTGCTGACTTCAGTGCAGCAGTGCAGACTGGAGGGATCTCACTCCCTGGCTCTCATTTGCTACTTCGATATTGCACGAGCGTGACCTCCTCCTTTCCTTGTGCCCCACTCCCTGAACCATGTTTGGCATCTTGCTGTAGTGACAGACCTCTAGTAAAAGGCTGTTTACTGCATTTCATGAGCATGCAAAAGGCTGTGTCCTTCTGGAGTGTGTAATTAAATCCAGAGCTGCCAAAGTGGAACCACATCGTGGAGTCCCCACTAGTTATATCACTATTTTCAGGACTCTAGGAACTGTTCCTAGTCTCACGTACTCTGTCCCCAGCCTGCATCCGTGGTGTGGTGAGCAGAAGCTTACCTGGTTAGTGATAGAGAAGAAATGTACAAAGGAGCAGAGCTGTGTCAGTAGCAACACACGTGCGCCTCTGGGATGAGGAGAGGGTGGGGATAGCAGCAGTGGGATACTGAGAAATCAGGAATTGGAGATACATAACATAAACAGCTCTTTTGCCAGCTGAAAACCCAGTGGGATGATGATAAAGTGCACAATGTTTATTGATATCTGAATGACTATTTGTTTCAAAAAAAATGCATTTTAGAATTTAGCATAAACTCAGTTATCTGATTCTAGCACAGCTTAGTATTTATTAGGAAATATATGGCTTTTTTATAGCCATTGTTCACCTTAGGGAGAAAATAAAAAAAGGGAGAGAGCCATTTTATTTTAATAGTACTGATTTCCTAATCTAAGCACTCTGTACAAGCAGCTTGGCTGCAGAGTGGAAAGAAATGGTGGATATTACCATTTATCCTTTGTTATGGAACACTATCACCTCTCTCTGTCTCCATCAGCAGAGCCAGGCAATAATTTACTGTGGTGGACGCTGAGGTGTATCAGCTCCCAGGCTGCTCCAGTTCAGGTAGTTTGTCATCATGAGTGTTCAAGAAGGAAAATTAAGTTGATTAAAGGGGGAAGATTTGTCATGTCAGCATTTTGGCCACCTAGAAGGCAGCACTCTTTCCCTCTCTCCTTACTCCACCCTGCCTTCCTTGTGCTGAGATTTCTTGTGTACATAAGTAGTTTTGATGAAAAGTTGCTTTCTTTGCTGTGCCTCAGAAATAGCAAATGTTATATATATGGAAATGTAAATGATGCTGATTACCCAAGTGATGTGGTTCAAGGAGAAAAGTTCAATCAGAACATGAAGAGCAGGAAGAGTATTTGTCTGCCATGTGTATGATCAGCCCTTCAGCAACTACCAGAGAGTTTCCTACTAAAGCTTGGAAAAGCAGGGCAGAGGAAAGGCAGTCAGCAGCTGTAAAAGATGAAGACACATGCCTGGTGTTAACACTGTCTTTCTAAGAGTGTGTGTTCACGCTTGCTAAACCTCCTCGGCAGTTGCCAAATTATGTAGTTTGTCTCCAAAAATTCATGAACACACCGAATATGGCAAGCATAGGGAGCCAGGGAGCAGAGAGCAATTTAGAATGCCAATCATCTACCACTGTTGCCTGATGTTTAGAGAACTGAATGCTGTGCAGTAGTTTCCAGAGCTGGTCATACTGTAGTCAGACTCTGAACAAGCCTCCACGGAAGAGCTTGTGGCTCTGTCAATTTATTAAGGCCTTGACCCATAGCAAAATTTCATCATCCATCCTGAACTGCTTCAGGGGCCTGTTTCGTTATGATCTCCCACAATGCAGTGTGCTATGCTGTGGATAATGTTTAGTTTTCAGACCCCTCGGTGACAGCCTCAGCTGAGGTCTCCAGGCTGTAGCTGGCCTTAATATGGTTCCTTGTCCTCCTGCCTGAACCAAGGCCGAGCCTCTGCTGAGGAAGATGGGCATCACTGAGGGGAAGATAGCTACTGCTGTGATAAGCACAGCAAAGCTGATGGGGACATGAAAGGGAGTTCCTGATCTTGATGCTGCACTTCAGGAGCTCTCCAGATCTGTTCTGAGCCTGTTTGCTTCTCTGAAAAGAAAATATTTCCTTCTACTTGGCTTGTCACATAATTGCAAATATTGAAATAGACATTCAGTGTTGTTGGTACAGTTGAAATTAATCCCAGCATAACTTTCCTAGAAGGAAAATACCTGCTGTGAGGAGCTGTGCAAGTAGGCAGAACTTTCTGTCCATCCACCTGTTCTGTAGCCCTGCCCTCTGTGGGCACACATGTGCAATCCCTTCATCTGTTCTAGCTGGTCCCATTCCTCAGGTGTCCTGCAGGCTGAAAAGGATGGCTTGCTGGCAAAGATAAGAGTGGGGGAATACTTTCAGTTCCATGAAAGGACATATCATGAAGATAATGAAATAAAACTATTGGGAGTTCTTGTGAAGCAGCCTGTGATTAAATGTAAGGATTTACTGTGGAACAATTAGGTGAATTTGGCCTCAGGTGTCTCCCCCCCACTTTTTGGCCTGTTGGGGAGTGGGGGGAATGAAATTCCGGTTTAGTGGATTCAGCTTTAATTACAAATCTCGTCAAGAATAGCCAAAGCAAAGGACACATTAATTTGTAAGTGTCCTGTGAGTTAACTTTGGCTGATAGAAAAGGAAAATGCAGTTTGGCTTGTTACTAGAAACACCAACATGTGAAGTGACATGAGAATAAGCTCCCAGATCCTCATCTCACACCTGTATCATCACTCTGATGCAGTGAGGATGGTAAAGACCATGACAGTGAAGTTTCTCTGTTGTCTCTTAGACCCAATTCTGTATTGAGAGCCAGAGGATCAGTTTTTTGTTCCCTGAAGTTTGCTGTGACTTGCAGTCATTTGTGTTATTGGAGTCCCATGTAGCCATCGGTTCTGTTCTGGTCAATATTCTGGTAAAGGAAAGCATTAGAGTGCCATGGCTGTGATGATCTGTAGAGACAGGGGAGTGCCTTCTGATATTTATGTGCTGGTGACACAGATTAATTTTAGTCTTTGGGCTAAAATTGAGCCAAAAGTGAGCCAAAAGTGAATTGCTGGAAAGAAAAAAAAATGAGTAGGCCAATGAATCTTCACTGGAAATGGCAGAATTGCTGTGGTGTGTAGTGCAGGTTGTGCAGACATTACCATCGGCTGTTTGAACGAGTGATTTGAAAGAAATGCTTATGTAGAACAGCAACTTTTCAGCTCTTTTCACTTAACTCTTAGCGTTGGCTTGCACAGATCATGTCTGTTTCTCTGTAACTGCTGATAATTTGTGTTTTACTCTTGACTTTTCAACTTCATTTCAGTTAAGAATTCCATTGCACTGTGTAAGGGCATTGTATGACACAGACCTTTCCTTTTTCTGGAAAGCTTACAGCTTAAATGCACAGGAGAGGGGAAGAAAGCTAGCAATTTTATGAAGGCAAAGGAAAATTTGCTAAATCCTCTCTTGGGGACTAGCGAAGCAGAGAGATGAACTACTGAGCTGGTGGAAGGGGAATAGAGTCTCTAAAGAGGAGAGAAAAGAGCTGAGCTTGGCTTGTTTAATGTACAAAACAAAAGCTCAAATGGTCTATTAATTATTGTTGGTACCTGAGAGCAATTTGAACTAAAGGACAGTGCCAGCACACACTTAAATGCCAAATAAAATAAAACCCCTTGGCTTTTCAAAAGACTTGGGCAGGTGACAGTTCCCTTCTTTCTCAAGCTCTGGTTCAACAGAAGCCAAAGCCCAAAGCTGTTGCAGTGTCAGGTCTTAAACATTCACACCACCAAATGTAATTAAGCTCTGCAAGGGCTGCACCCCGGATAGAATTTATCTCTTGGTTTGCAATGCTTTAATTTAGTATCAAATATTCATGGGCTGGCAGGGTCAAGTAGGGATAGAAAAGTACTGTAACAGACATGGGGAAAGTAGGATGCTTAAAGAATTCAGCTGAAAGGTTAGTCATCCATGGAAACCCATTAGGAAAAATACTGTAAATATCTTCCTGCATCTGTGACTCACAGATCGAAACGTGAGCCACTTCTGCTGCTGGCCTGTGGGACTTGCAGAGCACAATGTGTGTGCAGTGTGTGCCAGCTCACACACACACAGTATTCCAAGTGAGAAGACAACTCCAGGTGCCATTCCAAATGCTGAAGAATGTTTGGTGTGCTCTGAACTTAACAGGTCTGTTGCATCTCATGGGCTTAAGGGACAGAAAAGGCTGTTTTTGAGACATACTGTAAACCCCTATGCAGGGTTGTTGTATGACCAAATGATTTTTTGGGGGGGGGGCATGCCCTGCCCAATTAAGGACATGGTTCAAAGCCTGTGAAATGATGCTTATTGACGTCAAAGGATTAGGACTTATACTGTCCAGTTTATTGTTGACAAAACAAGTTTCTTCAGTAAGTGAAATTGTTGTATTAATGAAAGTGAATTGATTTATTCATTCAGTAAGATGTTTCTGAGGCCTGAAAGGTGTGTTTAGTGCATCTGATAGGGAATTCTCAGATCGGGAAGACTGGATCAGAAAGAAGGGAAAACAGAGCCCTCAAGTGCAAGAAAGTAATTGACATTCAGAGCAGCTGGGAATAATGAGCTGTTCCAAGTCCAAGTGTCTCTTCTGCTTAGTGCCAGGTGAGAAAAGAGGGAGGAGAAGTATTACTGGGTGAGCAGGCAGTGGAGCAATATGGAAGGAGTAGCTGTCTGGCTGCAATATTTGGAAATGTGTAGAACTCCAGGAAATGTGTGAGTATGGGGGAGCTGACACTGAGTATGCAGGCTGGGTGCTCCATCTCTGGGAGGAAAATGCTCCTTGATTTGCTGTCTGCTGTTTTCCCAGCTGGCTCTCAAAAGCACTGGTTGGTACATGTAGAAGAGAACTGGCTAAAAAGAAAAGTCCCTTGGAGCCAGAAGTACCTGCAGCTTCAACCTGATGCTATACCTGCCAATCGAGCCTTCAAGTCAGGCTGGGTGCTGGGAGAATGAGAACTGGTTTTGCTCAGCTGAGAAAATCTGTCATTTGAGCTAGAATTTTTGCCTTATCTCGCTGCAGCATGCCACGAGGAAATTACCCAAGGGTTGCATTTTTAGACACCCAAAATATCCAAAGACGAGAAGTTCTGCAGGAATACAAACATGCATGCACACTTTCTTGAAGCATATATGTGTATTTGTAAATATGTAAAAAGCTACATATAGCTATGTGCACACCTAAAGACAAGAAATTCTGGAGGAATACAAACATACATGCACATACACCTTTTAAAAGCATATATGTGTATTTGTAAATGCGTGAAAAAGCTAGATGTAGCTATATTCACACATACATGTAGTTCAGAAGTTCTGAAATTTCTGAAAACTCAAGAGTAGCAAAACTTAATTCTGCAAAATCCTCGGGCACTTTTTAGAGTTAAATTAATACTGGTGCAATTAAAATGGTAATACTATTTATTAAAAGAAGAGTACTTAAATAATTCATTTTCCTATTGGTTCTATGGAGTGTGCTTAGGTTTAGCAATTATATGCTAAGCAAAAGCAGCCTCTCCTGTAACGATTTCATGATAATCTGACCTTTGAGGGTCCTGGCTCACAGCAGCTGGCACTTTTTGTAGGGTTTACAGACTGTAAAGTAATTAATATCTATGAAATACCATTGCTGGCCTTCTGAAGTAGTTGCATCCTTGAGCACTCCCTTTTCTCCCTCTCTTGAGCAGCCTTTTCTTTCCTTATATCCCTGAATATTGGGGTCTGGTCAGTGGTCTGCTCCAGAGGGAGGGCACATCCTAGCTGAGGGGTGCACTGGTGACCACCTTCTCTCTGTTTAGGAGTTCAGAAGACATAACTGACAATCTACCATGCTTAATTTTATTTAATATTAAGCACAATAATAGCTCTTGAAAAGCTGTCTTTCAGGGAAAGGTAATAAGGGTATTAATAAAAACAGGTGAGGAGAGAGGACCTTTTTTAGCTTCCTGCATTATTTTATCACTGTCAATCAGCTCAGAACTCCTTTGAGATTATTCCTGTATAGTTAATAACATTGTTTCTGTGATGACTTTAATGACTGAACCTTTCTTCCATCCTTAGCTATGAAAATAATCACTCTGCTTTTTTTCCTTCAATAAGCTATTGTGTGGGGCTCAGTACATTAAGGAACATTATTAAATATAGAAGTTTCCTCTAATTAAGCCATTGGTAAAAGATGGCTTGTCCAATCATTTGCTGGTGATGGGTACTGGAAGAAATTATATCTTGTACAGATACTTTTTCTGCCATACTCTCTCTAAAAAAAGAACAAAATGATATAAAAATAAAGCAGTAAGGTTGCAAACTCAGGCAGTCAGAAATTATATAATGCCAGAATGATGGGTGCCTGGATGTGCCTTGTGTTAGGAGAGATGCATTCTGTCCTTCCCCGCTCCTGATTGCAACCTTTTTGTCTTTTCTCTCTGATCTCTTGCCCTGTACACTATCATTTCTTGTCACAAAATTACCATTTCTGCTAAAACCTTAATTCTTAACCTTTTTGAATTTTATGTCAAGAGCAAACCATATTTTATGGTTTTGTTCCTGGAAAAGAGAGAAATAATTCTCTGTACAACTTTTCCAACACCTCCCTCCATAAACCCACCTATAATTCAAAGATATTTGTGCACCTTGAGGAAACCACCATTTTTCCATTGGTGCAATGTTTACATGTAGGAACAATGGTCTATTTAAGGTGTCTGTTCATTCTGGACATGACTAAAAAAGCTCTCATCTCCTGTAAGATTGTGCGTCCCCCTCAGTTCAGAAACCACACAGAAAATGCAATGAGTGGGAGGAGTTTTTAACATGCCCCGTTGAACAAAAGTAGTGGAATTAATTCAGAGGAAAATCTTACTTTAGGGTTAGTTCAGTCACTGCAGATGAAAGGTTGTTTTCCTAATTACTGGCATTCTGCATAATCTTAAAATCTGGAGTTCACATGTCTTTCCTAAAGCATACCTCTGAATTTGAAAATCAGATGCATTTACTAATTGCTCACATCTTATAAATTATCGATCTCTCCTTGATGGAGACTTTAACAATCTATTAAACCCTGAATAACAGAGTTATTCTCTGGCTTCTAGATAAATAAATCAAAACCACAACTTTAAAAACAACAAAAAGCCTTTTAATTTTTTTATCTTAATGGAAATAAACCTAATCAAAAGCCAGCAATTAATGAATCTCTCCAAGGTTTCTATTCTTGAAGAGATTAGAGTTACAAAGGCTGAAATAGTTTCAGTAGGTAGGTGTGATGTTGAGCTCAGATGTTGTATTTATATATGCTCAACTAGAAATAAGAGTTCCTAAAATCCAATATTTGGATGGAAATTCTCCTCTTCAGTGAAACCAGAGAGTTAACAACAGCAATATTCACTAATTTCTGTGTGCAAAAATGTCCTAGAGTGCCAATAAAGTTAGTTCCTCCCAGGAAATGCTTTGAAAATGCTCATTAAAGAGTGGTTGTTGCACATGTGAAACAAACTGGAAGTCTGTTTTTAGGAAAGTATTTTCTCGGGAAAGAAAAGCAAAGCTCTCCAAAAATAAGTAAACTGCTCTTTCAGGGTTGGATAGCCAGCGATTTGCTTCTTGTGAGAATGAAGACTGAGAATGTTGAGTTGAAATTTGGCAAGGTTAACACATTTTCAGTATGTGTAGTCAGTTCCTGCATCCAGAAATAGAAACAGCCTTTTGCTTTCAGGAGTGGCCTGGCACCTTCACCTGCACTTTGAATAGAAAAATAGAAAAGTCCTGTTGTTCAGCTCCACCTCTGTACCAGATCTCTGGGATGTTTAATTCATTCTGCATTGCTCTGAGGAATGGGAATTATGCCAACTGAGGGCTCCCATTGCTTCCATAGGAGAGGGTGAAGAAATTTTAATTAACGCATTTAATTTATCTGACTATAGATTTTCCCGTAATTCCTACCAACTAGCCTGGCTGTGTACTAGGAAAAAAGATATCACAATGTCTGATGTACATCAAATGAACAAATAAAACTTCATTCTTCTGTTAAATGACCACAAAACATTCCTAGGACCTTCACAGACAGTTTGCTTACCATGGTTTGTAATTCTGGGCACCATTACAGCCTGCATTGCTTTTGTCATGTGTACTCTTCCATTGGACTTCTGATCAGTAGTTTGATCTTTCATAACCACTATGGGAAAGGCATCCTTCTTTACCTCTCCTTTTCGTTTCCTGTGTATTTTGTTCCTCTTGATCCATTTGCTGTCTCACACTGCATGCAAGCTGGAGAAGCTGGAAGTGCTTCTGACCTATGAGAGTCTGAGCATCAGTCTTCCTCCTCCACCTCTTTCTCCTCCTCTTGTCTTTCTTCTATTTTCTCTCCTTGGGAAGACTTGGACATGGATGGATGGGTTCCCTGATGTGCTCTAACCAGTCTCATGAACCAAAGGAACAAGTAACTAGCCTCCCAAGACTTAGTTTCAGCTTAGACACAAGCAAAAATGTGATGGGGCTTTATCACAAATAGGATCAGCGAGGGACGGAATGTTCTTTTCTTCGTCGGTATGTGATATCTTGTTTTGCCAAAATAAATACACTGCTTTGGTTCAGTCCACTGACATCTCAAGATGCCTGGGGCAGTGCAGCCAGCACTTTGTGTAAATATGACCGTGAAGCATTGTGCAGTGAAGGTAGCAACTCGGGTCACGGCTCCATGCGTTGTTAGGAGAGCACCTCTGCTCCACGGACTCTGCTGTCTAACTATAAAAAAGAAATGTCGAAGCTGATATTGGATGCAGACATCCCATTGCAGACCTTGTGCTGCTGCTGGCCCACACTGCCTCTCTACAGCAGTTTCGGGCATCAGTTTGACAAGACAGCCCTTGCTTGGACTTTCCTAGGGAAAGCATCCCAAGATGTGCTCACGGCTTCTCAGGGGCTGTGGCTGTCTGAGGGAAATTGGTAAAAGGGGATGTCTTTTCACATGGTTATTGCTTTTTTAAAATCCTTCCAGAGTGTTGATATTATTTAGTATATGAAGTAGCAGTTTGTGCAATTTTATGTTGCCTGGAAAGAAACTATGATTTACTTGATTGAAGCTCCCAAAAGCAGAGAAAGTAAAAGGCATCAATCTCTCCTGCTGGAAATTCTGTAACTGGGCAAGCTATAAGCTGATATGCTTTGAGTGCCTGCAAAATGTGGCTACTACTAAACAGCCCAAATGCTAAAGCATTTTGTGACAGAATAATGCCCTCATTTTAGTCTTTCCAATCTAATTTAGGACTAAGTTTTCCCTTGGGAGATGATACAATAAACTCTCCTGGAAACTACTCTGCAAATATGTTGAAGACCAATCAGGTATTACAGTGTAATGTCAAAATTCTTATTGACTTGCTAAACATGTACTCATCCATAGCTTTCGTCAGGACAGAGAGATGTTGGCTGTGAAAATTGAGCTGTTAGAGAGTGCAGACTTTGTCTAGGTCATCCTTGTGCTCAACCTAAACAGTTTAGGACTTATTGTGTGCACTCAGCCAGGCTGGGCACCTAAAAGTTTAAGCAAACACTTCTAAGCAGATACACAAACAAAAGAATTATGTTTTAGACTGAAAATATTGGGAAGACACTCAGATACTGATGTAAGCCTGCTCAATTTCTCTCTTCAGATGATAATTTTAATGGAAAAGTAAGCATAGACATGTGGGGCAAGCTGACACCTGAGCTTAAGTCGAACTCAGTCAACAGAAAGAATACTTGGGTACATCTTTAGAAACTATATTTCAAAATTTGAAAGCAGAAGGATTGGGGTCTTTTGATCCTGTTATTTACCTATTTTTCTATTTAATGTTCACATTCTCACATTCTTTTATTATTTTGTTTATTATTATTTTGTTGTTCAAAACCCACATTGCTTTCCCAGCAATACTTTAGAAAATGAGTCAAGATATGCATTTCAAAGGCTCCCTGTGTTTTTGTTCATCACCTTCCTTTCCCAATGCCAGATCTGGGCATTGATCTGCAGTTTTAAGGTTTCTAGACTGGCATTTGCTTTGCTTCCAAGCCCTCCCTAGACCCTACTGTAATGTGTATTAGCTTAGACACAACCTAACTTACCTCATATATGCAACGGTGTGATTCGTACATCAAACTCCATTAAAAAAATAACTGCACAGCTAATTCTCCTATTTTAATGTATGAAAATTCCCACTCTTGGATTAACGAAATGTAAAGACCAGCCATTCAGAAAACAAAGCTTTGGTTCAACAACTCCCAAGATGGGTTCTATAAATTATGTAGCAAAATCTTCATTTACAAATTTCCACCGCCTTAACAAAAGATACATCTAACTGACTGCTGCTTCAGAGTTGAGGCAATTGAATGCTGTGTTCAGTCCACTGGTCTGCTGCTCAGGATGTTATTAATGTTTTGTAAGCATATTACCAAAGAAGGCTGGAAGTTTGTGAGGACAAGTGTATGAGTTAAAGTTCCTACTGGCTGTCTTAAATACCTGAATCACATTTTCATTCTGCAGCATGCAGCAGTGCAAGGCTCCTCAGGTACAGCTCTTGACAAAATCAAATCCAAGCCCTTCCTTTGCTTTTAAAACATCTTAAAGCAAACTGAAAGACTACCAGAAATTCTTCTTTTTTTGATAACCAATTTGAATATAATCTGCAACTGTAGTGTTTTGGACAATAAATTCTCTGCAGCTGTCAAGGTAGTACTAGTTAGGATACACTGCTTCTGGATCAGGCCCTAGAAAAATGTTTTCTACAAGCTGTGTTCTGATATTGATCAGTGTACTCAAACTTGAGGGATTTTTATTGAAGCTTGTGCAGAGTACCTGAAAAACCACTGATGCTCAGGAGGGCTTAACATCACAGTTTCACAAGTGTTGACGTAGTTAGATGAACAGCATGGAAGGAGACAAGAGAGGAGATTGTTGTGGAACAAAATTCCATACGTGCGTGCTGTGTCAGCTTTGAGGTCCCTAAATGCAGTGTCCTCTCAGACATGAGAAATGTCACTATGCACTACATATTTCTCGTGGTTATGGATGGGGATTTGGGAGAAGCTGGCAACAGCCATGCGCCTGAATCCCCTAAATAAGTCTGCTGAACTCCTTTGAAAATCTCAGTTTATCGTGTCATTAAAAATTCATAACTCTGAATGAGCAATGCATGGAACAGCTAATTGAGCTCCATAAATTGCAATAGGCTTGCTATTTCTACATTTTGGATATTAATGTTTCCCTTAGAGTTAGAATTGCAAGTGCTATGGCTACTTTGAGGCCACTTTGTAGTTATTCAGTAGACATTAATTTTTTAATTATGACAATGACAGGTGTATTGCATTGCATGGGTGAAAATGTATGAACAAATAATGAAAATTAATTGATGGCTACCAGCACACTCACAAACATGCCCGATTGAGTTTTGTGAAGGTGGATATTATGATTGTCTTGAAAACTTATTTAAAGTTAAGCAAATGTTGACTTTGCTGTATTGTGGGGTTTTTTGCTCATAGTTAAAATTTGTTTCCTCTGGAAAAAGTTTTGGCCAATTGGATGTTGGGCAGTCCTCATCAGATATAAATGCGTACCTTTTAATTGATCAAAAAGCAAAATGTGAAATGCTCTGTTCAAGTCGGCTTGAGATGTCAAGCTTCTGAAGGAGGTGACGTGGTGGTGCCTGTTCATGTTTGTTACTGTAATTGCGGCTTTGCTGCTGTTAACCTTTGTTAGGGAGGAAAGAAGGATGACGCACTTAGGAAATGTTTTCCCTTTGTAGCACTTAAAATCTGACTTTGTTAGGATTTAATGTAATGCAACAAAGCCCAGAGTTCATGATGGAGGGTCAGTCCGGCTCCTTGGATCAGAGTCAGGAGATGTCTGTTATCTGCTGGCAGCTGAGCCATGCAAGGAGCCATGCTGCTGCCTCATGAAATGGATACCCCCTGAAAATAGAAATTACTGTATTTGCAACAGATGGGATGAAAAGCGTCCACTTGCCTTATTCCCTATGTGTATTTAAAGTTCTTTGCCCTTTCTGTATTCCTTCTTGTGGTGGAAGAAGGAGAAAACCCTTCCTTGTGGAAACTCCTGTGTTTCCCCCCTCAGCTTTTCCCAGTAGCTGCCTTTCTTTGTAATCCCGACATGGCACCCTGACTTCCCCTGGGCACCAAAGCACCTCTGTCTCTCTGTAAAACAGTGATGAAAAAGCAAAGGCTTTTGTCTTTGTCTTTCACGTGAATTTGTTGAATATATGTACTGTTTTTTTTAATGTTTGTGAATTAAAGACACTTGTTCTTCAGGTGATCCTCATTTCCTGCACTTGTGTTTATTGGTGCTTTCAGATGAGTTTGAAGTAGATCAAAATGTTCATAGCTTTTATGGAAAAGGGGAAAATTACCTTAAAAGATAATTAATTGTCTGGGGTCCCACAAGTGTGAGCTGACCACTGTGGCAGGTTTCCATTGCCCTGACGCCATGCCAGGGACATGTGTCCGGTCAGCTGAGGTGGAAGGGCTTTACCAGATCTGGTTCATCAACTGGATAAATAACGTTTGTGCAGCTAAAATAAAACCCACAATATAGCTCTCCTTGGTGCCTCTGCCGCAGCCTAGCGTTCCCGATGGATGTTAAGAAGCCTTTGTAGTGTTTATGAGAAACATTGGCTTCCCTAATCATTCATTGATCTGTTGTTCTGAGCAGAATGATGAAGTTTTCACTGTTATTTTGCTCCACTTCACTCAGATTCGCTTGATTCGAACCAAGGGATGATTTAAGATGGAACAATCTTGCCATTTACTCCCAGCTGACAGGATAATTCTGGCTTTGCTGTTGGGAGCTTAAAGTGCTTCATGCTCAGCTAATATTAGTTGTAATTGAGGGAATGAGCTGTCTAGAGCTCATTCTTACAGTTCATCACCTGAAAAAGAACCTCCGAAAAAACCCTGTTTTGGTGTCATTTTGGGGCCCAGTTTCTCCCGCGCTCCCCATAGGACTGCCCGGCACAGCTGAGGGGAGCAGCGGCTGCCATTTTGGGGCAGCACCTCGACTGGGTCTGTTCTCATCTTAGGGTCATTGGTTTTAGGTTTAAGAAAAAAATATGGCTATGTTTGGGCTAGCAGAGGCTGTTAGGAGACTGTTTTATGGTCTGCCATGACAAGGCTCTGCTTTCTAGGGTGCAGAATAGTGCTGGACCCAGGGACAGCAAGCTGTGGAGCACAGGTACTCGTCTCCTGTCCAAAAAGAGAGACAAAGAGCTTTTCTCTGTTAAATATATCAGACTTGAACCCTTTGGTTTGGTGGAGTTTTAAAGCAGCTCGTGAGGCTTTAGATTAATATTTTTTTTCCCCCTACACTCCTTTTGTTTCCTGCTGAAAGCTTGTCCTTTCTTATCCAGGGGCTAATGCTCAGGCTCAGTTGGAGGAGCAATGACCTGTGGCTCTTGAATATTCAGAGGTGTCTCCTCACCTGCTTTCAAACTCTCAGGTGTCTGCTTGGAGGGCTCGATGGACAGTGTCCCTTTTCCCTTTGGCACAGGGAGCCTGTGAGGTGCTGCCTTTTCCTCCTTCAAATCTGTGTGTTCATTCCCGCTGCCATACCCAGCTTTGGGGAGCCCAAATACATCTACTAAAGCAGCAGCAGTGCTGTGGGAGTCTGAGCCAGTTGCTGCTTCACTTGATGGCTTCTTCATGTAACAGGTCACATCTCAGGAGCTAGAGAGATGACAAGGAGAGGGGAGATCACATTGTCCAGGAATTCCCAGTCAAAATAATGCTGTAATGGGGCTAGGGGGGAATCTCACAAAATCATGGTGCTTTGGAGGTTAAAATTAAAAATTTTAGCTTTAAGTCTGTTGGTGATTAATCTACCTCTTTCTGTTCCAGTTGTAGGTGATAGGAATAAAATGCAGGTATTTGCATCCTTGTCTCCTTTTTTTCCTTTTCTGAGGGACAGACTCATGTGAAATGTGTTTTTGTGAGAGCCTCCAGCCCTAGCAGGAGAATCAGACTGGGAGGTGACAGTCAAGCTGCCACTGCTGTGAATCACTTCACCTCCTTAGAACTCAGATTAATGCTGAAGCCAAAACAGCTCAAATAGAGCATTAGGATACCTGAATTCAGGATACCTGAAGAGGAAAGCCTTCAGCCTTGTATACAAAAGGATGAGAGGTTCACATCATGCCTACCCTTGGCAAAAGTTGCAGAGGAGGAGATCAGGCTGGCTGATCCCGTCTGGCATGAGGATTTGTGAGTCAGCATGGAAGCCAACAGGCATCTTTGCAGGGCTTGGAGTGAGCTCCAAGTGGGCAGGTGTCCATTTTCAGTAAGAATCATATCAAAACTTGCAGTGACTGGCAAAGTGACTGTGTTAGCCAGGAGTGGCTGAAACCTGAGATGCCTGCTGTGCTCCCGGTACACTTTTTTTTAAGCTGAACCAGTCAGAAAACACACCAACCTGCAAAACAGGTTATCAATCTGCATTTTTCATTCTTATTTGAATTTAAAACCAAAATTAAACCCTAACTTAATATATCAGACTGCTAGATTTGGTCAGGTTTTTATGTTCCAGTAAATTAGAACCCCCTGGCTTATTTTCATAATTTTGTTTTGCAAGGATGAACATGGCAGTTCATCCAGCAAGTAAATAGGTGTTGCAAAATGATGGAAGTCATGGGATTGGAAGGGATCCTCTGGTTTGTCAAAATACTTACCATAATTTGTTATTTCAGCTGGATAAACCAAACAAAGTACAGGGCTTCTTAGGCAGTTCACAATTATCAACAGCAAAACTTTATAATTTTTTCTGGTTTTAGTCTTCTTTTCTTTTTCTTTTTTTTCTTCTTTTAAATTTGGAATGAAGATTTGCTGCTCTGTGTGTATGTGTCATTTCTGTACTGTGCTGAATTAGGGCCCTTTCAGGTGGACTTGCTGTTTGGCAGTAAATAAGACATATCCTAAAAATAGAAAACATGGTTACAAGTGACAACAATTGGCAGGGAGGACTTGTTCAGATGCAGTTTTGGAACTGCTTTTAAATTTTTTTCCACTCCATTCCAAGTTAAACATCTATTTAAATTAATTAGAGCAATCATAGTATTCCTGGAATATCAGAGCAGAAATTGAAGCTATGTGTATAATTTAAATGTTTCCTGAATTCTGAAGAGAGGCTAAAAAAAGTTAGCTTAAGGAAATTTTTGCATATGATGAAAAACAAATTCCCGACCAAACTGGCTAAGCTGAAATGTCAGAAGACGAAGAGCTATCATGAAAGTGCTGGAGAGCTTCTGATTATAATGAAATCAGTGTCCCAGGGTATAATGCAGGTCTACATTTAACACTCAGCTACTGAACCATACTTTTCAACCTAGCTCTGCTCACTGGGCTCTCATCAGAGTCCTGTAATGACACTGGGCTCTGTTTAGATGGCAAGTCACTAGATTTTGTGGCATAGAAATCATTCCTTATGTACACTATCACGTGTTAATCATATTACTTTTATAAGCCTAATTAAAAGGCACACGTAAATCTAAAATCGTGGCAAAGCCCTGAACCAGCAAAGCAAAATCCTTTATTAATGATAAATACACAACACATTTAATTCGATGCCTGCTGTTGCTTGTTGGGTTGTTTTTATTACCATATTGACTCGAGTCAATATGTTTGTTATAGTCTGTGCATGTTACTCTAAGCAGAATTTTTCTTTCAGTGTTTTGTTTAAGGTATTGACTTTGCCAAAGGGAAGGAAAAAGTGCATACAGCCACTTAAGCACACAAGTAGTGATATCAATTTCTGTCCATTACATATGCATACACACATAAATATCCACGTGTACAGCGGTTGCAGGCTGTTGCAGGCGTGGGATTAGGTGAGCTTTGAAAAACATATCAACATGGAGGTCCTGTTTTTGGGAGCAGCTCTGGGCAGGAGCATTCCCCCAGCATGTGTCTAGTCCTGCTAAGGATGGTGGGGTCTATGTAAGTGTTGAAATGCCACTTTTCAAAGGCATTTGCATATTTCTAGGCCATTTCTTTCAATTCCTTAGAGTGAAAGCTTTATTTTCTCCAGGAACATACTTTTCTTGTTTGGGGTGCTTTTGTGTGTGGGTTTTTTGGGGGAGTTTTGTTTTTTGGGGGTTTTTTTTTGTGGTTTTTGTTGTTGTTTGGGTTTTTTTTTTTTTTTTTTTTTTTTTTTTTTGTAATAACATCTTAGTTCTGTTAAGCTGTTGGGCTTTTAAAAAGTATTTCTAGTTATTGGGTTTTGGGGTCTTTTTTCTCTTTATAACCCAGGCAATCAATTCCTGAATATGAGCAGGAGGGTTATTGAGCAGTTCCTCTAAGGGCAACAAAGGTCTCAACCTACCCAAAGATGCAGCAATGATTTTGCTAAAAAGATTTGGATAGCAGTTTTTATCAAAGACTGGTGTATAGTTCCAGCACTTCCAAATGAAACTTCAAGATTAATCTTTGCAAATACTCAGTGATCAATTCCACTTAAAAGTACAAAAATATGTGTTAATACATCTGTGCTTAGTCTTTACTCTTCCCAACTTGCCCCTTGTCTACCATTGTTCCTGTTCGATGGTGGTGAGCTCTTCCAGAGGTGTCTTCCATGATGTGTCCCTTCAGTGCCACCCTGAAATATGCTGTACAGCACAGAGTTACTTGCAAACAGACAATCTCATCTGAACTATGGCATTTCCCCAGTGGATTTTGCTCATGTACTGCAGAGGCCTTTGACCTGCTCTCTGCTTTGAGTTGTGCAAAGTCATCCTTTTGTGAATCTTTAATACCTTACAGTGAATTTTTACTCAAGTTTTACTAGACTGAGAAAAAGGAGTACCTCTCTATTTTCTACCTTTCCAACAATTATTTCTAACAAACTCACTAAAAATGAAACGGAAATGTGCTTGAAATCATAAATTGAAAATGAACTTTTTTTCCAAAAGTGGTTTTGGTTTTTTTTTTTCCCTTGGGTAGCAGCATCTCACACTAAAGCATCCACTATATGGGAAATTCAGGACAGTTAAAAATAGACCATGTCTAATGCGTTTGTTTCATTTTTGCCTTTCAGTCTATCCGAGAAGTGACAGGCTATGTTTTGGTGGCTTTGAACCAGTTTGAATACCTGCCATTGGAGAACCTGCGCATTGTTCGTGGGACCAAACTCTACGAAGAGCGGTATGCTTTGGCAATATTCCTTAACTACAGAAAGGATGGGAACTTTGGACTCAGGGAACTTGGACTGAAGAACTTGACAGGTAAGTGAAACTTGCAAATGTGATGGATTAGATACAAGAAAAAAAAAAAGAGCTCATTGAGTTTTTACCTCCATGCCCTCAGTCACTTGCATTCTGCAAGTAATAGAGGCACCACGAGAGGCTGGCAGTTGTATGAGAGTTTCATCAGTACTTCATTCTTTTTTTTTGGTTTATGAATGTACTTTTCTCAATACTGGTCAAAGACTGTGCTTGGAAGTTATGCCAAGAGCCTATTTGAAACAAAAATAATTGCTGAAAGAGTAGGTGAGATTTTTTTCTGAGTTTTCATATCATGAGCATGTTGGTTTCCTTGTGATCCTTGATTATGGCACGTGTTGCTTCTGGTGTAGAGTATTTTCTGCCAAGTTGTCTTAGTTTTGGCGTCTCCTGAACCTCTTCTCTTGCTGCTGTCTGTCACCATTGCTGCTGCACAGGGCTGTTGGGGAAAAAGTAGGGGGTGAGAGAGAGAGACTGTATCTTTCGTGTATTTAATTTTAGAACACCCTTTTCTAAGCAAAAATAGTGCATTACATATAGTGAGAGAAATGCTTATTTTCTTGATCCAGAAATGTAAGCAAAGTCCATGGTTTTATGTTCATCTGTAAATTCATGGCTGGATCATGTTGTGGGGTAGATCAACACTTCGTTTCTCCCATCTGAGGATCTACAGTCAGTGATTTCAGAGATTAAAACTTGGCTAAATATCAGTGGACTGTAACTTAATAAAGAGTAGGCAGAGGTAAACTCCTTTTATGGAATTCACCAGAAGTATTTTATTTATACCTAGTTCCTCATCAACTGTTATAATTTCTACCCTAAGCTTTGGTGATTGTGAAATGGCCTTATTCCTGCTAGCGGCTAAAAGCTTACTGAAAATCACTGCCCTGAACTGGATGTGAAGATTTAACCTCAGTAAAGAGAGGTGGGAACCTTCAGTGCCTGAACTCTATTCAGGCACTCTTCTCTCTCTGCTTTTTTTTTTGTCTCTCAATATTCAGGGTGACATACAGGTGCTTAGAGATCTCTGTTCGAGCCTTGCCAGGCTTTCAAAAACAGGAGGGGAAAGGAGGCCTGAAATACTTTACAAAATAAACCTAGTTGGGCTGACTCTTTCTGATCAGGTTCTTTCTTCTGGTGAAATTTTTTACAATTTTTAACAATTTTCTCTTATGAGATCATCATGCCAATATCAGAGTGCTTCCCAAAGGTCTCTAAATCTCTACCATCTACTGCTCTTCTTTCTGACTGTCATAACCTAATTTCCTTCTCTTCTGTTCCTGTTTATCTTCCCACCTTTCTGATTTAGGGAGTTCATTGTAACTGTCTAAGCCTTCACATAATACAGAGCCATAGCATTTGGTAATAACAGTTGTATCTCTTTCTTTGTATATGTTTTCTGGTCTGTGAGTCTCAGAAGTGCTTTGTAAAGGACACTAAGGCTGGGTGAAACTGAGATAGAGAGGTGAGAGCAAGGCCAGAAAAGGGCTGGAAGTCTTTCCTCTTGGGTCTGAGGCTGTTCTGCCAGGAGGAAAGAGTGGTACTCTTAAGGCTTATTTAGCCATGGCTTTGCTGCTCAGTAAGGTAAAAAAACCTTATTTTGTAGGCTCAGTAAGGTAAAAAACCCTAGGCTTCTGCTTAGGATTTTCTTCTTGAACCAACTTCCCTGCGCTCATAGGCAGTTCCTGAGATTCCAGAGGTGCTCTCTGGAAGCTGCTGTGATGTGATAGACACAGCACTAAAACTGCCCAGCAAATAGTTTCATTTTCTTTTTAAGTATCATAAGAAAACCTGCCTTAGCTTAGCCACTGAATCTCTCCTAACATGAGATCATCACAGCCACTTCATCTGATTTAGGTGTTTAGAAAGGTCTCTGATGGGATTATTTGGCTCAAAATGTATTGTTGTCTCTTGGAAGAAAAGTGCTTTAATAACACTAACTTGTCTCTCTGGAGCACTTAAAATAGCTTCTGGGTGCTGAATACGAGCCAGTGCGTGCTTCCAAATACTCAATGTTTTCTAGATAGCATGTGCCAGGGCCTCATGAGTCTCTTCAGCAGCTGTTTGTTGACCGTTTTGTACACTGGTTAAGAGGCACCTGGCTATTTTAACCCATAACCTGCCTCTTGTTGCACATTCTCATCCTGGAGCATATTCATACTTCATTTATTTTCATAACACATCTTTAGCATTAGTAGCTGCATAAAAATAACTGGTGGATGTGGGAGGTGGTGGTGTTGCAAGGCTGTGATAGATCAGCTGTGTCTGAACCTATTCTGTGTCTTCCCCGTGCTCTCTATATTTACGTCAGAAACCACCAGTGAGTTATTAAATTGAAGAAGCAGCAGCCCTCGTAAGCTTGCGTCCTTCAAGTCCACTGGAGATTTCAAGAGACTGTCTTTGAATGCTCCATCTCTTCCACCTGAGTAAAATATAAACATGACTCTTGTCTTGTGTGTGAAGAATTGTCATTCCAGTGCTTATGCCTTGTTCACAGAAGTTTGGGAAGTTCTGTTCTTATTTGTGCAGTGCAGGATGATGGGTTCCTGAGGGTATTTCTGCCCATTGCTGCACAATATGAAAACACCAGCACTACTCCTTGTGTTAAATAAATGAGGAAGCTGCTTTCACCTGCAGATTCTCCTCAGCCTTCACCACAGACAGTGTCTCAGCTTCCTGTGCTGTACCATTGCAGTATTTTCAGTGTGTTGTTAACAGCTGTGTTTTTATTGCCAGATATGTCTATCAAGTTTTCATCTTTAAATGTAACTTTAAATGCTTGAATTTCCTCCCTTGTGCTATAAAAAAATGACAGCTGTGAAGGCAGTAAGTTTTATCTCACACAGAAAACATGATCCAATTTTCACTCATGATGTCTGTCAAAACACAGGAGAGTTTTGTTTGTGTAGCTCAGACCAGGACCACATCCTAAAATTTATGTGACACCTGCAAGAAATCTTAGCTATAAAATCCTTTTCTCACTTGTTATAAAACCTTAGTCAGTGGTTCCACAAACATGTCAAAACCAAACTGACATTGAACTAATGAAGTGGCTGCTGCCATCTCAGCTGGACTCATCTCAGTTTGCAGATTCAGCTGCCAAGTAGCCTTACAGTAAAAAAGGAAGGTTTGACATACTGAACATATTCTTCAGCCTGAGATGAGCAGAATAACTGATGCTGAGGAAGAAGGTTATGCCACCTTCTTCCAGTCATGGCCTGGGAGCTAGTGCAAATCATACCTGTCTTCCCCAGCTAGCCAGGCAGTCAACCTTAACTTATCCAGTGAAAGGGCATAATCATTTTTCACTCTTGGAGCGCTCCAAATACAGAGAATACCTGATGGCTGCATTTCATTATGGCATTTATCTTTCAGGAGTGGGGAAAGAGGGATAACTCACAAGTTCTAAAACCACTTATGAAGTATCCCATATTTTCCTCTGTGTGAAGATGTGTAAGAGATTTACAGCAAATTATGTATCTTTGAGCAGTGTTAACCTTATCTTCCCCATTGGTCTTGGGGACAGAGGCTCCCCTGTGCCTGCCTGTACAACCCTTGGGTTCCTTGAATATATTAGACTGAAATGGACTTAGCAGGGATTAGTTCAGTAATGCAAAAAAAAAAAAAAGGCAGAAAAATCTTTAGGGTTTTTGTTTGTTTATTTGTTTTGCAGGAATCCAGTTGAATGATAAATTAAGATAACTGATGTTCAAATGACAAATGTATATTGTATCTTAAAGTATTTGGTCAGTGATAGCCAAAGAAAGAAAATCTACTTTTATGGGCAGGAGAGCCATAGACAAAGAAACATCTTCACTGGGTGTAGAAAGTAATCCATTGTAAATTTCCCCATCAACAGATTTCTGTAACTGGTTGTTTGGTTTTTTTAAAATTTGATTAAATATATTTTTTAAATTTTTCTGCAAAGCAAACTTTTAAAGTTCTATGATTATTCCTATAAAGTTTTCAATATTATTTTCCCCTCCTCAAGAAATCAAAAATGCTAAAGGGTGCTTTGGAGGGGGAAAGAATGGCATCACTCATGAAAAAGGTTGCTTTTCAACCCTTCTGTTGCCAGTTTTTTGGCTTTTTTTCTTAACAAGCGCTGCTCATTTATTATAATAATATTGCAGCCCAATCAGGTTGAAGGGAAGGGCTTGGGAGGAGTCAAATTTTCTTTCTGTTTTATTCACTGGGCATTTTTTTGGACATAAAATTCTTTTGGAAATCTTACTTAGATACCCACCTGAGCTCGTTTAGCACTGCGTGTACGTCATTTTTTGCAGCAGGGGTTAAGGCCACCCCCGTTTTCATTGCCTTGATCACAAAGTGCTCGGCCTGTGTCAGCAAGACCTTTCCTTGGACCACGTTGCAGGAGCCACTGCTGAGTTCATGATGTTCAGAGATGTGAATGCCTGTGTGTGACACCCCAGCCCAAGAAGACAGGGTGGGGGTGTGCTGACTGTGGCACATTTTTTAATTTCCGTGGCTTCGTACTAGCAGGATGAGCTGGGAAGAAAGCAATATGTAACTTGCCTCAGGCTTGCTATGCAACAGGTGGGCAAGGCATTGCCGCTTAACCTTGGAGAGGAGTTGCTAGGATACATGGAGGGATGAGGAATTGGTTTAAAAATCCCTGTGGTACCCTCTGTGTGCAGGGCTGCTGCCGGAGGAGAAGCTGCAGTGGCTCCGACACTGCCCAGGTGTGCTCCTTTCCCTGAGTCCTCAGAGCTGGGCTGACCATGGAGGCATTTTTATCCCTGCACATCTTTGTGACTAGCCAGCGGGTAGGAGAAAAGGGAGGAACACCTCCTTTCCCATGTCTGTGCTTCCCCTGAGAAAGGAGGGCTCTTTGTGGTGGCAGAGACCTTGGGGACACAGCACAGAACCAGCCATGCGTTCCCCTTGCTCATCTTGTCCCGGTGGAGAAAAGGAATGAGACTTGTGGCTGCCCCCACGCTCATAAATGCAAGTGTGCCTGCTAGCACGTCTGTCTCCTCTCTCCCAGGACACGGTTAGACTCTTTCCTAGTAAAAAAATCACCCTGCTCCAGCTACTGCTCTCCTCATTGTAGGTGTGATTTGACAGACAGGAAAGTCCAGAGACCAGTCTCTGCTGGCAGTGTGTGTGCAGCCATCCTGTGCTCAGCATGGAGGCAGGCACTAGCATGGACTCGGGCTGCTCCCTGCCAGTTGGCATCAGTGCCTGGGAATGCTTCCAGGCACTCCTCAGCTTA
Source organism: Chiroxiphia lanceolata (assembly GCF_009829145.1). NCBI lineage: Eukaryota > Metazoa > Chordata > Aves > Passeriformes > Pipridae > Chiroxiphia > Chiroxiphia lanceolata. The sequence continues at coordinate 5,993,088 of NC_045643.1, read as the reverse complement.
CCACTGCAGATGTGGCCCAGAGGAATCCCAGATAAGGGACCTGCAGGCTGAGGAGCAACTGCCTCCAGCTAGCAGAAAATTGCTCACAGGTGTTATCAAGCCAAATAGATATATTGTATAAAGCCAGAAAGAAGTACTGATTTTGAGCCCTGTGAAATTTATACTTATTATGTCCAGTAACAAAGGTGGGACAGTGGTTTTTAAATTTCAGCAAGGCTCGAATATTGTAGTCACTTTAAAGGATTTGAATATGCTTTTGTCCTGCTAAATGGCATAACTAATGTCTGTGATTCTTTGCAACTTGTTGATTAACAATTTATGCTCAATTTCCTTTATTTCAGAGCACTTTACTGTTTTCAAATCTATCTCTAGTATAACAAATGTGCAACCTTGTTTGGAATGATTATGGCAAAGAATTAAGCAAAAAGCTCATCAGAATAATGATATGTTGGTAAATGGTTTTAGTTGGAAATACAAAGGATCCCCTGTAAAGGTATTTGCTGGTGTCCCACTTCCCCCCAATATTTTCATATGAACTAGGAATTACATATATTGCAAATGGTCTAAACCAGTTTATTGACAGTAATGCACAGAATTATTGATGTGAGTTTCTAATGTCATGCAGCAGGACAACTTCATGTCACATAGCTTCTCCTGCAACAAAACAAGGCTTAAAATCATGGGGATGAGAAACCAGGCTAAATCCTTAGCTGGTGTAAATTGGCTTACTTGCTTTGACTTCATAATGAACTGAAATTTAAATTGCCCTTTACTTTCTTCAGTGGGTAATTTAATTCATGCTTTAATTTATAAGTTAACTAGTGCCTAACACCCACTTAAGCCCTTTTAAGGATGTTGTGTTGAGGGTGATCTGTCAGGATTAATACCAGCTAATGATAGCTGACTCAAGGCATGTCTACACCAAGCAGCTGAGCTCTGTACAGGGATGCTTAAGCCAGCATCCAGCCTAGCTAACTTTGGAAATAGTGTTAACCACACCACTTGTGCCCTGTGCTTGGGCTAAATAACCTGGCAAGGTGGATGCAGATGGCTTCTGTCTTAACTACAATCTCTGCAAACAGAAGCATGTTGTTCTGGGCTTTCAGAACAACGGTTTCTTAACTATGTGGCTGCTGGGTAAGGAAGGGAATGCTGGTAAGGACTAGGGTCTAGAGTACATAGAGGAAATCCTTCCTAGCCCTGTGGTAATGTACACATCTGCTACTTTATTTTGTGAATCATACCACTTGTAAAACAGAGCCAATAATGCTTGCTGGCTTTAATTAGACTAATTTTGGAAGTGTCATTGAAAGTGCTATTCAGAGAGGATCTGGTGTGATGTGGAATTCAACTTTTAACACTGATAAACGTTAGTTTAAATGTCATTATAAAATGCATCCAGATATGTTGCCATTGTTACCTGATAATGCCATTTAAAATAATATTATCATTCATGCTCTTTTTCCTTGGCAGTTTCTCTTTTTCACCTCTCTGCAGTAGTTCTCTCTATCTGTGCATTTTTCAATTAGGAAGCAAGAAATTCTCTGTGTTCTAGAGGTGTGAAACACCCTTTAGCTGTTTAGAAATGTGGGCAATCAAGATAAATCCAGTAGTACTGAAGCCTTCTGGTAATGGAGTAGCTTTGCCTGACTTCTGTGACTTAAGAGCTTTAGCAGCACAGGGATTTTTCTGGCCACATGATTTGGAGGGAGTTAAACGTCTGAACAGAGTAATCCCTCCATTTCAATCACACGGGTCAGGAATGGGTGACATTTCAAAACATCCAACTTTGGCAGACAGATCTGTGTTGAGCTACACTGTAACTTAAGTAAAATGCAATAAGCATTACAGTCAGGAGGATCGAACAGTTTATAGCAACATCACTACTGAGAAAATATATCCTGGCTCCCAGCCTGCTTGGGAAAGAAAGAAAGAGCAAAATGCAAGAGTTGTATTCCCCAGCCCAGGCCAAGTCTTGTCTGGGTGTTTTAGAAGTTAAAATCCTTGCTACTCCATTAGTATATCTTCTTCAGTTCAGATGAATGAAAGAAGTGGTAGTTTCAGTGTTTGTTGTTTGGGGTGGGGCTTTTTAAATTTTTTTTCACCCTCTTTCTCTCTACAGTCTTCTGAACTCATTGATTTTCTTATTTCCTTCTGACAGGCTACAGCTGACAAGGAATTTAGTGCTTTTGTGAAGTAATTAAAGTCTTGTGTTACATGGGGAATGCGATCTATCGGCACTACTTGGCAAAAGGCAAATTACTGAGCAAGATAGTCCAGTTGCTACTATCTGCAGTGTGGTCATGAGCTGTGGACTTCTGCTGGGGCAGAGGGACCAGCCTCCAACAGTGTGGGGCTGCTGACATCTAGGGCTCAAAATGGCATGAAACTCTGGGAATCAGGTGTCAAGTTCAGTGCCTTCATGAAAAGCTCAGCAGAGGAATCTCAGTGGCATTGCACATAGGTCTGGAGGGCAGTGTATGCCTACAAGTCAGTATATGCTTACAGACCTGGATTTAAACACAAATCCAAGAGTGAGCTCCTTATCCTAGCTTTTCTTGCCAGCCTATAGAAATTATGAGTTGGGGTTTAGGACACCATTCATTGCAGACACAGAAGTCCCACTGAGTTCAAAGAAAGGTGGATCAGATCCCTAGGTTTACAGAGTGGAAATAATTGGTGTTTCATGCCTGTTCATTTTCATGTCATTTACTGCAGAGAAATTCCCTCAAAACCCTGTATGGAGGGACTTGAGAGGCAATGAACCAAAAACTTTAATTTGCTCCATGTAGCTCCAGAAAAACCCCTACAGACAGAGGAGGCAGAGCAGCCCCCCAAATGCTCGGCACAGGGGCGAGTGTCATGTAGCCTTCACTGCCTGCAGGCTGACAGAGGCAAGTGCTCCCACCTTCCGCTTGGCCAGCTCCATCCCAGCCTGCTTTTTCCTTGCCTGCACAGGAACCTGTTTCTTGCAGTGTCACAAAGTCTCAGCCTGGCCAGTACGGGGACTGGTCTCATCAAAACCAACGTGGGGTAGTCGTAACTTGAGTGGGTCTGCAGCAGCCTTGAGATGTGCAGCAGTGCAGGGCCAACAGGTCACTGAGAGATTATCTGAAACAGAGTTTGATCACACAAGCTTTGCCCACTGGAACGTGAAAGGGAAATGCTGCTATGAGGACTGTGTTTTGTGTTAGTGTATGAAAAGAGTTCCAACAGATTGAACCCATCTGCAGTGCTACGCTGGCAGATCCTGCCTGCAGTTTCCAGGGTGAGGAAATCTCTTGTTAGCTTCTAAATTGGCACACAGATAACAGCAGTCCCTGATGGGGAGCAAGGAGTTTACTGTCAGGAGCTTTTTTTATGTGACTGGGCAAAGTAAAAGGGACTGACAATTACAGTTGTCTCCAGAGACCCTTTCTGACCTGTCTTGTTTGCTCCCCTTTCCCTGCCCCACGGGAGTGGACATGCTGCCTGGGATGCATCCAAGGGCAGCCGTTCCAGGCAGCTGGGTATGCTGTGTTTGTGAGTGTGCTTTGTAAACATTGAAACACACAGGCATCTGCACTGCATCTCTGCAAAGCTGCCGAGGCAAACCAGGGATGGGCAGGGCAAGGTAAGCTTGAGGGGAGCGTAAAAATAGAAATGCAGCCCTGTAGAAAGCAAATCACCACATAAGCAGAGGTAAGAAAGTGGGAAACACTCAAGCACATTCCCCACAACTAACAGCGGAGCAGAAGCGCTCACCTGGATGGTACCTGCATTTAAGATGAAGGAGCAGACAGGCTGCTCAGGACTGTGTCTGACACAGACCTGCTGGAATTCTCTGGGACTCCAGACTCCCCGTCAGCCCCACCTGGATTCAACCATGTAAAATGAGCTGTGATTGGTCTGAAGTGCCAGTGTGAGGTAATCAGAGTGGGACACAGGTAATGCCTGTGGACGGGAGCTGTCTGTGGGCTGTAGGAGCCTTTTCTGTATCACTCGGAACGTGCCTGCAGGCGTGGAGTGGGGGAACAAAGGTATCAGATGAGGAGAACATGCTGGAGGCCTTTTTCTTTGATGTTTGGAAATCGCTCAAGGGGCTGTCTTCTCTGAAACCCCTTTGCTTTGCCTTTTTTTCTTTTCTTTTTTTTTTTTCCTTCTCCTTGGTGAAACTTTCATAGATGTACTCTCATTTCTTTAAGGCTTAGAAGTGAGAGCACATCCATCCATCCAATCGTTGTACAAATGCTGTGCTCACGTTGGAGTTCCTCTGGGAGCTGACTTCTGCTTCTACCAGTCAGAAATAGCAGAGCCACGTGCTTTGGGTTTGAAACTGCTGGGACTCTTGACGTGGGGGGCACAGAAGGAAGGGCAGCTTCAAAAACATCTCTGTCTGTGATGCTAGAGAGAAGAGAATTTGGTGTTGTTTTTTGGGGGGTTGTGGGGTTTTTGGGGGGATTTTTTTGGTTTTGTTGAGTGTTTGGAGGGGGCTTGTGTGTTTTGGAGTTTTTGCCCCCTCTTTTTTCTTTGTGCTGATGTTTTTTTACTGGCATAGGCACTGTAGGTCGGTCACCTTCCAAAATGGCTCTGGGTGCAAGTACCTGACGGCAGGATGCAGAGGTTGAGTCCACATGTAGAGGTTCAAGATGTTCTTTCCGAGACTACTGCTCATCTGCTCCAACCTCCTGCGTGTAGACTTCCACAAGACTTCAGTTAGTGGAAGATTTTTGAGAACTTTTTTAAAATTGAAAAATGTCTGACAGGGAAACTTTCTGTAAGAAAGGAATAGTTCTGACAGGGAAACTTTCTGTAAGAAAGGAATAGTTTTTAAAAACAAGGGGGAAAGTGTTGAAATTGCCAGACACCACCTTTTGTTTAAAAATGAAAGGGTATGGCTTATGATTTTTAGCAGCTTTTCTTGCTTTCTTCTATAAATTAATTTAATTTTCAACCAAACAAATCAACATAATTTGTGTTAATTGAACAATAACAAATGAACCTGTTTTAGACTGAATTTTGTTTTCCACTGGATTTTGACTCACTGAAGTATCAGATCTTAGCTTCTTTGCCTGGTCTAGGAAATGAAAGGTCTTAAAAAAAACCTTAAAAAGGGTTGAAAAGTTGTTTCTTGCTCATATTTTATCCCAGTATCAGTCATAAAATACTTCCTTTTTTGTAGGAGTGTGCCCAATGGAAAACAGATACACAGAGCAAGTTGTAAATTAATCGACTCAGCTGCTGGTTGTGGTGCAGGTCTGTCAACATGGTTTGACATGAACAACCTGCTTCTTGACAGGGTAAATTGTTTTTTTTCAGAGCTGCTTACTGCTCATGTTTGAACTTCATCTACTATACTGGTGTCAGACTACTCTGGCTGTCCCTAGCACAGGCAGCAATCACTTTGAGGTTAGACTGGATGCAGAGCCTGAACTTCTGTGTGTCTCTGCTCATTTTTAAGTGATATGACCAATTCTGGACTCCCAGTATATCTCTCTATGGTTCTGGAGTAAAGAATTAGATGCAGGACAACATTATGTCTTGGAGTGGTGCCCTTGGTTTAGTGTTGTTACACTTTATTTTATAAAAGCATGATGGTTCTTTTTTTTAAGCCAAAATAACATGCACCTGAGTACAATGCACCTAAGTGCATCTGAACCAGTGGCAAGCTTTGCAGCAAGCTTTAGATCATGACTGAGTTCATCCCCTGGCTCAAAGGCTCAGTCCATATCCTACTGAAACTACTCTTTGCTAGCATTGTACAGGAAGAAGAGTGGATGTGTAGCCCAGGAGATGGCTTTCTCATCTCTGGTGGACTTAACTGAGTTGCATTTCCAGGCATGGTAATTATCTTCCCCTAATACTTGAATTCTTTACAAGCCTAAGCCAGTTAAAGATCCGTTATCCTGAGCACAGTGTAGCAAACACTAGTAAAAAATGTGATGTGTAAGTGTATTAATAAAAAGTTGTAATGCAGGAAAGAGTAAGACAGATAGAGGGAGGATGAAAGCAAAGCACCCTGTCCGCTATGTGCTCAAGGGGGAAGCTGGGGTGCACACAGCTGCAGGTGTCCTAGGCTGTGGAAGAAGGCCACAGGGCTTGATAAAAGAGATTCCCTTGTGTCAAATCAAGAGGTACAAGGTATGTTTTGGGGGAATTGGACGTTGGCTGGCATTGGCAGGACATCTAAAGTCTGGAATATCCATAGCATTGGTGCTCCCTGGCTGTCTCACCAGGACTGAGTTTTGTTCTGAGATGGTGATACCCTATTTTTTTTTTTCTTCCCCACCTTCTCATGAAGGAGGCACACTGCTGGCTCTTCTTACATGTTGTGACTCTTGGGAATGGTCCTGGGCAGGGCTAAGAGTTGGACTCGATGATCCTTGTGAGTCCCTTCCAACTCAACATATTCTGTGATTCTGTGGTCAAAGCGCTGTTTACTTATTTCTTTAACTGGAAGCATGTGCTACTCTTTCAGTTGGATGTCAAAGCCCCCTTACCAAGGGTTGCCCCTGGCTGGTGTTTGCCAGGAATTCACAGGTGCAGCTGCCAGGCAGGACTGGTGCTAATGGTTTGGCACGACTGCCCAAGACCCCCTTGGAAGCTGTGCTGGGGGAACAGCAAAGGCGGTTGCAGGTGGAAGAGATCGTTGCTCTGAATCCTTCAAGTACAACATGAACTGGGCGAATCAAGACTTTTGTGGGTTTTTATTTTTCTTTGCCTACACAGGGCATGTAGAAGTTCTGAAATGATGCTGCTGTGGCCTCATGGCTGTGGTTTTCTTTGCTCCTGCTGAGGTAACTGTTACTTGTGGCAACCATGCTTCAGGTGGTCACTCTTATGTGCTGATACAGGTGTGCACCGTAGAGCTGCTGTCAGGTGAAGGTGGCAGTCGTGAAATGCTTCAGCAATGGCTGGACTCAGAGGCTCTTCTGCTTTAGAGAGTGCTGGTCTTTAAGTGAGACTTGATGTTTTACAAGCAGGCACTGAGCTAAAATATGCATGGGGTGAGGTTCCAGGGGCAGCATCCTCCTCTTTTTGTGTCAAAGAAGAGCTGAGAGGGATATTTTAATAGCTGTGAATGCATGACAGCTTAATCCCATGGGCTGTGCAGTTAGCCCCTTGTGAGCTCAGTAAATCTCAACGCAGCCCCCATTTCATCCAGGAGTAAGACTTCTAGATGTTCAGAGCTGAGTGGGTTTGATTTAATATTCAGAAGCATTCAGCTTCCCAAATAAAGATAATAGTTTTGCTAGTTGAGAGATTTATTAATATGTTAACATGGCCTTAGTTTTAGCCTTTTATTCCTCCCTTTCTAAAGAAATGTTTTGCCACAAACCAGCCTTGAAGTTTGGAAAAGTAATCAAAGCTCTGCTGAGCAAATTTGATGATACTGATGGTTGAATGAGTTGTGACCTTTGCTGGCCTCATTCTGCTCCATTTCCCCTTCAGGCTGGTAGCAGTGGCTGGAAGCAAATATTAATCTGCTAATTTAGCCTCTAGTATAAATAGAAAAAACATAAATTGCAATCACTCCTTTGTCAGGGGGCTTATCTAACCTCACTGCTTTTCTTCTGAGGAAGAAGTGGCAGTGCTGCCTGTGTGCTTCTCTGCTCAGGGGACTTTCCATCCCATGGTGTCTGGGTGGGACAGATTATGTCTTGCTTGTCACAGCAGGAGGGCCAGGTGAGGCACCTGCCACCTGGGCATATATCCTCCAACATCCCCATTTAATAACTACTCTTCCTCCTTGCATCCTTCTCTGGAGACAGCTGCCCTCCGTGTTATTTTTTTTCTTTGGTAGTTTCTGAAAAGAGATAAAATCTGTCTGTATGGAGACAAGTTGTGTTAGGTTACGTTACTGTGCCGGTCCTAGGAAAGAAACTGGGACATGGAAATAATATCCTGTTGCTGAGAAAGGGAGGGCTGGAAGGGACTACCTTCGCTCTGGTTGAGTTCAGATAAGCATTATAGCATATGGAATCCTTTTACAACCTTCACAAGGGCCAGCCATGATTTTATGCAGGGGAGGAGAGAGCTGGGCAAATGCAGTTGCAGCTTCCTTTCTTCTTTCCAGTGGGATGGTGAGTTTGCCTGATACACGGCACAGTGACAGCTGCATGGGCAGGTCAGGGCTGTGTCACCTGGCAAGCACTGGCCTGCAACCGGGTAGAGGGGTTGTTTACCTGTGCTGTACAGGGCCATTTCAAAACCCTTTCATGCCTACCTGTTGTTGGTATCCAAACCAAGTCTGACATGCCTCCATGAGCAGCATCGGAAGGCTTCCTTGCTGCTTCTGGCTGGGCACAGGCATAACTTTGAAGACAGAAGCTGTGCTGTTTGCAGCATCTCAGAGGTTACTGGAGGAGGTCACTGGCTCTCCCTTGGCATTGGCACATGACTTTGGCATTGCATGACAATGGATTCACTGACCCAGCAATGGGATGTTTATGATATGAGGTTCTGATGGCTGGTTTCACATCCATCTTCTGTGGGATCCGATGCAAGGCTCAGTGAAGTCTGCTCCAAAATACATGAATGGGCTGCTTTCTTTCGTGCTTTCTTTTGTGGATAATTAGAGTCGTAATGTAGGGTTTAAGGATAGCCAACAAAGAAACCTTACTTGGTTTTAAATAAAATTGCTCCTTAACATAACTTGTTAAATTGAAACAAACCCCACATGAATGTTCTTTTAAATCCATTTACAAGTGCCTTGTATTGATTTAGCCTACTTCAGTAACTCAGATGAGCTAAATTGATGTCTGTGCACTAAGTTAAGTGCATTCTCTTGGGATTTCACACCTGCTGAACTAACTTGACTTCAAAACTGATTTCAGTTAAACCAATGCAAGCTGTGTGTGAGGAACAGGCCTTTCTTATTTGTTGCTACTGGTTTGGCCAAGTGCAACATGACAGCTTAGGAGAGAAGGTGTCTTTTGCCCTGCTGACTGTAATGCTGACGTGCCCTACTAACTTTGCTCCTATTTTTGACCTTGCAGTGATACTACCATTGCCTAAATACCTTAGTAGCAGCCTTCTTTCTGCAAGGCAGCTTTTTGAAAAAGACTATTTAGTCCTTTTGCTCCCAGGTGCACTGTTACCTGGTATCTGGAGAAGGGAGAAGAAACAAAAGGCTTACAGACCTACTTCTCTACCATCCTGCCAAATGTCCCCCAAGACAAACAAGAGCAGTTAAGAGCCCTAAAGCAAAGGTTTCTTTCCATTTTCAAACAGTGTCTTTCAGCTTTGGCTGAGCTTGGTGTCTCTTTGTGCTAACCAGAGTTCCTTCAGCCATGAAGCTGACAGGCTCTTTTTATCTCAGCCACCTAGAGCTAATCTTAAGTGCCCAAACTGACACCTGTGACCAAATCTCTGCTCCACTGACAGTGTGGAAAATAGTTGAAGCCTAACCAATCATCATCTCTCACTGGGCCTGCAGTGGGAGCCATGGTTTCCCTTTATTTCTTGGGGAAGATAGGATATGGGAGATGATTGCTATAGGTTCTTGATTTGGTGGTTCACTCAGCCTTTGAGCGGGTGATAACTGGTGATGTATAAGCTCTTTGAGCCCTGAATGAATCACAGGAATGTGGTTTGTCTGCTTTTTACATAGGATTGCTGGACCTATTTCCAAAGTTTAGATGATGAGACAGTATTAAGCAGCAACAGCAAAATCTCCTCAATAAACATCGAGCTTTCTCTTACCTGTTGAGAAAAGTGTTTCTGCATAGGCATTTCTAAATTACGGGTTGTGTTCCTGTTTTAAGTAATGATTTTGCAAGTAAATATAAACTTTTGTAAATGGTAGTGGATAGACCTGAGCTACTCTTTTCTAGAACATAAGGATCATCACTTTACAGCAGACTCATCTGTAAGCAGCACTTCCCAGAAGCAGCTCAGAAACTCATAGGAGAAGAGTGAAAAAAATAGTCCCTGTGCTAAATAGCTCAGTGTGATTAAGAAAGGAGGCCACCATTGGACCCAAGGAGGTAGGTAAAGCAGACAGAGGGAGACAGAACAGCTTCTCATGGAGCATCAGTTCTGCACATCCACAGCTCCCAAGACAGCCAAGTTTCATTTCTATTTGAAGGCAAAGAGGGTTTGAGGGGAAGGATTGGAAAGGTCAATGAGATAACTTGCTGGATGTCCGCATCTTTGAGATACAGCACAGAAGAAAGAACAAAAGATGTTTGAAAATGTATCTTGTGTTTGATGAAAGGTGGCATGACAGGCCTATTGAAGGTGGGAGAAGGCATAAATAGTGTATGAGAGAACGATAGGCTCTGGAAGGTCCTGAAAGTGAATAAAATTTGCTTTTATTTGATGTGATGAGGAGACATGAGATGGGGAGAGAAGAAAAAGGATTGTTTTGAGTGGTGAGCTAGGGAAGTAGTCAGGCAGCGGAATTCGGAAGGAAACAGAGAAAGGTGAAATTGCTTCTTAAAGGAGAGATGCTGTTGTCAAGACACGAGAAGAGCCTGGACAGGAGCTGAGGATTTAGGGATAGACAAAAAAGGCTATGTTAGAGAGAACAGGGGTGGCACTGAATGTGTCACATAAATTGAGGCTCTGGAGAAGCAGTGACAGGAGAATGGACTCCAGGTCGCTGGAGCAGTTGGCAGCAGTGTCTGGGGCTGAAGGAGCATGGGCAGTGTGTGTGCGAGGGGAGGTGCAGCGGTTGTTCTCTGTGACAACATTTGTGGAATATCTACCCGGTGATTAGAAATGTGGTGTCTAATCTGCAGTCACCATCTCGAGGTGTATCTCCACATGCCAAGTACCTCCGAGGATGTTTTGTCAGGAATGGCGGATGCTGAGGATTGTCCAGCCTCGCAAAAAACTGTCATACTCACAGATGTCACCGGGAAACAAATACTGTTTCTACTTCGTAGCACAGGCCCATTCCTGATGAGAGACACACATCCCAGAAGAGAGAGTTTCAATAAATGCCCAAGGAAGCTGCAGCGGTTGAAGTTTATATTGTGTTTTTCTTGCTATCACACTTGGTGTACTATCTAAAGAGATCTCTGAGTGAGGTGGTAAAACAGGGCTGTTTTAATTATACATTACCCAGCAAACTGATAAGGCAAACAAAGCAGGCAACCAAATAGCACAGGCACAAGCCACTTCAAAATAATAATGTAGCAAGAACAATAGGGGAGTAATTCACAGCTCCCTGAGAAATTTTTGCAGTTCAGAGAGGGTGAGATAGCAAGCAGCTATTGACTGTTTTCCTCTCATGTTTTCCACCTGTCTGCCATGTGATTGGGAAGTCTATTACCTGAACCCTTGTGGGATTTTCTTCAGTCTTAAAAGCCTCACTCTACAAGAAGCAGTCCTAATGGAAACTGAGATGCAGGTATGAAATGAATATAAGGAATGGAAGGAGAGTAACAACTAATTTAAATATAGTCGAAATCCTTTGTAACTTTACAGAGGCACAGCTCCAGCACTTCCCTGATCCCTCTGGGCTTTTCCAGCCCAGCATAGTGGGGTGAACTGGCAGATATTATTTCCCTTTGGGGTCTCTCACCATGCCAGGGGAAGGGTGAGAGTGGCACCGTCAGCATGTGAAGAATTTAGTAAATTCTGCGACCTGAGAGTGCGAGGTGTTTGTGTGCTCTGCCTGGTGTGCACGAGTGCTGAAGTGCAGATCTGCACTACAGAAGCCAGGGATTTAAACCCCATCTGCCTGCCTGGCTCAGCTGCCCTTGGCAGCGGAGTGAGGGAACCCAGCACAGGCCACAAAGGCTTCCCCAGACACTAAGTAAACATTTGGGCTGCAGACCAAAGTTGTTCTCCATGCTACCAAAGTCACACTGTTCACAGTGCGAGACCTAAGTGGTCTGAAGCCAGCCCAGAACATCCACTTGAGATACTGTGATTGCAATTTAGACATAACCTTTAAATGAAAACAGACACTGAACCTTTAAATGAAAACAGACATTGTGAAATCTTAATCTGCTTCAGACTTCTGTAGCAATTCACATTTGATCTGCAGTCAAAACTGCAGACAAAAAGAAAGCTTTCACAAGCCTGTCTGTTGTTCTTTCAGCCTCATGGTGAATGAAGAACTAAAGGAATCAACCCACAGTTAAATTTCTTCTCCTTCACTTTTAGCAGCTTTCTTCAGAAAGGAGCGTTTACATGCTGGAGGGATTTAGTAGAAATAGTCATTGCAAATACCATAAGGCCCGAGGTGTGTTTTCAAATACTAAGTGAAGTAAGAATCCTGAGTGGCTGATGTGTGTGTGAGGGCACACATTGCTTGCTTGTGTCTTGTACCAGACCAAAGAGGACTGACTGCAAGACAAAGCTATCACAGTCTGGGGCTGGTAAGGGTAAGCTGTGCTATTTGCCTTTGTATGGTTTCATGCCCCTTGCAAGACTGAAGGGCATTCCTATGCCTCTGTTCTTGAAAAGCTAAAAACTTACTAATGTGTAACAAATTGTGCTTCTCCAACTCTGCTTCAAACACAGGTAGAAATATACTTAACTGGTGTAAATAAGAGGATGGGAAGAAGAACGTTTTCTCGTTTGTTACTTCTCTGCCCGTGTCTCTCTGGCCATCCCTTCAGCTTACCAGTTTTCTTCTGCTTTTTTGCTAATGTGGCAATATTTTAAGTATTACTTTCAAAAGCCAAAGATCTAAAATAATAAACCCTGTTTTTCAAAAGGTGGTGACAGCCGCATATTTAAAAATAGAGAAGGATCTCTAACTCAAATTAGTAGGACTTAGCCATCTAAGTACCTTTTAAAATGGTATGCACTCTTAAGAGCACAAGTCCAATTTGGAAAGGGTGGGACACACAATCCTGAAGTCTCAGGTTCCCGTGCTATTCTGAAAAAAGAGATTGAACATCTTAAATTACATAGACAGGTTTGTGAAAGTCCGTTTGAGGATTCTTCTGAAAACCTTAGGTGTTTAAGTTTTGTGAGAATTTCAGCTTCCATTTAAAAACAAATCCATTTCCAACCATCACAAATGTAGAGCAAAAGTGAAAAATAAAAATCCTGAATTCTCGTAAACTGTACTGCACATACAAGAAATAACATTGATTATTTTTAACATCTTGGCATTTTTTAGTTATGATGTCTCGGGGACTGACTGAGATCCTGGAATGCTGGGGGCTGGCTTATCCCACTTTTGTAAAAATAGCGCATGTCTAGCAAAGGCAAAAAAGCTGAAGAACTTTCCACACCACCTTTTATTTTGGTGCTTGCAGGGTGGGATAATGTAACATACTTTTACTTTATGCTTTACTTTTAGAAGGTCCTTATTGGGACTTATTGGCAATTGCACAAGTCATTTCTATTTCTGTGAATACAGTGTAGATGATGAAACTTTCTGTTGCTGGCCACTTTCCAGCCAGTACTATCTGTTTATTACAGACTGTGTGTGGGAATGGACTCGTAAACAACCTCTTACTTTGGCAAAACCAGAACACTAATCACTTTTGTATTAGCTCCAGTAAATCCTGAAAAATAACTGTTGTGGATTAAAAAGATAATAATGTGCTAATCCTTTCTGTGGTCACTGACCATTTTAAGCTGTTCCATCTATCATGCCTGAAGAATAAATCGTCTGGCTCTTGATGAAAGGCTAGATAGTGAAGTATGTACACACATCAAACACCACACTTGTTATCAACAAACACATTTTTCTCACTACTGCAGATCATTTTTGATCGGCTTTTACCTTCAATCTGAGATCTCACTTTTCCTCCCCCACCCCGCCCTCTGGTCTTCTGTCACCAGGACTCAGTCATGGCACACCAATAAAGAGGAGGTCTTACAGAAAGACCTTCCTCAGCTCCTGGCTGGTGCTGGGGGTTCAGAGCACTTTCTGGCAGAAACTGTCCTATATGGGAACAAATAGGTGGAATTCCTGTGGGGCCAAAGGAACTGATAGACTTGTAGAAGTCACATACAGGTCACTCATTTTATAGATTAAGTGAATTAAAAAATTAACAACATAGTGTTGTGAACATACTCTGACACCAATTAAGCCAAGGAAGAGGTTTTCCAGCTTTAAAGGGGCCATCTCCTCTGGGAATGGAGTTGCCCTGTCCTGGAGCCAGAAGAGGGGGAGAGAAGAAAGCGATACAGCTAAAGGCTTGGAGGTGCTGCAAACAGTTTGCAAACTTTATTCCTTCTTTTAAAAAAGTGAAAACAAGCTTGAAAGACTTCTGACTCCAGGAATTTTAGTAGCTGGTTGTAGCAGTTTCAGTTGCATGTGCCAAGCTGAGACATGAAGGTAAAAAAATTCTTCAGATCAGTTTCTGCTACTAATCTCAAATAAATACTTTTAACAGGTGTATCAAACAAAGCCTCAGTAAGTGGCAGCATGGCCTGTAAGCCGTTAGTTGCAGGATTGTTCACATTATACGGCACTCAACACGCTTCTGATTTTTCATGTTTGGCAGTGGAAGTGGTGTTTTTCCTTTGCAAAGTGGGTATTGTTCTTTACACAGAAATGGAGGAACCTCATAGTATGTGGAACAAGCAGTTGATTAAAGATTAGAATAGTAATGAATGTATTAAAGTGGAATGTACTCGGGTAATTGATTAATTGGTGCAGTCTAAGCTACTTGCAGAGCATTACATTCATTCTCCATTAAATCAGTCTTTGTCTTCTGTCCAAGCCTTGTGACTGAGAGCTGAAAGGTATGAACAACTATTAAAGTCATCCAAATTGGTTCTACTGGAACAGGGGGGAGCTGGGCAGTGTCCAGGATCTCTTTTGCAGCCCATCGTTTGTGTTGGGTCTCACTCTTATATTTCAGTAGTATCACAGGATTGCAGGCAGGTGGAAGATGTAATTAGTAATGCTGTTATCTTCCCACAGCCCACTTTTGCATTTCTCCCACCTTGTTGCTGCATTTTTAAAATGAAAACCATGGTCTCATGCAGAAAGAAGTGGCACAGTGACATTTTAATTAATGTGTTCGTCCAAGGGAATATATGATTTTGGCGAGAAACTTCAGTCTGGGATAGGAACTAAGCATTCCTTAGCAACACAAGAATACCAGAAAGGACTCTCTTATTACAACTGAAAATCACAGAGCACCTGAAAGCTGTAGTCTGGTTGCTTTGGGGTGACACCAGAGCAATAAACTCTGTGTTCAAGACTAGTTATTGGGGATCAGGGAGAAGAATGAGATGGGATAGGATAGACTTCCGAGGGTGCCTACATTATGAAAAGCTTCTGTTTCCTAATTTTAATAACTGTTTGCCTATTGAAAAAGAATTATATTTAAGCTCCTTTCAGAGCCCAGTGGAAGAAGAACATACAAGAAAGTCAGTGAAATGATGGAGCACATAAAACGGACAGCAGACTTTGTGCCTTCTGTGAGTTTTCTCTTGGGCTTTTCAAGGTCTGTGCTGCCTTCTGCTACTCTGTTGTATGTGTACGTACAGTGTGTTTTTAGAGGATATTAGGTAGCAGCTCCTCACTGATTTTGTTCTGTCAAATGTCCTAGAGAGGTGGGAAAACCCCTGTTTAGGGAACTCTTCTCCTCTGATCTTCTTTCTGACCTGCAGCACTGTATGACATTCTTCTCCTTCGTGGCTCTGTCCCAAATGGATGTTTCAGGCATCAAATCTGTTCAGCCTTCTCACAGTTTGTTGAAAACAAAAGTGAATCTTTTTGGAACATTTAACAAACACAAGCTAGAGGAAGGTGGACCTTTGTTTTGTACACACGGCATAGACACATCCCCGGAGTAACAAGCATACTCTTGTTTTATTTCCTTCACAGTATTTCAACAGGCCTAGTAGAAAACTAAGGGCTGAAAGCAAAACACTGAAATACAACAGTAATTGGGAAATTAGTAAAATACTAATTTCCCAATTAGGAGAAGCATGTGTATAAACATTTGCAGAATTAAGTCCTAGAGTGTTTTGTTTGTTTCTAAACCTTTCAAGTATGCAGTTGTTTGAATATGTCTATTATTTTGATGCCTAAATGTGCCCTTTTAAGAGCCTTCCTTCCTTTCAGCTGCTTCTTTAAAAAAGGTTTGTATGTCTAGCTTTTTATTTCTCATACAACTTAAACCTCTACCAAAACCCAGTGATACTAAACATTGGCTACTGTTAGCATCCAAAAATTATGGCTCAGTTTCCCACCATAAATATTCAGAGTTGAGAACCCCTAACACTGTAATAGGATAAACTCCAAGGTGCAGGCTGCCGTGTTCACTTGCATAGGAACTGTGTATTATCAGCAAACATGGGTTTGACAACCACTTTGAGGCAACACTGCTCTATATCAAATATCAACAGAATTAGTGTGTGTTTTCTTGTTAATTACTGTAGTGCACCGTGCTGTGTGATGGCCGGGGAATGCAAAGGGGAGGTCTGAGCTTTGCCAGTCACTTACAATGCAGAATTCGGCTAATGTGAGTTTATTAGCTCTGAGGAGCATTATTTAATGAGCTGCTAACCTCACTCTAGGCCTGCTTTCCAAATGGTTAATGGCGCCTGCCAACTCATAGTCAGTGTACGAGAGAGAAGGGGGACAAAACGGGTTTCTGGTATTCATTAAGCAGACCCACAGAAATCACAAGCAGCAAAGTGGGTGCCCCTGTGGTAATCTCGTAAAATGGAAATAAAAGGCACATTCCTCTGACAGTTTCCTTGGTCAGGTATGCTCACAACGCTATTAACCAAAATGTATGGGAAGGAAATGTAAACACCTTTGCTTTTAAGTTCCAGTTTTGTTCATCAGCCTTTGAAAACTTTATGAAGGTTCTGATTATTAATAGCACCATGAAAACATGGGTATTTCCATGGGCAGGTACTCCTCTGTCATATGGAGTAATTGTAAATTAACATATTAAGTATTCATGTTGATGTTGAATGTAATTGGAAAAGAAAAATCCTTGATGGTCTGCTCTTCCTCATTAGTATGATGTAAATATGCTTAATAGCATCACTGTAAAACATGAATGTCAACAATACTTGATATAACATTGAATGTAAACTGCTCCTTTCTTAGTGCTGCCGTTACTTTGATTTATTCCAAAGTATGGCTGCTAGTTTTGACAGGCATACCTGCTTCTCCACTCTCTTAATTGATCATTGTATTAGTTTATTATTTTAATCAGGACTCTAAGCTGCACTGAAAAATGAAAACGAGCCTATTTTGCAGAGACAGACAGTAAAATCTCTTATCTCTAGTTTCTTTCAGTGACTGTCTGTAACAGTCTCTCTGATACTGCAACACTGATTGGCGAGAATAATTTACCACTAAGGCATAATAAGGGAAAATGTAATAAAATATCACCAGGCATTGCTCATTTGCAGTTGTTTGGCTAAAAAATAGGTTTCATAAAACTTAGGTGAACTTGGAAATCACCTGAACACATTGCTTCCTGGATTTATGGCTCAATAAGCCTGAATATATGCTCATAGCCACTTCAGAGTGCTGTGATGTTTCATCTCCCCTGCAGTCAAAAATGCTGCAGAGGGTTGCAATCAAATGTGTCAGGGAGCATCTTCCAGGCAGCTGACACTGACCTGAGGCTCCAGAGGTGTGACTGTGGGTACAGGCAGCCTATTGCCTTATGCTGTCCAGCCTTTTTCAACTAATCGAATAAATTTAGCCTATAAGTTACTAAAAGCAAGTTTCTTGCAAGGCACTTAAGACAAACATGGGCCTCATGTGAGCCCTGCCCATCCCATCCTCCTGTAGGGCAGGTATTTAATGAAAGTTGAATGTTTCTTTTATGGTACTCCTGAACTCATATTGCCATGCTTATTTTTTATACCTAGGTATAAAGTAGTCAGCAGTATACAAAACCTTCTTCAATTACCAAAGAAAAAATAGATACTGCCCTGTCAAAGGGATTACAAATTCACAAACTGCTCAAAACTAGTTCAATCCAGTGTTGTCCTATGGCCCCACCTAATGTATTTTAATGTTGGTATCTCAGAGTATGGACTTCAAAAGAGGGACAAAAGTAGCATCCTTACTGAGATAGTCTGCTTGGATTACTGCCATGAAAATAATTTCCTGCATGTCACCAGAGCTGAGCAGTTCACTCTGTCCCAGAATAGCACTGAAGTGGCTCCAAAGAAATTGAATTCACTTGCTTGTGTTGCAGTTTCAGACACCTGTAGCCACTATCCTTCAGCTGGCAGAGAGATTCCTTTCTCTTTTCTCACTCCTGTCCACTCATGAGCTCCTGGAGTGGGATGTTGTCCTGCCTGTTACAGCAGGAAGGCAATGGGAGTCCCTGACAGTGTCTCAAGGATAAGGAATGAGCCCCACCTCAGTATTTCATTGTCATTACTGATTACAGAATTCGTGTTCAAGAGGAACTTGCTTTTCGACTTGCTTTCAGTAGGTATAAAGCAGACTGCTTGCATACTTCCAGCCTGGCATTGCATGGATATAGAGAATGGAGGAGGCATTTTGTGGTCACAGATTTGATTTTCTTCTCCTGTCTTTAGGCAGACGCTCTTCTAGACTGTTTCTGTGTTTAGTGTAGTAAAGCTGTATCTGGTTGCCCACAGCATTTCTGTATTCGAAGGACTTCCTCACTTTCAAGATTCCTTGCATCTATTACTTTAAACTTCCCCCTGCTTTGTATAGGGTTCTTTATGTTCCAGCAGTCTTTGGGATTGTGTCCTGGAATACATATGAGCTCATTACCTTACAGGTTGCTGCACTTACAGTGGCTTTTCTTTAGAGAAACCAGTTTGAGCTGGGTTAGGTTTTGTGTCAGGAACCTGCTCACTTGCCAGCAAGTCTTGCCTATGAATGGCTCAAATCCAGTTGGAACTCCCTTCCATGAGACTTGGGTTGGGCCAGTTGCACCAACACTGCCCTGCCTGCTCCCTCTGAACAGAACATACCCTCTGGTCCTTTGTTCATGGCAAGGCAGTTTGTTCTGAATCTGAGTGACACGTCTGAGATAAAGCCAACACAAAATTAAATCTTCCATGGCTTTTTCCATTGGCTTTGGATGAGACTTTTCATGATTAGTCTATGATATATTTTAATTTTTAAATAGTTTTACATTTCTCATGACAAAACGATTTAAAATGAAGATGAGGGATTTCCTTGTGCAACATCATATCCTTCAGTGCTTTGCTCCATTAAAGTTGCACATTATTACAGCATGAATCAAGTCAGATGAACATTTGCCCAAAAGAAAGGTTCGTGTACCTGTGCCTACACTCAGACAGCCTAGAGCCATGGGTTTTGCTTTAAAGCTTTTCTTTTTACTAATCATACTTAAATTAAAAGATGTGTATGTATCAGAAATACATATACTTTTTATGCACTATTTTCCCTTTTCGGTATATATTATATTGGAAAACCATAGATATATGACATGCAAGATACAGTTCTGCTTAGAAAGGGTATCTGCCTGAAGTTTCCAAAGCTGGAGTGCCCCACAGCTACCTGGTGTCCCCACCACCTGCTGCTAATTTTTTCATCGTTTCTCTTGTGAGGAAGGTGCTTCCCCCAGGTTTCTGGGTGCTTTGTGGGGCTGCAGTGGGAGCTGATATGTGGGATGTTTCTGGGAATTTGGCACCTGCAAAATGCCCCTGCCAGCCACTCCACATGCCATGGAGCTGTGCCTCCCTTGGTGTTAGACCAAGCTTCTGAACCCCGTAGTTCAAAAAGGCCTTTCTAAAATCTGATCATAGGACAGGAAGCATTTATTTGAGGCTATTCCTGGAAAAATATTTTTAATAGTTCCTCAGTGTATACTTCCATTATATTTAACATGAAGAGCCAGAAGGGCAGAGAAGACAGAGTGTTGGCTTGTAGTCACAGGCTCGAGTTGCTCACACAAGCTGAAGGGAGTTGGGTTTAACTGTTTGGTCAAGTGGTACCATGTGATTCTAACAGGAATTTCAGGAGTGTGAGGCTGGGAAATGCTTCCTTTTGGTTCCCAGCTTGGGCGGATGCACTTGTGTGTGTAACTGTACACAGTGAGCAGCTTGGCTGTAAATGTGATCTGTTATCTCGGAAGTAAAATTTTTCAGAACAGTGACCATGTGACTTGGAAAAGCTTTTAAATTCTTGGAGATAGAGTAGCATAAGGCTTGTATGATCATTTAAATTTCAGTAGGAAAGAGGTTTAATTAACAGATTAAAACTTTTCCTGATTTCTCAAATATCTAGCGAAAGACACTACATGTGTAGTCGTGGACCATCCCAAGACATGCTGCTCTGGTGTGATTGCACCACCTTAAATTCATACCTTAGATGGTGCTAGCACAACATGTGTACACAAACCCTCAGTTAGGATGCTGCCCTTGCTAAATACACTGTGGTGCAGCTCCACTAAGTGTTAGTTTTTAAAGCAGATAATGCCTTCTGCTTGTAAATGGGGAATGCAAATAAATGGTTGGTGTAAAAGCCACAGCTTAAATGAGCTGCAAAGGTAAATACGGGCTGAATGGAAGATCCTGTGGGCTTCAAACACCAGGACATTTTCCTGTTGTTCTTGCATGTTTATAAATACATAAAGTATGAGTGGTGGACCACTGCATCCAGCATTGTTATAAGCTGGGATTTGATTCCAGGGCTCTAATGCTGGGATAGTTACTTGGTTGCAGACTCAGGGTTAGTTGAGGTGAGGAACTTCTAAAGTCATGGCACGTGGAGACATTACTGATCCCTTCATTCCTTTATAGGATCTGCTAAATAATTGCCTTTTTTGATCTAGGAGTAGTATTTACAATCTGCTGCTGGTCAACGAACAGTTAAGCCTCCCTCCCGGGCTATTTTTGAAAGTGGCAACAACTGTTTTCAGTGTTTGTAATCTGTCCAGAAATAGATACCACTTAACAAGAACGCTAAGCAAAGAGAAGGGCCTTTTTCAGGAATTCCCACTCTTCACAGGCATTTAGTTTTCGAGATCACTTTCAGCCCAAGGACACTTGTGGCTGCTGGCAGTCAGGTTGGTGACCCCGGGTGCTGCTGCAACAGGAGCCACGGGCAAGAGCAGCACCTTCTGGAGCACAGGCTGAACCGCAGCGGGTCAGGGAAGGGACAGCACACAAACCTGCACTCACAGAAGCCAAGGGCTGCACAGATCAGGACAGGGAGTTCCCCCAAGGCCAACTGGAGCTAATCCAGCGTGGTCATGCTGCATGGACATCTCTGCCACCGTGGAGTGTACTTCTTGCTTGTAGTTTGTGTCTCCATCTTATCACTCATGACATGTTACCCTAATCACTTATCAGGCAATCCTAGTGTGAACAGTGGTTTTGTACTTCATTGACAGGTCCTGTTAAATTCAAACCAGCCAAGCCAAACTTGTTGTGTCAGGGAGAAGGAAAAAAATCTCCACAATTATAAGCAGCTTTCTCACCTGCTTCAAAGCAGCTCATTCCTTTGGGGGGGTTGATGATATTTGCAGAAAATGTATCTGCCTTTCCTATTCCTCCTCACATGTATTGGGTTATTCTTTATATTTTGTATATGCATGCAAGGCTGGATGAGGTATGGGTTTGAGTCTGAAAGTGGAGTTAGCTGCCTTTGTAAAACCATGTAAGTATGGGAAGGTGCCTGAGTGTAAGTGAAGTGGAACTGAAGGGCGTGTTTATACAGCGTGAAGGGAGCCTGGTAGGTTTTCAGGCTTTAAACTACAAAAAGCTAAGGTACCCATACATATGTCCCCAGGTAGACTATGAACCTAAATATTACAGGTGTGCTCTTGACTCCAATGTGCATTTTGCCTTACTTGAGCAGGATTGAGCCCTTTAAGGTGTTATTTTTCCATTGGAAACTGGCAAGTTATTATTTTAAAGTAGAATAGAAAGCAGCTCAGTGTAGGCAAGCCATTGTAATTTACCAGAGACATACTGGCAAGAAGTAGTACTTTTAGTGGGAATTGAAAATGTGGTTTTCTGTGCCAGAGGTTGAAGATTATAGCTATCTGTGATTTCTGTGTCTGATAGTTCTGAGCTGCGAAGGGAACAGTGCATTCTCAGCCAGCTCTGATATGTGAGAATCCTGGGATCTGGTTTTAGAATATCCCTGAAAGCTTAATTTGCAACACAAAAGTTATACCTTGTGAGCAGGTCAGCAAGTACAGCCAAACCTGAATTACACACATGCTACACACGAGCTTTAACTGCTCTTAGCAGGAAGGCAAACAAGTCACTTAGCAAAAGCTGGTGACTTCCTTTTGATTAACCAGACTAGTATATAATAGTAATTAAATGATGAGTTTGTGACAGCATGTTTTTCCTTTATGTTGCCTGTCAGCATTCATACCAGTGCTTCTTTTTAAATCATTAGATATTTAATAGAAGTGAAAAGACTGACTTTCAAATGAACTGGACTTGAAAACAAGGTTATGGAAAGTGCCAGAGAGTGATAAGACATCTATGAACATAATGTATCTCTGCACTGAGGCTCTGTTTAAGAAAAACAAAATACACAACCCTGCCAACTGTTCTGTTGAGGACAGAGATTTAAACCACAGGTGTGTGATGAAGATGACAGTGAATGGCTGCATGTTGAAAAAGTGGAGGAAACGAGAAATGTTGAGGAAGCAGTTACAAATTCTAATTGTGGTAATAGAAAGCTATAAATTAGGTAATGATTTATTTTTCTTGTCTTTTCAGATTTATAATTTAATAAAAAGAATCGCTTGGGGATGGCACAAAGTTTTGGAGAGGAGTGTCGCCCTGGCAAATTAGGGACCTGATTTGACCACCTGTCTGGTCCCTGCAAAGGGAGGTTTCCCCACACAAGGCATGTGTCTGTGGTAGGGATCATGTGGTAGATCTGAAGCTTGAGACGTGGTCCTCACTTCATCTGTTTGTGCATCTGGGGAAATAGGCAGGCAAACTGGGGGTTCTTCTGTGGTGCTTCCCTGCAGTCCCTCTTGTTGCTGTAGTTAAGACGTAGTGAGGAAATGGGACACACGCAAAAGTTTCATGGGGCTTTCCTACCCTGTGGATTAAGAGATTTAGCAGATTTGAAGTTGAAGGAGTTGCATAAGTACAAAGTTGTGCTTGATCACCACAACTAAAGATTTTTATTTGCACTGGCTGCAGAAACTGCATCTAGATAACTTGGGGTAAATTGCTTTTGACAGTCGCATGCAATTTGATTTCCCTTTATAAGGATGCCTGGACACTTTGGGGCGATAATTTATGCCTCCTCTGGGATAGACCAACTAGTGATCCTTGTCTGAGGAAGACTTCCTCATTCCTGAGTGCTGCAGGCACCAGAAGATATCTGAGGAGTGGCCTAAGTATTGTCCCCACTGGAAGTCATGAGATATATCTATATCATCTATATCTATATATATATATCTACACACAAGAAGTTTTAGCTAAGTATGGAGATGGAGATGAAAATCTAGCACCCCAAAGCTACAGGCTATTAAAGGGAGTTCACTTCAGCTATTTGCTGGCTCCAGCAAAAGGACTAAACAGTAAGTTGAGATGAAAAAATTACTTTTGTTAGGTCAATATGCTACACTATTCGTTTTTAATTAGGCCATGACAGCAAATCTCTGCCTGTCTTGCACTGATTGTATATTCAAAGATCATCCAGGATATGCTAATGTAAGGCTTTTAGTATCCTTTTAGGGATACATTTAGCATATTAAAAGCATACTCTGAACATTAGCAAGACATACTGTACTGGTGGTTCACAGCCAGCCAGACCTGGAGTTTACTTAGGCCATGGTATGCTCTGTGTCCTGTAAATTATTACTGTGTATATTTTTTAAATTGAAAGCAGGTCACTGTTTTCCTTACTAATTAAGGCTGGAAGCTTTTTCCACTGTGCCCATCTGCTTTAATGTACTGCTCAATAAAATCTCTTTTCTTAACCCATTTTTTCAAAGCATGTAGATGCTTCTTAGAATCTTGAGGTTTTTTCCATCAAGACTATCATGACTAAATAATTATAAATGGGTAAATTTATCATTTAGCCACTGTTAGTCAGAATTAGGACTTTACAGAAATTCAGGCTGAAGGGAATCACTACATCCACTGGTCTCTGGCTGCTGAGTGTGGAGCCTCTCCCAGTGAGTAAGACCAGTCATTCAGGATTGCAGCAGACTGGGGTATCCTCATTCATTTCTTCTCCTTCCCTGAAAGTAGTTAAGCGTTTGCCCTCCTCTCTGAGTGAGTGGCATTCCATTAGGACTTCCATGGCTTCTCTGTGCTGCAGCAAGGACTCTCATCCTCTTTCAATCCTACTTCACTGCTCTCCTAGAATAGGCCACCTTTGGATGAACAATGGCTAACAGCAAACCTATCTGAAATCAGGAGGAACCTTTGAAAGGATGTCCAAAGATTAATGATATGTAAACAGGAAATATTTTGTATCAGAACTGGCAAGAAATTTTGTACAGGTAGATCTTATCTGCATTATATTAACAAGTTTCCTATGCACCTGCTCCTCGGTTAGCTTTTGTGGAGTTGGCTACGATATCTAATTGAGGAAAGTAGAGGAACAATCTTTTGTTGTTCACTGACTTCCAGTCCAAATTGGCAAATGGTGAATTTGGTTTTCCAGAGAAATTAGGACGTTAATGGAAAGAGGTGCAGAAAAAGAAATTGCTGCTGTTTGAGACACTGTGCTATTGCATTGGGGGAGGGTTGTGTGAGGACAGCAGAGTCATGAGCCCCCTGCTCTTCTGATCCTAGCATCCTTTACTGTTCCTCTTCATTTCTCAAGTACTTCTGGACTCTCATGAGCAGCTCTTATGAGCTGCTTCCGTCCCCTGGAAGTGCTTCGGGCTTCTTTGAAGAAGCGGATTTCCTTCTCTTTGTGCTTCTGTGACATTGTGCAAGAAACAGTGTGGCGGGGCTGTTCCACCTTTTCATTCTTCACACCTCTGAAGGAGTGTTTCAAGAGCCAACACAGAACAGGACGCTAAAAACTGCAGGCATTTTGTAGAATTAAGTAATTTCAAAATTAACATAGCAATTTGCATGAATTTCTGTGTAATTGCTTTAATATATTTTCAGGCTCCCCAAGGCAATGTTTCAAGGCATGTTACATAGTAAAAGTGGGATGAAACGAATGAATGTTCATGCACGTAGGGCAGGATTTTCTAAACCAGCCAGTGTTGGTGGTTTACTGGCAGGATTTTGCTTCACTGAAGTCCTTGCTGAAAATCCTACCAGATCCCTGCTGAAAATCCAGCCCATTCTAGCATGGGGCTGTGTAGGTGCTGAACCCAGTGAACCCTTCACAGTATGAGAACAGTCTAGTAAAGAGTTTGCCTCTAGGAGTAGGCCCATAGACTTTCATGTAATTATTTGCATATTTCATTTCAAATGCTCAGACTCTTAGAGGACTAAGCCTCATTTGATCACACATTTTCCAAAGATCATCTCCTTGCGAAGCCTGAAAAGGGTATGTGATTATTAGTTACATCTCCTATGTGATCAGCCAAAAAAATGGCCATTGATTCGTGTGTTCTGGCTATAGTCTGTCTGCTTTTTGAAGGAAGGCTTCCACAGAGGAGCTTTGCCTCAGCTCAGCCCATTTGCTGGGCTGCCCAGTACCTTTTCCCACTTAGAGTACATGGAGTATTCTTTCCTGAATTCCTGTACTGTTATTTGTCATGTCCAGGATATTTGTCTGCTAGAGCGAAGAGCCTTTTCCTATCCAGTGTCTGTTCTTTGTGTTGGTATGTGCAGATTGTGATAAGGTCAGCACTTTCTTTTCTGAAATAGAGCTATTTCAGAACAGAAAATGGAGATTCAGAAGCCTTTCAGTATAAATCATGATTTCTAGTCATTATGGCTCATTTCTGACTCTTATTCAGTTCATTTCATTCAGATTTTGTCACTAAGACTGGGAACAGTGCTCCAGGATCCTACTGGTGCCAAACACAGCACCTACTCCTCAGCCATTTTGGCTGAATCCGTGACCAGAGAGCCTGTGCTGGGCACCCGTTGGGAGAGCACGGCTCCCTGCAGCCCCCTGTGCACACAGAGCCCTGCTTCTTCACACTTTGACAGCTTTGGCATTATGAAAGTTGTTCACTGAATCATAATCCAGGTTTTAATGCAGACTGTTGGTTCTCCAGGTGGAGTTCAGCACTTTGCAGCCCCATAGTTTGTCATCTTCTGGTTATGCAAAAGTTTAGTGTCACTTTGGCAGAAAGAGAGTTCCTCGCAGTGTCTGTGCACTTGGTTGCTGCCGTGTTTGCCTGCGTCTTGTTTAAATTGTTTCTTTGGTGTGACTCAAGAAATGCATCTTGAGCATTGTAAAGAAGTTCCTGTAGGCAAATCTG
This sequence comes from Chiroxiphia lanceolata, assembly GCF_009829145.1. Lineage (NCBI taxonomy): Eukaryota > Metazoa > Chordata > Aves > Passeriformes > Pipridae > Chiroxiphia > Chiroxiphia lanceolata. Next base: position 5,966,866 of record NC_045643.1, on the reverse strand, counting down.
TTTTGGAACAGATTTTGCTGTGCATCACAAGAGTTATTGAAGATGATCAAAGTCATACTTAAGTGTTAGAGCAGATAACAATAATTACTTCTTTATTTCATGTGTCAGTCTCTTATTGTTCTTTGTTCTAGCTGTCTTGTTTTAAATCTGTACATTTTCAAAATGGTTCCACTGCTCTGTCACTAAACATTCAGCTTTTTTAGTGAACCATCAAAGAATCACTTCTTGACTGGCTTTCTGTCTTGGCAGAAGAAGTGCTTACCTTTCAGCCGTGTAACAAATCTGCTTCATTTTCCCTTTTCTAGGCTTAAAAACAGTACAGTTTGGTAGGGCCTACCGTGGAGTAAATGAATTCCAGGCTGAAACTGAGGACACTTACAACAGGAAAGACATTTTAAGAGTAAGAGATACACATCTGTGTATGCACTTTTTTTTTTTTACAAAAAGTAAGGCAGGCGTGAATTGGCCTCAAGATTACATGTTTATTTCTGTTGTAGTTTCAATAGAAATTTCTATTAAATAAACCTTATATGCACTCAGGAGTGCAGACACACACATGCACATGGTATGTACTTTAATGGATACTTACAAAAAGTCCTATTTAAATTTAAAAGTGATCAGTGTAAAAGTGAGAAATGCATTTCTTTAGTGATTAGTAGATCTAATTTGAAATAATTGTTGTCTGAATTCTATTTTAAATGCAGGTAGTGCATAGCTTGTTTTTTGACAATGGCTCATACAATTTGGGGTGTTCTAAAGTAGATGCAACTTATAAGAAAACCCAGACCATTAAAATATCCATAGAAGAGACATAGAAGTAATACAGGTTATGTAAGTACTTCTGTATTAAATAAATATTAATTCATTTGTATTAAATAAGTCCCCAACTGGAGAGAGCACTTGGGGGGGTGTGTGTGAAACTTGAAAAAATCATCTGCAGATAATCAGGAGAGTATTGAAGCATTTCTGTAAATGCTTGGTTGGATCAGTGAGAACAACTCAGTATTTATATGTGGTAGCCCAAAGGCTGCCAGGAGGAGTAGGTATCTTCTATGGATTGAACACTGTGTGTAGCACTGCCACTATGTACATATATTTAAAGGATATATTAAGTATCTTTCTTCTTCCTTCTGTTTCCTCCCTTTACTGTATTTTTTTGTGTAGCTTATGCTCATTAATTAATTAATTGCCATGTCATTTCTGTTAGAAGACCTCAAAAATATTATTTGCTGCTTTTCTTCCTTGGATTACTTTTAAGTCTCATATACTAGCTATGGACAAAATTTATATATTACCCTCAAAAGAAAAAGATTTAGCTAATTGAATAATCTCATCTTTTTGTCAGTCCGTGAGAGAGTTACTACTTTGTGCAGCATTGAATTCAAGGTGAGCTTTGCATATTGGTGAGGTGACTCCAGTCTCAATGATTTGAGGTGACTCCAGTCTCAATGATTTGTGCCAGGGAAGTTTTGCTCAAATCCTCCCAGTAACCCTCCATTAACATCTACAGGCACTTCCATTCTTTTTCCAAACAAAATAGAGTAAGTGTGGGGGAGAATCAGAGAAGTAATTAAAATGCTGAAACATAGGAAGCAATAGACTTCATCATCATCAAAGCTTTATTTTATCGAATTCTTCAATTTACAGCTGGTGCTTGTGAAGGTATAACACCAAGGTAATTAAACTTGTTTTGTAGTTTGGTCACTTTGCCTCTTATCTTGCTTATTTGGGTGGTATTTTATTAATGATCTCTCAAGGGAAAACTACTGCAGCTGGGAAATTAATGAAATATTAATAACAACCAAAGTGATGCATATGATTCCACTTTGGAGAAGCCTGACCTGAATGTGCTCTGCCCTTGCTGCGCTCTATGAGCAGAAGAGTCAGTGCAGAGCGTGTGTGCCCCACACTGCCTCGAGCATGCTGAGTGTGGTGTTCCCAAGGGACACTTCAGGGCTAGCAAGTAGGAATCCACAGGTAAATCAGAGTCAGAGTTGGGGAGTGGAGCAAGACCTACAAACCTGCTCAGCTGAAAATGCTAAAAACAAGCAAAAGGGGCAAGATTAAACCTAAGTGAGCAAAATCACTGTGGAGGTGTGGAGGGGACAGATCTGTAAACATGATTTGGGGAGGTGGAATTGGCAGGAAAGCCCATCTTGGTCCTGAGAGGACAGAATTATCCCAGTGCAGCAGATCCCTCTGCAAGCACCTTCCCTGATTTTTAAAAAAACCCACCCCCTCTTGCTGTGAGGGTGAACAGTTGCTTTCCACAGTAACTGCCAAATCCCCCCTCCTTGATGTATTTATCATGGTACATCTTTGACTTGGGCCTCTTCAGGTAAGTTGAGGTGAGAGCTGTGTCTTGGTCGTGTTTTCCATTGGTAAGATTAGTTGATTTGCCCTGGTCATCATAAACACATGTTAAAAAATATGCAACTTTACTGGAGTTGGCTTGAGGCAGAGGTGTACTATGATAACAGCTAAACCTGTTAGTTAAAATTTTTGCAAGGCCTATGGCAAAACTGGAGTTTTTTTGACTCATTCAATCTTATTAGCTCTCTAACTGTTTATGTACCTCCATGTACATAAACCACAAACTGTTTAAAAATAACAGCATTTGGAGGATGGCCCAGATTTTTGAAGAATAACAAGTCATTTCCAATTCCTCTGAACCCTTCTCCTCTTTCCCTGAGTGTGCAGCATTTTCTTGGTTTAGAAGCTTTTTGATCATTTATGAAATTAACATTGCAGCGGGTTCTGAAGGGATGTGCTCATCAAGGAAACCAATTCAGATAACAAAAAGGCACAATTGTTAGTTGTCTCTATCATTATGGGGGGGGAAAAAGACGCTGCAAGCTGATCAGAGTCCTCTGTCGCTGCTGGTCCCAGATACTGCCTTCTGCCCTCTTCTTCCCACCCTCCTCTCCCCAACAGCTCTATGAACAACATCACCATGAAGATGCTTCCTTACTTCAAGGTGGTGCACAATGGGAAACACAACGCTGCTCATTGCAGAGACACTTTGGGTTCCCTCATGGAAAAAAAACCTTTGCTTCCAGCTGGTCAGATAGCTGTAGATGACAGTCTAAGAAAAGGAGAGGTCAGAGAGGGAAAGAATGTGCATGTTCTGGAGAGTTTTTCTGTGCTGAATGGTAGATAGATGGATAGAGAAGTGAAAGGAATCATGCAGCCTAATAGGTTTTCCTTGGGAGATATTGGGCTTACACCTTTCTTCTGACATGGGTAAATTCTCTCTACTGTTTTTTCCTTATTTTCCCAACTGTAAAATAAAATGATGGTAATCCTCTTAGGATTTTTCTTTTCTTTTTCAGTGGTGGTACTCCTCTTTGGATTTTCCTTTTCTTTTCCTTATGCCTACACAAATTTGGGGTCAAAGGCTGTCTCTGTCTCAGGATTCCTCCAGTGGCTGAAGCCTTGGATTGCTGTGTAATCAAAAATAGCCATGAGGTTGAGTTGTTGGGTTTTTCCCAGTTTTGTATATAAAGTCACAAGACAAAGGGCATTTTAGCAAGGCATGTATTTGTGCAGGTACTTGTGCACACCCCCCTATGAGCACAGTAAGTGAAGCTGCTGAAAAATAAGCCGTTGCCAATACTGCCTCTTAACTTGTCTTACACCCAAGTGCACACAGCAGCTTTATTGACTGGTGATGTGGAAATGTTCTTTCAAACTAGGCATTCATAATTAAACTGAGATCAAATACTCAGCCTTCACTGTGGTGCTAATGATGTGTAATATCTTCCTTTTCTTGTATTATTTTTTCATGTTTGTCTGTGTGTGTGCGCATGTGTGTGTATTTTTGCAGCGAGCTGGAAATTATATTTTTAGTCAAGAGGACTAATTAATAATTCATTCATGAATAATGATGAAAGTAGCTGATTAAAATGTATGTCTAGCTTCAAAAGGAATAATCTTCAGAAGTTATAAGGTTTATAAAGTCCATCTCAGCCCCCATCTTCTTTTCCCAGCCTCTGTGCAACAGCTGTTGTTATTCCCATTCACAGGTATCAGGTAGCAATTATGCTGGGGATATGATCCAGAGTAATAAAGCCTAGTTTTCTGAGGAGGTGGGGGTTTTCCTTCTGAGGTAGGAAGCTGGACTGCATCTCCTGATGGCAGTACAACGTGGAGCTTCAGAGGCAGATCCCCACAGTGGTGTGGTGTGCGTAGCATAGCAATCAGAAGTGCACATGGGCATTATGTGGGTTCACAGGTGGGCTTGCCTGAAGATTTCCTAAGATAACCTTCAGTTAGGAGAGTCATTCTGACAGTATTTTCAGCTATTCCTGACAGCACCAGACAGGGAGTGTTACAGTGCAATGGCAGGGACATGTCAGCATTGTGATTCCCCTGCAGGAGTTACTCCTCTCTTCAGTGCCTTGCGGCCATCAAAGTACCACGTTGAATGTTCTTGACCAACACGCAGGACTACAAATGACTCGCTGCAGTTACAAGAGGTGGAGATGTGAGCAAAGTCAGCTGCAAACCTTCCTTTAGCTTCTCCTTCTCAGTTTATCAGGACTGTGTTGAATCGTGTCCTGCCTACACTTCCTCCATGTCTTTTTTTTTCATCCTTTAATCTTCCGAAGGAAAAAAACAAACCCTGAAAACACAATACAAGTAAAAAAACTGAAAAGCGAAGAGGGATCAAAGTCTCATGAATATAGCGTGTGTAAAGCCACCTGCAGGGGCAGATTTGTCATGGTACATTTTTGCAAAAATCATTAACTTATCATGGCAAAATGGAAAAAGTAATAAAACAGCGGTAAAAACAAGTTAAATTCTAAGCCTGGAGGATCAGCTTATTTTTTAAAAAATGACAGTTTTTTAGGGGTCAACTGTTACTTTCTCCCATCCTGTGCGACCATCGCCCTTTTCCTTTTAGCCTAGCCCTTTTCCAGGCCTCAATATTTCTGCAGTGTTTTGTATTTGACATGTTGAAGAACACTCATTATTACCCTTTCCCCTCTAGATGATCTTTTTATTTTTCCATCCCAGTGATGTAGTGGTGACAGTACATAAAATTATAGCTAATTCCGCAGGCTGAGTCCTTCCTGCTACTCTCAGCTTATATCCTCAGCTCAGAAGTACTTGAAAAAGTTCCAACGAGATTTTAGACAAAAGAGCATTTAGTGAGGCTCCTCCTGTTGGATCATGTCTTCCTGAACTGTGAGTCCATACTTTTGTTAGTGCAGATACGCTTATTGCTCCTTGTGAAACAAAGTCACATTACATGCACAGTTGGCAATGTTCAACTCCTAATAACTCATCTGTGTTTGCATTCTGAACTAAATGACCTGAAAAATTTTAGGTTAAAATGTAAGGGAGAAGAAGGGGGGTAGACACATTAGGAAATGAAGAGAGGTTCAGGAATGCATTTAGAACTGAGAAATCTTAATTTTCCAACCCATCTAAAACTGGAAAGCCATTGGAAGTGTAGGACTAGATGTTCATCTGGTGTAAACAGACATAGTTCACTGGTTATAAGGGAGCTATGCAAATATCTATCTGCTGAGGATGCAACCCACAATTTAAAAAAGAAAGCATTTAGAAACCAAGGGAAGCGTGAGAGAGCTGTTTATTTCTCAGTAGCTGTGCCAGGTTCACCCGAGGTCAGCAGTGAGCAGAAGGTCAGTGCTCTGTGCTGGTTCCCTGCATCTTTACTGCCCTATTATCCAAATATCTGCATTAGCATTTGCTCCTGTAGGAAGCTGCCTGCTGGCATCACTTCATTTTCAGGCTGACGGGTATCCAACTGCTGCCACAAACAACACCTTTTGTGGTAATCTCAGCTGGAAGAACCAGAGAAGTTACCATGGAAGTGGTGGTGGCATTGGTGCCAGTGGCTCCACACTCTTTTCTGCTCCTCAACTTCTGTCTCACGTGCTCCATCCTTCATGGGGCTCATTTCTTCCTCAAACTCATTAAAAAACATATGGAAAAAGCGGCAGTGAGTAGTACTACAGGCATTTAGCTGGAGAACTGGAGTAGCAAACCATTACAAGTTAGAGTTGCTCTTGTTAATTAATTGGCTGGTTTTTTTAAAAAAGTATAATAATTTCTGTTGGTGAGAGAGCAGCAATCAGATACTGTGATATAATGGCAGAGATGGTAACAAGCTCAGCAGCCCATAGACATTAACACACACAAAATCTATTGGCCATCTTTAGAAACAAAGATGTTTTTCTGGTTTTGTTTTTTTTCTTTTTTTACTAAATCGTGCCCCAGGGGTGAAGCTCCAGCATGTACTCTTGCAGGTGTCAGTTCCACATCTCTCGAAATTCCATTGCAAAACTCCCCTTTGCTGCCGAAGGATTAAATGTTACCTCTCCATTTCTGTATTTAGCCCCTCTGGTGCAATGACATCTATCTTGTGCATCATACTCTGTGTGTGATGTGACAGGCTGAATGGTTTTTGAAAATATATTGTGGTTTTAATCTATTGGAGCCCTGAAGTGTATTAAAAAAGCTTTTTGAGGATCTCAGGAACAATAGAAATTTGTGTGCTGGGCTTTGGGATCTTGTTAGTCCATGTAAAGCAGTTTTCTTTGAACAAGTGACCTTTTCCTCATGGTTCCACAGCACTGTGGCGGCTGTCCTGGTAATGCAGGACAGGGTGAACGTTCTTTTTTGGGATGAGGAGCCTCACCAGACTGAGATCTGACCTCACCAGGGACCTAAACCCTTATTTAGGAAATGGGGGGTGGTATGCATATGCACACATACATTTTTAAATGCTAAGATGACATTAGTGTGAGAGATGCCCTTTAGCACTGTAGGTGGGAATAAATTTGGGTATTTTTATTCAGGACCCTGAAATTCTGAAGCAAACCCTTAACTGATGAAAGCAGCACTTTACTAAAAGCAGTGGACTAATGTTTGACATCCATGTTAGCTACTGTTTTTCTATTCCTACCTTGGTCATTTTTATTCTCTTCTTTGATTATCAGGCCTGGCATCGATCCTCTAGAGCCTCCTGCCCATCTCCTACTCCTTAAACTAGCTAATCTTAGCCCTCTGCCAGTTCAATCTACCCTTTTCAATAAAGATAGTGCTGCTATATTTTCCAGCTCTGCACTGTTTTGGCTTTATCACCTCCTGCCCTTTAGGCACATGGACTTTTATTTTCATCTCTTCTTGATCTCACTAATGCAACAATCTTGGTTGCTGTAGTAGTTCAGTGCTTTATTTTGATCTGTCAGTCCAACATCTTTCTTAGTTAAAACCGTAACCTGCAATAATATATTGCAGTTTCTCTTACTGCATAATAAAACATTTGGGAGTGCACCAAAAGAAAGACTGCCCTTATGGTTTAGAGTGTTTAAAGCAATAGTGAAGCATGCTTTGTATCAAATTAGCTCTTACGGTTCTTCAATCATGCTGCCAGATTTTTCTTTTATTACCTTGAAGGAATTTTCCCTCCCTTCTCAACTTCTCCACCCTTTTCATTTTCACAGCTGCTTCTGTTCAAGCTTCTATTCAAGCTCAAACTTCCCTTCTGTTCAGTGGTGATCCTTAGGTGCCCATAATGTGGAAAAGGCTGCTATTGCTTGGCATTCTTTTAATTATTAATATTTCAGTTGTTAATATTCAATAGTAACTGATTATGCAAAGTTTATATCATCCTAAAGAGCCACAGCATTAGCAGGGTCCAAAGCACCAGTTTTCTTCTGAGAAGGTAAAAAATTATGATATTTACTGTCAATAAACTTGTAAGATAAAATTGTATCAGCAAGGGGGCAGAAAAGTAGGAAATTGCAGATTAAGATTTTTGGAGAGCTTACAGAATAGAAGGGTTATTTTCCTAAGATGGGTAGGACAGTGTAAAATCCACAGGTAGCAGTAATTGGTGTGACTCATTCTGCATTTGCTTTCTTAGCACTTAAAAAGAGTAATCTTTTTTAATTGAAAATTGGACACAGATAAGCCGGTTCCATTAGTTTCATGGAGAAAATAGAAAACAAAAAGCGATGAGCCCAGCTGTTTGTTCCAGGGAGGCTTCCTACTTAATTCCTGCATTCAAGATCTAATGGACATGATTCAGGTCTCACTTGGACCATCTGTGAATCACAACATTCCCCGGCCATCTCGGTAGATGTAAAACAGGAGGTGAGACCTTGCCTGGTCACTGTCGAGCAATCAGCAACCTGCCAAATGATCAGGAGGTAATTGAGGAAAAAAGTGTGATATTTGTCAAGTCATGGAAGCACTGGGAAAAGGAAGACACAATGCTTTTGTCCACAGCAATAAATCCACCAGCCCAAGATTCTTATTATCTGCAAAGGCTGCTGTTGACAGGATTGTGACATACAGCACCAATCGGTCTGTGGTTCCACATTAGCTGCAATGGGCATCCAAATTGTTTTTTGACAAATCCTTCGGAAGGCTGCCAGAAACCTTCTGGCATGCACTAACAACTGGTTTATGGTCCTGCACAAATGTACAAACTCCTGATAGAGGTTAAATGTGCTGCATTAGAAATTGTATTCTGTTTTATCATATCGCAGAAGGAGAGATGTGATGATTTCATGATTCTCTTGAGAATAGTCTGAAAATATTGCAGACTTGACAGATGGCAAAAAGATAGCTTAGCAATGTTGCATTACTCCTATTATGATTTACTTTTTAACACCTTTGCTTATTACATGTTAAAACAAAGGCAGTAGACCAGTACTTGGCATGGCCTATTTGCCTATTTGTCATAGACAGTTTCTCATTCTTCATTTCCGTAGTAGAAATCACCATATTGTCTTTCCAGAACAAACAGGGAGTGCAAGCAGGATGTTCAAATCCACTAATTTCAAAGTGCCAAAAGAACCCAAGTACTGCTTGGTTTTTTTGTAGTCCACATAGCAGCTGAAATGAAAATGTGGGTGGTGGCACATGAAGCCAGTGTGTCTTGTAGCCTGTGTTCAGAAAAGGTCTTCCTACATCTTTTGATGTGGAAGGCTTTGAAGGTGTGCTGGGGGAACAGGGAGTCACATAACTGTGTGCTTTCTTGCAGAATCTCACCACAGAAGAGTAGTAAATATGTAAGTCTCATTGCAAACAGACTTTAAGTAGAAAAATATGAAATGGTAAGATATCAAACTGGCCCCAGTACAACCAGCAACAGAATTGAGGCTGGGGCACTGCTCTTAGCAGCCAGTGGGCCGGCTAGTAGTCCTGGTCTAAGTAGGAGTCTTTTCAGGGCAGCTTAGTCCCTCGGATGAGAGTCATGTGCCACTGGCTTACTCTCGGTCTCCGACAGCCTGGTGCCCAAACCAAGGAGGGGGAAAAAGGCCAGATGGTGTTGAACTATCTATCCCAGTGCTGTTCCATTCAAGGCTTTCTCACTTCCTGGGACCTCTTACCTACCTGTGCAGTTCAACTGTGAACATCACAGGCAGAAAATGGACCTGAGAGGGAATGGTCTGGCTCCCACAACCACCAGTGAGCCGCCTTTGAACTCTCTTCATTCATGGGCGTGGAACTGGATGACACCTCTGGCAGATTCCCATTTCTAAAGTTAACAATTTCTATAAGCTGTGTCACCATGCCTATCACGTTACATTTCAAGATCTGTCATTCATCTTTTCCTTTCTTTGCACTTAGTCTTGGTTTTGCCAAAGGAAACATTTTTTCTTCCATCTGTGGAGTTTTTGCACTCTTTGCCTCCCTTTTTTAATTCTTTCCTCTTTCCATCATATGAGGCAATACATGTAGTCTTTTCCATCTAAAAAATTAATCCAAAAATGGAAAAGAAAACATGTTTTGAGGCTTTGTGTTATGCATACATATTCTTCAGGACAAGCATATTTTATTCATTGAGGAAGAGAATAACTTTTACACTGTGACTTTCAAACTGTTGTGGGGTGATGGAACAAGCAGTTTCAGACGGCAAAATCATTCATGTGGAAAATCAAACTGTTAAATGGTGGAGGGCCAATGTTGTGGTGGCTGTGCCCTGTCATCTTTTTCAAATGGTGGGGAGTCAGATTTAGGGGCCTGAAGGGAAAGGTGATATGAACCTGTCATTGTGTTGATAGTCAGAAAACCCCTGTCAGCTGTGGTGGGAAAATGGAAGGGGTCTGCTCTAGGGTGTATTTTATGGGCTCCAGGGAAAAAGGGAGATTTCCTTCTTTTTTGTTCTTGAACATATACCCTGTCTTCTGAAAGGCTGTGGTGATTGGAAGTGGGAGGTGATACTCTCAAGGTATTTTGAGTAATGGTGGGGTGTTATATGGTTTTCAGAGAAGAATGGCTCTGTGTCATTTTCTATCTGGTGTTTCAGTGAAGAAGTGGTAGAGAATTAATCAGACTTAACTCCTTAGGAAGAGATCTGCTTACACTTCTAACTGCAGGGTGGCTGGATTTATGTCTGCAGTCTTTTACAGGTCTGCATGAGTTTGCTTTGCTCATGCCTACAGCTGAGTCTGAGCTGACCCTCCTCAGTAACGCCGTGCTGAGTTGCGTGTCAGAATACATTAGCCCAAGTCTAGCACTTGCTAAAGAATATATGTAGCTCTTAGGGGACTCAAAGCATGGATAAAGCTTGCTCATCTGTATCAGAGGAGTACCTACTTAGAAGGTACCTAACTAGCTCAAAATGAACCAGGTACCAAGCTCAGCCCAGCTGTTGCAACACAGTGCATTGCTCCGTGTGAAATGCCTGCGTGTGCAACAGCTTGCCGGCTCACAGTGTCCGTGAGCTGCTCCCTTCACCTTCACTGCCAGCCCTTGGGAAAAGCTTGTGTTTCTGTGTTCAGGGATCACGGAATCTTTTCTGGTGTTATGCAGCTGAGAAGCATTTGGTCCATGCTACACTGCTCTCTGCAGATACATGAGATGGGCATTTGGGATGGGGGGTTCAGTTATGTTTTGTTGGGTGTCTTTCAGAGGCTTGAGGGGGCTGCAGTTTAAGGCCTTGCTTTGTGCATCCAAAGACTATGGCTCTGGCTGTGGTGTTCCTACAGCTGCTCTGCCCAACTGTGTGATGCCCTTTTGTGCCTCCCTGCCTTTATTTCATCTGCCTTGTCCATCCTCTATACAACCTTCTTAGGGCAGAGGCATAACTCTGAGTGCAGAAACTATGGAATGCAGAGGAGGTGATTTTATGCTATCATTGATAATAAACAACTTCACAAGATAGCAACAGGTTGATTTCTTTTAATCATTTTGTCTTCTTCCCCAGCTATTACATGGGATTATTCTGTCTGTTAACCTTGCAGGCTATGGTACTAATTTGATTTATTGCTTAAAAACCAACGTGAATTTTCCTGAGGCTGTTCTGGAAATTGCTTGCTTTGTTATCAAAGGATCAAAAATTCACTGAAGACATCTGAAGTTTTTTTACCCCAAGCTATTTTTAGAAGTATATATAGATGTGTTTAAAGAAGAACTATTGAAGTAGTTCATAAAGTATTGCTGTACCTGTAACAAGCTGTTCAGGGTGCAGTGCAACAGTTGTACTATCCCAAAATGCTCACTCATCCCTAGAATGGTGTGTGTTGTCCCAGGCACCAATTACAAATCTTTGCATTTGTAAACTTCAGATTTGTATTTTTTTCCCTTTTACAGTATAAACTGAGCTGACCCAAGAAAACAGTGCAGAGGGAGATTTCCAGTGAGAGTACTGGGTTGGTTGTTCGATTTAGCAATGGCACATCTGAGCAGACAGACTAATGCTCCCTGTAACTCTCTTTTTCAGAGGTTTTCATCACACAGATGAGAAAGACTAGCACCATAAGCATGAAACAAGGAATCATAAATACATTTGTAGACAGCTGGCTGATTTGTGGAACTCCCTGCTGCAATACCTGCTGCAGTCAGGAGTGTAGCAGGTGTGACTAATGGGACAGCTGTTGGTGCAGATAATACCAGCTTTCACCTTTATAGTGCTCTTCAGACCATGAGTCTGCTGCAACTCCTCATTGGTAGGAGTCCATTTTCCTTAAAAACAGGCACTTCTTTCAAACACTGTGTAAAAACACAAGAAGGAAGACCATAAAAGAAAACCTACTCTGAGCTGGGTTGACTCCTGTACTTCTCATGCTTTGTGATTAAAGTTTTTGCATTTAGCATTTTACCTTCTAAGAGAGCCCCTTTAACTCTGAAGCTACGTTGTTTTCCAGATATAGCTGCAGGATCAATGTTTTGGATACAAGCTTTTCTTCCTGTCTTTAGATTTATGTTAGACATAGAGTTTTTCTGCCGTGAAACACTATCCAGGGTTCACTGAAGCCATGTTGTGATTAGTTCGTTTGTTTGGCATGATACTTTTAAACTACCTTCTGTGATAGCTGCACTGTGCAATTGTCACCTGCTCAGGTCTGCTTTGGTTATGTTGCTCTTCTCTTCGTTCTCACTCATTTTTATGATTTAATTGGAATTCAGCAATGATCCTGATGGAAATGAAGAGAGGAATATAAGCAGGAGAAAGCAAGGTATGTGAAAATGAAGCACAGTGTAAAGGAAGCTTTTGTAAATTGGATGCCTCAGACAGTGAAATCTGAGAAAGTTAGTTTTCCTGGGAACATGAAAAACTACTTACTGTGCTTAACAAGTGTGATTGTTACTAAGACTGAGGTATTTTGCATGACCCATTTTGTCTGTCATGATACCTCTGCCAGTGAAATGAGACTGTTGGAGATCAGCTTCCAAGAATCACCTTCCCCACCTGGACTTTGTGGCAAGAACAACTTGTTCGGTCAGGACTGCTACTATCTTGCATCTCATGCAGTGATTTTTGCTGGCAGTGAATTAAGCTAATGTGACTTAGTTTTGGGTTTAAGAACATTTTCCAGAGTGCACGGGGCCAAGGGTAACCACAGGAGTAGAGGGCAGTGAGTAACAGCTGTGGTGTGTGAAAGCTGACCTTGTGCACATTTGGATCTCACTGAAATAAGTTTGAAGAGGGCCTGATGTGTTGCCCAATTGCTTGCTCCATGGTCATTGTGGAAACACCTAATTAAGGGGTCAGGAAAGTGGAGCAGCTGACCTCCTGATGGACCTTGATTGCCTCCTTATTGATGTCCCTGTAAATCAGCAGAGAAGGATATGGCACAGCCAAAGGGAAAAGGAAGCAAAGAGAACTTGCTGCATCATGTGGGGTTATGCAGGTGAACAGCGAAAGCTGCAGTGTAGGAAACGTGCATATTGAAAGCATTTGTATTATCCAGGAGACAGGCAAGGTGGCACATTGGGTACTGGCGCGTTACCTCTCATGAACTCAGGCGAACACTTCCCTTCACTTGGCTCTGGCATGAAATGTGCTCTTCTGGACTTTCCCTCTGCTTTGTGAGACTGGCCAGAAGCCCCACTACAGGGGGGAGGATCCTTGCATTTGAAGTGTTAGCTGTTCCGGGGCATCCTTGCCTCCCTGAAAAATTTAATGAAGATTTGGAATTTCTTGTGCTATATAGTAGTGATCCACCAACCTAATCAAAGAGCCCTAATTTGATATTCATATTTCTGACAGACTATTTTACATATGATTTGCAAAAGTCTATAATCTTGTTCAGTTAAATTCATGGAATGTTTTAATTTTTTAATTAAAAAAAAATTACCTATTTTTGCAAGGGTATTTTTAGTAGTAGTAAGTACTTTGCTGTGTCTGTAAACCAGGAATAGCCCTTTCCATGTGCAGCAGTAATAACCCAGCAGCTGAGAAAAACTCTAAAATTTTCATCATAGGAGAAAGAAGTCAGGCTCTGAGCTATTGGTTTTAGCTAAGATTGCTTTATGCCTACTAGGAACCAGTTTATCAAAGAACTCTTTCTATATTTAACAGATTTCATTTTTTATTATTTTACATTTATAAACATGTAGGAATATATATATATTTCATACTATTTTTCCTGCATTTTGCTTGCAGTGATACTGATCACTCTGTTGGAAAGCAAGCATCCTCCATCTTCTCTATGTATGATTTCAGCTAGGAAAAGATAAAAGTGGTTTTATTATGCTCCTTGTAGAGCTATTTGCTTGGAGACCTAAGTTCTCTTTCTGATTCCGTGTCTTTGCATCTTCTGGAGCAAACAAAAGGAAAAAAAGAAACACAGAAGAGAATTACAGAATAGCAGTAGTTTCTTTAAGTGGAAGCAATGTACAAAGTCTTCCATCTGGCTGCACTGACACCTTATTATAGTTTATTGCTCATTTGGAAATGAGAGTCACAATTCCCTCGTGTAAAATGCTCTCATTTTTCTCAACAGAAGAGCTGACAAGAGAGCCTAGATCTCCCAGGGCTTTGGGGCAGCTCTGGGCTGGGCTGGCTCCTGTGTGTCCCTTCCCTGCAGCCAGGAGAGAAATGTGCCCAGGAACAAAATTCCACAGTGCCCCCACCAAAATTGTCAGTGTCATTAAGTAAAAATTTTATGTAGATTGAGATTGATGTTGTATTTCCTTCCTTTCATTGAAGGAACTGAATTGTTGTCAACAAATATTTTAGGTTAAGAAAATGAACACCACCCAAGATGACCCTTAGTTTCGAATAAATTGTTATAGTAGATGAAATGGAAATGCCAACACTCTTAATTTAAGTTAACAAAACACTTGGTATCATTATTTCAAAAAACATTATTTCAGAATTGATCTTCCAGTTGGCTTTAATCCCATTAATATGTATTTTTGGGAAACCTCTAAAATCTTCACAAATCTCTCTTCTGGTATTCCTAGTTGGTAGTGTGTTGCAGTAGCCAGCCCAGGAAGAGAATTGCAATTGTCTCAAGTGGAAGAGGGTGCATCAGTGTGCATCTGAGAAGTTGAAAATATGGCTCTACAGGTTCTGAACAACCTTTAAGGATACTGAGAACCTTTAAGGATGCTGATACTCTGTGCCTCAGAAATGGAAATGGGAACACTGATGGTCAGTGTTGGAATAGAAGCAGTTGGGTGAAGTGTGCTCAGACACAGCTGTTTCACTCTCTTACACAATGCCAAACTGAAATATTACAGACACTGGGTTGTGACAGCTGTCAGTCAAACTCAGCTGAATGTCAGCTGGTAAAATACCACTATATTTGGCTGCATGTAGCAGTACTGAATTTTGCCCAACTGTCATAAAAGATAGAAAATTTAAGGCTCTAACAGCATCACATCTTAATTTTCTAAAGAAATTTTGGAAGGGCAATGTATGGAGCTACCAAGGCTTTGCAGTTGATTGCCTCTGGCCTCTGGACCACTGTACAACTCAAATCATCATGGACTTCTTAATGTGTTTGCAGGGGAACTCCACTCATGCTCTGCTTAGTGTTGTCCAAGCCAGTCATGAAAACACTAACCCTGTCTGGCCCAAAGCACTAAAGAGACTGATACACTGTTAATGAGATTAATTTCTGAGCCCTAATCTGCAGATTATCCAAATCATTAAGGCAGTGCCATCCCTGGCCTTCTCTGATTATGCACAGCAGGCTTGACCCTCTTTGTTAATGCCCTGAGCAGGAAAGGAGCTGCTGGAGTCTACCAGCTGACATCTGGAGAGTGAAGACAGCCTTCTTAAACCTGAGAACTGCCCCTTCCTTCCCTGTGGCAGAAGGGTAGCCTGGGGGCTCTGATAGGAAGGAAAACCAGCCTTTTACTTGGAAGATCTTGGTTGTGCTTGAAGGGTGAGGGAGTTGATTCCTGGACAGGAAGGATTGTATGCTCAGCGCTGGAGGCCCTGCAAAAGGCTAATGGTGACAGCCTGCTGGGTATTCTTTTGTGCTTCATTTTTACTTCTCACTGGGAGGAGAAGAGAGATCTTGGGCTTTCATTGGGTTGTAGACTGAGAAAAGCTCAGCCTTTCTCATAGGAGGAATGGGAGGAACAGTGGGAGTAAAGGGGGATGTGTTGCTGTCCTTTACCCCAAACAGCTGATAGTTCAGCGGCCCAGATGATGGTCTGGACATGGGACAACTTCCCTCTTCACTCTGTGTCAAAAGAGTGAGTCAAATCCCCCCCACACCCAAGCCTGAGCACAAACTGCTTGTGAAGAAGTTGACTGAATAGAGTGGGTCTCTCCCAAGTCTGGGGTGGGTCTGTGACTTGTGAAGTAGCATTTTCACAAAAAGTTCTGGTTTAAACAAGTTGGCAGTTCCCCAAGAAAAATCCACTGGGTTGGAAAATTTCCAGGTAGCTCTGTTGCAAAACAATGCGATTAATTTTCAGAACTTCTTTAAAACTGCAAGGTGGGGGGAAATGCTCAGAGAGGTGCAGGCAGACACATGGATTTGCTTTGAAAATGGAGTTCAAGAAAGAACTCATTTGACAACTACTTATTAAAGCC
The DNA here is from genome assembly GCF_009829145.1 of Chiroxiphia lanceolata. Classification (NCBI taxonomy): domain Eukaryota; kingdom Metazoa; phylum Chordata; class Aves; order Passeriformes; family Pipridae; genus Chiroxiphia; species Chiroxiphia lanceolata. The sequence continues at coordinate 5,950,599 of NC_045643.1, read as the reverse complement.
ATAACAGCAGAATCTCAAATCCTGAAATTAGCCTCCCTGCTTCAGTAGAAATGTCTGTGCTCACTGTCTTACTTATCTTTTTCTTATGTCTCCACTGGTGTGGTCTGGTGCAGGAATTTCTAACTGGCTATCTCCCCCTATGTTTTGTGTATGTTTTGGGCAAAGAAGACTTTAGCCTAGGGATCAGTTGATTTACAGAGTGGAAAAACACTGCTTTATAATAAAAGGAGAATATTGAATAAACCCCAGATTTAATACCCAACCTAACAGAACACCCTGATGAATGTAATTGCATTTTAAGCATTCTGATTGAATTTTTGATCCCTATTGCATTTGTTTTGCTTGTGAATCTTTTATGGGGAAAAAAAAAGTGACTGGAGATTAAAGGATTACCAAGTTCTTAAGAAGCCAAGGCAGCTGCTAAAGCATCTGAATACTATTGTCTAAATTTGGTAGGAAAGCTATATTAATATTTTCTGTTCTAGCATGCAATGTATCTTAATCCCAAATAGCCCAGGGGCAGGGGGACAAGGGAGAAGAGCTGTAAGGGACAATTGCTTCTACAGGTGAACAAACTGCAGGGTATTAGCAAGAGGTGGAACGAAACAGTGGTGTAATTGAAATAAGAACTCATCTGAAATTATTATGGGGGAGGATGAGGCTTTTCTTTTTTCCTCTCTAATTTTCTAATGAGGTGCAAAGAGTAAGCAGTACCTTGCATGCACTCAGATCATGCGAGTTAACTCATTTTTGTTCTCCCTTAGTGGCAAGGAGTGTGGGCAACATGCTGGAGCCTTTAGCCCCTAAAAGTGAGGTTCCTACAGGAGACATGGAGACAGCAACTGTGCTTGCAAAAGGGTTTTCAGCAGTGGAAGTAGGATTTTAGCAGCACATTCAGCACAGAGTGAGTGATAGGTTCACTCAGGGGAAGTGATTAAAGTCTTTTAGGGTCAGTGTGTGCCTTTAGATGGGGCAGAGGGGAAGTGGCTCTGCTTTATACACACACAGAGCTATGGGAGCTGTGAAACTCTGCTACTGACCAGAAAACTCATTGTCTGATTGTGCAAAACACTGTTTATTATTAAGTCCAAATGACCATTGTATGTGCATGTGAAAAGAAGCAAGTAACCTTCTTCTAGTTGGCTGCACACAGGGGCAAAGTCGTCATCTCCCAAGACATGCAACACAAAAATCTAAAAACCACAACGCCCAAGGACTGAAAAACCCCTGCCAAGCACTGCAAGATCCAGGGAGGTCTTTCAGGCTTAACAGGTTCTTCCAAATCTGTAGCGTGTTTTACCAAATGTCGGCTGCCTCTTGGAGTCTTCTCTTGGCTGAACAAAAAAAGGCAAATCTTGGATCAGGGTACATGATAAGCAAAAGGCAAACTCAGCAGTGCTGATGGGGAATGGCTTTTGGCCAGTGGTTTTTGATGTGTGAGAGCAAGAGATCACCACATCTGTTGAGGCTGAAATTTGTTAACAAAATAAAGTGTAATAATTTGTTGCTCTGAAATGATACAAATAATATTATTTTGTGTTCCAAAAACTGTAGATATAACATTTTATAGGTAGCACCACCTTAAAATATGCTTAGCATAATTTCTGTGACAATCAAAGCTTCAGAAACCATTAAAAGTGAGAACAGAATTAAAGAACAGAATAACATTGGGAAAAAAAGACCAGGGAAAGAAATTTTTACTTTCTCCTGCTTTTGCTTAGACACATAACTGGGGTTGGGGGAAGGCTTTTTCTCCAAGTCTGGAGTAGGTGGATGAGGTTTGCAGATATTTCTAAATGCCAGACTTTCCAAAATGATTGCAGGCAGGTAAATCCCCTGAGAATATGTAAAGTCCAAAATGGTTTTTGTTCATGACAAAGAAACCCCTTAGACATGGGGGCAGGGATAAAAATCTACATTAGATCTAGAGAGCAGTGAAACATTTCAAGAGGAAAACTGATGCCTGTGTGAAACCTGTGGCTTGGTTTAAAACCTTACTGGAGTGAAGCATTTTGAATCTTCTGCACAGTTCATGTTAGGCACAATCCGTAACCAGACCTGCAGGTTCATGTCTGTTCCTCCTTTTTTTTTTTTCTTAAAAATCCTGTAAGGTGTGTAGAGTTGAATTGAGGTTTGGACTTGCGTGCATAGTGAAGACATGTGAAGTAGTCATTCCATATACACTTACCTTTGGGCAAATTTTGTATCCCTAGGCATGTTGTTTAGGCTTGTTTGTCTTCTTCTGGCAGCAGAAGCAGAAAGATAGATAGACCCTGAAAAAGGGGACTTCTTTGGTTGTAACTGGAATCTTAAATTTTGTAATCATGTGACACTCTTGGTTTCAGTGGACTTTCCAAGCCAAGAAATGGCTTTCTGTGTGTCCTCTTAGCCTTGAACCAAGTTGAGCCTGTACTGTGAACGTGTTTCAGGTTGTGGTTATGTCTAACCAGATGTCTTTGGTTTGATAAAATGCACTGGCACTTGGACTCTTGTCTGTTCTTTGTATACAGCAGAAAGTGATGGATGCCTTTGAAACTCCTCACAGCAAACCCTGCATCAAATGGAAAGAGTGAAAAGGCCTGGTGTGATCTGCCAGTCTCATCTACAGCCATGATGTCCAGGCATAAGAGCTGCCATCTTCATTAATCACATTTCTGCCATCTCAGCTTTGGAGATTGACCCTCTTCACCTCCATTTGGATGTGCAGGGAGATCCAGTTCAGGAGCACTTTGGGTGGATCTATAGTTTCTTTTTTGAGATTATTGGTGGATGTAAGCAATCAATTCAGAAAACCTTGGGTTTCACATGGGAAGGCCAACCATTTTTCATGTTATTTGAGTGGAAAAAATGCCATTCCATCAAAGCAGTGGTAGCACCTGGACAATCCTACCTCTAGTCTCCTGCACCAGTATTTTCAGTGACTAAGTGGAGCAGAGTTTTTAAAAGAAAAAAAAAATTTACAAAAAAAAAAGTGGTAGCTTATTTGGTTTTTTTCCTCCCCATTATACATTCTCCTTCCAACACAGAGGTGAAGCTGTCTGGTTTTTACTGACCAGTATGCAAAGACAGGGCAATATGAAGTCAGAGCTCTACAAATCATTGAGAATGCAATTGAGGATAAACCACAGTCCTCTGCTAGGCTCTAATAATTCTTATTTGGATTTGCTTGTGTCTACCATTGCTTTGCTTATGATGATAATGCTTATGGAGATGGGGCTTAGCATTTTTTTTTTTTGTTAGAAGAAAAGATTCTTAAGCCCCATGTATTTAAATGAACTCATGTAATTCATAGGAGCTAAAGGATGAAATAATACAGGATCATAATTATTTTTGCCCAGAAAAAAAAAAATCCATTAATCCTACCATCCTTTCATTGCTAGCACCAGTCACAAAAGCAAATCACTGAGGTCCTTCGGCAATAATTTTCTAGCGAGCTTTTTGCACTTCCTTGACCTCTGCTCTGCTGTGATGGGAAAGAAAGGGCAGAAATGAGAGATAACTGAGAGTGTTGCTCCATGCTGGGAAGTATGTGTGAACCGAGCTGTCATTGTCATGCTCAGAGCAAAGGCAGCTTTAGGGATCCCCCTTGCTTCCCCAGGCTGCAGAGCCAGCCTGCTCTTCGACTTCGCTCTGTTTGCAGCGGCTGCATGTAGGAAACAAAACCAGCAAATTGTCTAATTCTGATGGGTCAGACAGGTTTGCTTTTGAAATGGCCAATTCCCTCCGCACCAATTTGCTGGTAATAAGCAATTTACATTGATAGTGGTCAAAGGAACTGTTTTTCCAGTCAAAAGAATTCTGCAGATCCTACGGCAGATATTCATACTGTGAGAAATAATCATGAATAGGTTCAGAATGCACTGTTAGCACTTTGGCATCTATTAAAAATTAAGATGTGTCCAAGCTAATGTTCTAATGTTAAACTTTTTCTAAATATAATTAGATGTTTGTGTTAAGCCAACAAGTAAACCCAGTGTATAATTTGGAGTCACAGGTCACTGAAGTCAGTGAATGCATTTTATTAATTTCATATGGAAACTTGAAGGTTGGGGGAAACAGCACGGGAAGGGTAGCCAAATAATGTAGTTTTAAAACAGAGTGATATATATATATCTAAAATTTGCTCTAAGAGAACTGTGAAGTTGAGTCTCAAAATGATTTGTGAAAACAGTCTCCCCTTACTTGTTGCCTTGACCCTATGATTTTATGCAAGTATAAAATGGGGGGTTGGTCGTAGCAGTGAAGCCCAGGTGGCAGTTGTGGGGCTCAAGTCATGATGCTCAGCTTTTGGATTAAAAGAAAGAGAAGGCTTTGTGGTGCTAAAGGAACAAAACAACATATATCTCAAAGGCTCAAAAACTAGGCAAGAAAGAGAATCTATCTTCAATGGAAAGACAGAGAAGAACAAAGGCAAACTCTTTGAATTTTTGAACCATTCTTGGGAGTTTGGGGGCCTTTTACACTGAAGAGTTAAGCTTAGCCTTGCTAACCCTGTTAATGGATGTTGTTGCTCCCTGGGCTTATCTTGTTTAGCAGGAAAGGAGGAAATGAAGCAGGCCAGAGGAGAAGCTCTGTAGGAAAAGGGACTGGAGCTATGGCCTCCCTAGGAAGGGAGGAGGTAGCAGTGCCTATCAGTTCTCTGCAGATTTGATGCTTACCCTCAAACGCAGTCTGAAAATTTCAAAATGTTAGCTTTACAAAACAACCTTTCTCCAACTTTTCTTCTCCTCATCTGTGGCAGGCAATCCAACATTTTTCCTTTTTATGTCTTTTTATATCACAAATTATAATACAGTTAGGGTGAAAAGAAGAAAGAACATTTAATTACTGGGAAATTATAAATGCCCAGGAATCAGAATATTTTAAGAGTCACAGACACTGTTTACAGGAAACTGTTTTTTCTTTCAAAGCCTTTGCTGCTTCATGTAGTTATGATTAATCAGACATCTCACATTCACGTTCCTTTTGCTTCTCTGATAGCTTGCTTCAATACAAAACATGCATCATAAGTAGCATATTTTAGTCCTAAAGGTAATTCAGTTTGCAAGAAGGATAAAAACCTGCTACAGGGAGAGGAGGTCTTGGATCTGAGCCCACATTTTCTGAGGGGATAGCCTTGATGCCCTAAAAGGGTTCATTGCAAACTGTTGAAAAGCAATTACTTGTGGGTAGGAAATCCTGTATCATTGTTTCAGTTACTATCCCTCAGTTGTATTGTGATATGGCCATGTGCTGTAGGCTACGGCCCCACTTACCCTGAGGTTCCTTATTTGCAGGAATGGTTACCAAAATCTGACTTTCAATATTGTTAGACCTGGAATATCAGCTGTTCATCATTCAGGATAGCAGTCAGGTTTGTAGAAGATTTCCCATCTTGTTTAAGCATTTATATAACAGTTATTCTTTTCAGAAATATTCCACAAACCTCCACTGTCACGAAACAGAAAATATGTCTTTTCAAATAGCTTAACACAACAACTTATTTTGGGCTTCTGTTTTCATAAGGTACTTCCAGTTTTGGAGGTCAGAGTTGTCATTCCTCAAAGTAGCTTGTTTTTCCAAGACCACTGTTATTTTCCCCACTAAAAATGAGTCCCTTTCTCAGTGTGTTGACTTACCCCCTTCTGTTACCATTTATCACTCCTGAAAATCTTGGCCCAATGGCTTAAACAAGAATTTTTTTGAAACCTGGGCTCTAATTAAAGGTATTAAACAATCGGGAAATTTTTGCCTTAAGCTCTTCTGATCACAAAAGTGTTTAAGGAAAACAAATTAACCAAACAATAATAATTCATTTAAATTTTCATAAAGTTCGGGGAAGAAGACATCATTGCTGGTGGCTTTGAAAATTCCTCTTCTGTACTATAGTGCTAACAGCCCTCTTGCTGTTCACAGGCTGAACCGTTCTGAGCATTGGTTTTGCTGAATAAGGTGTTGTACTTGGTACATTTAATAGTAAGGGATACGAGTTACAAACTGTAATTAACACCCTCCTCGAACCTGTTGTTTGTCTCCTGGCTGTGCAGAGGTCCTGTCAGGATTGGCTGTCATTCTAGTTGCTAGTTGCCAAAAAGGCATTTGAAGGCTTTGACACAACATACAAGAAAAGCGACCTTAGCTGTGCATACATTGGTTTCCTTTGGTTGTCCATTTAGTTATGTCCAAGTACTTACAACTCTAGATAGAGCAAAAAGGAATGTGTTACCTGACTTTCCCAATCAGATTTGTGCTCTTTTTTTTTATAGATGGCAAGGTTCAGTGAATTTTGATCTTTTAATGGGTGAGGTTTCATTAATTGAAAGCACTGTTTTACCTCAGTTTTGCTTCATTTTAAGCTTGAGAGGATGGGAAGTTAAATGCTTACCATCTCCAATGCACATCTCTTACCAGGCACTGCATCTCCTCAGCAACAAGTATTGATCTCCTGGACAGCAGAAGTGGCTGGTGAGCTGAGAAGGCATCTTGTACAGCGAGCTAAGTGATCCTGGAAGGGTTGCACAGAGGAAATTGCTGTGCCAGCATTACAAATGAAAGCAGCTCTTACATCCCAGATAACTCCTCAAGGCAAGCTGGAGTTGATCCTTGTGCTTCACTTCTGAAGCCCTCCTCCCTCTGCTGTAGCTCGTTGCTCTATGCCTATTCACCATGACCGGGGGAGGAGATTATTCCCTCCCTCTGTGCAGGAATAACTTTTATCACCTTCCTCTTGGATCCTCTTTTCCTTAGACCAAATCACCCCTTTTCTTTCTACCTGCCCATGTAGGTCCCTGCTCACCTCTCATTTCTTCTCTCTGGATTTTCCTGGTGGGTCCCCCTCATTTTGAAGTGCTCAGACTCAGCTAGTGCTTGAGCTGCCAACTTGCCGGGGCTGAGCAGCATGAAAGGATTATCTCAGACACTGCAGCCTCCGTGTGTCTCTGCACACTGCAGTGTGGTGTTCACCTCTTTTTGTGACAAGGTGTCACAGCTGGCTTATGCTGATATCTTAGGGCTGAGGATCAAAATGTTTTCCTGAAGAACTCTCTCTCCTCTTTTCTCATTCAGTGTTTGTACAGTGGATTACTTCTGTTTAAGGATAGTCCCTAGTGCTTGTCCCTGTGAATTTTGTTCTTTTTAGGCCTTTTTTTTTTTTTATTATTTGTCAGGACCATTTGAATTCTAATTTTATTCCCCTGTGTATTTGAGGTCCTTTACATCTCAGCATTGTCTGAAAGCATATGAGCATACATTCTTTTCTGTCACCCAGGCTGTAGCTGTAGAGAATTAGAGTCTCTTCTTCATCACTTGCTGTTGGGCTCCCTTTTGACCTCAAGCCAGTGGTAGCTGTTCCCTGCATTGCAGTTACTCAACCAGCTTCCACCCATCCCCAAGACCATCTTTCTGTAGTTTGTTTATGAGATTAGGCAGGACAGCCTTATGTTCTGTCTTAAGTAGGAGAATGTATATTTGCTAAAAAGATGTTCATGTTTTTTAAAGTGCGGGCCTTCTGCAGTGAGCCAGGAGCTCCCAAGGTGAGCACCTTTGTGATATTCTGTGCTCTCCTGCCAGGCTTGGCTGGTGGGAGGCAGTGCTCCAGGCTCAGCAGCTCTTCCCATACGGATATGCAAAGAATAAAAATGTTTTAATCAGGGCTCAAGAAAGGAATCTGGAATTGGTGGTTCTGATCTTCCACAGAGCAGCCATCCTAATTGAAGTGGCAAGTGGGATTTGACAGACCTAATGCTCCTCAGAACGAGCTTGCAACTGTGAAGAGGCAAGCTACAGGTTTTAGGAGGTTTCTGCACAGGGAGGGACACACTGAGCTGGACACCAGGCTTTTCCAGAGGGATTCTGCTGAGAGCCTTGAGGCACCCCTTCCCTCTGCTAGCGTAGATCCAGACTGCAGCAGTCAGGGTAGCATAAACCCACCTATTTTTTTTCTCAGCAAGGGATGTGGTGTCTTCTCCAGAGTAAATGTATCATCATACAGGCTGTTTGAGAAGACAGTGAAGAAAAACAAAATGAGAAACTGGCCGACCTCACAAGGCCATAATGTGTACCAGAAAATCAAGGTGCTGGCTCTGCTTTAGAAATGGTACCACAAGCTGTGTAAACACAGAGAAGCAGGCTGTTATTGCGTTTAGTCCTTGTAAGAAAAATGGACCATTTTGGAATGTATGGTACAGTGCTACTGTACCATCTGGGTATAACTATTAGAAAAAAAATATGTGTACCTGAAAGTATTGGGTCTGTGGAATTCCTGCTTTTGCCAAGCATTTGCTTACTTTGACAGGGAAGTTCTCAGCACTGCATTCCTTTAGGGGAATAAAATACAGTATTTCCCTGCACATGAGGCTCCAGCATTGCTGAGAGGTCTACATTAACACTGTCCCTTTCCAGTATATCCTGGTTGACAAACTTTTACAGATGTGGGATTTGTGGTTCCCATGTGTCTGTATGCTGCATCCCTTTGTCTTGCTGACATTGAGCTGTTATCTCCTGGAGAGCGTCATTTAGTCACTTTTTGTGATACCTCCTGGAAATGCCACGTGGTGTTTCCACAGGCACTGTAAGTCTCAGTATTGCTGCTGTATGCAGTCTGTGCCCCTCCTGAGTGTCACGTAAGTTCAGTTGCACACCCCAATATATTTGACTTGGAGAACAAGTGTGGACAAAGGTTAAACATGGAGGATATGCTGAGCAGATGGGAAGGAGATGTGGGCAGTTTTCATTTGGAAGGGTCAGAGCAGTTTAGGAAAAAAACCAGTCTGTTCCAAGAGCCATGGATTTTTTTCTCGGCATTGAATCCTGTGTATGAAAAGTGTTAGTTGTCAACAGCAGGTTAAGGAAACAGAACTTGGTGAGCTACTGAACAACGAAACTGGAAGCTAGAGATGCAGATCAGACATTCACTACAGCTTGCTGCCTCAAGTGTTTCTGTGCTCTGCCACTGCCATCTAAAATTGTTTATTTGCATAGCACACAATTACTCCAGTTGTTTGGTTTTTTATCCTTGGACCAGTAATTTCAAGGTCTGCAGCATCACATCCCTGACATTTAGGAAGCAGAGTGACTATTGCTTCTAGCCAGGTGCTGGTGAAGCTTTTTTCACTGAACATGTGGAGCTATGCTGGGTGAGATAGTATAGGAGAACTGCGCTGGAGAGGTGTTTCTCATGGATCACAGAGTGCTTCCAGACCCTACAGCATTTACTGCTTTGCCTTGCTTGGTTCTGACTGTCATGTTGAACTACATTTATCTGATGACCAACCTTGATTGCAGAGGGTTTTTCCTTTTAAGAGGCACCTTCTGGGTGTGGCTAACACAATTAGAGATGGGCAAGACAAGGGTTCTGGCTGTGCAGGAGCGGGTGTTCCGTGTGGATATGCTCCTATGGCACATACAGAGTATTTCATTTACACTGCTGGTAAGGAGTTGGAATAGAAGAAATATAGTGGGATTTTTTTTGTTTGAAAGGGACTTTGCTTCCCCTACATCTCATAACTCCTCCTCACTATGTCATGACGTTGGTAAATACGGTGAGTACCACTAGAGCAGTGCCCAGATTCCTGAAGCACCAAGCTTTTACTAAAGCAGCAGGTATTGTACTGAGCTACAGCAAAAAGCAAGGGTGCTTTACTTTTGGATTTTATATAGAAACCTATTTCTAACTTTTTTTTTTTTTTTTCTGGGGGGGTGGCTTTTCTTTCCTCTACAGTTTTGGGGTTTTTTTTCAATTTTCTGTTTGTGTTTATTCCGGACTTTCTGAAAAAGCTGCAGAAGATTTTGTGTGTACAGCAGCAAAGTTAAAACAATCAAAACAGTAGGATTTAATTACAGGTTGACAAGGCAATAATGTTATATATAATGCACACAATGTATGAGCAATTTTTATTTCTTAGTCAAAGTCTCTTTTCCTAGCTGTCTGAAAGTCATTCCTATATTTCTGAATTCTGGTTTAGCTCACTGATTTCAAGCTTGACAGTCTTTATTTAAAGGTTACACCAATATAGGACTTTTTGTTCCTTTTTTTTTCTTTTATAGGCATGAAAATATACTAAAAAACCCTTTTAGATTTACACTGTTAGGAGTGTTGGTTCATTTCTTCTGTGAGAAATAGAGAAAAAAGAGAGAAGCATTAATTTCAAGCTCTACCCCCTAGGATAGCTATGGAGTATTGTCTTCGATTTAAGATTAAAAAGTTTTGAAATTCCCAAGGGAAGTTTCTGTATTTTTTGGACTGAATTATTGAAGTAGGATATCAGAGTCATCATTCTTTTTTTTTAAAAAATAGCTCAAAAGCTTCAACTAAGTAAAAAAACCTGTTAAATGTAGAAAAGAGTAGGGAATACTATAAAGACAGCAACTCTAATTTAAACCCAGCTTTATAAAAGGAATATTTTCTTGTGTATTTTTATTCCATTACCTCTTGCTCCAGTAAATACTCCTGCATTTCTCCACATCTTGTAGGAAGGTCATCAGAAACCAAATGTTTATGCATATATCAGATTGCAGCCTGCTTTGAGGTGGAAATCAGCCTTTGAGAAAAACTGCCAAATGCTGAGTGTCTGTGTGGTGGAAGAAGCTAAAGGGGACATTGCTTGTTAACTGAAAGTGCAAGAGGTGCATTATTTCTCATTTTTGGTATTGGTGAAGAGCTGTCTCTGCTGCTTTGTGGTAACTGTTTTTTGAAAGATGATGACTGGTTTCTCTCCTTTGATTTTTTTTTTAAATTTTATAAACCATTTACCGAGCGTAAATATGTATTTAGTTTTGAAAGTATCCTGCTGTTGAACTCTTCATAGGCTCTGCACACGGATGAGTAATCAACGTATTTTTTAAAAAAACCTCAGTGATTTTCCCATAATGGTAGTTAGCTTTAATCAAAACTTCATAACATTGATGTTATATTAAAAGCAATTGCATTTGCCTTCACAGAACAATGTGGGTATGAACAAACCAGTTTCTTAGGGAACTGAAGACAGCAAGATCCCTCACGGGGTAAGGAGCCAAGGTGCATATTAGTTGTGTAGCCAATGAGCAAACTTGCAAGTTAATAAGACAACTTAATAATTCTGTTTTAGTGCTGAATCTCTGTTGCACTTGTGGGAGCACCAAGGTCTCGAGACACTGCGGTACTAAAGCCCCTGCACTCTGAGGAATATACAGCAGGGAAGATGAAAGATCTTCCCCAGAGCCACTGTGACGTGCACTGCCAGAATGGAAACAATAAATAATTAGTAGGTGGTTCTTATATAAATATCGAAGTCCTTAATAAAGAATAGGATTTTGTTCCCCCTGCCATCACACACAGAGTGAAGCATATTTCTTACTCCAGCTCCGCAGTAGCCTGCAGAGCAGCCTTTCCCCAGCCAGACTGTGAAGGAGCACTTTATGACTTCAGGTTAAGATAATGTTCTTTGTTCTCCTGGCCCCGGGGAGCAGTCTTATGAATTTGACAAAGGATTTAAAATGGGAGCCTTCCCGACAAGGAGGTTGGTCCCAGCTTCCTGATGAAGCAGCTGTTATGTTTTTATGTGCTGGTTTGGGCTGATGGGCGGCCTCCTAGTTGTCAATGCCTGTAGCTGTACAGCATCCTCAGGATTCACAGACTAGCTGCTGTGTCTGTTGCACCAGTGGAGACCAGAACAGGGATGAGCTGCCCAAGGGAGCAGTGAATTTTGTGGCATAGCAAGAAAATTACACCTAGGTCTTCTGGGTCCAATATCTTGCTCCACCCACCAACAAACTCTGCTGTCAGAATTATAGCTCTCCTCTCCTCTTGTAGCGTGATGTCCAAAGTTACTCTGCTACAAGGTGTGTAGGAAAGTAAATTAAAATGAAAAAATCAAAAGAGAACTGATGAGACCTAGAAATCAATAAACCAAAGAGATGATGGAAAACCTGGGGTTTTAACTTGGGAAAAGGGGTTCTCGTCAGAAAAAGATGAGAGATGGTTTGGCTTTAGTAGATAAAGACCAGGAATGAAGGAAATATATATCTATTGGTTCTTTGAGAGATGCTCCATTATATACTTTATGCAGTACTTTTTCACAGGCAATTTAGTTGAACTTGACCATTTACAGCTGTAATTAAAAAGTAAACAGAATAGCACATGGTTCTGGTCTTACCAAAGAAGGCTGCTCTAGGATTACAGTAGGTACTGAGAAAAGCAGCTAAAATGATCAGGTGCATGGAGCTGCTGCTTTATAAGGAGTGTCTGACAAATCTGAGACTTCACTTCAGAGAGCTGAAGGCTGGGTGGGGGGATGTGATTGTCATTTGCAAAATCAGGAAGGTGATGGATGAGTTGGATGTAGGATTATTGTTCACTAAATGCTGCAATACTAGAGCAAGGGGTGCTCAGTGAAATAAGTAGAAGATGGATTTGTAAGAGATGGATAAAAGAAATAGGTTTATTGCAAAGGAGGTGGTGAACACCAAGGCCTCACTGCCCTCTGAGTCTGGGAAGACAGTCACTGCCAGCAGGCTCGAAAGGATTTACAGAAGCTCGTGGAGGACAGGTCCATAAATGGCTAGGAAGGGATGGGACATCCCCAAAGCAACAGCTGTGGGAAGAATGGGATGCTGAAGGAGAAGCCAGGCTACCTCCTCTCCCTAAGGGCCAGCCCTTCTGCCATATAGAGGGACAAACTGGGTTGCTGAACCACTGGTGTGTCCCAGCAGGACATTTCTGGTACTTAATAGACATATTGGCAACCTTCCACAAGTGCCCAATTCAGGTTAGTGTTGCACCACTGTCCATTGAATCTTCTTTGTGGGGTTGTTTTACAGTGGGAAGGAGACAGAAGATTCTACTTAGAATCCTGAAAGCTTTTCTATTTTCTGTGTAAATGATTATAGCTCACCCAGGAGACGTGTTGCCCATTAACCTGCTTTGGCAGAGGTGTTGCAGTTACCCAAGCAGGCAGCAAGAGGTACCACCAAATCTCTCAGGTGACTCCATCTGTTTTAGGTGGTACCAATTGTAGCTGCTGTTGTTCTGGTAAAAATGGAGGTTAATTTAGTGATAGTGAGAACAAGTTTTACTCTCTAAGTTATTAGAGACAAAATGCCATCATCACATTAGGAACTTTTCATAGCTGCCCTGACAGCTATTTTGGCTCTCTCCTTGAAAACTTGAACACTTGCTGTGTAAAATTGTTGTGTATTATCTTTAACAAGTGGCTTGGAATTTACTCAGAGTGAACAAGACAAACTTTCCAAAGATGGGAAAGTTTCAGGCAAATCTCATGAACAAAACCTTGAAAATAAGTATCACAAAATGCTGTCATCCCCTGTCTTAAAGACATTGGGAAACCCTTTCATGACCTTTCCTGTGAAAAGGTAATGAGGAAAACATATCTTGGCTTTTTATGCATTTCTAATCAAAATGATAATGTGAAAAAGGAGTTGACTCTCTTATGGTTATGTTTTATTTCAGTCATCTTTGCTAGTTTTGTGCATCTGCTAATATCTCATTCATCATCATATTCTCTTGTCAAGATTTCAAGGCAGGAGGGAGCTGTCTGACAGGATAACCTTACTATTGCCTGGGGAACATATTTTTAGTTTCCCAAGATAATATACATTTTCTTTTTAGATTCTGCATATTTTGAGACAAGATCTTAATTAGAATTAGTTCTGAACATGATGAAAATGTAAATTCTGTTCAGATTTCATTCACTCCATTTTTTTGCAAGACATTGTGAGTACTGCAAACTAGCAAGAAAGAGCAGAAAATATTCTTCTAATTAAGTGATATACTTAATACTGCCTTTGCAGTGGCCTGTTTTAGCAGTTATCTCTTTTTTCAGTCTCAGCTGGGAACATATTCTTCTGTTCTTCATCATGCCCTAGAGAATGTTTTGAGCCTAATTGGTGGAAGGACATATCATTTCAGGGCTTATCCTATGGGCTTTTTTAGTGCATGAGACATGTCTAAGTGGGACCGTGGCAAAGCTGCAGTTGAGTCATGTTCAGTGCCATTATGTGCCTCTGTCAGAACTGGAATGATTTTGTAGGGGAGGCTGTTTCAGCAGAAGTTACTTTGGGGATTTCCTAGCTCTCCCAGGACAGTTCTGCTGATGCACTCTTTCAGCTTTTTATTTGAAAAATACGTTTTGCTTTGAATATTTTCCTTTGTAATATATATTAAATTTTTCTAAGGGCAAATCAAAAGGAAATATTTACATTTGCTGAAATGAAATGCTTCAAGTAATCTGAGAAAGAGATCTTTTTTGCCAGAGGAATTTAAATTTTTGACTTTCAGTTAAAAGACATCGAAGTCAGACTTCAGAATTTCAAATCCCCTGAAAAAAGGTCTTGCAGTCTTCATGTAACATGGTTATGAAACCATTTCCCATGTTTTCTCTCTGTAGCAGCTCTACAGTTGGATTATTTTCTCATCTACAACAACACATCTTCACTTACTGGTTCTGGAAACTAGGACAGATAATACTAATGATTTAATCCCAAATCAAAATATCACTTATAAATTTATCTCCCTCCTGCAGCAATTCAGGCCTGTGCAGTGGAGCTATTTCATTGGCCAAACTAGCTAGTGCAGAAAACAGCATTGGGCAAACAGAATTAACATAGCTATTTTGGCACTCTCTGGATGCAGCAGGATTCATCAGAAGAGCTTGTAAATACATAGTAATGATAAAATCTCCCATTCCTTTGAGGCTGTTGTCATCATGCTGCACTGCTGAAGTTTTGTTGGGGCTTTGGCCAAGCCCGTATCTCCTATCGTTTTTAAATTAGGTGAGCCCTGGGTAATTACACTCTGTTGGTTGTAGTAAAACTAACAAATACCCATATTTTTTGCTGGGGTGGCCAGCCTGGGAGTTCTTGGAAATGCTGTCTTATTTGCCTCCACCATTTTTTTGGTTTAGGAGAGACATTCTCTTCTAAGGGAGTTTCGAGTTTCCTACATTCTTTTTTCCTTCTCGGTGCTGTAATTGATTTCAGGAATTAATCGTCTCAAAGTGGCTTGTCATCAGAGTGATTTGTTGGATTTGAGTTGTCTGTGATACAACATTGAAGAAGTTAATGAGGAGTTCATCCCAAATGTGTTCCCTCTGCCATGAGAAGGGAGCATGCAAACTGCACAGTAATAGTAAAACCTCCCCTCCCACTGGGGTCTGCAGAACATGGTGAAGCACTGCAGTCTGGGGCGGCCTTGGACAGACCATCAGATCCAAGCCTGTGTCTCCTAATGCTTTACAGGATTCTCCTAAATTCCACAGGGATCCATAAAAAAGCATTTTCATATTGCCAGGCCTTTGGCTTGTACCACATCCTCTCCAAACCGCTTTCCTAGAGGAAGCTGCAGTTGGGCACAATACACATGATACATGGTATTCTCAAGGGATGCTCATTAGTTGTTTTGATTCTCAAGTGGCCAAAACTCTGGCACTCTGCACAGACCCCTTCTACCAGCGACCTGAGTTCACCTTGGATTTCACCTTCTAGATTTCTTCCTGAACTCTGCAGGGACAGAGACTTTCACTCGGTACAGCTGTACATCGGTACAGCTTTCACTCTGGTTGGTCCGGGAGCTTGTTACAGCTGAAACATCCTGCAGCACTCAAATTAGGTATTTGTGATTACTTGACAGAAGCAATCTCTGTGCTGGTTTATTTCTGACACCATGTCATCAAAGCTCTTCTGAAACAATATGCACTCATGTGGGAACAGCAGTGTGTTCTCAACACATGGGCACACTTCTAGTCCTGACATGCTGTGGGTTTTGTTCCGGCTTGTTATAAGAAACTACAAAGGAAGCAACCTGCCATTACAGAAATGGGGTGGCAGCAGGGAATATTAGTAAATGCTTCATGTTGGTAGGACTTTTGCAAGTAAAAAAGAACTCAGATTTGGAAGATCTTCAATTTTTCATGAAATACTGTGGAAGAGGGCTGTGAATGCCACAGCAATGAAAGCTTAGCTCCTTGCTTTGCTTTAATTCCAAAAGATGAAGCCCAGGCACAGGGAATGAGCTGTTACTAGAAGTAACAGAATAAACTGGGCATAAAAAATTTTGGTAGGAATATTTTCCCAGTAATAATGCTGCAGACTTGAGAAGTATCAAAAATTATTTGTCCCAATTTACTTGAATTTGGCCCAGAGAAAGCTGTTGAGGAAGAGACTGTTTGGATTGTTTTGGAGGTGGCAATGTGCTGTGAACTCTGACTTCTAGATGGCCTCTTTGTGCAACCCTGCATATGTAGCCTGTTCCGAAGAAGGAACTTTTCATGCTCAGTTATGCTGAGGAGTTAATGTTTGTTCTTTAGAAAACTGCTTTCATGAACCAGTAGGTTGACACTTACTTTATGTAGCCCATTTGAGTCTAAAAAACGAACTCCAGAAATCAGAAGCTTTGTTTCAAGCATAGTGCACTGAAAATAGTCCATGTGTTCAGCACTGCCTCTGATGTGCTCAGGGGTGGTGTTAGGCAGTCCTGCAGCAGAGTCTACTTCCAGAAGGAATGCTGGGACCATGCAGCACGAAAGCTGCTTTGTTACAAGTATCTCTAAAGGGCAGTAGGCATTTATTCTGTTGGAGCATCTTTTTACGTAGAGTGGTGACTTGTGAGCTCTCACAGAGAAGGATGAGTACCTTGGAAGGCAAAAATAATGTGCCTAAAGAGCAAAGCTAAAGATGTAAGGCTGCATATGCAAATGCTGTAAATCAGCATGGCTCCTCAGACTGAAGTGCAACCCTCAGCTCTACTGGGGCCTCAGAACTGATAAAATAAGGGCACTCAGGTTCTTTTGGTTTCAAAGATGCTCTGATTAAACTGCATGTTGATGGCCTCCAGTGGGCCAGGTGGGAGCCAAACCCTTGTGAGCCACAACAGTTGTCTCCACAGCTCTTTTCTCTGGTGATAACCTTTGGCAGCCCTATGGGAAGACGAAGGTAGGGCTGCCCTGGGGGCATTACACTACAGGAGGAATCCCTGTGAAAGAGGAATCTGGTATGAGATAACAACCTCCACTAGGACAGGCCTGGCAGCTACAAGTGTTTAAGGGCGCCCTAGACACAGAGCAGAAAGTGCTTAAAATAACTTTCTGGGCTTTGCAAGCCAAAGTTCATTGCTTCCCAGCCTCATGGTGTCAAGACCACGAAGTGTCAACTTTAACTGATGTGTAAAAGCAGATTTTGAGGTTTGGAGAAAAAGTCAATCTATTACTGATTCTTAGTGACCCCTTTCCAATTTCAGAGGGTACCATCTTGGGGTGTATATGGGGAATGAGTAAGTGACGGGGGTCTTTGTTCTTTTTTATTTAAACTTCATTTTACATTGGAAAAAGTCACTTTTAAATCCGGGCATAATTTCTGGGAGAAACTTCACATCCCATGACCCCTGGAGGAATAGAAGCCTCAATTAGAATCAGTGATATCAACAGAGGAAATTGAGAATGCAGTATCACATCTTCCAAGTGGAAGAGCATTGAGAGCAGATGGCTTCAACTCAGTTTTACAAGTACTTACAAGAACATCTGGTTCCTTGAATGCATCAGCTGCTTCACCTCTTTCTGAGCTGCAATAAGTTACTCATTTCTTGTGTTGCCACCTCTTATACATGGTCCTATAAAAAGGCTAAAGTCAGTGTGCAATCCAAAACTACTTATGCCTGTGATTAATCAAGAAATTTGAATCTTACAAGAAAAAAAATTGGCTTTATTTACTTCAGTCAGCGATGGTGTTAGGAAAATGTCGTACCTCACCTCTTGACAGAATTTGCCAAGGGTCTTGTTTTGATGAGGAGGTGGGTTCTTGACTATGCACAGTCCCATATTCTTGGCACTTCTGACATTTCAGAAGTCTAAATTGCTCTGGAGTATAAAATTCAATCTGAATTTTAGAGGGAGAAGTGAAATCATGTGTCGAAGCTATTTTCTGTAGATTTTGAGTGTTTTCTCATGATCTTGTGATCCTACAGCTCTGCCTTCTTAAATTGTTCATCATTGTGTACTGTGGAATGAAAAGAATGCTGAAAGAACTTGTGGTGTTAGTAATTGCCTTGCACTGGTTCTTATCAGCAAAATTTCATTCTTTATGGCCTTTACACCAGAAATATCATGGGTACCTTGCTGCTAGTTTTGGTTTGTGACTTAGAAACCTCAGAAGTGTGTCAAAACCACTGTTGAGCAAAAAGCCTGACAGTGTAGGGTGCAATAGTTGTAGTTTTCCTGCTTTAAACATGCTATTTTGGGTGATAATGGAATGGATTGAAGATCTTCCTGTGCCGAAAGGAGAACACACTCACTTTGCAGAATGAATGTATGCAAGATAAAAATGGAATATCTTACGGGTTTTGAGTTTTGTTTTGCTTCACTTTATTACCTAAAAACCTTTAGTCATTAATAAATAGGTATGGCATTTAATCCAGCTGTCTGTAGAAAGTAGGAATTAATGTGAGCTTCATTCTGGAACTGCATCCAAGAGACCTGTGAGGTGAGGTAGCAGTGTTTGCGTGGTGAGCTGAATGTGTGCTGTGTTACCAGCAGGAAAGGAGAAACTAGGTCTTTCAGTATTGACCGGATTATTGACTCCTGCATCCAGGTTGTGTTTCAGGGACATCAGATTTTATCTCAGCCTTTTAGAGCCAACACTCTGCATCAGTTGAGGAAAAGGCACCTTCCACAAAACACAGAGACTGCACACAGTGCTTCTGCATGAGCCAAGGGAGGTGGGTGCCTCAGTCATTTGGGTCTCTGCTCCCACTGCTGGAAATGTAGGGAGTGGCAGAAGGGCTTGAGCAACACAGCAACGCTGGCTGAGTACCTCTTAGCTGGCATCTGGCAGCAGAGTGATGGCAAGAAAAGAAGCAAATGAGATCAAACAGCTGATTCTGTTGCATGTCCATATATTTATGGCAGATTACAGGAAGGGGAGGTGTCAGAGTTTAAATCCTTTGGGTTTTCCCTCTCCATGTAATATAAATGTAGAGTGTTTCAGAACTCCAAGGTGCCTGCACAACTGCCCTTTTCTCTCCCTCTTTCATTTTGGTAGATGCGTGTTGTTTACACTTGCAGATATAAATAAACTGAAGGAAAGTGTAACAACTGATTTGAAAGGCTTAGTTGTCATATTTGATTTACATATTTGATAAAAGGCATGAGTTTGCATCCTTTGAACAGTATACTTTTAGTAGGGCTTATGAAGTTTTGGGGGTTTTGGGGGGATTTTGGGTGGGTTTTTTTGAGCAGGGGTATTTACTCTCTGAATATAGCAGAGCACTAGGTTATGAATACAGCCAGGAATTGATCAAAAAATTTATGAAGGTAGCAACATAGGCATATATAAGTGCATTACTTTCATTCCGGCTATAGTGACATCTTAACCTGCAGAGGTTTTGGTGGAGGCTCCAAAACACTGGGTGTTTCTTCATTTTGTTGTGATTTCTCCATTAGTTTTCAATTACAACCTCTGGCACTTTGACAAATGCCTTCTGTTTGCTGCTCCAGAGAGCAGGCATGGCCCTCAAGATCTTGGCAACACAAGAAAAGGGACTTGTGACACATTCTAGAGCCAAGGGCATCATATCTGTACCCAGATTATTACTACAATATGAATCCCATATAGAAGTAAAAATTTGGAAAAGGCCACTTGCCTGCTTTTACCAAAAATGGGCATTTAAGCCCATGCCTTAGGCTGCTGTCCTAAATAAACTAGCACTTGTGTCTTCTCATGTCATTTTACATCCCCAACAACTTTTAAATTAGATCAAGTCCATTTATCTTTCTATTACTTGCTTAGAATTTTTAGAGGAATGATTTTTCATTCTTCTCAGACAGCTGAGTTGGAAATGGACTTTTGAAGGATGATGGCCCTGTCAGTGATGGAGAATTATGGAGTGTCAGGGTATGATGAAATATCTTCTAGTTAGTCCGGCTTTCTCTGTGGGAAGCTGGCAAAAGGCCAATTGCAATAAGCCCTGGAAAAATTCCTGAGTGAGAGCCTGCAGCTCCACCAGTGCCCCTGAACATTCCCACTCCTGAGAAGGGGCACCGTGCTAGTGTGTCAGCAGGTGTGGCTTAAAACCCATCAGCAATGAAAATATTGCTGCTCTTCCAGAATTGTGGGTGTACAAAGTGGTCAGAAATGTGCAATAAGAGAATTTGAAGTCACTGAGAAAAAGGGACAGTTTCCAGTGACCTCATTTTGACACATAAACCCATCAGTTTTCGTTTTCCATCTGTGCAGTTCTGAAACTCTGCTTTGCCAACTGATTGCCACATAATAGTCAGCAACAGCTTTTATGGAGAGAGAACTGAAATCTTCTGTAAGTTTCATGTCCCAAAAGCTTGCAAACTCTGTGGACTGATCATCAACCAAGTTGGCTTTTTAACTATTGTGTGCATAAAGAGATGAAATCCCTATAAAATGAGCCACATTTAGTAAACAGAGACACAACTGAAATCAAAACAAATCAGCTCTTTTGTTGTGTAATAACATGCTACCTAGACCCTTTCTAGGTTTTCCTTCTTGATTATAGGCGTTATCTGCTTCATTAATTTAAGTAGTTATTGTATCAATCAAGTACTTTGCCAGTTTCTAATTACCAGGCTGAAAGCTGAGTCACAAAGTTATCTTGGCTAAGAAACAGTTTAGGAATGACAGTTATTTGGGTATTAATTTATTTTCCTGAAGGCTTTGATTACTTTAAAATCTGCATGAGTTTCTTGTATTTTTATTTGGCTTTTTGTGCATTTGATTGCCCTTTAAATAGGTCACTCCATTTTATACTAGTAACTAATATATTAATAATATACATGAGCACTGATACATTTCAGCAAATAAAGACTTCAGTGGTGATAGAAATATTTTTGAGTGACCCAACATTTTATATTTCTTTCCAATGAAAATATTATAAAGAGCATTTCAGTCAAATTAACACAGTAGATATTTTAGAGAACGTATCGATAAAACCATTGCAGTGGAGTTAAATCTAGTTGTGATTTGAAGGATATGGTGACTGCTCCTCCTGATCATGGTCCTTGGTGGAAACTCTCGTAGGCCCAAATAGGCAGTGAGAGACATTTAAGGTCATCCACTTGGATTTTTCTGGTTTTAAGTAATAGGTAAGCTCTTTTTATGCAGGAATTCACATGTGCAAACAATCACAGCAAATAAATGAAAACACTTGAGAGCTACAGCAAACCATGTTTGTAGCCTTCGAGAAATCTCACTTGCATGGAGAGTGAAGAAATTCAAAGTCTAAAAGTTAATTTTTCATGCAAGAGAACATGGGTAAGTTTCATTACAAGTTTCACCTCTTATACATTACAATTACTTAGTACCACTCAAATGCCATACTCAGGCCTAAATATTTACTGTAATAATTTGTATAATTAGGCCAGGTTTTGGCTTTTATAGTTTTTAGTACAGTACTATGTAAGAAAATGGTATGTATTTTATTTAGAAAGGTGCTGACACATATGCAGGGTTTTCTAGCAATTCATCCAGTCGTAAGCACAATGAAGCAACAAACAAATGTTTGTCCTGAAGTCAGTATATTTCTGCAAATACAGAGCCAGGTTAAAAGTTAAGACTTTTCTCTCTTTCCTATGTGTTTTTCAAGGATGAGAGAGGAACGTAGAAGACAAGCATGATATCATCCTGTCCAGTTTGTGCCATGCCTCCTGTCTATCCCAACAGGCTCTACCAAAGAGCCTGGACATACATTCATCCTAAGCAAGGCTCGGTGTAACCCGTAGCAGTGGGAAGCTCACGAAAGCCCCCAGGTCAGGTCTGCACTATTCAGGGCTGCTTTGTAGTTCAGTGTCTTGCTTGCTCAGGCAAAGAGTATTGGTTATTTAATGAACAGATCAAAATTATAGGAAAAAGTTCTGAAGGAAAGAACAGCATGTTGTTGGTATCCCTTATGTATCTACTTCAGCTTCGCTGCATCCAGGATACTTGCATTTGAATTAATTTCTGAGCTAGGTATTAGTGGAATAATAACAATACAGTCTAGTATACCTCAGAGGAAAAGAACCGCATCTTGAAGTTTCCTGTATGGAAAATAGTTCTGTATTTTGTGGAATAATGGCACATGCCACTGATAAGCAAAATTCCCCTTCATAAGTGGGATGTGGGATCATAATTTTCTGATAGGCACAGTCAGTTTGTGTATCTGTGTTCATAACTGATTGATAGCCTACTATAACAGCTGTACCAAGGGAAATGCTTTTGCCTATGGTGGCTGTTCTTTATTGGATTTTTAAGTAACAAATTTAATAAATCTCAGTTTTAATTAACAAAGTAAATATAAAACTGAGTTATGAATTTAAGGGGAAAATGCACAGGACCCCCATGACTGCACAAAAGATCTGATTTTTTTTTTTTTCAGCCTTGAGACATGTTTAGTCTTCTGTTTATTCTTGTCTGGCAAGAAACATTTCATATGCTAGGAAAGGTTAATTATTCCTGAAAAGAAATCAAAATCACCAAAGAAAAAAAATCCTTAATTTTTAATTATAGGTAGTTGTTTATCATCCAAGGTTGTTCTCCTGTGTATTTGATGTGTGGCCATATTCTCCTTCTGTCTTATGGTAATTGAGTGTAGTGAGTACCTTTGTATTTTCTTCTTAGCTGAGATTTCTTTAGCTGCCTCCAAGTCCCTAATATGCTGTATGGTAGGTTTAATTTTAATTTACAGTATGGGTGCTACTGTGGCCTGCTGGCACTGCCCTTTTGAAGGAGGTGAGTCCAAGTCTCCACAGGGCACACTGAGAGTTAGATGCAAATAAGAGCTGCCAGCACTTCTGTTTTCTGTCTGGTCTACAAGAGAAGTAAAGTAGAGGGTAATCCTCAGTAAGACAAGGTTACTGATCACTGTGTGGTCCAGAGAGAGTGGGCAGCATTCAGGAGAGTTCATTTGGCTGCAGTGCTTGTCTCCAGTGGAGTACATGCTGTACTTGGGTGAAGCAGCTGGTATTTTAGTGTGTGCATTCCTCTGTTGAACCAGCTATGACCTCTGTGTCAGATTTAGGCAACTGAACAGAAAGTTAAGGTTCAAATTTGTTTGGATTTATATCAGCTCTTCCATAACTCAGCAGCAGGTGAAGAAGAGCAGGTGCAAGAGAGATGTCAACACCTATGGCAGGGTCCATTGGGTCTTAGAGCCAGCTCGGAGCTATATTTTGCGTCCTAGAATGGTAAAAGTGTGAATTCAGAGACCACAGAGTGGCTGCTGGAGCCTTGGGCACTTTGTCCCTCTTGTGACAAGTGCTGGCAGGCAGTCAAGGACATTTTCTCTTTTGTTGGTGTTGTGGGAAGGGGCAAGGCTGGAGCCAGCTCAGCCTGAGCTGACACTCACACTGGTGCAGTGCTTCACCGGGCTTGAGGAGGGAGAGGAGCCTGAGCTGAGTGTGATGATCCAAAGTCTTGCTATTGCCCAATTCTTCCTTCCCCAGTGGTCCAGCCTACCCCCTCACAGATAGTTTCACACAAGGCAAATTCATAAGAGAGATGGATGCAGTGGGAGATGATGTTTTTCTGCTCTTACATGTCCTCAGCTGGGATCCTGCTCTGGTTCCTGCTCTGGAGCACTGTGCAGTGCTGCGTGCTAGGCTTGAGCACTGAACCCTATCCTAAAGAATGTGCTTCTTCTTGTCAAACCATGGTATTTCCTTGGGAAAGGGGGAGGTGGAATTTTGCTTGTTATATGCAAAAATTCCTTAGCAATCCTAAGCTACCCTGGAAAGCATCTGGAAGCTTTTGAGTGAAAAATAACCAAACATCTAAAAACTGTAGACCAAAACTGGCAACACACATGCACCCTGTGCAGTGCCCTAGTGGGAGTTTTGTTGGACCATTGAAGGGTATTAAGTTAGAAAGGTGCTGAGACAGGCGACTGACACAGTTAAATAGCAGGAAAATTTTGCATGCAAAAAAAGAAGTGTCTTAGCCCCAAACCTGTAATTAAGTCCATAATTACCGTCATGGTTTTAAGCATATGTTGGTCCAATTCATCTGAGAGTACTCTCTCTTTCCAAAATGCACATGTACCAGAACTGTCATTTCCAGAGATCAACTCAGACATGTTTCTGGCCCTGCATGAGGTACCTCTTGCTCTGGTATGCCATCACAGCTTTGTAACATGTTACAAGTTTTAGTAATTTCCCACTTGGAAATTACTAAAGGAGAGGAGTTTGTTTGGTTCGTTGCAGGCTGTGATTAGTGCTAATGAAGACCAAGGTTGAATTTTATCCTGTGCTTTGTGGAGCCTTATTTACCTCCATCCTCCCCTACTGGGTTAAGAGGCAGGGGGGCTGGAGATGGTCCTGCAAACTGCAGCAGGGTGGGAGTATGCCATGTGGCCTGTTGATGGGGATGCCCAGTGATGTTTTACCACCAGTCTTGGCTCCTGGTGGGATTTCTCCACAAGAAATCTCTGCTTGTGTCTACAGAGATGCTGGGTGCTCAAGGGATTGTCCCTTCCTAGTGATATATGGATGTTTCCATTTGACATATGGATCATTCCTAGAACCTTTTTGTTAAGAATTTAATTCTAAAATAGTGTAAAACTTGGGCAGAAAGGAAAGGGCAAGATTCTAATGTATGTTAAAAAATGAAGGACAGTGAATAACGCGCTTAAAACCCTGAATCAGATTTTGCTCATGCTGAAGCACTCAGCTCAGTTGCCCTTTCCCATCTCTTCCCTACAGAGTGCTCGTGGAGTTACCTGCCTTCGCTCTGTCCTCTTCTCTGATGTGCTCTGCAGCAAATTCCTGTGGGGCCCCTTGCCCTGCAGGAATGGGAACCTTCATTTGAGTTTGCAGTGGGAACATGACAGCTTTTGATACTCCATCAGTGATGGAGTTTAACAAGCTGTGACGCTACTAGGCTTTGGCTGCCTTCTGCAGCCTAGAGAACAGGCAGTGATGGGCAAGGTGGGACAGGCAGGGAGGCCCTGAGTGAGCCCTGAAGCCAGGAGATGGCCAGAAGAGAGCAGAGAACTGACATACAGGGAGATATGGGATGGGAAAGAGGAAATCTTCTTAGAAATGTAGGGAAGCCTCAGGGAGCAGCTTGTTCTAACCCCCTAAGTTTGTCAGACCTCTAGAGATGGGCTGAAAGAGGAGACCACCTTTGCTAGGAGAAAACCTCTAAGAAGGTGTGGGGAGGAATGTTTGGGAGCCATTTCGTTTTCCTTTCCTGTCACTGTGTCTATGAAATTGGTTAGTTCATCTGAGCACCCAACCAGGCACTCCGTGGGTGGGGAGCTGTGTCTGGGAGACTGCCTAATAAATTCCACAGGCTTTTTATTTTCTTTATTTTCATTTAAACATTGACATCACATCTCATTACCTTCCTTTGGCTGTAATTAGCAATCCTGTGGAATTAAGAACCATTAAATTCCTTGAGACTTCAGCCTTGGGAATTTGCCCAGAGGCACAAAGCTTACAGGCCTTCACAAGGCTTGACTTTCCTGGAGTCTTCTCCCCCTCCCTGCTTCATCCAAGCCTTTGTAAAAAGGAACCATCTTTTCGATTTTGCTAATTAATTGCTCTTGACAACCAACAGATGTTTTGTAGCCTTTGAAGACCAGGCATAGCCAGGTATATAACTTCTGCATCCTTACAATGCCTGCCTATGCAATTTGAGCAAGGACACCTGAAGCTCAAGAGAAAGACAAACTATTAAAGCCAAATAAAGAGTTATAATAACTAAGAAGAATACCATCCCCCTATATTGGATAGGATGAATATACCCATCCTTTTACCAACATTTTTCCAGTTCTGGGGCATAGCATTCAGTGGACTGAGAAAAAAATTATCATTCAGGGTATCTCTTATGATTATTTATTTATTTATTTATTTACTTAGACATTGTGATCTGTGGTAGTTTGGGCTAGGCCTTCCTTGGTGACCAGTTTGTAACCAAGGAAGGGTCCAGATTTACCCAGTATTCCCTACGATTTTTACGTAAACCAGACTATAAGAAGAAAGGAGGGGAGGCCTTCGCTCTCTTTCCTTCCGGCGGCTTGGAGGTGCAGGTTCCCTGCTGTTGAGTCTGTCGTGTTGGGGAGCGAGGCCTGGTAAGGCCTCGTCGACCTTGGGAGGCGGAGGTTGCTGGTGATCGTTCCGGAGAGACTCTCGGTTGTCCCAAGGAGAGTGGTGGGATATTTCTTTGCTAACTCTTTAGTTACTAGATCTTGGGCTACTGATTGGGATATATATATATATTATTTTGGTTTTGTCCCTTTTCCCTTCCCCCTTCCCTTTCCCCTGTGAAATTGTATATATATTTCAATTGTATATAACTGTAATATAAGTGTAAATATATTTATATATATCACTTTAGCTGTCTCTCTCTCATTTCAGGTTTTCTTGGTTGTTTTTCTCCCTCTTCTCCCTGAGGTTGGGGGGGGGGGGGGGGAACTCTTGTGGTAAGGTTTGGAGACTTGGCAGGGAGCCAGCTTCAAACCATATCATGATCCTAAAAGGCAGTGGTTAGAAAAGCCACAAAGGTAACCATGG